>NC_138862.1:89607494-90207494 GCF_965194805.1 Balaenoptera borealis
CCATGATGGAGTTCTCTGTCTCTCTCTCCCTCTCTCTGTCTCTCTCTGATACAGTGAAAAGGTGTCTGTCTGCAATTCAGGAAGGAGACGCTCACCAGACACCGATCCTGCTAGCACCGTGATCTTGGACTTCTCAGCCTCCAGAACTGTCAAAACCATGAGTAATAAATGCCTGTTGTTTAAGTCACTTAGTCTATGGTCACGTGTTGTGGCAGCTGGAACTGATTAAGACAATGGAGCACTCAGAAGGCACTGCTGTAGGGGTCAGGAAACTTGGGCCCTAGCTCAACCACTAACCTTGTTGCCTGTGTCACTCTCTAAGGTCACTGAGGAAGTTTGATTTGCTTAGGTTTGGGGTGAGGCTCAGCTGTGGGATGACAATGTCTGTTGAGCACATTCACTGATTCTTTTTGAAAGCTGAAAGTTTAGTGTTTTATTTTTTAATATCAAAAAGTTACTTCACTTGAGGACACGGGGAGGGGGAAGCGTAAGCTGGGACAAAATGAGAGAGTGGCATGGACATATACACACTACCAAATGTAAAATAGATAGCTAGTGGGAAGCAGCTGCATAGCACAGGGAGATCAGCTCTGTGCTCTGTGACCACCTAGAGGGGTGGGATAGGGAGGGTGGGAGGGAGACACAAGAGGGAGGAGATATGGGGATATATGTATATGTATAGATGATTCACTTTGTTATAAAGCAGAAACTAACACACCACTGTAAAGCAATTATACTCCAATAAAGATGTTAAAAAAAAAAAAAGTTGCTTCTCCATCAAAACTACTACATCTAAATGCCATGTATATTTTGTACCTTATCTGTGACAGCCCACCATCTTGCCACTCTTAAGTCATTCACTCTGGTGCTTGGATAACAAGCGAGGAAACCAACTAGGAAAGAGTCAGGGCTAAATGTTGAAGGGGGTGGGTAGAGAAAGGAGAAAGCCTGAGAGTAGGTGACTGTGTTTGAAGCTGTGAATACATTTATTTTTGATTTTCCTTTTTTGTATATGAACAACATTCTATTTGACTGAAATTAGTATCTAGTAAATCATAATCATGGGCCAGATACTTGGCTAGGATCTGGAAATTAAATGATAAACAATATTGCCATGGTCCCAGCTGTCAAAGAGCTAGGATCTCTCAGAGGAAATACAATGAAGCATATGCATACAATAGGCCATATTCAGTCTCAAAGGTAGAATGCAGAAGAGGCACGGAACCCAGATATGGGAAACAGAGAAAGACACAGCCTAGAAGAAGAGATGTCTCAGTTGAGACTGTTGCCATCTAGTTATAATTTTTCAGTGGTAGTTGAATGACATGAGGTTGATGGGCTATAATTTACTCAAATGTTCTTTAATTGTGAAAAATTTAGTTCCCTCTCTCTCTCCTCTCTATTGTAAATAATAACATTATTAACCATCGCTAGAAAGTCATTTGTCACTATAGTAGGCCTCATTTTTACCTATCAGATGAGCTGGTCTCATGCTGATGTGGTTTATCTAAGAGGAGAACTCTTCTGTCTCTAAAGTAATATGAAATACAACCTTATGTAGGTGATTTCACTTTGCAGACTGTAGAGAGGCAAAAACACACATCTCTGGACCACTTCTGACCAATAGCCTGACACACAGACATTTCTTCCTTCCAGTAATCAGCATATATACAAGGAGACTGAATTCACTGTAGACTTCATTTAATTAAAGCATAACTATGATAGTATATTTTCATATGATTTCATTTAAAAAATCATGTAACTCATTCTAAGATCAAAAAGAAAGGATTTTGGACTAGCTGCATTTTTAAAAATATCTGTGCCATTGTTCATTGAGTAGAAGTGTTTCGGGTATTATCTGTGGTTTGTATTAACTGTGCTTTTTCTCCACTGGGACATACAGTAATTGAAAGTTGAGTACAGACTTTATGACTCTTTTTGAATTGATCAAATCATCTTAGAGTTGCTTTCTAAAGCTTAATTAATGCTTCTTAAATGCTTTAAGATCATATTAAAAGCACTGAAAGAAAGTTTTATTCTAAATTCTGAAATATTAGACTTCCACGTTATATCTACATAGAATATAAGATTCCTTTTATGTCAAAATCTGCGAAAGCAAAGTAGGAAAAGAAAGAACTGAGGGGATGATCTTCTCCAAAATAAAACATAAATGATGACACTTCCACTCTGCTCCTTGTGCAATGCATTACCTAGAAGAATCATTCCTATCTTCAAAGCTCCTGTAATTTACATCCTAGAATTCATAATGCCTAGAATCATTTTGTGCCATGCTTACTAAAAGATGACCTCCAACATTCAATCAGAGAAGTTTCCTATGCAATTTACTCAAAGCCTGTAAGCATAAAGGAAAAAAAAATAATGCTAAAATACTCTTCCTGAATCCTTATGCACAGTTTCCACCTGTATAATAAATGAAATAAAGAGATTCTACTTTCTTTGTTAATATTCTCTTTAAACCAATGGGATGCATACACCTCAACAATAAATTACATTAGCTGGATTTCATCATCAATTATGAGGAAGATACCATTTAATTTTTTAAATTATTTGAAAAATAGATCATTCTTCTACTACCTGAAGTGGTTAAAAATCATAATAATAATTCCCTTCATTCTGTTCAGGATAAAAACCTTTGTTGAAATGTTAGGCAACTATTTTGTTTTTGTCATATTCTTTTGTGTTCAAGACATTCAACAGAATAATTGTTCAAAGAAATGACAAGAACATAATCTTAAGTAAGAAAAAAATCTTGGCTCGGGACCATTTTGCTATGTAGATGTGTATGTAGTAAGGGCTTTTAAAAAGTTAATTAAAAACTGAATTGCTGGGCTTCCCTGGTGGCGCAGTGGTTGAGAATCTGCCTGCTAATGCAGGGAACATGGGTTCGAGCCCTGGTCTGGGATGATCCCACATGCCGCGGAGCAACTGGGCCCGTGAGCCACAATTACTGAGCCTGCGCGTCTGGAGCCTGTGCTCTGCAACAAGAGAGGCCGCGATAGTGAGAGGCCCACGCACCGCACCGCGATGAAGAGTGGCCCCCACTCGCTGCAGCTAGAGAAAAAGCCCTCGCACAGAAACTAAGACCCAACACAGCCAAAAATTAATTAATTAATTAATTAATTAATTTTTTAAAAAACTGAATTGCGAAAAGGGATTCAAAATCATGATGGTGATTCAGGAAATTAAATGGGACCATTTTCCAAGAGAGAAAAAAATTAGTACCTAAAGGACCACAGTTTCTTATTGTTTGGAATACCATCCCTCACCACCCTCTACCACCAGGATCTCCTCTCCAAGGCCCATCTCAAATGTCCCTTTTCCTGATTAATTTTTTTTGGCAAACCTAAACAGAGTTAGTCACTCCCTTCTGAGTGCCAGGCCATGGACTGAGTGCTAGAGATACCAAGACTAATAGGAAACAGTCTCTGTTCTGCTCTGAAATGGGGGAGAAAGCCATGAATAGACAAATTACAGTCCAACAGAGAAAGTGTCAATAGAGCAATATGATCAAATGCACTCAGGTAAAAACAAGAACATATATTTATGATCTTGATATTTCCACAGTACTCTCTCCATACTTCTACTATACCAGTTTATTTGTATTCCGGTCAATCTCCACACTAAACTGGGAGTTCCTTCATTCATTCAAAAACACACATTTAGTTTCCATTAGGTGCTTGACATTGTGTTAGGCACACCAAGCATTATCGTCTGGGTTCTGATCCAAATGTAACCCTTGCCATAATGAATGCAGAGCCCAGCACAAGCCCAACAAATATATAATAAGAGTCTGACACATTTTGGTTGAATAAACAAACAGACTGAATGAATTCATGTTGACAAATAGGAGAGGCTTTGGAAAGCAGAATGGAAAAAAATACATGTTTGATTTAACTAGGCAGGAAGTTGAAGTTGATGCCCACCTGGGTGCAGGGAACCTGCTTTTTCGTTTTGTCCTTCTCGGTACTATACCTATAACTTATGCGTCACTTGGGAGAACTTAGCTTTTTTAAACTCCTGGATCTTGATAAAAATTAAAGAAAATCAAAGCAAAGTGAAGGAACTAGAAAAGAGTTTGTAGCAGTTACTATAAAGAACTTTTTCTGTTCTCAGAGATTTAGCATGAAAATGGGAATTTAAACATGAATTTTAATAATTTTGGAAAAATGTTTATAGCAGCCTTAGTCCTAATAGTTGAAAACAAGAAACAACCCAAATATTCATCAACAGGTTGATGGACAAATTCTAATAACTTTATACTAAAATAAAAAGAAATAAACTTCTGATACAATGTAACGACATGCATGAACCTCAAAAACATTATGTTGAGTGAAAAATGCCAGACACAAAAAAGTTCATACTGATTGATTACATCTATACGAAGTTCAAGAAAAGGCAAAAATAATATATGTGACAGAACAGTGGTCACCTTGGAAAGTAGAAGAGGAACTGACTGGGAACGAGCAGAAAGGAACTTTCTGGGATGATGAAATGTTCTAATATCTTGTTTTCAGTGGTGATTACATGGATATATACAATTGTCAAAATTCACTGCACTAAGCCCTTAAGATTACTGCATTGTACGTAAATTATACCACAATAATAGAAAAAAAGCCTTATGAATACTGCATATCTTCTAATCATGGATTCCTTCACAGAATTTTTTTTTAAAATGTAATCTTAAGATCCTCATCTTCATATTACAGAATTTTTAACATGTTTCTTAAAATCTCTATTATTTTTGTAAATTACACCACAATATGTATACAAGTAAAATGTTTAGTGCAGATCAGATATGGCACTAAACCAACTAATGATAGAGCCTTTGCCCTATCAGACTCTATTCAGAAACCAGAGGAACTTGGTTTGATATATTCCTTTTTTGTGAATTAGTTCAGGTGGCTCCTTCATAAGCACTCACACAGATTTCAGGGATATGTAAAAGACATCTGTTTTGAGTTATTGCCCTTGGAGGTGGTGAGGCTTTATGCTGACTCATTCACACCCTCTCACCTGACCTCCCATAACCCAGCACATATATCTGTAAAGCAGTTGGTGCAGGTTAGGGATTTAATCTGTGGTGACTGGAGCTGAGGCTCTCTTTCACTAAGTATATTTGCCTGTATGGAAATGAGAACCCTGACCTTGGCCTCATTAGCACTCTCTTCCAAACAGCTAAGTGAATCAGCCGCTGGCACATACAAATAATAAACCGAAAACACGTTGGGTTGAGAGTGATATTAAGGTGCACAGAAGGCCATTCTTTTCCCTTTAATCCCTTGGTGATATGAAGCAAATTTTCAAGCTCTCTAATACCCAGAATCACAGTTCCATCCTTACTGCTGCCCTGCTTTTGCCTTCTGTGTCCCCAAAACAAATATACAAGTAGGAGATACGACTTTCAGTCCATACCGAAGGGTTTATGTGAAATGTCACAATACTTCATTTTGTTCCTAAATCAAAATAGATCTGAAGATAAGTCCTCATCTCACTGGGCCTCTCAGTGTCGTGAGAAAGCCCCTGAGAACTTACCTAGGTCACGTCAGTTGGATGAAGCCCTCTTGTCTTCAGTCCACACCAATCACCATCCGTGTGCTCAGTGTCCGAGCTCTCGCACTCCCTTAAGTTCAGGCAGCTCTGCTGATTCCTGCCAAGCTTGCACAGAACTCTTTGCCAGGGCTGAAAGGCCCAGAGTCTAAAGTCCAGTCTGTCTAGAGGCACCACACAGTCTTTCCTCTCCAAGCTCTTCTCCAGGGTGCTTCAAGGGAGCTGGGCATGGGTCTCTGCTACGTGAAGAACAAACCAAAGACCACCATTCTTTCGCAGTCTTAAAGAGTTTCTCTTTCTCTCTGCTTCTATCACTCCTAGGATAGGGTTTGGGGAGGAGGAAAGGAGAAGAGAAAATAAAACAAGAATATGTAAATTGACATTTCAATTATGCAAACATATGCACATATCCTAACAATATCACCTATATCAACACATCAAGCCATAGAGCTGGTTTTGATTTGAAACTCTATTGCTGATCAGCTGTGAGTACTCAGATAAGCTACCTTAAAACAGAAAGCCTCAGTTTCCTTATCTACACAATGGGAATACACTGTAGGCTGACTATTTTATGTACAAGCCCATTATGAGGACTAAAGTAAACATCAATGACTTTGCATTATTTATAGAGTCTGTATTCCATTAGCATTTCATATATCTTCTATGTCATCCTCAAACACTGTCAAAGATGTGGTGGTGTTTTACAATGAGCAAAGAATGGCACAAAAGTTATATAATGTTGTCCTTTTTAAACGAAGCCCCAGTAATCATATCTTGATATATTTTTTGAAGTTTCTTCCATGCCTGCCCCCAACTACTACATTGCATATCACATATTCCTACATTCTACTAATTGTGAAGAACTTTATTCCAATTATTTTCCCATTATCTCTCATGCTCAAATCCAAACTTCTATATGATGGCCCTATATTTGGGCAGCTGTTAATCTAACAAATGCTTTTTACTTTATATCAATTTAAAAATGAAAGCGCTACCAAAGAACGCCTTCACCATCTTGTCTTAGGGCTATGTTAAGTCTCTGGGCATAATCTCATCTGCAGGGACCTTGATCCCACAAGAGATCAAACTGGTTCACTGCATAGCGAACATCATGATGTTTGAAACTGATGACTAATAGTAGCATGTACTACATTAGATGCCTAAGACACACACTTACCAAAGGGGAGAAGTAACAACCCCTGAAACCTAGGAGTCAGCCACCTAGATGAGGTTTCTAGGAGTCCAATATTCTGGATCATACTAGGATATTCCCTCCAAAGTGAAAGAAAAGTTGTTGCACCTTGCACCAACTATAACCAAGAATAATTTTGATCATGTGATGGTCCTCTGTATTTTGGAGACAACATACGGCACATTTGAGTGTGGTCTTCTGACCAATTTGGTGTATAAACCACAATGCAGCCAGATGTGCGTGGTGACCAAGTAAAAGAAGGCTTTGCAACTAGTCCAGGATGTAGACTGTAGACCAATCCTGCACAAGCTATAGTGCTACATGGGCCTTATGACCCAGCAGATCCAGTAGCACTTGATGTTTCCATGGTAAATAGGGATCCTGTACGGAGCCCACGGCAGACCCCCAAAGGATAACCATGGCGCACACCCTGAGGGTTTGAAGTAAAGAGGTGCCCTCTCTTCCAGATAATTGTTCTTTTGAGAAACTTCTCTGCCCTGCTATTGGACCTGATAGAGAATGAACCCCCGGCCCTGTGACTTGAGCTGCCCATAACTGATGGGTATTATCTGATTCATTAGGTCACAAAATTAAGCATGGACAGCAACACTTCATCCCCCAGTGGAAATGGTATGTGTAAAATCAGGCTCAGGGCTTCCCTGGTGGGGCAGTGGTTGAGAATCTGCCTGCCAATGCAGTTCGAGCCCTGGTCTGGGAAGATCCCACATGCCGCGGAGCAACTGGGCCCGTGAGCCACAGCTACTGAGCCTGAGCGTCTGGAGCCTCTGCTCCGCAACAAGAGAGGCCGCGATAGTGACAGGCCCGCGCACCGCGATGAAGAGTGGTCCCCACTTGCCGCAACTGGAGAAAGCCCTTGCACAGAAACGAAGACCCAACACAGCCAAAAATAAAAATAATAAATAAATAATAAATTAAAAAATTTAAAAAAAAAATCAGGCTCAAACAGATCCCAAAGGAACAATAAAGTCACAAGTGCAGATAGCTCAGGCTTTTATGGCACTTTCTTCTGCTGCACTGCCATCCTTCTTTCATCCACTGCTAGGTGTTTATGGAGATCTGCCTGTGAAAAAATGACTGAGGAAGGGTCTGGTTTACAGACTTTTTTCTCATTATACTGGCAAACCAGGAATAGAGCACTATAGCCACAATTGGGAGTGTGCTTGAAAAAACAAAACAAACAAACAAAAACACTGGAGAAGGGAAATGCTCTCAGTAGGAAAATCTTTAAGCAATATATCGCAATGCCCACTTAGACTGGACTGAGAGAT
Source organism: Balaenoptera borealis (assembly GCF_965194805.1). NCBI lineage: Eukaryota > Metazoa > Chordata > Mammalia > Artiodactyla > Balaenopteridae > Balaenoptera > Balaenoptera borealis. The sequence goes on from NC_138862.1 coordinate 89,615,544, forward strand.
GGCCCAAAATATGGACAGACCTACACTGCTTCATGGGTAATGACTAATGGTTTGGCTGGATCATCGTGGATTTGGAAAGAAAGGATGGAAAGATTGTCTGCAAGGCAGTATGTAGATGGACCTCTTAAACTGGCACAGAGCATGAGGATATTTATGTGAATGTTCAGTGTTATGTGACTGCTCACAAAGTCATATGCTATAGACGAAGCTCTCGATAATCAGGTAGAAAAGAAAGTCTATTCAATGGATGTCTGTCAGTTTCTTTCTCCAAACACCCAGGTACTTAGTCGATAGGTTCACGTACACAAGACATAGCATCAGGAACGGGGGTTGCATACGGGCCCAACAACACGGAGGTCCCATCACCAATTGTGATCTGGTTATCAGTGATCTGATGAGGTCTAGAACTGAGAAGACTCTCTAAGGCATCTCTTAGATGCCTTAGACTGAAAACTAATTTAGACCATTGAAGAATGAGGGTATGGGTCACCTCATCAGGTAAAGAACACTGACCAGCTGGCTGAAGGCAAAGGAAATATAGAATGGGTGATAGAAAAAGGAATTTATAAACATCATCTGTGGCTTTGTGACCAGTTCCAGAAATAAAGTAGCAGATGTGAACTGTTTCTTCCTCACTTGTTTCCATTCGTTTTCTTTCTCCTAACTCCCTATTATTTTATATAAAAAGTGTTGGTGACAATTCAATTTATAATAGTCTTTAATGAAAAAAAAAAAGATAATTAACATCACTTGAAGATGGATATGAAGAGCATTAGAGATTTGTGTCTCCGTTTTGGGGGGTAAGAAGGTGAAAGTATGTATTTACAAAGGGGAGTTTTAACTTACTAGGCAGAAGCATGACGTTGTTATTGTCGTATAGAAGTTTTAAAATGGGTAGAAGAGAGTGTGTGGGGAATTGGTAGCCAAAGGGTGGGGGGATCTGTGATCCTTTATTCATGTACTGTCTCTCACCTTTCTACATTGTGCCCTGTGACTCTGGGGCTGGTGATATAAGGACCACATTTCTAAGAATCTTTTTGCAGCATGTTCCAATTAGATTCTGCCAGTGAGAGGCATTATGTGGGGAGACTGAACGGGAGGAGAAGACAGGAGATTTTTCCCACCTCCAGCAGCTGTCAGCATCTCTCCAGCACAAATAGGCAGCAAAGACTCTCGCATCTTTTGGCACCCCAGGACAGCCATGCAGAACCCCCGCAGGGGCTAGACACAGCCATGCTGCCCTCTCAGAAGTCCCAGGAGCCCCAGCACTAGCTGTGAGGCACCCCCTCAGAGGTCTGAGCACAGCTGCATGGCCCCCTATCAGCCAATTCAGCACCGCTAAGCCGTGGCCTCTCCCACCACACTCCGAGCTGAGGCAACTGCTCCTCACCTCTGCTCCCCACTTCTGCTGTCTCCACCTTTGTTTTTTTTGTTCTCCTAGCCATAGGGGTGGTAGCTACTTCTGATTTACTGATCTCTGGGTTAGCTTACCATCCTTTTCCTTTCTTTCAGGCTATTAATCCCTTGTATTGAATCCCCTCTGTTTAAAATACCTACTGTGGTTTCTGTTTTCCTAACTAGACCCTGACAGATACTACAATATAAATTAAAAGTTGATAATAAAAAATGTTTAAACAGAAGCCAAAATGAAAATATTTAATATTTATAAACATCTTTTATTATTCTGAGTTTTAAAGAATTAAACTTCCTCCAGAATTTGACCTCTTTCTATCCCTGGATAGTGTGAACCCTCAATTTCCCTTGGGATCATATAACTGTATGTCAGTCTACCAAGTGGCATTTTACCCAGCTTCTAGTCTTCTTCCCCAAACACAGAAACAGGATACATATACCCTCCTAGAGTGCTGAGAACAGAGACTAAAACCACTATTTAGATGTGATTGTCAGGAAGTCAAAACGACTTTTTTCAAAAATTGCAGTCTCAGCATGTGCCCATTACACAGAATGCTTTCCACTTCTCAGATCATGTGCTATAAAAACACAGTGAGCCACTTCCTGTCTTTTGGTGGAGGGGTCATGTGGGTCAATCTTTAGACTGAAATGTGAACTTCCTAGTTCTATCAAATGTCATGATGAGAACAGCGATTTGGGCGGACATGTGTGCTAATGCTACTTGGAAGAAAATTTTTAAAGGACTGGCTCCTGAGAAAAAAACACTCTTCCTTGGGAATGTGACAACATTTACAGACTTCCTAAAAGTTCTGTACAACTGAGGTATTTTCAAAATCGAACAGTGAGCAGAGCAATAAGGTGTTCCTCCTTTGCTTTCCATTTTATTTCTGTGACCCACCCCCAATCAGCACCTGTACATAAGGACATGACATAGTTTCCATGTGGAAGCTCCTTTGAAAAGCAAGGTGAAAGGGAGCCTCTAGGATAAAGTGAGGGCTCCCACGACCATGGATATTGGAATTCCTATTGTGGATAAACAAACAATGGAAAACTTCTCAGTAATACGCTTTCTTTTCCATTACTTATTAAGTTCATCCCACAGAGGTGGAGATGGCAACTTCCCATTGTACTGGGAGACCGGGACTTGAGTTTAGTGTCATCCTTGATTCTGCAGATGGGTAACAAGCAAGATAATAAGATGGGCAAGATCAAGATAATATGATCGTTCACACTGCCATTATGGGCCTCCTCTTAGCATATTTCCAATGGGCTCTTATTTTAAAGGAGGCTCTGACCCTTCTCTAACTTGTCATGTTACTAGTCACACAGCTTTAGTAATTGTCAGGCTACAGAAAAAAGAGTGAAGAGGAGAAAAAAAATCTAGCCGTTTTCAAATATTTAAAAAAGGGACAAGGCCACCATTTTGAATGTGAACTGTTGCTTATTATGAGAACAGCTGTTTTGGCCATTGGCCTACTGATGAGGTCTAAGAGGGAAGATTTTTTTTAATGAGGAAAGAGCACAGGAATATTGAGAAAGGATACTGCTTTTCCTAGGTGGCTAGTCTTTCTAGAGGTACTTTACCTAGATCTTCTTCCTGCTCCAAACCAGAGGAACAGATTAGGTTGCCCCACTGAGAGTGGAGATTTGAGGTTTGGGAAGACCAGAAAAATCACTGGAACCTAAGAGAAATATCACCTCCTCCAGAGATAATTAGTTTCTCCTTCTCCATACTTCCACTTCCACATCTGTTGTAATTATTTGCTTAGATCTGTCTCTTTGCTGGAAGGCAGGAAACACATCTATTAATCTTGGTGTATGCCCAGCATTAGCCAGTGCCTGGCACAAGAGGGTTCAATGAATGATGATCAAGTAATATTGAACAAAGGAGGCATGCTTGGAAACTAGGTCTTAACCTCAGTAATGAACCTGCCTGGATATTCAGAATGAAATTGTTGGCAGAGGTTGGTTCAGAACATTGTTAAAGCACATTACCTAAAGTTTCAGGATTTTAGCAATAGGAAAAGGAATGATAAAGAAGCCAGGGTCCCCAGGCCAAGAACAAGAGGAAGGAAGGGGAACATAGAGGAAAGGGCTTCCTGCTGACTTGATGTGTCCTGTAGCCCCAAAGACCTTACCTCTGAAAGCCATCTCTCATCTCCCTTCCTTTAAGCCTTAGGATATCAACTGCTAAGATCACCTCAAGTACATGATTATATGCGCACACACATGTGTGTGTGCAAAATATAATGTCTTTCCTATCAAGAAGTCAGCCTTCAGGCTTCCCTTGTGGCGCAGTGGTTAAGAATCCACTTGCCGGAGCTTCCCTGGTGGCGCAGTGGTTGAGAATCTGCCTGCTAATGCAGGGGACATGGGTTCGAGCCCTGGTCTGGGAAGATCCCACAAGCCGCAGAGCAACTAGGCCCGTGAGCCACAACTACTGAGCCTGCACGTCTGGAGCCTGTGCTCCGCAACAAGAGAGGCCACGATGGTGAGAGGCCCGCGCACCGCGATGAAGAGTGGCCCCCGCTTGCCGCAACTAGAGAAAGCCCTCACAGAAACGAAGACCCAACACAGCCAAAAATAAACAAATAAATTAATTAATTAAAAAAAAAAAAAAGAATCCACCTGCCAATGCAAGGGACACGGGTTCGAGCCCTGGTCCGGGAAGATCCCACATGCCATGGAGGAACTAAGCCCGTGTGCCACAACTACTGAGCCTGCGCTCTAGAGCCTGCATGCCACAACTACTGAAGCCCGTGTGCCTAGAGCCCATGCTCCGCAACAAGAGAAGCCACCGCAATGAGAAGCCCACGCACCGCAATGAAGAGTAGTCCCCGCTCGCCACAACTAGAGAAAGCCCACGGGCAGCAACAAAGACCCAACGCAGCCAAAAATTAATTAATTAATTTTTAAAAAAGGAAATATTTCTCATTGCCAGAAGGCTGACTTCTTTTTTTTTAATTTATTTATTTTTATTTATTTTAGTTTTGGCTGTGTTGTGTCTTCGTTGCTGTGTGCAGGCTTTCTCCAGTTGCGGCGAGCAAGGGCTACTCTTTGTGGCAGTGCGCAGGCTTCTCACTGCAGTGGCTTCTCTTGCTGCAGAGCACGGGCTCTAGGCACTTCAGTAGTTGTGGCTCACGGGCTCAGTAGTTGTGGCTCGTGGGCTCTAGAGTGCAGGCTCAGTAGTTGTGGCGCACAGGCTTAGCTGCCACGCGGCATGTGGGATCTTCCCGGACAAGGACTTGAACCCGTGTCCCCAGCATTGGCAGGCGGATTCTTAACCACTGCGCCACCAGGGAAGCCCAATGAGAAATATTTCTTAAAGTGTTACCAGCAAAGGAAAAAAAAAAAAAAAAAAAAAAACCTCAGACAAAAAACGGAGAGAAAAAAATGGTGAATAGTTGAAGTCCTGAAATAACACCCATTCAAAATGATTGTTTGTTATTTAGAAAGAATGAAATGCCCTTTTATATTTATGTATATGAGGAGGGCTATCCTAGCCAGGCTGGAGTTGGCTCCGCTGCATGGTTCCCCTCAGAGTCTCTCAACACTAACTAGATCTGGAAATCAAGACCCCAGGGACTCGCAGGAGACTGAAATGCTGCCTGAACATTGGAGATCACTCTAAATTATGTTCCCTTTTCTCGGGACAGGCTTCCAATTTGGTTCTGATCATATTCTTGCCAGTTTCTCCCTCAGGCTTTGGAGTTCTGGTCCTATCTCACACAGGTGATTAGAGCCTTCTGAGATGGAAACCAGGGTGCCTGACTTCAAAGCACCATCCTCTTTGGATTACCTACTCTTTGATCCGTGGCCTGTACCTGTCAAAGATAATGCACAGAAAGAAATCAAGAGAACTAGCTCACTTATGAACTGTCAATAAAAAAGCCTAAATAAAATAGTGGTCAATCAAATCTAGCACTGGACTGAAAGGATCCACAAATGATGGGGACCTTTATAATAGAGGGAACAGACTGCAACACCTGAAACCATTGATCAATCACTAAACATAGGACAACCGAGTTGCATGTGCCTCCTAATGTGGTACAAAATCAAGGGTACAGCATCACCTCTGACATATTCTTGCTTAAAATTTGAACTTGAGTCTAATCAAGCCTGTAGGTCTAACTACCAGTTGTAGGAAATTCGAGGGAAAGGAGACTGTTTACAACCACAGGATGCAGTCAATTGAATCTTCAACGAAGGAGGTCAACAAATGACCCCATTTCTTTAACAAAGCATGAAAAACGTAAAAAGAAAGGGAGAGATCTTGTTGATTAAGAGACTTCTTAAACCAATGATTAGAAAAAGCTCAATATTTGTGGCAATTGGAGAAAACTGAACTTGGACAGGTTATTAGATGTCTCTAAGAAAACAGTATTAATTGGTACTTTTGTTAGATATCATAATGACATTGAACTTGCATTTTTTTTAAAAGTCCTTATCTGTTAGAGAGGCACATTATAGTATTTACGGGTAAAATGATAGATTGTCCTAGAGTTTGCTTTAAAACATTCCACCAAAAAGGGAAGGAGAGAATAGTTGAGTCAAGAATGTTGATAATTATGGAATTTGGGTATAGATTATATGAGGATTCGTTATGTTATTCTCTACACTTTGAAGTTTCTTTGAAAATTTTCATAACTAAAATGAAATAAAAATAAACACCACGACCAAATAAGGGAGTTTCCAGAAATGCAAAAATGATTTGAAATTTAAAATACTTCACCACGACAAAAAGTTAACGGAGAAAAATCATTTAATCAACTTAATAGACCCTAAAAAGGTCTTTGAAAAGTTCAATATGTTGTCCTGACTTTAACAACAAAAATACTGGAAACAACAGAGGATCTGGTAAATGTATTTAAGTATCTCCACCTGATAAAATACCATGCATTGGTTTAAAATGATGTTAAGAGAGAATAGTGACATGGAAACATGCTCAAGATGTACTAAGTAGAAAAAAATTTTCCCAGAAGATTACGGCATGATTTCATGTTATATTAACATATATACCAAAGTGTGGAGAGTGGCTAAATGTGCATTTGGATTTGGTGTTGTTTGTGGTTTTCATTTTCTTCCTTGTACTCGGTTGCATTTTCCAAAATGTCTACAGATAACACATTACTTTTTTAATAAGGGAACAGCACACAATGTTATTTTAATTTTTTTGAAACTCCTGTGGTCATTTCTTCAGTCACAAATACACCTAAATTAACCCTGGTCTTACTAACATTTCTCCATTTTGCCCAAAAGGATATCTTAAGAGACTTGTCAAATGCCTTGTTGGAATTAAAATCCAATGTTTGCAGTGTTTCCTGTGTAATAATGTTATTGAAATAAAAATCAGAAGCCTTATTGAAACACGGTGTTCATATTAAACATCTTGAACTACCCTGAGATTATTAGGTTATATCAAATGTATTTTAAATAATTCCTATTGTACAACTCTGCATGAAAATGGCACAAAGTTTGAGAAAATGAAAAAATGGAATCCGTTTTTATGCAGCAGGAGATTGGGAATTTATCCTTTTTCATTTTCCTTGCCATGTTCCAAAGGACAAGAAACTATGTAGTACATTTTAGAATGATTTGTATCCAAAGTGAATTAAATTGTTAAAATTTCAGTAAGAGGCTTCAGTTATCTCTCTTTTTCTTTCTCCCTCTCTCTCTCTCACTCACACACATACACACACACATACACACACACACAATGTAGTACTTCATGAGATGCTTGTTTGCTGCAAGAGTATGAGACAAACCCATGATTTTCTTAACCAAATAATAAATGAATTATTAGGAAATAGAATTAAGCTTTATTATGAACTTGCTTTAAAAAAGGGCATTCCCTAAGAAAAGTATAATTAACCTTTAAAAATAAGCTCTGGAGATATCACTGAGCTGAAGGAACAATATGCAGGCTACTATCTTCATTCAAATAACTAAACTTGCCTAATTAGCACCCAGACTATTGTGACTTGAGAGGGAGCATGGCCTAATGAAGGTCAGCTGGACTGCATGCTAAATAAAATGCAAGAATATTAGGTAGCATTGACTACTGACCTTCCTCCTATATTTAGTTTTTCGCATCCCTGAAAATACAAAACTATCTTTAAAATGCTCATTTTCCAAATGACCTGGGTGGACTTGACATGTGATAATCCTTGACTGGTGCGGCCTGACAGCTGTATGATACTATGTCCTGAACTTTTCTTCTAATAAAAGAAACACACTGGGGCTTCCCTGGTGGCGCAGTGGTTGAGAATCTGCCTGCCAACGCAGGGAACACGGGTTCGAGACCTGGTCTGGGAAGATCCCACATGCCGCGGAGCAACTAGGCCCGTGAGCCGCAATTACTGACCCTGCGCAGACGTCTGGAGCCTGTGCTCCGCAACAAGAGAGGCCGCGATACTGAGAGGCCCGCGCACCGCGATGAAGAGTGGCCCCCCGCTTGCCGCAGCTAGAGAAAGCCCTCGCACAGAAACGAAGACCCAACACAGCCAAAAATAAATAAATTAATAAATTAATTAATTTAATTAAATTTAAAAAAAGAAATACACTGATCCAAGTTCTCATATAATCTAAATTAAATATATCTAATTTCTATATAAATTGTTGAACTGCTTTTTTTTATTAATTAATTAATTTATTTATTTATTTATGGCTGTGTTGGGTCTTCGTTTCTGTGCGAGGGCTTTCTCTAGTTGCGGCAAGCGGGGGCCACTCTTCATCGCGGTGCGCGGGCCTCTCAGTATCGCGGCCTCTCTTGTTGCGGAGCACAGGCTCCAGACGTCTGCGCAGGGTCAGTAATTGTGGTTCATGGGCCCAGTTGCTCCGCAGCATGTGGGATCCTCCCAGACCAGGTCTCGAACCCATGTCCCCTGCATTGGCAGGCGGATTCTCAACCACTGCGCCACCAGGGAAGCCCCTGAACTGCTATTTTAAATGAATAGGTTTTACCCTATTTTTTCTCATCCTTTTGACATAGGTTCCAAACCACTGACTGGAGAAATATATAATATTGAAAGTAAAAATTTATAATACTGAAAGTTTCAACTTGAGCCAAGTTTTGAAATACCATGAGACTTATATTAATAATAGTATCGTTTATTCATTTAATTCCAGTGAATTCAAGAGCTACATGATATATCAAAGTACCTAACAATCTTTTTTTTTTCAGTATTCTTATAAAATTTTTGATATATGTTATATTGGCCTACAAACATGGAATTTTAGAAACTGGGAGAAAAGCAGATCATTTAGCCTACTCTTTTTACTTATTGTTACAAATTCTAAAGTAGACTTGGAGATGCTAGTCTATATGATAGGATGTTACAAAACATTATTCTTTAGGGTTGAAGTTTCTGTTTCCCGCCAACCTAATAGGGAAAAAGAAAATGCACACACACACACACACACACACACACACACACTGCAGTGAATAGAACCCAGTGTTGATATAAATAAATCATTTTACAGTGGAATGATTTTATCCAGTACCAAGTTATTCACATTTAATTTCTATTCACAAAACTTGAAATAGTTCTTTTCTGCTGGGCACTAGTCTTTCTGAGGATTTCTCCAGAATCTATAGTTCTAGCCATGCTCTCTCTTTCCTAAGCTCCAGATCCATATTTCTACCAGCCTCCTGCTCATCTCCATCTGGATGACTCACAGGAACTCATTTTCCCCACCCTACATCCAACCCACTTCTTCCTTCAGGGCTCCTAAACTCAGAAAATGCAACTGCCACACACATAGTCATATTATCATGAGGGTTGGAAATTTTCCCTTACTGCCCGTGCTTCATTAGATACCAAGTCTCAGACAGCCTATGAAACATTCCTCAAATGTATATATTCTATTATATTACCAATGGCTTTGTCCTATTAAGGTCATCTTTTCCTTTCAAGAATAATATTTTAAAGGACTCTGAATAGACTTCTGTTTCTGGACAACACAAAATAACAGTATAGTTGGTGCCCTGTAACTGTGAGTTCCACATTCAAAGATTTAACCAACTGCAGATTGAAAATATTCATCAAGGACTTCCCTGGTGGCGCAGTGGTTAAGATCCTCCTGCCAATGCAGGGGACGTGGGTTCGATCTCTAGTCCAGGAAGATCCTACATGCCGTGGAGCAACTAAGCCCATATGCCACAACTACTGAGCCCGCGTCCCACAACTACTAAAGCCCGCACGCCCTAGAGCCCATGCTCTGCAAAAAGAGAAGCCACCGCAATGAGAAGCCCACTCACTGCAACAAAGAGTAACCCCCGCTTGACGCAACTAGAGAAAGCCTGTGCACGGGAACAAAGACCCAAAGCAACCAAAAATAAATAAATAAATAAACAAATAAATGAAAGGGTGTTTTAAAAAAAAGAAAATATTCAGCAAAAAAATTCCAGAAAGTTCCAAAATCAAAACTTGAAATTGCCGCACACAGGTAACTATTTACATAGCATTTACACTGTATTTACAGCTATTTACCTAGCATTTACATTGTATTAGGTATTAGAAGTAATCTAGAGATGATTTAAAGTATATGGAAGGATGTACCATTTTATATAGGGGACTTGAGAATCCACAGATTGTGGTATCCACAGGAAGGGGGGATGGGGCGTGGAATCAATCCCAACGCCCACCCCCATTCCTGGGGATGACTATAACTGAATTTATCCTGAAACAAATAAACATTTCTTCATATGAAACAACGGTTCACAAAACTTTGGTCATCAGGCAACAGAGGACAGTGATCCTTGACAGACAGGAAACAAATAAGACTGGCACTATGATTGCCTTAGCTTTGCACTTAGAAAAAATTTTCATGCTTGGCACAGGGAGGGGAACCCAAGTGGAGACTGACTGTCTCCCTGAGTTGAGGAGACAGAAATGTGAGTGTGAGGAAGCCAAAGCATCTAGAATTCACAGCGCAGATTACCAGAGGGAAAAGAGCTGGACATCTGCAGAGTGTAACCTCAGCCGAGTACTGATCACTGCATGCGGGTGAGGCCAAGCTAAAACACAAAATGAAACTGAAAATATTAAAGGGAATAATACCCTATTCTCAGGTGGACTGAAAAAATTGCCTGCTCCCGTCAGCCAAATTAGAAAGCTTCATAATTCATGGGAGCATCAATGAGAATAGTTAAACGGGGCTTTGCCCAAGTAACAGGGAAAAACTAGTCCTAGATTAAACATTGTTTTGGTCCTGCTTAACAAAGTTTTAAAGCCAACCACAAAAGTAGCTACTGTTTCAAAGGAATTTAGGCACAACCCAGAATAAAGCTCATGAATATTTACAGGAATATTAAAATATCCAACAAGGTAAAAATCACATGCCTGACACCAAACCAAAAGTTACAAAGCAAGAAAAGAAGCAGGAAATATGGCCCATGAAGACTAGAAAAATCAGTCAATCAAAATTGACCAACAATTCACGTAGATGACATATTTAGTGGATAAGGATATTAAAACAGTTATTATAGCTGTATTATATGTGTTCAAGAAGCTAGAGGAATGATTAAACATGTTAACTAGAGACATGGAATATATAAAGAGTCAAATTGAATTTCTAGAGATGAAAATCACAGTATCTGAGATGAAAAATGTACTAGATGGAATTAATGGCAGATTAGACATTGCAGAAGAAAACATTACTGAATTTGAATACCTAACAATAGAAACTCTCCAAAATGAAACACAGTGAGATTAAAAAGTCTGAAAAATGAAATAAAAAGAGCTACAGTGAGCTGTGGGACAACTTTAACAGGACTAGTATACTAATTCCCAAAGGAAAGGGGGAAGGGAAAAAAATGGCTAAAATTTTTCCAAATTTGATGAAAACTATTAACTCACAGATTCAGAAACTGAAAAAAAATACTCAAGTACAAGATGCATGAATAAAACTGCATCAAAGCACATCATAATCAAATTACTTAAAACCAGTGATTATTAGAAAATCATAAAAACAGTCAGAGACAAAAGATACATTACATGCAGAAGAACAAATATATATTTTCATATATATATATACACATATACATAGATATATGAAAGATTTCTCATTGGAAACAACACAATCTAAAAGATACTGGGGCATCATCATTAAAGTACTGAAAGAAAAAATGGTCAACCTAGAATACTTTACCAGTGAAAATATCTTTCAAAAAAGAAGGCAAAATAAAGACTTTTTCAAACACAAAACAGCTTTATCATCAGCAGACATGCACTACAATAAATGTTAAAAAAGGTATTTTAATGAGAAGGAAAATGATACTATATTATGTCTACACAAAGGAATGAAGAGCACCAGAAATGGAAAATACATTGGTAAATATGAATCATTTTTGTCATTTTTTAAAGTATCATTAAAAGACAACTGACTGTTTAAAACAAAAATAATAACCATGTATTGTGGGTATACAGTATATGGAGACTTTAAATATATGACATTTAAAAAAGCCTGGGGAGGGACTTCCCTGGTGGCACAGTGCTTGAGAGTCTGCCTGCCAATGCAGGGGACATGGGTTGGAGCCCTGGTCTGGGAAGATCCCACATGCCGCGGAGCACCTGGGCCCGTGAGCCACAATTACTGAGCCTGCGCGTCTGGAGCCTGTGCTCTGCAACGACAGGCCGCGATAGTGAGAGGCCCGCGCACCGCGATGAAGACTGGCCCCAACTTGCCGCAACTAGAGAAAGCCCTCGCACAGAGACGAAGACCCAACACAGCCATAAATAAATAAATAAAATTTAAAAAAAAAAAAAAAAAGCCCGAGTAGAAAGAAATGAAAGTATAGCATGGTAAGGTTGGTATACTATATGTGAAGTAGAATAATATCACCTGAAGGTAGATGGTGTTAATTTAAAGATGTATACTACAAACCATAAAGAAACCACTTAAATACCATAACATAGAGATACAGCTAATAAGGTAATAAAGGGGATGAAACTGTCATAAAAATACTCAATTAATTCAAAAAAGGTAGTAAAAAAGCAAACCAAAAACAGATAACAATGGGTTTCAAGTTTTGTTAATTTGTTTTCTCAGCAAAACCTCTTTTATACAGAGAACCTTACAGTTAAGCTGAATATAATGAATAGATAAAAGTAACAGTGCTCTGGTTAAAGTGGGAGTGGGAGAGCCTCAATTCCTCCCTGCCTGTCCCCGAGTAGGTCCTGCAGCAAGAGCGGCTCACGGCACCTCTGCGTGACCCACTCCCAGCCCAGAATTCCTCCTTCCCAGATGGAGAACTGAGGATAAAAAGACCAAGTGACGCACACAAGTTACTGACCTGTGACTGAACCCTAGATTGTTTTACTCAGTATTAACTCCACCATGCTGCTGAGAACAGAAAAATATGGGAAGCATACAAAAACTATCAATTGTTATATCAGAAAAAGAGAGTGAAGAAATTCAAAAAAGAATAATGAGCGTATCTTCACAAACCTAACCACAAATCTATTTTTTTACCCAAGATAAAAGTAAATATTAGGTATTTGAGCTGATATTTCCACTTATGTTCATTAGTATTTGTTTCTTCAATCTGTATTGGCCATTTGGGGGTTTCTGATACATGAAGACAACCCAGGGAATGAACTTCAGATATGCTGAATTTGAAATAAAAACAACTTATTAGTTTCAGTGAATTAAAAACACCACACCCTGCATATCCTGCCAAATCAGCTGAAGGCTGAAGAAATATCTTATTCTTCTGGAAAGGCCTCTTTCTCCCCTTTTTCTTTTCATTTTAATGGTGGAAAGATGGTATAATGAATCTGTGATAATGGCCTTCATTACTGTAAACTGAAATCAAATGCTCCAATTTCAATCTGTTTCAGATTTGAAATGATTATGCTGATAAGTAGTAAAGAAAACAGACACATAAGGGATATTTCCAAATAACGTGATGTATTTATTTCAATATAACATGACCCCTAAAAACAAACACCAACAAAATATAATGCAGAACTTGGCTATAAATTTCAGTGTATGGTTCCCTGAACTATATCAGTAGGAATACTATTTCTATGGCAAACATTTAAGTGTTTAGTTGAGAGGACCATTTCATTAACACAGGTGTGACTTCGGATGGCAGCAGAGCCAAACCTGTGTACAGTGAAGCTGCCATTCTTCAAGTACAAGAACAGTCTTAGGCTCTGACCAGCTTCAACATTTCATATCAAGCCAGTACTTACAAATGTTCGGTCCCCTACTTGGTATCTCACTACTCCATTTCTGTGGCTGCCATTGAGTTCAAAGTTACGTAGCAAAAAATATTTTATAGGTTTTTTTCGTTAGAGTAGGCTAAATGAGTGTAAAAGCAGTATTATCAACTTTTTAAACTAAAACTTGTGATCACTATATATTGATAAATAGTTTCTTTTAAAACTCTTCAATCCAATACTGCTTCTACCCAAACCAAGATTATTTTGAAAGCATGAATAAAGTGGAATGCAAAATCAATGATGTCAATGAGCTTATTTTACCTTACAGCACGTGTGAGGATATGAAACCTAGCCCTGTGTATGAGCTGCTTTTTTTAAACATGCATTTTTAAAAGGGAAAATTTTTTTAAATCAGTAATGCTGAGATTGAATAAATAAAATTTTAGTTTTCAAAATTAAACTCATAAGCAAATAAACCATTTGGTTTGCATGATTCAGGTTTAGCTTTATTATAAACAAGGTTTATTACTCAGTCTGACTTTTGATCAAAGCTTTCACAGTTCTCCTTCAGGTCAGTAGAGAACATAATTTTCATGCCTGTGTTTTGAAAAGAATCTTAATCAAAATTAACAACAACAGTGCAAATCTCTTGAAATCCAAAATGAACCATAAAAATGTATTAAAGTAGGATTAATACTATTAATTGTTTAATGCAAGGATTGCTTGGACATTTTATCAATATTTACAAAAACAGAGAGCTATAAGAGAGATTTAGTTACCTGTCTTCAGGTGGATGAATGTCTAAAACTCTTACTTCTCAATGGAGACGAGAGATGGAATATGGAATAATCTGAAAACATCCTTCAAACTATGCACATTCCCTCTACCTATCAGGGGAAATGTGAATGGTTGGGAAAATACCCAAGCTTAATCAGAAGTTCACCCCCCCACCTCCCCTTCCTAAGAACTCTCATCTAACCATCTTCATGATAATCTCTACGAATAAAGATTCAATAATAATAATGATAATGATAATAAAATAATGACAAATTCTTATATTGTGTCACTTTGCTATTTATAAAGCCTTTTTATTTAATTGTCTTCTTTTTTAATATTTATTTATTTATTTATTTATTTGGCTGCGCCGGGTCTTAGTTGCGGAATGCAGGACCTTCATTGTCACGTGTGGGATCTTCATTGCCGCATGTGGGATCTTTAGTTGCAGCACGTGGGCTCTTAGTTGAGGCATACGGGATCTAGTTCCCTGATCAGGGATCAAACCCAGGCCCCTGCGTTGGGAGCACGGATTCTTAACCACTGGACTGCCAGGGAAGTCCCTTAATTGTCTCTTTTGAGCCTCACAGCAATTCTATGAAGTAGGCATCCCATTTTATAGGGTCAAAGAAATCAAGGGTTTTCCCCAGTTTATGCTGCATATGCTATTCTAGCTGTATATGCTACAGCTGAGGGCTAGAATTTAAGGTTACCTGATGCTCAGTTCGGTTCTCCTTCTCCTGTATAATACAGTCTCCAATGTCATAATGAGACGGTGCTTCCTCAATTTAATTTTAAAAAAAAAGTTGCTCTGACTTATATGCAAGTCAGTTTTTTCATTTAGTTCCCTCTCATGTTATTCCAACTTCTGGGTTAAGACTTCTAAAAAAGATATGAAAGGAAACAAAAGAATTTCCCTCCCCCAACACATTAAATTTCAGTAAAATACAGATTCAAAAACATTCTTAGGCATAGGTTCACCAAAGTCAACCAAGAAAAGAAAGAGGTGTAACCTGATGCCATATATCAAAAATTAATGGCCAGGGAAAGAAAGAGAAGATTCTGAGAGAAACAAGAGAGAGCTGGTCTAACTCAGCTACAGACTCTAAGCTCAGACCCTCAAAGTCATATTAGCTTCATAAAATAAACAGAAGAAAAGGTACTCAGCTTAGAACCCTTGCTCAGAGAGGAAGTCATGTAGGAATTGAGTCAAGAAGTCTCCCATGCTGTAACAGAGGCAAGCCTGGACAGAACCGATCCAGGCAAGAACAGACTGAAAATAAATGTAAAACTCTGAAAACAAAATACAGGGAAAGAAGGAAGGAAGGGAGGAAGAAAGGACAGAAAAGATCTAGAAGGAAATCATTAACATTTGCTTCATGCCATAACATAAATTAAGGAGAATATGCATTCAATAAAGTATGAGCTCAAAGATAAACTGACAACAACACAAGAGTAAAAGGAAGATTTAACTGAAATGATATTATCATAAAACTAATTGATAAACCAGAGATGACAAGGAAGAATAGACACCACTGAATATGAAATTTTAAAAGACAAATAAAAATTCAATTAGAACAACACTAACAAATATAGAGAAAATAAAAGGTTAAAATCCCAAATAATGGTAACTGGTGTTTCTGTGCTACAGAAACTACAAATAAAGCAGAAGCTGTGGTGAAAGGTATAGTAGCAAAAAATTCCCCCATACCATCACCCCAAGTGAAGGAAAAAACTGGATATGCAAATCAGTTCCAAGAAAATTTGATATAGATACTACCTGGGTTAGCTACTGAACATCAGGAACAAAGAAAGAATTCTTTAGATGTCCCGGAAAGCATACTACTACTGTGATGGTTAATTTTACGTATCAACTTGACTGCCCAGACATTTGGCTAAACGTTATTCTGGGTAGTCTGTGAGGGTGTTTCTGGATGAGATTAACGTTTGAATCCGTAGACTAACTAAAGCAGATTGCCCTCCGCAATGTGGTGCCTCTCATCCAATCAACTGAAGACCTGAATAGAACAAAAAGGCTAAGGAAGAGGGAACTTCTACCTGACTGCTTGGGTCTTGAGCCTGCCGGCTTTCAGACTTGACCTTACACCATCAGCTCTCCTACTTCTCAGACCTTTGGACACAGAATGGAACCATACATCAGCTCTCCTGGGTCTCCCACTTGGGACTTCTCAGACTCCAGAACCACATGAGTCAATTCCTTATAATAAATCTCTATAACTATCTTATATATAGGATATCTCTCTCTCTCTCTCTCTTCAGTTCTGTTTCTCTGGAGACCTCTCATACACCTACAAAGAACAAACAGATCAGACTGGCCTCATCTCATATGTCTTCCAATAACATACAACAGCCAAAGACTAGAAAAATAGCCATAAAATTCTAGTGAAAAGAAACTGACCAGTATCATTCATTTGGTCATACCTTTCTAGTATAAATACAACAGATATTTTCAAACATGAAAGAACCAGGAATATGGTACCAATGTGTCCCTTTTGAAAAAATTATCTGACAATGAAATCCAAACAAATAAGAGATGAATTAAAGATCAAAGAAATTATAATACAAAGACTGGTGAGGAACAACACTTCATTTTTAAATAAAGAAGTTACACTAAAACAATGAAATTATAATTGCAGAAAGTAAACATTATCAATCTGGATAATTTGAAAATAATAATACAACAGCATTTGAGAGATGGGCAAAGGGGAGATGGAAGAGTGATTATGTTAATGTTTTCATTTTATACCACCTAAAATTGGGGGAAAATACATTTAAATGTTCTTCACAACTTCTTTTGTAACATTAGAGGGATATTTAGGAAATATCCCTAATGGAGAAGAAGAAAAACACTTACTTGAAGTTTAACAATTCCTCCAGTTGTGTTTCATTTGATTTTTCTTCTATTAAATTCAAAGGTTTGGGGCTTCCCTTGTGGCACGGTGGTTAAGAATCCGCCTGCCAATGCAGGGGACACGGGTTCGAGCCCTAGTCGGGAAGATCCCACATGCCGCGGAGCAACTAAGCCCGTGCGCCACAACTACTGAACGTGTGCTCTAGAACCCACATGCCACAACTACTGAAGCCCGTGCACCTAGAGCCCGTGCTCCGCAACACGAGAAGCCACTGCAATGAGAAGCCTGCTCACCGCAACAAAGAGTAGCCCCCACTCGCCGCAACTAGAGAAAGCCCGCGCACAGCAACAAAGACCCAGTGCAGCTAAAAATAAATTTTTTAAAATAAATAAATTTTTTTTTAAATTCAAAGGCTTTTTTTTTTTATTGAGAAATAGCACTTATATCACAATGCCATTTTTATAAAGTATATCTATTTGACTGTATGCATAGAAAAATCCAGGTCCATCCAGCACTAACTGTGGCAATTTCTGGATGGTGGCATTCCAGTTGATTCACTCTTACTGTTCATTTTTACTTTCCTAAATAGTTTGAATTATTTTTAAAACACTAACGCAGTTTTTCTTTTTAAAAAAATACTAGAAGCTAATATGCAAAGATCTTAACAGGAATGGGACTATATCCAATGATTCTTCACTTGTTTTTCATACAAATTTTCAATTTCTAAAAATATCAAGTTGCTCCATAGCTACTGTCTTGCTATTAAAAATTTGACACAGTATTTTAAAAGGATGACTCAAAATTCTTTCACATAACTTCCCCTGCACTCTCTCTCAATGGAGAGAGCTAGAGAAGCTTTAGAAGGAAGAAAATTAGACCTCTTACCTCCTTCCACTGAACGTAAATGACTGCAGTACCTACATTTTACCTCCACAGTAAATAAATTAAAGTGACCCAGATACTGTCTTAAATAAGATTGAATTCATAAAAGTGTGGGCAGTGGCAGTAGATAGATCTAGGTTTGTATCAATATACAAACTCCCTCATTTTCTAGCTATATGACCTTGACAAGATCTTCTATCAGATTCTTAGGGGATAATAATACTGAACATGATATGTGATGGAAGGAATTAAACAGACAACACGTGTAAATAAATTGGCACATATCAGGTCCTCAGTAAATGATAGCTATTAATACTTTCAAAACAATTAATTATTTCATTTCATTGAAAGGAGGAACTGGAGGAAGAACCCAGTTGGGGGACACTCTAGAAACCTCTCAAAAGGCAGTTTTTGCCACTCCCATGACATCTATTCAGTTATTTGTGTCTATGGTGGCAGAATGGGCCCTTCTCAGGGGAGTTAGACATGCCAGTTGTAACCAGGCAAAGCAGCAGAAGAAGCCTCTTTCCTCCCCGGCACTCTGTGGCCCCTCACGCAGTGTCCCCTATCCTGGACTCAAGTAGAAAAAAGGCCTCTGCTCATTCTTTCATTTCGTGGTGTCAGCTTTGTAGCATGTGTCTAGATTAATTTTTATGAGCCCTTAGACTATATCATTGACCAAGCTGTAAAGTGCAATCAGGTTGCCTGACTTCTCAGAAAACAGGTTTGTGAGATTGTGCTGAATCTTTCCAGGTGAATGAATGACCAAAATGAAAACCCCTCCCAGCCCTTCACTGAACCCTGGCACCACAGGGTGTGACTCTGCTTTTATCACTGGGCCGCAGAAACGCTCTGCAGGCCAGCTTCCCAGAGCATGAGCCTTGCTCTGCATGCCTGGTCCTTCAGAGGGGGGCATTTACAGGTCACACGCTGTGCAAAAGGAATCATTCCTTAATAAAACAGGCAGCGCACCTTAGGCTGGGCTTTTGTGAGAGAAGAATAACACATGCTTTGTGGAGATGAAAGATAAGAAAATCCTGTGTTGGGCTTCCCTGGTGGCGCAGTGGTTGAGAACCTGCCTGCCGATGCAGGGGATGCGGGTTCGAGCCCTGGTCTGGGAGGATCCCACATGCCGCGGAGCAGCTGGACCCGTGAGCCACAACTACTGAGCCTGCGCGTCTGGAGCCTGTGCTCCGCAACGGGAGAGGCCGCGACAGTGAGAGGCCCGCGCACCGCGATGAAGAGTGGCCCCGCTTGCCACAACTGGAGAAAGCCCTCGCACAGAAACGAAGACCCAACACAGCCAAGAATGAATAAATAAATAAATAATAAAAGCCCCTTAATAAATCGAAAAAAAAAAAAAAAAAAAGAAAATCCTGTGTTCTGGCTGCAGGTCCAAGTCCAATCTCTTATGTTCATGGAGCCCATCATCTGAGTCAGGAGCACCAAGTTTACCAGATATATATATATATATATATATATATATATATATATATATATATCAGGTCCATTATTACTGGGATTATTTTCCCTCCTTCAATTTAGACCTTTGTCTTCTCTTATTATGAGACCATGTATAAACAAGATACAAAAGTACTATGTACTACTTTATGAGGCACCCTAAAAAACTCTGAACTCTCAGCTCTTTGTCAAAATCTGATGTGGGTCAGGCCTCAGGCCTAAATACTAGAGGCTGGGAAATATTTCCACAAGCATTGCTTACACTTCTTCCACAACTCATATGTCCCTCCAGAAGGGTAGAGTTTTCAGAGGCACAGTCGCCATCTTACTTCTCTGCAAGCTGCACAATGTCTGGCACTAACAGGGGCTCCATAAATATTCGGTGAATAAAAGAATAAAGGAATTAATACAGAGATAATTACAATAACTTTCCAAATGGATTTCTTATCCCAATCTTTTCCTTCCAAGTCACTCAATGTCACATCATTGCCAGTTTCCTCCCCTCCAAATATTTCACTCCCTCATTCAAAAATCCTCATTGGCTTCTATTTGCCTGTACAGAAAAAGGCCTCTTTAGCCTGGCAATCAAGGCCATAGAAATCTTTTCCAATATAATATTTCTATAATCCCTTCATATTTCCTGGGTACCTACCAAACGCATCCACTCCCCCCTCACATCCTTACATGCTCCCCATACAAGTTGTTCTATTAATCTGGAGTCCCTTTCACTCTCATCCCTACACAGCTAAATTCTACCTTGCTGGATCTTAAGACCCAGCAGAAGGAGGCCCTTAATAAATGATAAACAGTCACTGATATCTGGATAATTAATTTCTTCTCTCTTGTTATGTTTTTCAAGAATAGGGCTATGTACAGCCTCCACAATTGTTTTTTTTTTTTTTTATTTATTTATTTATTTATTTTTATGGCTGTGTTGGGTCTTCGTTTCTGCGCGAGGGCCTTCCCCAGTTGCGGCAAGTGGGGGCCACTCCTCATCGCGGTGCGCGGGCCTCCCACTATAGCGGCCTCTCCCGTTGCAGAGCACAGGCTCCAGACGCGCAGGCTCAGTAATTATGGCCCACGGGCCCAGTCGCTCCGCGGCATGCGGGATCCTCCCAGACCAGGGCTCGAACCCGCGTCCCCCGCACTGGCAGGCAGACTCCCAACCACTGCGCCACCAGGGAAGCCCCACAATTGTTTTTTAAAGTTGATTTACAACATTATATTAGTTTCAGGTGTACAACATAGTGATTCAATATGTTTATAGATTATACTCCATTTAAAGTTATTACAAAACCATGGCTATATTTCCCTGTGCTGTACAATATATCCTTGTTGCTTACTTATTTCATGCATAGTAGTTTGTGTCTCTTAATCCCCCACCCCTATCTTGCCCCTCTCCCCTTCCTTCTCCCCACCAATAACCACTAGTTTGTTCTCTATATCTGTGAGTCTGTTCTGTTATATACATTCGTTTTATTTTTTAGATTCCACATGTAAGTGATAACATAGAGTATTTGTCTTTCTCTGACTTACTCCATTAAGCATAATACTCTCTAGGTCCATTCACGTTTTTCAGAATTAGCCTCCGTGATTTAAGAAGAGCTCTGACTGGGCAATCTCTGTGTAAAGTCTGGCTGTAGGAAAAACTTCTATCCACAGAAACAGATCCAACAGGATGTGTGTGTGTGTGTGTGTGTGTGTGTGTGTATTCAGGTAATTGGAGAGGCCTGGTAAGTCCAAAATCTATAGGGCAGGCCAAAGACCCAGGAAAGAGTACAAAGGCAGTCTGCTGGTAGAATTCCTTCTTGTTCAGGGAGGTCAGTCTTTGTTCTACTCAAGCCTTCAACTGTTTGGATGAGGTCCACCCACATTATGGAGGGCAATCTGCTTTACTCAAAGTCTACCAAGTTAAATGCTAATCTCATCCAAACCAAAAAAAAAAAAATCACAAAAAATATCCAGAATAATGTTTGACCAACTATCTGAGCACCACAACCTAGCCAAGTTGACACATAAAATTAACCATCACACCTTCGAATATAGCCTCCTCCTCCTGCCACCACTACCAACCACAAAAGGGGGAGTTTCTCTTGGCCCTTGGCCTCTTTATTCTAGAGCCATCACCAAAACCGGCTCCAGGGCTATTAGGCTCCTCCCAGAAAATTTGGGCACAGAACAGCAGAGGGTTTAGGGGAGGGGTGGGGAGGGTGGAAGTTCCCCTTAGCACAGCTGAAATTTGCAGTCACTTTCAAGAACAATACCAAGAGAAATAAAAGGAAATGATTACAGATAATTCAAACAAGTTGTTACGTTCCTAAAAAACAGATTTCTGGGGCTTCCCTGGTGGCGCAGTGGTTAGGAATCCACCTGCCAGTACAGGGGTCACAGGTTCGAGCCCTGGTCTGGGAGGATCCCACACGCCACAGAGCAGCTGGGCCCGTGCACCACAACTACTGAACCTGCGCTCTAGAGCTCGCGAGCCACAACTGCTGAGCCCACGTGCCACAACTACTGAAGCCCGTGCGCACCTAGAGCCCACGCTCCGCAACAAGAGAAGCCACCACAATGAGAAGCCCGTGCACCGCAATGAAGAGTGGCCCCCGCTCGCCACAACTAGAGAGAGCCTGTACGCAGCGGCGAGGACTCAACGCAGCCAAAAATAAATAAATAAAATAAATATATTTTTTAAAAAAAAAGAAAACAGATTACTGGTTCTGCAATTGCATACTTGCTTATAGTTGTATATATCTGACAGCTGCCTGAGAACCAAACAATTCCTCTTTTTAATTCCTAGAATTGTTGCTTTTCTTCCCACACCTTTTTTCACTCCTCCTCCCTCCTGGAAGAGGGGTTGAGGTATCTGGGGACAGACAGACCTCCCCGGGAAGGTAACAGGTTAGGTAATTGCAGTTTAAAGTCCAGCCAAAACCCTCATCCTTATCTCACTGTCAACTGTCATATAAGGTAATAGTTCAGGCACAGAGATGCCCTCTCTTCCTCAGATCATTAGTTATTTTCTCACAGTTCTTTCCTAACCAGTTTTACCCCTAAAATGGGAGCTCAAGAACAAATCTCTGCCATGTTTACCCCAGGCCTGAACAGAACATGGTTTAATTTCTTTTGGTGTGAAATGGGGAAGATTTGGCCTCCTTGAAGGTAATGACCCATGCAGTTTCTATTATTATATGATCCTTCCCTGATGTAGTTGAGCATAAATTCAGCTAATGTGGACTTAGGGGTTTCGCTGACAGGCCACTAGTTCATGACATGAAGTACACACCTCCGGAATTATCTGCCTAGCACATCTTTTCTAAGACACAACTCCTTCTCACCTATATTTTTTTGCTACATGAGCCACTGTATGTGTACATTAGGCCCCAGCTCCCTGGCTACTGTTCATTCCTTTACAGGTAAGCACTGGGCTTAAGCTGAGCCACAGTCCTTTTTGTGGCCTGGGGCCTTGGAATTAGGTACAAGTTGAACTAATCTCTCCCCAGTGGCTCCATACTTCGATATAAAAGTCAGATGCTTCTGGTAAGCAAGTCTTCCAACAAGCAGAGAAAGGCAGTCTGAAATGAGAGAGAGTAAAGCCAATATCCAGAGAGGCATGTGAGACTGAGAAAAATCTTGACAACCTTCTAGTCCCTGGCTCAAAGTGTTTATAACCCAGCTGCATCTCTGCTCTTCCTGTGTTTTGATATTCAATGCTTCCTAGAAGTAGATGAGAAAAAAACCCATCAGTAACCTTCCAACAAATTCTTTCTTGCATAAGGTAGTTTATTTTGGGTTTCTAACATTTGCAACCAAAAGTTTCTAAAAATTATATAATGTGGCCAGTGCCACATGGTGTGCTGATAAAAACATCACCTGATTACTGGGAGAATTAAGTGAGATGATTAATGTAGAAGTGCCTTGTCATCTGTAAAATACAATGCATAAATGTGGTTCTTCTAAAGTTTTTACATTCAATTAACTTGGAATAAAAATTTCTGCTTAAAGACCAAAGGGTTTTTCATGTTTCACAATCTTCTTACTTTTCATATGTTTTGTAATATGTTATCACTTTTTGTGATCTTGAGATTTATCTATATAATATGAAGTCATCTTTACATTAACAGAACTTTGAATACAAAAGTAACATATGTCAGAGAAGTGCAATAATAACATTTGTGAAATGGCCTATTGTACATCTAAATCTGTAATACCTGGATGCTTAGGGATCTGTGAAGTTAGCAAGACATCCTGGGGCTATTTTAAATATTTTTCAACTTCTAAAGACAATTGTATATGCACCATACATTTATTTACACAAGTTAACTATAACATCTTCTTTGTTTTGGGCTAGAATTATATCAGTTCAGTCTGGCAACTGTCTAGCTCAAGTTGCTCAAAAGTTCTGATTGGCTGTTGATGATACCATAGGAATTTCTCTGATGAAACTGAGGGCTCAGACTGTTATCAGGTTATAATATCCAAACTGAATACCCACAGCAGAATGGACCTAGGAACAGGTACAGGTTGGTAGCCAAAACTAAGGAATCTGCAGCAGGGAATATTGCTTATACATTCCTATGCTTACATAACTTCATTTGAGTGAGATAAGTACGGTTTTATTTACTAGGAAAATGTTCAAAACATGAGACAAAAGGGGAAAACCAAAAAAGGAATCCTGGGTGAGGAAAAGATTGGTAACTTCTAGCCTGTAATATAACCTATAAGGTGTTTCCCTAGGCATGTTCCCCCAAATACTAATTCTGAAGTATTACAATGGAGTTATAAAAAAGAGTTACGTAGGAAAAAATATCTATATTTGGGAAACGCTGGTTCACACAAACTTGTTTTGCTACATACTTTCTCATAGCCTTTAACATCTTTGCACTTGGTGAATTTCCAAGATGGTGTCTCCCAAACTTATCTGAGTACCATGGAACTCTTCTTTTTTGAGGCATTTTACCAGACTAGAGTACCATGAAACATACCTTGGGGAAAGCCAATCTAATAAACTCTCATTAAATCCTTCCTATTTGTATTACCTAGCCCACATAGAGATTTATAAACAGAGCTGGCCCCATCAGTTGGCAGAATATGTGAAATTAGAGTTGCTTCACACACCCACCAAAAGATCTCTTCCACCTCCCATCAAACCACCTTCATTTCTATCAGTAAAGGACCATTTCTTTGGTTCTTGAATACTTTTTGCTATTCCCAACACAGATGCTTCTAAGAAGAGAAACAAATGAGGCCAGATTTCCTCAAGCACCTGTAGGAAAACACCTCTAGCAGCAGAGCAGGGTGAACTGAGAACCCTGAGGGTCTGAGTGAACCGACCTTGAAGCAGCTGAAAGCTGCTGCAACACTGATAAATCAAGTCTCCTGTCGGATCTGACATTCATATACATTTTACATTCTACACCATAATACACCCAAGTTTGCTTTAATATAAAACTGTCTTAGGCCGAGGGCCTGGCGGTAGCTGATCTCTTTCTTCAACAGTGTTTGGACCACACAGACCCAGGGATGCCGCTTCTTCCAGCTTCCCACCACCCTCCAACCTCTTTTCCAGTCCCAACCTTCAGAACCAAGCAGTTAAGCCATGGTTGGCCTCTGGGACCAGCCAACACCTTTTTTTTTTTTTTTTTTTTTTTTCTTTTTTTGAGCTTAGCTCCTTAGTGTGGATCAACCACGAGCTCCCAGGTTTGTCAGAATTATTCCACCTAGCGGAAGGCCACTGATAACCGCCTGGTCAACCTGCATCTGCGGGCCTCCTACACCTACCTCTCCCCGCGCTTCTACTTCAGGCTCTGTTGGCCGTGGGCACCTCGACCAGTGGGCAGAGGAGAAGCGCCAGGGCGCCCAGCATCTCTTGAAGATGCAAAACCAGCGCGGCGCAAGACAATGCGAAACCCTCTTCCGGGATGTGCAGACGCCGTCCCAAGATGAGTGGGGCGAGACCCCAGGTGCTGTGAAAGCCTCCACGTCCCTGGAGAAGAACCGGAGCCAAGCCCTTCTGGGCCTGCGCGCCCCGGCCGCTGCCGCGCAGACGCCCAGTTCTGACTTCCGGGAGAGCCGCCCCCAGGTGAACAGGTGAAACTCATCAGGAAGATGGCGACCACCTGGCGGACCTCGCGGGCTGCCGGCCCCAAGGCGGGGCGGGGCAAGTAGTTCTTTGAAAGGTTCACCCTCAAGCACGACTAGAGCCGCAGGAGCCCAGAGGCCCTTGAGGGGCCCCTCTGCGTCCCCCTGGTGTCAGGGCTTCGGCCTGAGCCTCTCCCTGCAGCCACTGGGCAGCTTTTTAACCACCCTGGAACCCTCTCCCAAGCCATGGACCAAATGGAAACAATAAAGCATTTTTGCAGAAAAAGAAAGGAAATTTTTATTGCTTGGCAGCAAATACAACCGATACTCTAAGAAGATGCACTACGTTATAGTGGCTGTAGGGGACCTTGTGGCTGTAGGGGACCCTGTGTCACGTTGTCCAGCTGGATGAGGACCAAGCCTTGGGGAAGGACTTTGGTTAAGACCCCAAGGAGGAAGTCAGACAGAGGAAGGACACTGAAAGAGGAGGTAGGTGAGAACCAAAGCAATTATACGGAGGCCAAGGATGTGTTTTTAACTGTGGGCAGGCTGTCAAGTGGGGTGTTCACCCCACCCCCAGCAAGCGGGAGAAAGGGAGCAGAGCTGAGGAAGCAGTGCTGTGGGACCCGGTCAGGGAAGAGGCAGTCCCGGTGCTTCCTCGGAGGCTCTAATTCCCTTTCCTTTCTGAGCAGGAAGGCTGCTCTGTGGCCACAGTAACCTTTCCCTCCACTTCCTCTTCCACTCTCCCCCCTAATTTAGACGTAAGGTTTATTATTGTCTATGTGCTGGGAGGTGGGGGGAGCTGGGAGGGACCAGGATCAAAAGTGTGTCAGCTCTTCATAGAGAAGGAAACAATTTCAGCTCCTTTCATTTCATGCCATAAGATCTACATGGATGTGAACACAGTGGGGAAGAGAAAAATAAAGAATGTTCCACCACTTTCTTCCCACTCTGTACTAACTGACATTGATGCCAGTGTTGGAAGCGGCTTTCGATATCACTGAGTTTTTGCGATTTTCAAGCTTTGAAATTGAGAGCTCTTTTTCAAATCAATTTATTGGGAACAAAGAACAATAGCATTATTTTTAGTGTATGGATGTTACCATTGTGTTCAGTATTCAGGACCCAGGAAAGGTAACAGAAAATAACTTTATTCCTTTCTCCTCACTGCCCCTGCATGCCCGTTCTTTGGGGCTGGTGTTCCCTGTCCTTTGGATGCAATTCAGTGCCAGCCTTTTCTGGTCATTCTCAGACTTAACCAAGAAAATAAGGAAGTCCTTTGCTCACTGTATTCCTCCAGACAATTTCGGTTCAGTTATTAATCTGATGACTCCAGTGTAACCAAAACTCTGAGCTCCTTTCCAAGTTTATGCTTCTCCGCTCCCCAGTGAAGACGGCTTTAAGCTGGGTCTGGCGAAGGGGCCGGAGGGGGGTGGGGGAAGGGGCTTTGGGCTGGCTGATTCTTTAGCTTCCCACCTTCTTGTTCCACCTGCTTTGCCGCAGCTAATTAATGGAGTTTCTGACACCTCCAGAATTAAAGGGTCAGGAGAAAGAGGGGGGCAAAGAAGCAAGGAAATTCTTGCTCATGTCATGGGTGACGCAGATGTTCACTGGGCCTATTAACTGTTTAAAGTTGACTCTTTCCTGGGGTGTTGTTACAGTTCTTGGAAGATTCTCTGTCCATGATGGACTTACACCTGCTCTGCTGTTCCTGTGACAAAGGTAAGTGAATGTCTTCAAATTGGTTTCTAATGAGTCTTTCATCAGTCCCTACCTCCAGCCTTTTCTACTGAGGTCTCCTTGCCACCCTAGGAAGCTCTCTTAGGTGGAATCTAAGGCAACCCCAAGCTAGTTCTTTCTCTTTCCGAGCCTGCATCTGGTCCACAAGAAGCATGCACCTTTGGCCTTTCACTCAAAGGGAGTGCAGCTACTTCCTAAACCACAGTCTGCCATTCCAGGCGGAAGCCAGCCACTGGCTCTAGATCTCTCAAAGTGAAGTCAGATGCAGGTCCACAGGGTCTCTTCAAACTGCAGGGGGCACAAATCAAGTAGTCCAGGTGGTCTCCCTGAAGCCCTGCTCACGGGTCATGGGGTGAGTGAAAAGCACCTCCTTTCCCCTCTCCATGGGTAAAGGGTACTAACAGCATACTGACAACTCTCTCTAAAGAAATCTTCCATTTCCCATCCATTCCTGATCTCTTCAAATTTAATCCTTTTTTATTCCAAAGTGGGTGAGGGGTTAAGGTTGCAAAACTAGTTTCAACATCTCTTTGTTGGTTCCACATAGTGATCGGGTTTCTCCTACGATACAGTTTAAGTTCACATTTATAACATTTGAACTAAGATGCTATTTAAATGAACTCAGAAATTTGAAAACAAGAGTTAAGAATGGTCAAAGGTCAGCCTCCACCTCCATGAAGTCAAGTAAACATTTGCAGAACCTTAGAAATGCATGCATGAAGCCATCCCCGCTGATAAACACTGGTCTGTCCCAGCTCTTCCTATTAGAAAGGAGGAAACTAAGGCCTACACGCGATAAGAGATTTGCTCAGGATCACATAAGTACAGGCGGCAAAATGATAACCAAATCACAGTCCCTCCACCGACTCCAGTAAGTTTATCACCATGCAGTCTTGGCTGACTTCTCTGACTCTCGAGAAACATAGGAAACTTTCATGAGTTGGGCAGCCTCTGTGGCTGTACAGTCAGAAGCCTGGCCTCAAATCTGGGTCATGCACCCCCCTGAGTGAACCTGAGCAAATCTCTTGTCCTCTCTGAGCCTCAGGTTTCTGTCTGTAAAATGACATTGATAACAGTAGGAGGAAAATAATGGGTAATTTATAGGAAAGTGCTTTCCAAACTGCTATACTTTGGGCAAATGTTAGTTGCCATTATTATTATGATATGGGGGGAGGGTGATGACAGTTTGTTCAGGATAACCTTAGTCTTAGGATTATTATGAGATTTATTAAGATCAGTTAATGTGTAATGGTGTTTGGTCATAAGAAATGCATGACCTAAACAAGTTCCAAAAGTTTTCATATAACTTTTCTGCAACTATAAGGCTATTACCCAGCCTATTAGAAATAAACATATTTTAAAGAGAGTGGTACACATGTTATACTAATGGTACAGTGTTAAAGAGCAGAAAAGGACACATACATTTTGTCTATATCCAAGAGCTATAAAAGCAGCTAGATAAACAAACGGAGACTACAAAGTACCATGGAACTAAGGCACAGGCGTTACCATAGACCTGGCAAAACCGTGTCCAGAGCAAAAGGACTCTCACCCCCAAAGACTGTGGAAGAGGAAATGGCCTTTCTCCAAGGAAGCATTCGATAACGGACCACGAGGCACCCACTTCAACACCACGTGGTGCCTGAGAGCCTTTCTAACACGCAGAGGACAAATACACACCAGGTGGTTCCCCCAACAGGAGTCACTGGATCTAATTAAAGTCAAAGACACGGAGAATGTCAGGGGATGTCAAGGAGCATCTTACAGAGACTCACAGAAAAGGTTGCCAGCATTGGAGGGTTCCTGCTGTAGGAAACTCTGCCCTTTATCCTTGCTTGACCTCCTTGGATTGCAAAATATATGCCATGCTCTTCTCTGACCTATGAGCCCTTAAGAAAGAGGGAAATGGGACGGGAGAGGAGTACTTGATAGGGGGAAAACTTTAATCTTCATTGTCTTCGTTTTCTGAGAGAAGTGAGAGAGATCAAAGGAAAGGGTTTCACTTAGACTGGAAGACTCTAGTAGTTACCATCCAAATTCAGCCTTCCTGTAAGACATTATATGGCCAAGCTTACATTTGTTTTTATTTGCATTTATTAAAAGCAAGAAAAGCAAGTTTGGAATTAACCGTGTGTAAGTAAAAGCACTGAGCTCAGTAATCAGTACGTGGGTGACTAATGCCTGGGTGGGCTTGGTGCAATGTGACACAGGTAAACCAAGTGTCAGTTAACTTGCCAACAGGCTGCCCGGATCCATTTATTTCTGCTATTTCATTTTGCATATTTTCTCAGCATAATCATACATGTACGTAATAAATCACTTAAGTATTTTCTTCTACAGTTTAAAAGAACGTGTTCAATGGGAGGCACACTGACTTTTATTTTTTATTAAAAAGTCATCTTCGGGCTTCCCTGGTGGCGCAATGGTTAGGAATCCGCCTGCCAGTGCAGGGGACACGGGTTCGAGCCCTGGTCCAGGAAGGTCCCACATGCCGTGGAGCAGCTAAGCCCATACGCCACAACTACTGAGCCTGCACGCCTAGAGCCCGTGAGCCACAACTACTGAGCCTGCATGCCACAACTACTGAAGCCTGCGCGCCTAGAGCCTGTGCTCCGCAACAAGAGAAGCCACCGCGATGAGAAGCCTGTGCACCACAACGAAGAGTAGCCCCCGCTCACCACAACTAGAGAAAGCCCACGCGCAGCAACGGAGACCCAACGCAGCCAAAAATAATAATTAATTAATTAATTATTTTTTTAAAAGGTCATTTTCCCTTTAGCACTAGGTTAAAGAGGCTCTGAGGACCGTCACTCTACTAGTCTATGAGTCTAATCATTCTACTCTGAAAGGCCAGTCTGGGCTCAGCCCTGAAGAGATACTGTGCAATTTATTCAAGGCGTTTGGGAGACTCTTGGGCATCCAGGCAAGATATGACTGAGTGTGGTTAAATGGGGAACGGGGAGAGCAATGAACGTTCTGGAATGTGACCCTAAGATTAAAATCTCTTAAGATCAAATCTGTGTTCAGTCAGCATTCATTTGCCAAGCTGGGGGCCAGCTCCGGATGCCCTCTGGATTTTTCAGACTTGCTGAGCCACCATCTCCCTTCCTGACTATGAGCCTCTCCGCTGGGGAAATAGGGCCTTAGCAATTTAGGTTCCCACAGGGAGAAGCCTGATTCCTGGAACGTAATAGTGGTTCAACACACATTGAACTGTCATCAAACATCAAGTAAATCATCAAACCCTAAACGTATTTTTCATCTAACCATTTTCCTTCAGTTGCTTCTTGTCTCCCACAGGGACTGGTGCTATACAGGCAGGAACTAGTGAGTGAATGAATGAACAAATGGATGTGTTAATAGATGCGTATTGTCTGATTATATATAAAAGCATTTGTAGAGCTTGTGAACGTAACAGTGTTTTTTTCCTAATGTTGTTTTCTAGAATATGGTGCCATTATTCATTATGATAAATGCACCTTTATATAAGACGTTGTGCTATTTGCAAAATGCTTTCACACGCATCATCTTATTTAATTCTCGCAGCAGTGCTGCAAAGTAGATATTATTATCCTCCACGTTAGATAAGAGGTGATTTATCCAAAGTACACAGTAAGTACAGAGCTGGACTTGAACCCAAGTTTTGCCACATATACTTAGCAGTCTTTCCTGGGTTGAAGGGTGAGTAGGAAGGCAAAGGTTATAAGCATTTTAAACAGATGCTTGTTTCTGAAGATTTACTGGTGTGTAGTGTCCAGATAGGGCAAGTGGCATCTCTAAACTGCTGACGAGCTCTCCCACCAGTCACCTGGCTTGCCACTGGCTACATCTGCTTCTAAATGCACAGCTGGTCTTATGCCAGCTCACTCAGTAGGACTTACATTTGATTATAGCTACTTGATACTAAAATAACTAGTGAAAAGAGGGAAAATTCAGACAACTAACCAGTTATTATTTTGTCTACACAATGACAGCCTCTGGGGTAGATTTTTGTCTTTGAGTTGAGTTGCTAAATTCATGGAGATACCACAATTATTTCCTCTCCAGTTAAATGTCAGCCCACAACAAGGAAGCCAGCAGGCTTGAACAGCAGGAGTCAATATTTTAAAAAAAAAACAAACTAGGCCTCGAAATGTGGCCTGCTTCCTAAGGCCCCGGGTGCCCTTTTCTGTGCGAATGATCTGTGTTGTTGATATTGCGGCTGCAGACACGCTTTATATCCTAGTGCTGAAAGGACCTTAGAAATCATTTAGTGCAGCAGTTTTCACACTTTGGAAAAAATGGTACTGAACAATTTATTTAAATGAACTCTAATATAGAAGCCCGATGAGCAAAGCAAATCCATGCAGATTTGCTTTGGTTGAAAAGGAGATTGTGATTAAGCCTGAGGGGGCCTTCCCAACAGGGCTCTAAAAGTGGGGTAACCTATCGTTTTGCATGTGAGGAAATGAGGCCCGGAAAGCAAAATGACTAAGGTCAAGAACCAGGAAATCCACTTATGGGGTTCTGCTACTTTTAGAATGTCTACGTTCCTCATCTCAGTTTAACTTTCATTTCTGCCTGGATTCCAGCCTCCTTTCATATCCCATCCTAAGTCCATAGACTTACACCTGCTTACTGCACCCAGAACCACACTAGCATTCTAACCACTGCTTGGAGAACATCCTATTTCCCAAATGTACCTGGTCAAGAATTCACAGAAGCCCTTGTTAAAAATGCAGATCCTTAGATTCCCTTCTTTGCAGATTCTGATTCAGTTGGTTTGGGATGAAACCCAGGTGATTAGTGAAGTTTGGGAAACCCTTGCTGGATAGAATGGGCCAAGGATGTCCTCTCACAGGGGCAGTAAAGAGTAAACCTAGGGACTTCCCTGGTGGTCCAGTGGCTAAGTCTCTGCACTCCCAATGCAGGGGGCTTGGGTTTGATCCCTGGTCAGGGAACTAGATCCCACATGCTGCAACTAAACTTCCCTCATGCCGCAACGAAGATCCCGCATGCCACAACTAAGACCCAGCACAGCCAAATAAATAAATATTAAAAAAAAAAAAAAATAAGTAAACCTATGTGGGCCATTCATCACCTATGCCAGAGAAGATCCCAATATTGTCAGGAAAGTGTTCTCTTTTCATCATAATCAAGGAATGTCAGTTCTCTGGCATAAAGGAAAAACTTCAACCAAAAATTAAATTTCCATTCACTTTTGAGACCACGAGGTTTTGAAGGTGCATTGCTCTGTAACGTCACGTTTGGCTAGGTGGGTAGGAAAGCACAACACACGGCGTGATCTCTGCTCCCTCGCCGACTGTCAGCTTTTGCTCAGGCACTCCCACGCAACTTGCTCTTTGCCCACAGGGCCTCCTTCAGGTCGTTGTTTCCTTCCCTAACCATGGGTATGCTTCATGCGATGTGCTGTTCCTCTCCATATGGCCTGGACTCCAGGATCAGCTAGACCCACGTACTTATCCACTCTAGACTTGCCAGCATGTCCGTGTAACTATATGTGGAACGCACGGGTCTGCTCCCTGGAAGTATCCCAGCCCTGTACTCTGCTGGTACCACCCTTTCCTTTAACATTTACACTTATCCTCCCCACTTGTATATGAGATTTACTCCCCTTCCATTTTGTCTCAAAAAAAAATTAAATATTTATCTTTCAAAATCTGGAGATTGTCTCCAGACAATCTCATGGTTTGTCTCATGACTTCCTTTCCAGAAACCATGTAGCTGTAACCTGTCCCTCCACTGACTTGACTCCAAAGCCCTCTGCCTTGGTCTCTGATTTCTTTTCTGCTGATCTTAGAACTAGAGGATCACTCTTTTCCTTTGGAATAATGCTGCTGTTGGTGACGCTGGCCTCAAAGGAAGGGGTCACCCAGAACACTGGGCTTCTCAGCACCTCATGATCCCTTAATTCCCTACATCACTATTAACACAGGCTGCTATGTAAAGAGACTGTATGAAGATCAGGGGATAATTAGAGGAAATAGATGTACAACTGGATGCCAAATATAAAAGTTGAAGGAAAGGGGATTTCAAACACAGGACAGGGGTTTCCTCATGGACAGACTCTGGTTCCTAGCCTTGGTTCTATCTCTTGAGGTCTTCAAAGAGAGCCCCTCCATGATCCTTCACTGTGGGAATAAGAACCCTCCATGCCACAGATGAATTACGTTTACCCTAGAGTGTGTCTCAACCACACCCACGTTGCTCCCCAACACACACACACAAATACACACATGCATGCATGTACACAGCCTACATGCATGTACCTCAGGACAGTCCATAGGATACATGGTCTGTAACAGCACTCTGAGAGTATCACCCACACTGGAGAGCAGGGGATATGAAGACAGTTTGGGGCAGACTCCAGACTTCCGTATCCTATCTATTTCAGGGTCACTCTGCAAGTATAAGGTGAAGCTATACCTGTTTATTCTCTATCTCTACTCCTGTTTGTCTCTGGACCGCTTTATTTATGTATTTATTTTTATTGAGGTATATAGTTGATGTGCAATATTATATAAGTTTCAGGTGTACAACATAGTGATTCATAATTTTTTAAATCTCTGGGTCACTTTTAAAATATGCACACATGCACATACATGCACACACTCTCAAGAAGAAACAAAAAGTCACTTTCCTAAAGCCATCCTAACCTGCAAAATTTTCCCAACCCAAGAGAAAAATTCCCTTTTATACAATTATACAGAGGAATTATAGATCCCTTTAGCCCAATGTCCTTGTTGCAGCCCATGCCTTCTTACCCACAACAATCAGGCTGAGTGGATTGCTCACATAGCATATTGGTGGCACCACAAAAATGGGATAAAGCCAGTCCTGTGCTTTGTCTGTCTGGTTATGATTTTATCCTCTCCCAAACACTGTGAGGTAGGTGGAGCAGATAAGGCATATTGCTAGTTATCTTTCGAAGTCCATCCTCTCCTTCCATAGTAATAGAGTTTTACCTGTACACATGGCTACTTAGCTAAAGACCACTACCTTACCAAACCATTCTTGAAGCTAGAAGCAGTCATGTGACCACTGGTTGTGGCCAATGGAATGTGAGAAAGTGCTTTGTGTCATTTTTCTCAGTTTGCCCTAAGAAAGACTGATGTATGTTTCTGACCCTGTACGTCCTTCCTGATGGCTATAGCATGGCTAGAACAAAAGCAGGCACCTTAAACCCAAAGGTGGACTACCCACCTCTGGGCTTCTGCAGAGAAAGAGATAAGCATCTACTTTGTGTAAGCCAATGTATGTTGGGTACTGTTTGTTACAGAAGTTTAGGTGGAGCCCTGTCGAGTACAGTGGCCAGCCTCATAGATGCCAAGTTCCTTGAAGGAAACATAATCAGTAAGAAGCAGATCTGAGCCTTGCATCTAGTGTTCTAACCATACAGCTCTCCTCATCCATCCTAAAGATGTCTTTGTCAGAACTTGAATACTTTATAAGAGAGTAGAGATATCACAGTATGAAATGTGACATTTTATTTCATGTCCTTTTGTAGTTTCCTTCTTTAGAATAGTTACTAATTTCGCTTCTGTTAAGATAATGCTGTCTGTCCAATGATCATCAGCATCTACCACAACAGCAGCCTTCACTTAGCCTGGGAGCTTAAGAGCATAGCACATTTTCTGGAAGCAATGATTTCTTTCTCTTTAGTAGGTTCAGAAGGGAATTTGTAGTCCTGAAACTTAAAGGCAGAAATCTTTTAGAACCAACAAGGATAAAAGGTGCTTTACAAATAAGTAGAGGAAATGAGGGTCCAGATAATGAGAGCTCATTCTTATTGACTCAGTGAATGTAACTCCCTCTCTCAATCTTTCTCCAGCAGTCCTGCTAAGCCCCACAAGTGAATAAAAGCGAAATGACCTTATCATTGCCAACAAAAAAAACACTGGGTGGCAGAAATTTAATTTTAAATCACCATTCCTCATCCTTACCAGGAAGAATAAATCACCATTTGACAACCTACGCTAACTCCATCCAAAGAATGGATGTTATTAACCCTATCTTTGGATTTACTTTAATAACGAATAATAGCAAACTCATATAGCATTTACTGTGTTCCAACACCATTCTGTGTGATTTTTACATATTAACTCTTCTAAAATTCTTACAACTATATGAAGTAGGTACAATTGTTTTTTCCATGTTACAAGCAAGGAAACCAAAGGCATAAATATATTTTACATGCTTGTTAGTAGACTAAATATATTTTAGTACGTATGAAAAATGCCACCATCTAGAGATCGTTTTGCTGGTGGTATGCTGAATGATAATTAATGAAGTGTGAGCATTCACATTTCACTCATCATTTCCCTCCCACCTGAAACTATACTCCACTGAAACTAACCTGCTTCCTCAGCAGGTAGAAATAAATTATCCAACTCTACTGGGCTTGTACCTAAAAGTCACATTATTTTCAGTTGGATCAAGTGTTCTGTTCAGGAAAATGGTGTCTTCATGTTTTATGAAGCCCATCTCTGTGTTGAAATTTTTCATCATATTGTTCATCTGTTTATTATCACCCCACAGTTTTTTTTTCCTTAAAACATCTAGTTTATTGCCATATAAATTTCCATAAGAACTGGAATACTAAGATTGATCCTTGTTTTAGAAAAAAGTGAACACTTATCTTTCAAAATATGTACTTAATGAGAATTAATAGTTAACAAAGAACCCACAAAACTTGCATTGGATTTTGATCATTTTAGTTATGAGCCAGCTCTTCAAGTGGAATTTATTTATAACTCCCTGTTTTCTTAGAATAATTCCAAAGATTTTACAGCTTTTTAGTGTCAAGACAATATTATCATGTTGTATTATCACATTGTTTTACAGTATCCAATTCTGCCATGCAAATGTTGAAATAGTGTTGTTGCTTGACAATTCAAAGTTGGACAGTCCAAATTGCTTTTCTTCTTTAAATAATACTAATTTTCCTCTATGCTATATGCGGCAAAAATTCATAATTTTCTCCATTCTCACCTTTTTCTATTTGGGACAACAAAGTGATTGACTAATAAAAGCAAAAACTAACAAAATTTATTAACACATAGAAGTGGCCATGTATTCTGAGCAATGAGGTATAAGTGGATGTCACTGGGTGAGACTTTTAAGAATCCTCTTTAAAAGCAGTCCAGACTCAGCTAAAAATATTTTCCCTTGCCCTTTCGTTCTTCCTTCCTGGACAGTAGCTGTGATGCCAGGAGTTATGCCGTAAGTTTGGGCTCATGAGGTAACAAGCATCCATTAAGGACAGCTGAATGGAAGCCCAGAAGGAACCTAGATTGTACTGGTAGCAGGGAACCACCATACCGGCCCTGTACTGTCTAGCTCCAGACATCACGTAATGTGAAGAAAATAAAAGCCTTCATTTGTTTAAGCTTCTGTTTTTCTGGTTTCCATTACTCACAGCCAAGTACAGTTTCTGACTTCTAAGTGATCAGAAGAGAGCAGCAGAGGATATAAAGGTTTTCAACATCTTGAAGCTTAAAAATTGGGATAGGTCTACAAAGCATGGTTAAACATTCTGTTATACAGCCATTAGGTATTTTCAAATAATATTTGAAATCATATCATCTGTTGGTGATTCAGATCAATCATTTGAAAATATGAGCCAGTTATTAAGACGAAAATACTAATGCAACCATCCAGTCTCCATTTATTTCAGTAAAATAAGTTTGGACATAAAAAAGAAGACATGCACTATGATTTTCTTTTTCCTGTGGAAATTGACAAGAGGTACAAAAAGTTTGGGGATTTTTAGCATGAAGAATTCTTGTGCTCAGGAATATCTGTAGTATTGTCACACAAGTAAATGGACTTTTAGCTTTAACAATGGAAGCAATAGGAACCTCTAAATTACAGAATTGAAAAAAGTATGAAAAGTACTAATAATAATGAGTTTTTCCTATATGTATGTACATGTGATGATAGTGATAATCGCTACAATTTTTTTTTTCAAGAGTACAACAACATTTAATGGTCAGAAACAGTTGTACAGTGTTACAATCAGTCACAGAAGCTGTGCTGGAGGACAGGAACTGCCATATGGCTGGGCCCATGTCCTCATCCCTGTGGCCTGAGGGGAGACCACCATCTAATATCCCCCAGGTTCCACTACTCTTCAGAGGAGGGGTGTAAGCCCCACATGCAAGAAGAACCCCTTGCCCCCAGTGTCAAATGGGATGTGAGAGTTATGATTAAGGGGAAACCCTGTGTAAGGTGTTAATGGGGTTCAAAGGGGTAGGGATTACCCCTGTTCTCCATTTCCCAAAGGTGCTCACTTTTCCAGTTTCTTCATCCGTTCATCAATGTTGGCAAAGTTCCCCTCAAATGTGGACAGGTTTTCACACATTGTTATCTGCACCTGGGTCAAGAGGGTAGCATTGTCCTTGAGGGAACAAGCGATCATCTGCTGTGTGGTATCCAAGTGTGTCAGAAGCTGACCAAACTGCATGGTTTGTTCATGCAATATAGCTACTATTTGGGCTTCCCTGGTGGCGCAGTAGTTAAGAATCCACTTGCCAATGCAGGGGACACGGGTTCGAACCCTGGTCCGGGAAGATCCCACATGCCACGGAGCAACTAAACCCGTGCGCCACAACTACTGAGCCTGCGCGCTAAAGTCCGCAAGCCACAACTGCTGAGCCTACGAGTCACAACTACTGAAGCCTGTGTGCCTAGAGCCCGTGCTCCGCAACAAGAGAAGCCACCTCAATGAGAGGCCTGCGCACCGCAACAAAGAGTAGCCCCCACTCACCACAACTAGAGAAAGCCCACACGCAGCAACGAAGACCCAACACAGCCAAAAATAAATAAATTAAATAAATTAAAATATATATATATATAGCTACTATTTTTAATGGGCCAAGTTCTGTAGTAGATCTTGGGACTTAGAGGCAGGCCTTTTGACTAACCTCAAAATCTAGGTTTTATTTCTCTAAATCATTAGAGCAGCAGGATCCTACGCCTGAAGAAGAGAGGTGTTCAGTGGATTTATTGATGGATTGCCAAGTTTATTCTTCTTTCGTAGAAAAGAATAAAGTAGAGATTTGGAAAGGCATTTTATGTGATTAAAAATTCTCTCAGTGGTTGCTCCTAACCACAACTGTATTCCTTTTCTATTGCTGTACAATAAATTATCACACACTAGTGACTTACACAATACCCATTGTCACCTCACACGTTCAGTAGGTCAGAAGTCCAGTAAGCCATACTGGGTTATCAGCTCAGGCTCTCACAAGGTTGAAATCAAAGTGTCCATCAAGCCACAGTCTCATCTGGAGCTTGGGACCCTCTTCCAAGCTCACTTGGACTGTCGGTAAAATCCAGCTCTTTGCAGTGTAGGTCCCTATGACTTGCTGGCTGTCAGCCAGGGTCTTCAGGTTCTAGCCATGTGCCTCCTTCTCTGACAACTTGGCAGTTTGCTTGTCCTCAAACCAGCAGGAAAACATTTTACTAATGCTTTACCTTCTTGTAAGGAGCTCATTTAAGTCAGGCCCACCCAGTATAATCTCCCTTGTGAATAACTCAATGTCAGTTAGTAACCTAATCATAGGAGTGATATCCCATCATATGCACTGCTCCTATCCACACTCTGAGGGAGGGAATTTTAGAAGGTATGTGCACCAGGGGACAGAATCTTGGGGTCATCTCAGAATCCTTTCTGTCACAACAACCTAGAGCATTTCGTTGCTTAGAGAAGTGGTTATAATGCTTTGGGTTTTTTTTTAATTTATTATTTTGTTTATTTATTTTTGGCTGCATTGGGTTTCTGTTGCTGAGCGTGGGTTTTCTCTACTTGCGGCGAGCGGGGGCTACTCTTTGTGGTGGTGCATGAGCTTCTCATTGCGGTGGCTTCTCTTGTTGCAGAGCACGGGCTCTAGGTACACGGGCTACAGTAGTTGTGACACGGGAGCTCAGTAGTTGTGGCTCGTGGGCTCTAGAGCGCAGGCTCAGTAGTTGTGGTGCACGGGCTTAGTTGCTCCGAGGCATGCGGGATCTTCCTGGACCAGGATTCTTAACCACTGCACCACCAGGGAAGGCCTATAATACTTACTTTAATTCAGAGGAATTCCTTCCTATGAAGAGAAAGGTAATGCCTATATTCTTACCTAATTATCTGGAAATATCATAGTCAGCACTGCACTGTTTTGAAATTATGTGTTCAACACTTTAGTATGATTGTTCCATCAAACTAGAATAAAAGGAGATTAAGCATTCCTTCCTAGTCTGTTCTTTTGTATACATGCCATAAGCATTGTACTTTCAGACCTCCATCCATGGGGTTGGCACCCAGGAGTTTTCTCCTCAGGCCAATTCTGCTGCGTGGTTCTGGAGCTGGCAGCAATAAGGGCAAGTCCCTCATTAGGCTGGTTCTTCAGTTTGGCTCTAGACTTCACTTATGGAAACTTAGCAGTTTTCTTCTGCCTTCCCAGTTACTTCCTAAGCTACCTAATATCCTTTATTAGATCCATTTCAGTAAAAACTAGCTTGAGTGAATTCTTTTATTTGCAAATAAGAACACTGACCAATTCAGTAAATAATGGCAGATGTGATGGTGGACAAGAAGCCTTTCAGGAAATGAGCATGTGTGGCTGCTTATTCGATGTGGTCAGGTTAAAAGGCAACGAGAATCCACGGCAGCAGTGGACAGAGTTACTTATATTATCACTTGGTCATATGGAATGAGGAGCCTATCAATGCAAAACTTCCAGGGACCAAATAGTTGCAGTTTTGTTAGGGTAGGAAGGCATGTGGAAGAAAAGACTGAAGATAAGTCTAGATGCTTCTAATTATCATGGGAACAAAAAGGAAGTGTGATGGTTAATTTTATGTGTCAGGTAGGCTAGGTCGTGGTACCCAGATATTTGGTCAATGTATGCATACATAACCACACACACACACACACACACACACACACACACACACACACACACAATCCTATTGCTTCTGTTTCTCTGGAGAACTCTGACTAATACAAATAGACTTAAAGTTTACCATGACCTGGATCAAGTTATGACGATAAAACCACATATGCCCTAAAAAAATGCCTTATGTGGCCACAGTGCTTTTACAACTGAAAACGTAACACACAGTGTTAGCCTATGGATTGTTGGATTACATCAGCTGATTTCATAGTCTCATTGCTTCTCTTTTATGAAAATGAAGCTATTGTTTAGGGAAGAGTAATACCACCCCACAGACCCCTAACAATTAGAATGAGGCATACGGGAGGAGTCTGGTGATTCACTGTACTCTAAGTTGCCTAGTTTCACTGAGCATTCCTGTGCCAGCTGAAGCAGCCCTTCCTGAACTGTCTGATGAGGATGGCCCTGTCTTTCGTGAATTCCATGCATGTAATGGC
Source organism: Balaenoptera borealis (assembly GCF_965194805.1). Lineage (NCBI taxonomy): Eukaryota > Metazoa > Chordata > Mammalia > Artiodactyla > Balaenopteridae > Balaenoptera > Balaenoptera borealis. The sequence continues at coordinate 89,656,310 of NC_138862.1, forward strand.
CTAGACAGAGGCAATTCCTTTGTAAGGGAAATCTACTTCTCCTCATTCTCCTCCCCTGAAAATCCTCATTGCCTACAGACTTATAATTAGAAATTTCCAGGGGCCAATTACAAAGTCAAACCAGGAAGGAAAAGGTGTACATGCATGAATATATCCATGCATGCACACACACAAGGAAGCAAGATTTTGCTAATATATAACAGCAGAAATCTGGGGAATATATGTGGGAGTGGGTTTTCAGCATGCTTGACGTAGATAGATTTTCCAGTGATGGCAGAACAATATCTTCCATTTCACATGCTCCTCTCTGACTCTTCTCCCATCAAGAGTTTAGGTCTCTTTTCCTTCCTCTTGAATTTGAGTGGGCTTGTGGCAGAAGTGAAATTTTGTAAAGTTGTGTGACTTCGAGGCTGCATAGTTTGTTATACAGCATTAGTAGCTTAGGCAGTACTTAGGCCAGTGAATGTAAATTTAGATTGGTCTGAGTTATTGAAATGAATGCACTTACTACAGATTCTGGAGTCAATATGCTAAGTCAAATATTTAGAGTTTAAAGTTTTGCTCAATTAGCTCACCGAAACCTGGATTCAGTGATGGTCTTCCATAAATGAAGATGTAAAAGAAGTTGTCTGATATTATGAACAGGAAGAAATACAAAGATTTGGGATAGATAAGAATGTTGGTGAATATTTATAATTTGTAAACCACTCACACACATATGAATACACACACACACTGTGGCCCTCAAAAGAACCCAGAAGAAACTCCTTTTACCATACCATTGAAAAATAGTTTGGCAAGTAGAAGGCCAGCATCTTTGAAAAGTGCTATTCTCTGTGGGCAAGGGACTCTGCCATGGAAATGGGCTCTCTGATGAGCAGATCTTTGGTTGACAGAAGTCTAACAGCAGTTTTTCACTTTAAGAGAAAAGCTGGACATGGTTATGGTAATAGACAATTAGGCCATCACAAGAGTCATATGATACATAAGTGCTAACTTGTTACAAGATTCCCAGTACAAAAATACAGGGGCAAACCATTAAGATCTTTTTTTTTTTTTTTAATAAGGGAGCTTTTTTTTTTAAATTTATTTATTTATGGCTGTGTTGGGTCTTCGTTTCCGTGCGAGGGCTTTCTCTAGTTGTGGCAAGTGGGGGCCACTCTTCATCGCGGTGCGCAGGCCTCTCACTATCGCAGTGCGTGGGCCTCTCACTATTGCGGCCTCTCTTGTTGCGGAGCACAGGCTCCAGATGCGCAGGCTCAGTAATTGTGGCTCACGGGCCCAGTTGCTCCGCGGCATGTGGGATCTTCCCAGACCAGGGTTTGAACCCGTGTCCCCTGCATTGGCAGGCAGATTCTCAACTACTGCGCCACCAGGGAAGCCCAACATCTTTTTTGATATAAAACAAAACAAAAATAAATAACAGCAAAACAACAAAAGCTTCTTATTCTGGAGAACAAAGGCATAAAAATGAGCTGCCACAATACAGTCAAAACCCAATAACCAATGCCCAGACCTGAGTCAGTTCACAGACCTGGAAGTCCATTTATGAAGGAAGGAGCCCAGAAAACCCCTAAGAAAAGACCCTAAACGACTGTCTTTTCTCCATTGTACATTCTTGCCTTCTTTGTTTTATATTAATTGACCATAAGTATATGGGTTTATTCGTGGGCTCTCTATCCTGTTCCATTGATTTATGTGTCTGTTTTTGTGCCAGTACCCTGCTGTATTGATTACTGTAGCTTTGTAGTATAATCAGAAGTCAGGGAGCATGATCCCTCCAGCTCTGTTCTTCTTTCTTAAGCCTGTTTTAGCTATTCAGGGTCTTTTGTACTTCCAAACAAATTTTACAATTATTTGTTCTAGTCCTGTGAAAAATGTCATGGGTGTTTTGATAGGGATTGCATTAAATCTGTAGATTGCCTTGGATATAATGGTCATTTTCCATAACATCTTATGGAAAAACCCAAACAAACTTTTTGGCCAACCCAATACAATGGAGGAAAAAAAGTCTCTTCAATAAGTGGTGCTGGGAAAACTGGACAGCTACGTGTAAAAGAATGAAATTAGATTAGAACATTCTCTAACACCCGAAACAAAATAAACTCAAAATGAATTAAAGACCTAAGTATAATACCATATACCATAAAACTCCTAGAGGAAAACATAGGCAGAACACTCTTTGACCTAAATCACAGCAATATTTTTTTAGATCTGTCTTCTAAAGAAAAGGAAATAAAAGCAAACATAAACAAATGGGACCTAATTAAACTTAAAAGCTTTTGCACAGCAAAGAAAACCATCAACAAGACAAAAAGACAACCTACTGAATGGGAGAAAATATTTGGAAATGATATGACTGAGAAGGGATTAATATCCCACATATATAAACAGCTCATACAACTAAACATCAAAAAAAGAAACAGGGCTTCCCTGGTGGCGCAGTGGTTGGGAGTCTGCGTGCCGATGCAGGGGACACGGGTTCGAGCCCTGGCCTGGGAGGATCCCACATGCCGCGGAGCTATAAAGCCCGTGAGCCACAATTGCTGAGCCTGCGCGTCTGGAGCCTGTGCTGCGCAACAAGAGAGGCCGCGATAGTGAGAGGCCCGCGCACCGCGATGAGGAGTGGCCCCCACTTGCCGCAGCTGGGGGGGGCCCTCGCACGGAGACGAAGACCCAACACAGCCATAAATAATAAATAAATAAATTAAAAAAAAAAAAAGAAACAACCCAATTTAAAAATGGGCAGAAGAACTGAACAATTTTCCAAAGAGAAAATGCAGATGGCCAACAGGCACATGAAAAGATACTCAACATAGGTAAACATCAGGGAAATGCAAATCAAAACCACAATGAGATATCACCTCCCCCCTGTCAGAATGGCTATCATCAAAAAGAACACAAAGGGCTTCCCTGGTGGTGCAGTGGTTATGAATCCACTTGCCAATGCAGGGGACATGGGTTCGAGCCCTGGTCTGGGAAGATCCCACATGCCGCGGAGCAACTAAGCCCGTGTGCCACAACTACTGATCCTGCACTCTAGAGCTCACAAGCCATAACTACTGAAGCCCTAGAGCTTGCACCTAGAAGCCATGCTCCACAACAAAAGAAGCCACCGCAGTGAGAAGCCCGCGCACTGCAACAAAGACCCAATGCAGCCAAAAATAAATAAATAAAAATAAATACATTTATTAAAAAAATAATTACCCTCATTTATGTGAGGCACTTCAAATAGTAAATGCATTAAATCCCTATCACCCCACAAAATATGAGCTATTTAAAAAAAAAAAAGAACACAAATAACAAATGTTGGCAAGGATGTGGAGAAAAGGGAACACTCATACGTTGCTGGTGGAAATGTAAATTGGTACAGCTACTGTGGAAAACAGTATGGAAGTTTTTCAAAAAACTAAAAATGGAACTACCATATGACCCAATTCCACTCCTGTGTATATATCCAAAAAAAACCAAAACAAAACGAACAAAAAAAAACAAAAATGCTAATTCGAAAAATACATGCACCCTAATGTGTTCATAGCAACATTATTTACAATTGCCAAGATATGGAAGCAACCCAAGTGTCCATCAACATATAAGTAAAGAAAACGTGGTATATATATACCACTCAGCTATGAAAAAGAATAAAATTTTGCCATTTGCAGCAACATGGATGGACTTGGAGGGCATCATGCTAAGTGAAATAAGTCTGAGAAAGACAAATAATGTATGATATCACTTATATGTGGAGCCTAAAAAATACAACAGAAGAGTAAGTATAACAAAAAAGAAGCAGATTCACAGATATAGAGAACAAACTAGTGGTTATCAGTGGGGAGGGTGGGGATGGGCAATATAGGGTTTGCAGAGTGGGAGACACAAACAATTAGGTGTAAGACAGGCTCAAAGATGTATTGTACAACACAGGGAATATAGCCAATATTTTATAAAAACTGTAAATCAAAAGCAACCATTAAAAATTGTATAACAGAGGAGCTTCAAGATGGCGGAAGAGTAAGAAGTGGAGATCACCTTCCTCCCCAAAAATACATCAGAAATACATCTACATGTGGAACAACTCCTATAGAACACCTACTGAATGCTGGCAGAAGAACTCAGACCTCCCAAAAGGCAAGAAACTCCCCACGTACCTGGGTAGGGCAAAAGAAAAAAGGAAAAGCAGAGACAAAATAGGGACGGGACCTGCACCAGTGGGAGGGAGCTGTGAAGGAGGAAAGGTTTCCACACACTAGGAAGGCCCTTTGTGGGCGGAGACTGCGGGTGGCAGAGGGGGGAAGCTTCATAGCCACGGAGGAGAGCGCAGCAACAGGGGTGCAGAGGGCAAAGCGGAGAGATTCCCGCACAGAGGCTCGGCGCCGACCAGCACTCACCAGCCCGAGAGGCTTGTCTGCTCACCCGCCGGGGCGGGCGGGGGCTGGGAGCTGAGGCTCGGGCTCCGGAGGTCAGATCCCAGGGAGAGGACTGGGGTTGGCTGCGTGAACACAGCCTGAAGGGGGCTAGTGCGCCACAGCTAGCCGGGAGGGAGTCTGGGAAAAAGTCTGAAACTGTCTAAGAGGCAAGAGACTTTTTTTTGCCTCTGTGTTTCCAGGTGCATGAGGAGAGGGGATTAAGAGCGCCGCTTAAAGGAGCTCCAGAGATGGGCGCGAGCCGTGGCTATCAGCGCGGACCCCAGAGACGGGCATGAGACGCTAAGGCTGCTACTGCAGCCACCAAGAAGCCTGTGTGCAAGCACAGGTCACTATCCACACCTCCCCTCCCGGGAGCCTGTGCAGCCCACCACTGCCAGGGTCCCGTGATCCAGGGACAACTTCCCTGGGAGAACGCATGGCGTGCCTCAGGCTGGTGCAACGTCACGCCGGCCTCTGCCACCGCAGGCTCGCCCTGCATCCGTACCCCTCCCTCCCCCTGGCCTGAGTGAGCCAGAGCCCCCGAAGCAGCTGCTCCTTTAACCTCGTCCTGTCTGAGCGAAGAACAGACGCCCTCAGGCGACCTACATGCAGAGGCGGGTCCAAATCCAAAGCTGAACCCCAGGAGCTGTGTGAACAAAGAAGAGAAAGGGAAATCTCTCCCAGCAGCCTCAGAAGCAGCGGATTAAATCTCCACAATCAACTTGTACCCTGCATCTGTGGAATACCTGAATAGACAACGAATCATCCCAAATTGAGACGGTGGACTTTGGGACCAATGATATATATTTTTTTCTCCTTTTTCTACTTTTGTGAGTGTGTATGTGTATGCTTCTATGTGTGATTTTGTCTGTATAGCTTTGCTCTTACCATTTGTCCTAGGGTTATGTCTCTCCGTTTTTTTGTTTTTTTGTTTTTTTAGTATAGTTTTTAGAGCTTGTTATCATTGGTGGATTTCTTTTTTGGTTTGGTTGCTCTCTTCTTTCTTTCTTTCTTTTTTTTATTACTTTTTTAATTTTTAAACTTATTTTTAATCATTATTTATTATTTTTTATTTTAATAACTTTATTTTATTTTATTTTTTCTTTCTTTCTTTCTGTTTATCTCCCTTTTATTCTGAGCCGTGTGGCTGACAGGGTCTTAGTGCTCTGGCTGGGCGTCAGGCCTGTGCCTCTGAGGTGGGAGAGCCAAGTTCAGGACATTGGTTCACCAGAGACCTCCCAGCTCCACGTAATATCAAACGGCGAATATCTCCCAGAGATATCCATCTCAACGCCAAGACCCAGTTCCACTCAATGACCAGAAAGCTACAGTGCTGGACACCCTATGCCAAACAACTAGCAAGACAGGAACACAACCCCACCCATTAGCAGAGAGGCTGCCTAAAATTATAATAAGGTCACAGACACCCCAGAACACACGACCAGATGCGGACCTGCCCACCAGAAAGACAAGACCCAGCCTCATCCACCAGAACACAGGCACTAGTCCCTTCCGCCAGGAAGCCTACACAACCCACTGAACCAACCTTAGCCACTGGGGGCAGATGCCAAAAATAACGGGAACTACGAACCTGCAGCCTGCGAAAAGGAAACCCCAAACACAATTGGTTAAGCAAAATGAGAAGACAGAGAAACACAGCAGATGAAGGAGCAAGGTAAAAACCCACCAGACCTAACAAATGAAGAAGAAATAGACAGTCTACCCGAAAAAGAATTCGGAGTAATTATAGTAAAGATGATCCAAAATCTTGGAAATAGAATGGAGAAAATACAAGGAATGTTTAACAAGGACCTAGAAGAACTAAAGAGCAAACAAACAACGATGAACAACACAATAATTGAAATTAAAAATTCTCTAGAAGGAATCAATGGCAGAATAACTGAGGGAGAAGAATGGATAAGTGACCTGGAAGATAAAATAGTGGAAATAACTACTGCAGAGCATAATAAAGAAAAAAGAATGAAAAGAATTGAGGACAGTCTCAGAGACCTCTGGGACAACATTAAATGCACCAACATTCGAATTATAGGGGTCGCAGAAGAAGAAGAGAAAAAGAAAGGAACTGAGAAAATATTTGAAGAGATTGTAGTTGAAAACTTCCCTAATATGGGAAAGGAAATAGTCAATCAACTCCAGGACCTCAGAGAGTCCCATACAGGATAAATCCAAGGAGAAACACACCAAGATACATATTAATCAAACTATCAAAAATTAAATACAAAGAACAAATATTAAAAGCAGCAAGGGAAAAGCAACAAATAACATACAAGGGAATCCCCATAAGGTTAACAGCTGATCTTTCAGCAGAAATTCTGCAAGCCAGAAAGGACTGCCAGGACATATTTAAAGTGATGAAAGGGAAAAAACTTCAACCAAGATTACTCTACCCAGCAAGGATCTCATTCAGATGTGATGGAGAAATTAAAACCTTTACAGACAAGCAAAACCTAAGAGAATTCAGCACCACCAAGCCAGGTTTACAACAAATGCTGAAGGAACTTCTCCAGGCACAAAACACAAGAGAAGGAAATGACCTACAATAACAAACCCAAAACAGTTAAGAAGATGGTAATAGGAACATACATATCAATAACTACCTTAAACGTAAATGGATTAAATGCTCCAACCAAAAGACATAGACTGGCTGAATGGATACAAAAACAAGACCCGTATATATGCTGTCTACAGGAGACCCACTTCAGACCTAGGGACACATACGGACTGAAAGTGAGGGGATGGAAAAAGATATTCCATGCAAATGGAAATCAAAAGAAAGCTGGAGTAACAAGTCTCCTATCACACAAAATAGACTTTAAAATAAAGACTACTACAACAGACAAAGAAGGACACTACATAATGATCAAGGGATCAATCCAAAAAGAAGATACAGCAATTGTAAATATTTATGCACCCAACACAGGAGCACCTCAATACATAAGGCAAATGCTAACAGCCATAAAAGGGGAAATCGACAGTAACACAATCATAGTAGAGGACTTTAACACCCCACTTTCACCAATGGACAGATCATCGAAAATGAATATAAATAAGGAAACACAAGCTTTAAATGATACATTAAACAAGATGGACTTAATTGATATTTATAGGACATTCCATCCAAAAACAACAAGATACACTTTCTTCTCAAATGCTCATGGACCATTCTCCAGGATAGATCATATCTGGGGTGACAAATCAAGCCTTGGTAAATTTAAGAAAATTGAAATCGTATCAAGTATCTTTTCCAACCACAACGCAATGAGACTAGATATCAATTACAGGAAAATATCTGTAGAAAATACAAACACATGGAGGCTAAACAATACACTACTAAATAACCAAGAGATCACTGAAGAAATCAAAGAGGAAATAAAAAGAATACATAGAAATAAATGACAACGAAAACACGACGACACAAAACCTATGGGATGCCGCAAAAGCAGTTCTAAGAGGGAAATTTATAACAATACAATCCTACCTTATGAAACAAGAAACAACTCAAATAAACAACCTAACCTTACACCTAAAGCAATTAGAGAAAGAAGAACAAAAATACCCCAAAGTTAGCAGAAGGAAAGAAATCATAAAGACCAGATAAGAAATAAATGAAAAAGAAATGAAGGAAATAATAACAAAGATCAATAAAACTAAAAGCTGGTTCTTTGAGAAGATAAACAAAATTGATAAACCATTAGCCAGACTCATCAAGAAAAAAAGGGAGAAGACTCAAATCAACAGAATTAGAAATGAAAAAGGAGAAGTAACAACTGACACTGCAGAAATACAAAGGATCATGAGAGATTACTACAAACAACTATATGCCAATAAAATGGACAACCTGGAAGGAATGTGCTTAGAAAAGCACAACCTTCTGAGACTGAACCAGGAAGAAATAGGAAATGTAACAGACCAATCACAAGCCCTGAAATTGAAACTGTGATTAAAAACCTTCCAACAAACAAAAGCCCCAGGACCAGATGGCGTCACAGGCGAATTCTATCAAACATTTAGAGAAGAGCTAACACCTATGTTTCTCAAACTCTTCCAAAATATAGGAGAGGGAGGAACACTCCCAAACTCATTCTACGAGTCCACCATCACCCTGATACCACAAGCAGAGAAAGATGTCACAAAGAAAGAAAACTACAGGCCAATATCACTGATGAACATAGATGCAAAAATACTCAACCAAATACTAGCAAACAGAATCTAACAGCACATTAAAAGGATCATACACCATGATCAAGTGGGATTTATACCAGGAATGCAAGGATTTTTCAATATATGCAAATCAATCAATGTGATAAACCACATTAACATATTGAAGGAGAAAAACCATATGATCATCTCAATAGATGCAGAAAAATCTTTTGACAAAATTCAACACCCATTTATGACAAAAACCCTCCAGTAAGTAGGCATAGAGGGAACTTACCTCAACATAATGACAGCCATATATGACAAACCCAAAGCCAACATCGTCCTCAATGGTGAAAAACTGAAACCATTTCCACTAAGATCAGGAACAGGACAAGGTTGCCCACTCTCACCCCTATTATTCAGCATTGTTTTGCAAGTTTTAGCCACAGCAATCAGAGAAGAAAAAGAAATAAAAGAAATCCAAATCGGAAAAGAAGAAGTAAAGCTGGCACTGTTTGCAGATGACATGATACTATACATAGAGAATCCTAAAGATGTTACCAGAAAACTACTAGAGCTAATCAGTGAATTTGGTAAAGTAGCAGGATACAAAATTAATGCACAGAAATCTCTTGCATTCCTATACACAAAAAACGAAAAATCTGAAGGAGAAATTAAGGAAACACTCCCATTTACCACTGCAACAAAAAGAATAAAATACCTAGGAATAAACCTACCTAAGGAGACAAAAGACCTGTATGCAGAAAACTATAAGAGACTGATAAAATAAATTAAAGATGATACAAACAGATGGAGAGATATACTATGTTCTTAGATTGGAAGAATCAACATTGTGAAAATGACTCTATTACCCAAAGCAATCTACAACTTCAATGCAATCCCTATCAAACTACCACTGGCATTTTTCACAGAACTAGAACAAAAACCTTCACAATTTGTATGGAAACACAAAAGACCCCGAATAGCCAAAGCAATCTTGAGAAAGAAAAACGGAGCTGGAGGAATCAGGCTCCCTGACTTCAGACTATACTACAAAGCTACGGTAATCAAGACAGTATGGTACTGGCACAAAAACAGAAATATAGATCAAGGGAACAGGATAGAAAGCCCAGAGATAAACCCACGCACATATCGTCACCTTATTTTTCATAAAGGAGGCAAGGATATACAATGGAGAAAAGGCAGCCTCTTCAATAAGTGGTGCTGGGAAAACTAGACAGCTACATATAAAGGAATGAAATTAGAACACTACCTAACACCATACAGAAAAATAAGCTCAAAATGGATTAAAGACCTAAATGTAAGGCCAGACACTATAAAACTCTTAGAGGAAAACATAGGCAGAACACTCTTGGACATAAATCACAGCAAGATCCTTTTTGACCCACCTCCTAGAGAAATGGAAATAACAAAAATAAACAAATGGGACCTAATGAAACTTAAAAGCTTTTGCACAGCAAAGGAAACCATAAACAAGACGAAAAGGCAACCCTCAGAATGGGAGAAAATATTTGCAAATGAAGCAACTGACAAAGGAGTAACCTCTAAATTTTGCAAGCAGCTCATGCAGCTCAATATCAAAAAAAATCCCAATCCAAAAATGGGCAGAAGACCTAAATAGACATTTCTCCAAAGAAGATATACAGATTGCCAACAAACACATGAAAGAATGCTCAACATCATTAATCATTAGAGAAATGCAAAGCAAAACTACAATGAGATATCACCTCACACCAGTCAGAATGGCCATCATCAAAATATCTACAAACAATAAATGCTGGAGAGGGTGTGGAGAAAAGGGAACCTTCTTGCACTGTTGGTGGGAATATAAATTGATACAGCCAGTATGGAGAACAGTATGGAGGTTCCTTAAAAAACTAAAAATAGAACTACAATATGACCCAGTAATCCCACTACTGGGCATATACCCAGAGAAAACCATAATTCAAAAAGAGTCAGGTACCACAATGTTCATTGCAGGTCTATTTACAATAGCCAGGACATGGAAGCAACCTAAGTGTCCATTGACAGATGAATGGATAAAGAAGATGTGGCACATATATACAATGGAATATTACTCAACCATAAAAAGAAACAAAATTGAGTTATTTGTAGTGAGGTGGATGGACCTAGAGTCTATCATACAGAGTGAAGTAAGTCAGAAAGAGAAAAACAAATATCGTATGCTATCGCATACATATGGAATCTAAAAAAAAAAAAAAAAAGGTCATGAAGAACCTATGGGCAGGACGGGAGTAAAGACATGGACCTACTAGAGAATGGACTTGAGGACATGGGGAGGGAGAAGGGTATGCTGGGACAAAGTGAGAGAGGGCATGGACATATATACACTACCAAATGTAAAACCGATAACTAGTGGGAAGCAGCCGCATAGCACAGGGAGATCAGCTCCGTGCTTTTTGACCACCTAGAGGGGTGGGATAAGGAGGGTGGGAGGGAGGGAGACGCAAGAGAGAAGAGATATGGGGATATATGTATATGTATAGCTGATTCACTTTGTTATAAAGCAGAAACTAACACACCATTGTAAAGCAATTATACTCCAATAAAGATGTTTAAAAAAAAATTGTATAACAATGTTTTTAAATTTTTTTAAAAGAAAAAAAGGAAAAGACCCTAGATGACGTCATGTGTAAGTGATGTATAAATCTTTCTTCTGGCCTTTCCCAATGGGATTTGCAACCATTTTGCGAGGATGACTGTGTACTACTAGAGAAAGGAAAACACTTTAGGGAATTTTTGCATTGACTCTGAGTTACAATTAATCCATGGGAACCTAGGCTTTAACTATTACCCACTGGTCAGAATGTGAGCTAATGGGGCCAGGTGATATGTGAATTGTGTGGGCCTACTCAGTCTTAAAGAGAACCCAGTGCTTCCACAAAATCATCTTGTTGATATTTTCCCAGTTCTCAAAATAGAGTTTGAATAGAAATACTCAGTAACTGGCAAAATCCCCATATTGGCTATTGACCCCTAGAATAAATATTTAAATTATTGTGGAAATGACGAAATGTAAGTCCCTAGAGCTACCTGCCCTCCCAAAATGTTAAATGAAATGCAGAACCATATTCCTGTAGTGATCATGGAGACTTAAAAGACTTAAAAGATGCACAGCTGGTGATTATTATCATATTCTCATCTAATTTACCTATCTGACCATTGCAGAAGAGAGATCTTGCAGAATGACAAAGGATTATTTTACACTTAATTGGATTGGCACGTCATAAGGATGCTTAGTAGGGAAAATGAATCCAGCCCCTGCATTGTAGCTAGACTGTACCTTTTGGTCTGGACAATGCCTTTTTCTCTGTCCCAATAAATGAGAACACTGGATGCAGTTTGTTTCCACCTGGCAGGGACATATGCACACCTTCACTGGTTTCACTGCCAAAGAACAATAGGAACTCACTGACTGTGCTATAATTTAGTCCAGAGGACATCATAGTGGTCTATAAACCAACGACTTTATGCTAGTGCAACCCGGTGCACAGGAAGAGTATGTACCCAGATATGTTCATAAACATATACATATCAAAAGATAAAAGATGTGAAAAATACAGAGACCTGTCAGTTGAGTGAAATTTCTGGAGACCATTGTTCTCAGACTTCTCAAAATGTCTCCTCCAGCATGAAAAAAAAAGTATTACACTATACATCCCCTGTCATAAGAGAGGCAAACGATGCTTGCTCAATTTTCGTATTTTGTAGAAAATATATGTGACATTTGGCTATGCTTCTCCAAATAATTAACAGGTCACAGAAAGTCTTCTAGCTTTCAGTGTGCACAAAGCAATAGAAGACTCTCTAGAAGATCTAGATGACAGTGCATAACTTCAAATTTCAAAGTACAGTATCTTTTTCAGTAATTAACTATGGCGTTCTCCTTTCGAGAATGTCTTGCCTTGCTGTTGGATCCTAGCAGAGACTGAATGTTTGAGAGCAGTACACCATGTGGCTATGGAAATTAAGCATCCCACCACGAAGTGTATTTTATCTCATCTACTGAGCTATAAAGTCAGATATTCCTTGCAGCATCCATCATCCCTGGGAAATCATTTATATTTGAATTGGTTCAAGTAGGTCCTGAAAACACAAGTTGCAAAAGCAGATGACTCATACTCTGAATGCATCTACTCCTGCCATGCTGCCATTGTTCTCTCAAACCACACCTCTAGCCTCATAAGAGATCTCTAGGACCAGGTGACTGAGAAAAAAATATTCCGGTTTACTGTTACTTCCACTGGAAATGACAATACTAAGAAGCACCCTATAAGAACCTCTATGTTAAAGAAGAATTCTTTTGGTCCATGTCACATAGCAGTATTTCTTTGTCCCTTTTAATGCAGCTCAATCACCCCACCTATAGAAGTGGACTGCTACATCATGTAAATCCCACTCAGGGGTGACCTGACAGTTTGTGTAGAAAAATAAATATTCCCAATGGGCAGAACTTCAAACAGGACATCTCATGATCCATTTACCTGGAAAGCGAGATAAGCTACAGGTCTCTGTTAATTTATAGGCAATAGCTAATAATTTCATTGGATAGTCAGGGATGTGGGAGGAATAAGATTGGAGGATTGGTGGTAAGGAAGATTAGAGCAAAGACCAATCTAGACTTTTAAACTCTTCTAGAGTTGTTTGGTTTTTTTTTTAATAAATTTATTTATTTATTTATGGCTGCGTTGGGTCTTTGTTGCTGCGTGCAGGCTTTCTCTAGTTGCGGCGAGCAGGGGCTACTCTTCGTTGCAGTGCATGGGCTTCTCATCGTGGTGGCTTCTCTTGTTGCGGAGCACCAGCTCTAGGGTGAGTGGGCTTCAGTAGTTGTGGTGCGTGGGCTCAGTAGTTGTGACTCGCAGGCTCTAGAGCTCAGGCTCAGTAGTTGTGACACATGGGCTTAGTTGCTCCGTGGCATGTGGGATCTTCCCAGACCAGGGATCGAACCCGTGTCCCCTGTATTGGCAGGCAGATTCTTAACCACTGCGCCACCAGGGAAGTCCCCTTTTCTAGAGTTTGAGAACATTTGTGTCCCATGGGAATATGGAAAAAGACTATATAGACACTATATAGAGCTTCAATAGATGATTGGACAAGGTGACCTGCCATGTGGATTTGTTAACCTCTTTCCACAGTCACCCAGTAATTATTAAATGGTCTCATGAAAAAAAAAAGTGATCATGTTTTCAGACAGAGTATGCATGGGCTTAACAACCTAGACTTCTTCTCCCCTAGATGTCCGGATAATACTTCTGCTGAGTGCCCAGTTTGAAAGCAACAGTGAACAAACATGAGTCCTGCCATATGGTACCATACCGCAAAAGGAATAACCAGCCAACTGATGGCAGGTTAATTACATAGGGCTTCTTCCAACATGATGAGTGTTGGAATCTGTGCTCTATGAAATTGATATGTTCTAGACATGGATTTATCTACCTTGCCTACCAAGTTTCTGCAAGCAACATCATCTGTGGACTTACCAAATGCCTCACTCGCTGTCACTGTAATTCACGTAACATTGGTTCTGACTAGAGATCTTATTTTACAGCAAGATGATTAGGACAACAGACTGATGCATTTAGGAGGCATTAAGATTTCTAACTAGAAGCTGTTGGCTGTATAAAGAAGTGAAATGACTTATTGAAGATTTAGTTTTGGTACCTACTGGAAGATATCTTATAAAATTAGGATGACAACTTGTAGAATACAGCCCATGCTATAAAATAGCATCCAATACATAGCGTTTTTTCAGCCATGCCAGAACATATGAGCTTTGGAGCCAAGAAATGAAATGGGAGTGGCACTTCTCACTATTCCCTTAATGGCCCACTAATGTAAATTTTACTTCACATCCTTGCCACTTTCAACTGCTTTGGTTTAAGGATCTTGGTACTCAAAGGAGGAATACTTCCACCACGAGCACAACAGTGTCTCAAAGCACTTGACAGAGCAGACAAGGGGATTACTATGTTGGCTGTGGGATTGAGCATGATTAAAAAGGAATAATTACTGTTACGCAATGTAAATATAGAAGAATATTTCTTTAACACAAGAATTCAAATAGGGTATTCCTTAGTATTTCCATGTCTATTAGTGAATACTAACGGAAAACTAGAGCAACCTCATACAGTCTGAACCACCAGGGGCTCAACTCCCAAAAAATGGAAGCTTGGGAGTTGATAAATAATAGATAAAGAAATCCAGTTAACTGAGTCACTACTGACCTAAAGATAAAAGTAATATGGAATGGTTAGTTGTTGATGAAGAAAGTTATCCACATCAACTAAAGACCATTTGCAGAAAATGTAACCAATTTTTTGTTTTAACCCTTGCTTTATTTAGTATGTTTTGATACTATTTACTTTATAATTTAGTCTACATATTAAAAAAACAAGGTAGGAAAGAGGAAACATAATCATCACTACATACATTAGACCTAGAAAAGATTGTATTAAAAGATTGTACTAAATAAAAAAAGATTATACTAAATAGTCTCCGCATCTGGGGAGAGATTGAGTTTATTTGTATCGAGATAGTCACCTTATTAGGTGGGAATATAGTTTTTGTTGCTATTGTTGTTTTATGTTTGGAAAACGGATGTATGTCCAGATAAGGGGTGACATCTCTCTCTTGCGGCTGCTCAAAATATTGTAAATACTCTTCTTGCTTTTGTTTCCTATTTTGTAAATCGTGTTTTCCCCAGGTGGAATCCCCCAAACTACATCTTAAAGACTCTCTTACAAATAGTGCAAACAGTTTTCTGATTTCAGCCATGAGGGAAAATAGGATCTGCATGAGAAATTCATTTTTTGGTGGTGTGAATGGCACCAGAGGTACAGGGAGTGATGGAGGCATCCTCTCTAACCCATGACATATGGTTTTGGAGTTAGTGCCAGTGGCAGATCTGTGGAGTGGTTCTAGAGTCTGTGGTGGTGACGAATGACAGCTCCCTGCTTAGTGCAGTTCTGTGTGTGCCTCAGGGTATCGTTCCTGAAAGCTTTATCTGTTCTCCAGCTCTCCCGATGATCCTGTATAGGGGATCATATAGTGTGCCATTTGAACTAAGACACATTTGGGAATAAAAGGGGATGCTATTGATAATGTCAAGGATAAACTAGAACTGTACTGAACAGATGGGACACATAGTAACTCTAATACTGTGATCTACTTAATACATTTTGCTGCTTAAATTAGAATAGACTTACTTGTTTTTTACTAAGAACGCTAACCAAAATACCATTAAATTTTTAGGATTATAAAATTAGTTAACAATATAAGTAGACCCTTTGTACTATATTGTGCCTGTAACACAGGGGAGAATATTCTATTCTACAATTCTATTATAAAGCAAATTCAGATTAATTCAAATTTATAGAATCTATTATATCAATATTAGTTGACTTAACGTAGCCATATGCTTGTTGCCTAAAGAACCATGACTGACACTGATGTTATATGTGGTTAATGAAGCCTAGGGAATGGAAACAACATACAGTCGTCCTTTGGTGTCTGCAAGGGATTGTTTCCAGGGACCCCCACAGATACCAAATCCACAGATGCTCACGACCCTTATATAAAGTGGCTTAGGGTTTGCATATCACCTATGGCACATCCTCCCATATACTTTAAATCATGGCTGGATTACTTACTATAATACTTAATACAATGTAAGTACTATGTAAACAGTTGCGTGCACATGGCTAATTCAACTTTTGCTTTTTGGAACTTCCCGGAAATTCTTTCCAAATATTTTCAATCCGCGGTTGGTTGAATCCCCAGATGCCGAATCCAAGGATACAAAGAAATACAAAGGGCCAACTATATCTTGTCATGATGTTTTTATTATAAACAGTGATTCACTGACATACAGGAGAGTCAAGGTTGTTAAATGCACTATTACTAGGACGGAACATATACTTTAAAAACTCTTTAAGAAATTTAAGATTATATTTTAAGAAATCTTTAATGCATATAGCTATATGCATTTTGTTCCATGCTATAAATGTTTGCACTAAATGCTACTAAGGCCAGAAACCCAGGAAGAAACAAATACAGTCTCATTCATCATTCCAGTGTCTTCATTCAAACAGTTGGATCACTAAGTGACCAGTTACTGGCACTTTACTTATTCACTCAGCAATTCATATAGACACTGGGCTCATAGCTAAGAATACAGTGATGAGCAAAAAAGACATGATCTGGGGGGCAGGTGTCTAGTAGTCTCAAAAAGGAAATGCAGTCATCAAACTGTAATACAAATAAATATATGGTTACAAACCGCAGTGAGCACTATGCAGGAAATGTATATAGTATTCTGGGCCATAAGTTATGCAGAGAGTCAGGGGAGGTCTGTTGGAGCAGGTGGAATTTGAATGGACACCTGAAAATGACAAAACAATAACTAAGGGTGGGAGTTAGTGTAGGAGAAGAGGCTGCTCTAGACATAGAGAAAAGCGTGTAAAGGTCTATGAAGCAAAACTGGGCATGAATTTCAGTTCAAAGCACTGGAAGGAGACCTGTACAACTGGAGCTGACAGCAAGGAGAGTGAGACCACCGTGAACTCTTGGAGGTAGCTGGCACCACCCCAGGGCCCTGCAGACATGCACAGGAAGGAGACCTTACCGAGTCCTCTCCCCAACTCTGGAGAGCTGGGCAGGTCAGTAACAACTTGCAACAGAATACCAAGAACAGAAATTGGGTTCTGAGAGGATAGCTAGTGCAGAAAATCTACCTGAAACTGTAAAAAGCAAGGATATCAAGAGAGAAACCCAAGCCAAAGTCCTTGTGGGAAAGCCAAAAATTAGGAGTCCAGACACCAAATCATCAGCACCAAAGACAAGGGGGACATTTAAAGAAAGAGGTCAGGTTGAACACATACATTCACCTATCCTTTCTCTCCCAAATTCCATAGCCTACCAAAAATGTTTTTCAATTTTTACTTATAAAGAATAATTATGCTGAAAAACAAACAAACAAAAAATGTACCATCACCTGACCAGAAATTTGAGAAAGAAACAAAGTGGATGGGAAATTGAAGGGAAATAAGAGCCAATAAAATAAGAACAAATAAAAACCCCCACCCAGCCTAAAACACAAACAGGTGAAAAGTACTTGAGTAAATTCATATTTTATAAGCAAAAATTGTTTATAATCAAAATTACCATTGAAAGGGACTATATTTTCACTGCACCCTTTTACATATTTATAATATAGTGCATTATGCGTGTATTAGTTGAATAGTTTCAGGAGGCCAGCGTCTGCTAGCAGGGTAGGACACCTGGGAAAACAGCCCTGGGCAATTGATCTCCAATTCATCCATTCTTACAGTAAGCGCTCAGGAATGTGCCAGGGTGGTCATGAGTTAGTTTGCATCTGGTGAACATTAGAAACATAACCAAAATCTCCAGAACAGTTAAGAGTGATCAAGAGTGAGTAAAAACCTCTGAGCAATAGCAAGAAAGACTTCTTAAAAACACTTGAGTTCTCTCTGTCAACAGATGATGCTACCAGGCAAGACACCTTGTGGGAGATGACAGCCAGGTAAGTTTCCCCTCCAACAGGGAGACTGCGATTGTGCCTTCTGCCCCGCAGAGCTGTCTGGATGTAGCAGCTTACATCTTTTCTATTTCCATTTAAGGAAGTTGTATTATATACCTGAAACTTTACTCTCTTCCAGTCAACACAAGCATGCTTATAAAAACTGTACAGCAACCTATTTCTTAAAAAATGAATAAATAAAAATTATCCTTGAAAAGCCCTTGAGAAAAGGCCACATTGCAGATAATCAAAGTATCTCTTAAGCATCCAGCACAAGTGATTTTCCTAAACATTGGAAAAGACTAATATTTCTTTGGTTAAACACCTGAAAAAATGCTTGGCTTACATTTAGAAACCATGCTATAAGGTACAAAGCTATATCTTTAATCATCATTGTCATACTAAATGTGGTGAATGCTCTTACTACAAGAGGCACACAGATGCTAAATGTGATGGAAAGAACAGCAGATTTACATCTCCCACCTGAGATTTGCTCCTTCTGGGACAAAACTGATTGAACAGAATGACAGGCAAAATCATCTGCCATATTTAAACTTTCATTTTTCCTTATGTTTCCCCTATAATGTAATTGAATTATGGAAAATTAAGTGTGAATATAACATAACTCTACCATAAAAATAAGAGCCATTTCAGATATACTCTAAGGTTAAAGGCAACAAAAATGAAAAGTAGAGTAGCCTTGGCACAGTTGTCAGAGCAATTCATTAAACTGTGATCTTTGGATAAGCTACATAAGTCAGAGCTTTTTCTCTTCCCCTGAAAGTAGTAAAGGGTAGCTACTGCTGTTTCCCCCCAAAAGCAAATAATCTGCTTGGAGTGTGAGTATGATCAGTTTTTGAACTGGAGAAAGAAGAGCAGTGAGGTAACTACAAACCTCCATATTGACAGGAGAGAAAAGAAAAAAGCAAAGAAAAGAGATAAATCAGGCACTTGTCTCCAGGGCAATTTTTAAGATATTGTTCTCTAAGGTGGGTTTTCTGACATAAGAAAATCTAATTGGGACCAGAAAAGCAGTGAAGAATGCCAGATAATTTAAGATCCAAAAGAATGATAAGGGGCTTCCCTGGTGGCGCAGTGGTTGAGAATCTGCCTGCCAATGCGGGGACACGGGTTCGAGCCCTGGTCTGGGAAGATCCCACATGCCGCGGAGCAACTAGGCCCGTGAGCCACAACTACTGAGCCTGCGCGTCTGGAGCCTATGCTCCGCAGAGAGAGGCCGCAATAGTGAGAGGCCGGCGCAACGCGATGAAGAGTGGCCCCCGCTTGCCGCAACTAGAGAAAGCCCTCGCACAGAAACGAAGACCCAACACAGCCAAAAATAAATAAATAAATTGTTTTAGAAAAATGGAGGTTAAATTCACATCACATAAAATTAAAAAAAAAAAAAAATGATAGGGAACCCTGCCACCACATCCAAAATCAAGCTGTTCACAGACTTTTACCTAGTTACATGTCCTATTCAATCCCTAAAGAGCATTGAGAATCACTAAACATTTCTGAAAACAATTAGCAAAAATCAACCTAAGGAAAATTACTAATCAAACAAATAAGCAATCTTGTAAGTTAAAATAAGTCTCTAGCAATGTTCCAGATATCTATTGCTGCATAACAAATCACCAACCTTGTAGCTAAACAGAACTATTTTACTATATTTCACCATTTTGGAGTCAAGGAATTGGATGGGTCTCAGTTGGGTGATTTTTTCTATTTTATGCCATTGACTGTGGTCTCTTGGTTATACACAGCTGACACATAAACTCATCTAGAGTTTGCAAGACTGATTCACCTGCTTGCTGCCTTGGTGAGGAAGCCTACAAGAATGGACTTAGTTGGAACTGCCAACCAGAGCACCTGTAAGTTGCCTCTAAACATGACAGTCTCAGGGTAGTCAAACTTCTTACCTGGTGGCTGGCTTCCCCAGAGCAAAGATTCCAAGAAACCCGAGTCGAAGCTGCAAGGAGTCTTAGGACCTAGTCTTGGAAATTCAAGAATATCACTTCTGCCCACATTCTAATGATCAAGAAAAACTAGGGCAAAGCCTGACTCAAAGGTAGAGAATTAGGGCTTCCCTGGTGGCGCAGTGGTTGAGAATCTGCCTGCTAATGCAGGGGACACGGGTTCGAGCCCTGGTCTGGGAAGATCCCACATGCCACGGAGCAACTGGGCCCGTGAGCCACAACTACTGAGCCTGCGTGCCTGGAGCCTGTGCTCCGCAACAAGAGAGGCCGCGATAATGAGAGGCCCGCGCACCGCGATGAAGAGTGGCCCCCGCTTGCCGCAACTAGAGGAAGCCCTCGCACAGAAACGAAGACCCAACACAGCCAAAAATAAATAAATAAATAAATAAATAAATAAATAAATAAATAAATAAATAAATAAAGTAGCTATTAAAAAAAAAAAAAGGTAGAGAATTAGATTCTATCTCTCACTGGGAGGAATAGCAAAAATATTGTGATCACGTTGAATCTACCACAGATGGACAGTTCCACTATGACCATGATGGAATAACTAGTACCAGTAAACAACTAGAAAACTCCTGCAGTAAACAACTAGAAAACTGGGGAAATGTATGAAACAGCTGTTTTCAGGTATTGGACAAAAAGTATGAAAGAATATGATCTCTGAGAAAAGAGAAATAAATGAAGTGACCTCAACAGTCACCTGGCTTGCTGCCTAGAGGCACTTCCCAGAAATCAGTTTGAGGAGAGAAAACCTTAGCAGAGCACAGTGATGTTGATGAGCTGAGTAGACAGAGATTGAATTGCGGGAAGGCCAAAGTGACTGAAAATTGCAGAGCAAAGTACAAAAGAAAGGAGGAAACAATGCAGACAAATAGTCCCAGAAATATGCCTAAGGGCCCGTTGAAACATTGGCTGAATCCTAACTTCAGAGGATAGGAATCCACCATAATGGACAAACTAAAATTATGAGAAAAGTACAACAACAGTAAGATAAACAACTACTGAACAAGTACAAAGCAGAAAGGTCTTTGACCAGTTGCAAAAGAAAAATTTTAAGTACCCAAAGCATTTGGTAGAGGTCCCTGGGAGGCCATGCCTTATGAGTAGGGCTAAATTAGCCATAGAGCAGTGGTTCTCAACTGGGGGTGATTTTGCCTGCCAGGGGACATTTAGTAATATATAGAGATAGTTTTGATTGTTAAACCATTGGGAGAGTTTGCATCCAGTGGATAGAGGCCAAGGGTGCTACTAAAAATGCTACAATGCACAGGACAATCCTATTAAAAAAGAAAAAAAAAAAAAAAGAATTATCTGTTTCCAAATGCCAATAGTCGATACTGAGAAACCCTGATTAGAGTAAGACTACTTTAGACCTGAACTAACAAAGTTTTAAAACAAGCTTCATATTGGTGAGGCTGATATGGCATTAAATACCAACTGCAATATCAATTCTACCAATCAGAAAAAAGATCTCTAGAGTCTTTAAATGAAACAACAAAATTAAAGGAAAACAAGAAAATTCAACCTATTTTTAAATGTAATCACAATGTCCAAATTCAATTAAAAATTTTCTAAACATGCAAGAAGCAAGAAAATGTAACCCATACAAATAGGAGGGGAATAGAGTCACTAGAAATGACAGACCCAGAAATTACAGAAGTGATGGACAGAGAATTTAACGCAGATATTATAAATATCATAAATATTTTCAAGGACTTTAAGGAAAATATTAACATAATGAAGAGAGAAATGGAAACTATGAAAGAGAACTGAACTGATCTTCTGAGCAAAAATATATGTGACGGCCGGTAATGACCCTGAGCACCGAGGAGGGACACCCAACGCAACGCCGCACGGGCTGAAAGAGCGTTGCCGGGGGAGAGTCGTTGAGGGGACAACCCAGCACCCGCAGAGGACAGCTTCCTGCTGGGAGGGTGGCAGAGAACCATCTACCTGGAGAAGAGTGATCCACCAGGCAGGGAATGATGTGACCTCCATTTTCTTCAATAAATGATTTGGCAACTGTGGTCTGTGATGTATTTAAGAGGTAAAACAGTTCAGACTTATCACCAGTTCCTTTGTCACCTTGAAATCAATGGTGGGGCCGAGGTGGGATGGCAATTTCAAGTTGCCCAAGGGATGAATAATATGCACACTTCAGGGCTTCCCTGGTGGTGCAGTGGTTAAGAATCTGCCTGCCAATGTAGGGGATATGGGTTCCAGCCCTGGTCCAGGAAGATCCCACATGCCGTGGAGCAACTAAGCCTCTGTGCCACAACTACTGAGCCTGCGCTCTAGAGCCCACGAGCCACAACTACTGAGCCCACGTGCCACAACTACTGAAGCCCACGCGCCTAGAGCCTGTGCTCCATGATAAGAGAAGCCACCGCAATGAGAAGCCTGTGCACCGCAACGAAGAGTAGCTCGCCGCAACTAGAGAAAGCCCGCGCACAGCAACGAAGACCCAATGCAGCCAAAAATTAATTAATTAATTAATTAATTTTAAAAATGCACACTTCACACACACACACAAAAAAAGTGAAAGTGCCACTGGATGAGCTTTTAAGATTAGAAACTGCAGAAGAAATTATACCTAAAAACTACAAAACATTCTTGAGACAAATTAAAGAGGACTTAAGTAAATGGAGAGATATAATGTGTTCATGGATTGATTCAAATTACAGAAAAGTCTATGCAATCTAAACGTATTTATAGTTGGAGAAAGAAAATCAGTGGTTGCATGTAAACTGGAAGTAGTGGGAAGAAGGGATTTCAAAGGTGCACAGGGAATCCTTTATGAGTGATGGATATACTGACTTTCTTGATAGTGGTAATGGTTTCATGACTGTATACATGTTGCAAAACTTATCAAACTGTACTCATAAATATAGGCAGATTATTGAATGTTAATTATACCCCAATTAAAACTATTAAAAATAAATTTTTAAAAATTTGGCCAAACCTTTTTTTCCACATTTGATGAAAACTATAAACGCTTATATCCAAAAAGCTCGATAAACACCAAACAGAATGACATACAGAAAATCACATCAAGTGTTTTACACATGGAAATACACCACTCAGATCCCCCTTCAAGGAAAGATTTGTTGTCCCAACTGTGAGAGTGCTGTCAGCAAACAGCATTTAGCTTTCAGCCCCTTCAGGGATTGCTTCAGCTGCAGAGAGCTGCGTCACCCCAGGTTACGTCCTTCAGCTGGGGGCCCATGTTTGATGATTGACCTAGGAGGAGGTGTCCAGAGCTCCTGGTGAGGAAAGCTGGGCATTCATCATAGCCTGATGTCCCTCTCTGCCCAATTCCTACTTAACCTGCCATCCTTCCACAGGTGTGGAGCCCATGGGCACTCCCTCATAAACAGTCTGAACCCTAAAGCCTACCTCAGAATCTGCTTCCCAGAGAATCCAACCTGAAATGTCAAGGCACATCATAATCAAATGGCTATAATCCAAAGGTAAAGAAAAATTCCTAAAAGCAAACCGATAAAAGACACATTACATACATAATTTTTAAAAGTCTACTGACTTTTCACTAAAAAAAAAATGCAAGCCATACAACTATCAAATCATTATATTGTATACCTGAAACTAATATGTCAATTTTATATATATATATATATATATTTTTTTTTTTTTTTAAACAAAGTAACCATTTTATTTATTTATTTATTTTTGGCTGTGCTGGGTCTTCGGTTTGTGCGAGGGCTTTCTCTAGTTGCGGCAAGTGGGGGCCACTCTTTATCGCGGTGCGCGGGCCTTTCACTATCGCGGCCCCTCCCGTTGCGGGGCACAGGCTCCAGACGCGCAGGCTCAGTAGTTGTGGCTCACGGGCCCAGCTGCTCCGTGGCATGTGGGATCTTCCCAGACCAGGGCTCTAACCCGTGTCCCCTGCATTAGCAGGCAGATTCTCAACCACTGCGCCACCAGGGAAACCCTGTATATTTTTTAAAAACGCCAGCCAGAAGACAAAGGAGCAACACCCTTAAAGTATTTAAAGAAAAAAAAATGTTGAAACAAATTCTATATCCAGTGAAAATATCCTTCCAAAATTAAGGCAAAATAAAGACTTATTCAGAAAAACAGAAGATGAGGTACACCAGCAGACCTACACTGCAAAAAAAATGACAAAGGAGGTTCTTTAAGTGGAAACAAGATAATACCAGATGGAAAGGCTTGAAGAGTGGGAGAAATGATAAATAAGAGGATAGATACTATGTAAAACTCTTCTTTTCTTCTTGTTTTTAGTTTATTTCTGTGATAACTGATTATTTAAAGGAAAAATAATAACATTGTACTCTGGGTTTAAAACATGTAGAATGTATGACAACAATAGCACAAAGGACAGGAGAGAAGCAATAGAAGTGTATGGTTATAAGATTTGTGTAATATGTGGCAGCCAGCTTCCAAGATGCCTCTCAGTTGTCTTCACCTTCTGATATTCATGTGATTGTGTGGCACCCTCTCACTCTGAACCAAGTGACCTGGGTGACCAATAATTTTGTGTCACTTTTGAAGTTAAATGATGGAAGGCATTGTGGTTTCCAGCTTGTTATACTTGTTCTGAGGGAAGGTTTCCCATAACATGGGACACTCAGTCAGCCATGTAGAGTAACCCCGCTGGAAAAGACCTAAGTCTACCCACAACAATCAACACCATCTTGCCAGCTATGTGAGTGAGCCAACATGGAAGCATCTTCTCCAGCCCTAAAACAGCCTTCAGAGACTGAGATGATATTTTGACTGCAGCCTCAGGAGAGGCCCCAAGGCAGAAATGCTCAGTTAAGTCACTTGCAGTTTCCTGACCCACAGAAACTGTGAGAGATTTTTCTTTTAATGTCTATTGTTGTTTTTAAGCCACAAAAATTCCCACTCATTTTGTAAGTATTATGCTGATATCAAAACCAGATAAGAATATCACTCAAGGACTTCCCTGGTGGCACAGTGGTTAAGAATCCAGCTGCCAATGCAGGGGACACAGGTTCCTATGCAATCCCTAACAAATTACCAATGGCATTTTTACAGAACTAGAACAAAAAATCTTAAAATTTGTATGGAGACACAAAACACCCCGAATAGCCAAAGCAGTCTTGAGGGAAAAAAACAGAGCTGGAGGAATCAGACTCCCTGACTTCAGACTATACTACAAAGCGACAGTAATCAAGACAATATGGTACTGGCACAAAAACAGAAACATAGATCAATGGAACAATATAGAAAGCCCAGAGATAAACCCACGCACCTATGGTCAACTAATCTATGACAAAGGAGGCAAGGATATACAATGGAGAATCGACAGATGAATGGATAAAGAAGAGGTGGTACATATATACAATGGACTATTACTCAGCCATAAAAAGGAACGAAATTGGGTCATTTGTTGAGACGTGGATGGATCTAGAGACTGTCATACAGAGTGAAGTAAGTCAGAAAGAGAAAAACAAATATCGTATATTAATGCATATATGAGGAACCTTGAAAAATGGCACAGATGAACCAGTTTGCAAGGCAGAAATTGAGACACAGATGTAGAGAACAAATGTATGGACACCAAGGGGGTAAAGTGGCGGGGGGGTGGGGGTGGTGGTGTGATGAATTGGGTGATTGGGATTGACATGTATACACTGATGTGTATAAAATGGATGACTAATAAGAACCTGCTGTATAAAAAAATAAATAAAATAAAATTCAAAAATTAAAAAAAAAAAAAGAATCCACCTGCCAATGCAGGGGACACGGGTTCGATCCCTGGTCTGAGAAGATCCCACATGCTGAGAAGCAACTAAGCCTGTGTGCCACAACTACTGAGCCTGAGCTCTAGAGCCCGCAAGCCACAACTACTGAGCCCGCATGCCACAACTACTGAAGCCCTCGTGCCTAGAACCTATGCTCTGCAACAAGAGAAGCCATCACAATGAGAAGCCTGCACACCACAACGAAGACTAGCCCCTGCTCACCACAACTAGAGAAAGCCCACACGCAGCAACGAAGATCCAATGCAGCCAAATTAAATAAATTAATTTTTTAAAAAAAGAATATCACTCAAAAAGAAAACAGACCGATATCCCTCATGAACATAGATACAAAACTCATAAAGAAGTACGTTTCATAATTGCAAAGAAATACATGTGGGGTTTATACCATGAATATGTTTAACAATTGAATATGTGATTACAAAATATCTGAGAAAAGCTGTATGATCATACCAATATATGCAAAAAAAGAATTTGATAAAATCTAACACCTATTCATGATTTTAAAATAATAATTCAATAAACTAGAATTTAGAAGTTTAGAGAGAAGGAAACTTCCTCAATTTGCTAAGGATATTTATAAAAAGCTGCAGGCAACATTATACTTAGTGATAAAAGATTTAATGTTGGGCTTCCCTGGTGGCATAGTGGTTAAGAATCTGCCTGCCAATGCAGGGAACACAGGTTTGAGCCCTGGTCTGGGAAGATCCCACATGCCGCGGAACAACTAAGTCCGTGCACCACAACTATACTGAGCCTGCACTCTAGAGCCCACGAGCCACGACTACTGAGCCCACGTGCCACAACTACTGAAGCCCATGCACCTAGAGCCCATGCTCCACAACAAGAGAAGCCACTGCAATGAGAAGCCTACTCACTGCAATGAAGAGTAGCCCCCGCTCGCCACAACTAGAGAAAGCCCACGCGCAGCAACGAAGACCCAACGCAGCCAAAAATAAATAATTAAAATAAATAAATTTAAAAAAAAAAGATTTAATGTTTTCTCCAAGTTTGTTAAAAAAAAAAAAAAGCTAAGATGACTGCTCTTATACCTTCTATTCAACAGTGTACTAGGGGATTCTAGCTTTGTACAGTAAGGCTAGAGAATAAAAAGCATATAGATTAGAGAGGAATAAGTAAAATTTCTGCTATGTGCAGATGACATAATCAGGTATATAAAAAATCTGGGGCTTCCCTGGTGGCGCAGTGGTTGAGAATCTGCCTGCCAATGCAGGGGACACGGGTTCGAGCCCTGGTCTGGGAAGATCCCACATGCCGCGGAGCAACTAGGCCCGTGAGCCACAACTACTGAGCCTGCGCGTCTGGAGCCTGTGCTCCGCAACAAGAGAGGCCACGATGGTGAGAGGCCCGCGCACCGCGATGAAGAGTGGTCCCCACTTGCCGCAACTAGAGAAAGCCCTCGCACAGAAACGAAGACTCAACACAGTCATAAATAAATAAATAAATAAATAAAAGAACGTGAATATCTTTAAAAAAAAAAAAACTGAAGGAATTTCAAAAAAATAAGACGAATAAGTTAATTTAGCATAGTTATAAAATGCAAGGTCAGTATACAAAATTCACTTGTATTTGTATGTACTAGCAACAAGTAATTAGAAAATAAAATGTAAATAATACGATTTAAAGTAGTCAAAACAAGTAAAATACTTAACAAAGTATATGCAAGACCTACATCCTGTAAACTAGAAAACATTGCTAAGAGAAATTAGAGAAGTCCTAAATAAATGGAGAGATATACCATGTACATGCTTACGAAACTAAATACTGTTACGAGGTAAATGCTCCCCAAAGTTATTTGTAGATTTAATGCAATCTCAATAAAAAATTCAGCAGCTTTTTTTGCATAAATTGACATACCAATTCTAAACTTACATGGAAATGCAAAAGACCAAGAATAACCAAAGGGATTTTGAAAAATAAAATTAGAGGACATACACTACCTGATTTTAAAACTTACTATAAAGCAAAAGTATGATGTTGGTATGAAGATAGACATTGGGATTAAAGAAACAATCAAAAATCCAGAAATAGACCTAAACATATGTGGTCAGCTCATTTTTTACAAAGGTGCCCAAAAAATCGCATAGAGAAAGGATAGTCTTTTCAAAAAATTTGCTAAAACAACTGGACATCCATGTTTCCAATTGGGGGAAAATAAAAGAAGTTTGGATAACTCCTTGCATCATATACAAAAAGCACTAACTATAGAAGGAAAATTATAAATTATACTTCTACAAAATTAAAATTTTCTATTCTTCAAAAGGCACTGCTTTTCAAAAAACACTGTTAATAAAAAGTTAAGCCACAGACAGGAAAAAACTTTCTGTAACACATATGAAGGACTTGTAACCAGAAGGTCTACAAGTCAATAAGAAGACAAATGATTCCATTTAAAAATGGGTAAAAGGTATCCCAAGGAAGATATGTGAATGGCCCTAAAGTCCATGGAAAGATGCACAACACCATTACACATTAGGGAAATGCATATTAAATCCATAATTAAATACTACTATATGCCCATTAGAAGGGCTAAAATGTAAGCCTGACAATAACAAATGTTGATGAGGGTGTAGAGCAAATGGAACACTCATAAATTGCTGGTAAGAATGCAAAATAGTACATCTACTTCAGAGTACCATTTGGCAGATTCTGATGAAGTTAAACATATATTTATCATAAACCTAGCAATTCCACTCCTTGGTATTTACCTAAGAGACATAGAAGCATATGTCCACACAAAGACTTGCAAGTGAATGTTCATAGTAGCTTCATAGCCTCAAACAGGAAAGAACCCAAATGCCCGTCAACTGGTAAGGCAATAAACAAATTGTAACACACCCAAATAATGGAATACTACTCAAAAATAAAAAGAACAAACTACAGCCATATGTAACAACATGGATGAATCACACAAACATTATGGGTAACAGAAAAACTAAATATAAAAGACCATATATTATATGATTCTATTTATGTGAAGTTGTAGAACATGCAAAACTAATCTACAGTGATAAATTTCAGACCAATGGTTGCCTGGTGTGGGCAAACCAGTGTTGTCAAAATCCATCTAACTACCCAAAATATGACTATTTTGTTGTATGTACCTTATACCTCTAAATAAAGTTCATTTTTTAAAAATAAAAAAGTATTTATAAATGAAAAAGCGTGTCTCTGAAATTAAGTTCAAAAGGTGGGATAAATATGTAATAGACTCAACTGAAGATCAAATCAGTTAGCTAAAAGATCAAAAGCCATGTTTCTTAACCCAAAAGGACATGGCAATATTACATATTATAGAATAGTTTGATATTTCAGATACTTAAAAAGTTCTAGCAATCATTAACAGGAATTATATAAAGAGGAAATAGAGATGAAGAATGGGGAATTTTCTAGAAGAAAAATACAATTTCCCAGAGCTGAAGAAAGTCAAAGGGCTTCACACTATGAGTACCACTGGCTGCAGAAAAATCAGGACAAATGAAAAAAAAATTGTTTTAATACCAACACAAATACTGGTAAAATTTTAATATTCTCAGGAAAACAAGAAAATTCTAAAAATTTTAAATACCAAACAATCTACAAAGGAACGAGGATTGATTGGAATCCGATTTTTAAATTGGAAACACTGATTGTTAGAAGGTAATATAGCACTGGCTTTCATATTCCGAGAACAAAAATGATTTATAGTCTAAAATTTTGAACCAAGTCAAGCTAGCATTTACTTCTGAGGGTAGACTAAAGATATTTTCAGACGCACACGAACTCAGAAAATTCATCCTCCTGAGACTTTTCCTGAAATACCTTGGATCTTTTCACTTCTTTCCATCTCAGCTTGGCTTACTGCTACCTCCTCTCTCTGCCTCTGGTCTTGCCCCATCCCATATCTGTTTCTTTTTGCAGCTGGGGTGATGTTTAAAAGGCAGATCTCATCATTTACTCCTAACGTAAAACCCTTCACTGAATTTCCTCTCCACACTCATCTCCAGCCACTTTCCTTTCCTTCCAGCTACTCCGGGTCTCCTGAGAGTCCTTCCTTCTCTCCCGTTTCTCCCTGGGCTAAAGTCTTGGGTCTCTAGAATGTACCATGTTCCTTCTGATTGCCTCTACTGAGAATGCTCTTCCCCTGGCTCATTCCTCATCTTCCTTCAGGTCTTTCTTAGTCTTGATATCATTTACTTAGAAAAGTGTTCCATGGGGCCCCACTCCCATCCCTGTTCTTCCATCAGATTAGGTTTGACTCCTTCGTTATTGACCCTAACACCACCTGTTATTTTACTTATAATTACAGTAATTGTATTATACAGACATAACTTTGTGTAATTATTTGTATAATTATTTTGTATAATCTGTATAATTATTTAATGTCTTTTTTCCCAGTAGGCAGTCTCATTCCACCCACAGCTCTGTGAGTAAGAATGCTGTCTGTCCCTAATATTTGTTCTTCACTTCCCTAGTAACAGACAAGATTTTCCAGTCTCCCCTGGCTGTGTGGCTAAGTCCTGGCTACTGGGGTATAAGCACAACTTGTGGGTTGTGCTCTTAAAGGAAACAGGTTTGATCCTCATTTCACCTTTCTGCTTGCTCGTAAGCCATCATAAATCTTACTACAGTCAAAACCTTAGGGACAGAGGATCAATAAGGCACAAACAAGTATCCCTGACTCCAAGGGGGCCACCTCATACCAGTCCTGGAATAATGTTCTTAAAATGTCACATGAATGAAAAAAGAAAAATACTCCAGATTCAATTGTCAGACCCCAGCCTCCTTCCTGAGAAATACTGCTCCTTCGGCCAAAGAAACAATTCTAAAATTGCCTCTTGTTTCACTTATGATTTCTTATATGCTTTTTCCTTTCACTCACAGGTACCATAAATATTTATTATATTCAATGATCTACTTATATAATCTTTCAATGTTTTATTATCCAGTTATCTAGATGCCCTCTATAAGACCCACTGCTTCCACATTATCGATCTTAAATTATAATGGGGAAAGAAGATGTAACTGCAAAATACCTTCTTACGAGTTATATTTGGAGTCCTAAAAGTGTCCTCACCTCAAGGAGAGATAGGATATCCATGCCGAAATAAGCAAAATTCAAGTCAGTGTAGAAAGGTCTTATTGTATCTTGAGTTTCAAGGGCCATTGGCAAGGACAGCTCACACAGATGTGGCAGTCAGTTGTATAGGTGTAAATATCTGTGGACAATTGCAGTAGCCTCTTAATTGATCTACCTGCTTCCACTATGAACCCCTCAAATCTGTCTGCCAAAACAATCTGTCTAAAATGAAAATCTGATCATGTCACTTTCCCTGCTCAAAATCCTTCTTTGGATTTCCATTGTTCTTGGGATAAACACCAAAATCCTCACTGTGGCTTGCGAGCCTCTTCAGGATCCTCTGTTATGTTCTTCTCATGCCTCCCTCTCCCCTGCTCTCTGAGTGACAGCCACATTTGCCTTTCTTCAGTTCACTCCAAAGCCCTGCCTCCTTCCCTCTACTCAGGACGTTCCTTTTGCTTGAAATATTCTTTCCCCCATCATGCCTCCTTCGACTTATTTAACTACTACTCAAATGTCACATTTTGGGGGAAGCAAGCCTTGCCTGAATCTTCAGACTTACTCACATTCCCCATTCTATACATGTATACTCTTCTACTTTTTCATAGAACTTAAACAGTTGTAATTAATTTATCTATGTGTAAGCATATTTGGTTTTTTTTTCTCTGTTTGGCCGTGCCACGTGGCTTGCGGGAGCCTAGTTCCCCGACCACGGATCAGACCTGTGTCCCCTGCAGTGGAAGCGCGGAGTCCTAACCACTGGGCGGCCCGGGAATTCCCTTAATTTTTATTGAAATATAGTTGATTTACAATGCTATGTTAGTTTCAGATGTACAAATAAGCATATTTGATTCAAGTATCTCTCCTTTATTGGCTACAAGGTTCATGAGAGCAAGCACCATGTCTATTTGGCACACGATTATATCTCATGACTTTTGAGGGGACTTAATAAATATTGGTTGAATAAAATGAATGAATGAATAGGATATGATTTGTAGGTAAGGGTAAAAGTCACTTGCTATTAAGGGTAACAGCTTGCTATTAGGGCCTGGAATTCTTTTTATTGCTTTAATCTAGCATGGATTAAGGGTTTCTAGGATTTGATTGTTGAGCCTGAAATATATGCTTATCAGGCTCTATTTCCATCTATAACTACCAACCAGAAGCAATGTGAAAGAACAATGCCCCTGTGGAAACGCCTACTGTGTACATAATGTTCTGGGGTTGCAAACTCAAGCGTGGAAAGGGGAGAGAGAGGCTTGCTGGAGGGGAGGTAGCATGGTGTGGTACTTAGGAGCTCAGACTTTCCAGCCCGACTCTCTGGTTTTGAATCTCTGTCCCATCACTTATGAGCTATTACTCATAGGCAGTTTTCTGTCCTCTCTGTGCCTCAGTTTTCTCATCTATACAATGGAGCTAAATATTGTGTGCCTCATAGGATTAAAAGGATTCAGTGAGTTAGTATTAATAAAGCACTTAGAAGAAGCATGACAGAGGACAAGTGTTTGTATATGTGTTTGTAAGTAAAACATGTTACATGGGAGATACTGCTCCCAGATAAGTAAAAACAAGTCACTAGTCACAACAGTCAAGTATAAATAAATGCAACTTCAGAGGATATAGATCAGGTCTACCCCCTTCTCACCACCCTCAGCACACTGCTTTGGGTTAAGGAATTGTGCCCCTCAGGCATTTCTTGTTGTATACAGTTGTCATACATAAACAGGGAGCTATTTCACCACAGCCAGTCTTAGCAAGGTCCAAGTGCAAGACCTGAGATGATTCATTTTAATAAACAGAGGTGGGAGAGAAGTAGTTCATTTAAACTAGCAAATATTTACTGAGAATGGTGGAGGCTGGCCAGCTGTTCCCCTTTACGCATGCTCTCGGCCTCCTTGGTGCATGGCTGGTCTGCACGGTGCAGGCCCACTGCACCTAGAAAGTGACCGTGAAGAGCTCTCCTCAGTAGATTGTGAGCAGAGTGAGGGGTGGCATTTTTGGGCCCTGGCAATAAAAGCAGGTGTTCCACTCTCCTGTACCCGCTCTCTGAGGATGTGCTGGAGTACTCAGACTTCCTGCGTGGGGCAGAGCACCTCCCCTAATTCCAATCCAAGGTTTCTCTTTGTGATGGGAGTTTAAATTGGAGCCTTAGTTATTTCAATGGGACCTCATTACCGAGAAGCTTGATGAATGGCTTTATACATAAAACTAGCCTTGCTATTGAAGCTATAGATTGCTATTAGACTGTTATATGAGCAAAAAATAAACTTTTATTGTTTATTTCATTTATAAACCACTGAGACTTGGGGGCCGTTTGTTACAGCAGTTAGCCTACTCTGACCAACACCCAAAGACTGGGCCAGGCACTCTGATTATGTAACTCAATTTCGATTGAGATTTCCACATCCATTGTAATCCAGATATGCTGTTCAAGTGTATACAGTTGTCATATATAAACAGGGAGCTATTTCACCACAGCCAGTCTTAGCAAGGTCCAAGTGCAAGGCCTGAGATGATTCATTTTAATAAACAGAGGTGGGAGAGAAGTAGTTCATTTAAACTAGCGAATATTTACTGAGAATGGTGGAGGCCTTCCTCCACTGGGAATGGTGGGAACGGACTTCCCCAAGATTACTGTGATGTCTGTGGAGTTGTATTATTCTGCTCATCTCTGGCACTGATCTGTTGGTTCTGCAGAATTAGAAGAACTTACTCATGCTATTTCTCAAGCGCTTTCTTTATCCCCAGCAGCATCAACTAACTATGAAATGCAACCTTGGCTCAATTTCCACCACCCTCCCCCTGCAAATTCCACTCTCACAGTACTTTTGTCCTTCGGTTGACTTTCCTGAAGGTGGGAGTGCAGTGAGACAGGGCAGGCATTCACCTTGTACCTTCCACGGAAACTCAAAGAGAACAGCGGGCCTTTTTTCCTCAGTCTTTTAACTCTACTCCACCCCATAAAACTACAAGACATAATCTTCCACCTCACCGCAATCCTTTTTTCTTCTCAACCCTCTGCCTCAGCCTGCCCCTAATTTGAGAACATCACATTTTTCTCCCCTGCGTATGTACTTCAGCAGTTTTGATTTAATGAAATTCACTTCTAAACCTTAACTTATTCTAGGCCCATCTTTGTGATGCCAAACCCATTAAGGTCGTCTTCAGTGCAAAAGGGTGCTCCGTGTTTCAGGATCCTTTCACAGAGACACAAAAAATACACAGTCGCTCCCACAGGAGATTTATAGTCTTGTGGGAAAGATAAGACAAATACACAAATAATTATAAATCAGAGTATAATATTACACCTCACCAGCCAGGCTACTTCGTTCACACCCCACAGGATTCTGGGGGAAAGGAGCAAATCTGGCGTGGTTCCTTGCCACACTGTCACTCACAAACATCTCTCAGCTTTCGGGGAATTAAAAATTGTTTTCCCTCACAAAAGGGGAAACACCTTTGGTCTACAGCTTTTTAGCTTCGTGACAGTCTTCTCTCTCCTGTGGAGACAGAATTAAATCCTAAGTCTCTGTGCTAACCCCTCAAATAGTAAATGGAGACTACAAAGACAATTCTAATTCAAGGTTTCTTTTTGTTGTGTGAGCTTAAATTGGAGCCCTGGGGTTATTTTAATGATACTTTGTTGCTGAAGAATATTACAAATGGTTTTATATTTGATACTAGTCTTGTTATTGAAGCTATAGATAAATGACTGTCAGTAATAGTAAGCTTTGGTGCTTCAGTTCTGGGATATTACATTTTAAATAAAGTCCAAGGCAGAAAACAACTCAGCACCTTAAAAGTCTTCTGGAATAGTTTGATTTCATCATATTACTGATTCTGAGCCAAATGGTTTATTGTATCAAATGATATAAATAGGAGTGCAGAAGAGGATACTGAGCGATTATAATCATCCATTACAGGGCTGATGTTTGATAGAAAGCATTAATTCATTTTCATTGTTAAGTGTCCATTGAAAATGCTATCATATCATAGTAGTATGAAATAGGTACTATCATAGTAGTATGATCCCTGAATAAAAGGCTGGTATTATTATTAGAATCTCATGGCTAAACCTGTCTTAACTGATAAAATAATAAAACTTTGTTCACTTAAGATAATACATTTTTAGGTCTCAAAACACTTGTTTTCTCTTTTGTTTTTTAAACATTA
Organism: Balaenoptera borealis; assembly: GCF_965194805.1. Lineage (NCBI taxonomy): Eukaryota > Metazoa > Chordata > Mammalia > Artiodactyla > Balaenopteridae > Balaenoptera > Balaenoptera borealis. Next base: position 89,691,457 of record NC_138862.1, read on the forward strand.
ATAGATATAATTTTCATTTTACTATAGTCATAAAGAAAAGTCAAATTCCATTAACTATTTACTTTTAAAATATAACATAGACTCTAAGTTTCTTCTCTGAATCACTGGCTTTATTCTTTTTATGCAGGAGATGAAAGCTTAATGAGAAATTGAGGTGAGTTAGAAATATTTTGTCTACATTTATTTAAGAATGAAAAATGAGGGAATTCCCTGGCAGTCCAGTGGTTAGGACTCCGCACTCGCACTGCCAAGGGCCCAGGTTCGATCTCTGGTAGGGGAACTAAAATCCCACAAGATGCAAGGTGCAGCCAAAAAAAAAAAAAAGAATGAAAAATGAAAATACTACATATGATTTCTAAGTCTTCCATATTAGCTCCATTGAATTGATATTCAAAAACAGCTGAAAATAGGTCTTAGATGAACCCTGTGTTCTAAATTATTATTGGTCGACTGGCTGTACCTTTGAATCAGTATATTATGTTTTACTCTCCCAGAAACAGGCTGAATCTCAATAAAACTTTTATGTTAGCATGCTCCCCACAGAGATAGAGTTGGACCTGCCAACTGCGTGTATATTTTTCTAGCATCTATAAGTCTATCTGAAATAAAATCATAGATTTTCAGAACCTCAAGTGACTTTGGACTCTTCAATTAAAATCTAAACAGCCCACTTGCCATTTGTCAGACGGCATCTGTTTGAACACCAAGAAAAATCTTAATTAGGCTCGGAAAAATAATAAAATCTTATTTTTCATAATCAACATTTAAATAAATTGAATAAGAAGTGGGCTAATAAGAAGTAACAGAAGTGAGATTATTATCTTGGTTTTAATTTGCTTTTAAAAAATGACTCAAGAGCTTTGCTTTTTTTAACTAACTTAAGCTTAACCTTGTACTGTTAACACACAAATTTCTTGAGCTGCAGTGAAAACTGCATGGGGCCTGGGGTGGTGAGAAGGGGAGCAAAAAGGATGAAGGAGAGAGGCCCTGAGAGATGAGAACCTGGTCTAGTGGGTCCCAACCTGCAATGCATCAGAAGCTCTTAGGGAGATTTTGAAAATGCAGATTCCCAAGTCTTGCCCTAGAGATCTAGATTCAGTAGTTATAAGTCAAGACCCAGAAATATATGTTAAATTTCTCAGGTAATTCAGGTGATCAGTTGACCTGTTGCATCTCATTTTAGTCTAGTTTCCCATTTTCGAGTATCTGAACATGACTTCCACAAGATTAACGAGTAATCAGAATTGAGATTTAAATCTAACTATCCATATCCCATGGATAATAAGTAATTATTCTAATCAGTAACCAGAATTGAGATTGGAATTCATATCCTATACATTCCCATATCCATGTTCCTTTCATATTACTGTGTTTGAGGAAGAGAAGAATGAAGGGACCATGGGCTGAACGCTGAGAACCAAAGGCCTGGCTACATGCTTTTTACCTTAGATAGTCCTGGTATCTGTTCAGATGAATTTGATTCGGCAGTTCCACTTAGACTAATTACGATAGTGGAAAATTAGAAACAACTTAATTGACCAACAATAAGATATTTGGTACATAAATTATAGTAGATAGTTACGGTACAAGGGAAAATCTGTGGCCTTTAACAAAGATGGTGTAGACATATACTTTGGACATGGAAATATATTCACAATATATATACACACACAGAAAAAAATTCTGAAGGTTATACCTCAAAGTGTTAGTGGTTTTCTCAGTGAGTGCTTTTCTCACACAGTAGTAGTAAGATCATGGAATTTTTTTCAAAAGTTTGCTAATCACATGTCACATATTTTGACAACAATCACATATTGGTTGTAATCAACATATATACACAAAACACTCACATACAAATCCAGAGGTTGTATGGCTTTGGAGGCAACATGTTATAGTTCAATGATTCTGTTGAACCAAAGTTCAGACCAGCAAGAGTAAAAATGAGAAGGTTGCAGGTTTTTTCCTTGAGACACTTTTCTCTGGGCTCTTTTTTTGTGTGTCCTATAAAACTGAAATATAATTATGCATAATGTATATATTTAAATAAACTGTATTTGTTGATGGTCTGTGTTTGTGTTTAAGACTCTTCCATAGTTCCTAGCATATAAATGTTAGCATCACAATAAATGTTACTTTCCCTTTCCCTTAGGGATTTGATTGGTAGTTTAGAAGGGGCTATAATAATGCATGTATAGCAGGTTTTTTATAGCAGGAAAGGAGTTAGATTCTGTAATTGACCTAATATTAGATCTACAGTTACACCAAAGACCTTGCCTTCTACTGTGTTTATTAATAATTTAGCTATAGTGGTGTACAAAGGAAGTGGTGTGTATTTACAGAGAAAATATTGAAACCTCAGTTGAAGATAAGGTTATACGGTCTGGCAATAAAAATGTGTGCATGCGTAATATATTACTACCTTTTCCGTGTTGACTGCAGCTCTAGTGAGTCAAAGGTGGTTATTTCCTCTACAAGACAGGGTTGTTATGGAAAGAGCATCTGCTGATTTCATGATTCTAATCTTGTCTCTGCTACTGACTAGTGTGATCTTGGGTAACAGATAAATGTTAAGTTCAGGGTTCAAAACAAATCTGACACCCTCTATAGAATGTGCCTGACTTAAATGTGTGTCTATCTACACAATTGTAAGTATATGTTTATGTATGTGATATGTATCCATAAGCTATATATACAAAGTTCTTATAATATAGTCTTAAGCTAAGAATTTCAGAGTCCATAAACTGGACTTATCACTCTTTTATAGGCCATCTAAAAATAGATGATATCTTTTGTTAAGTCAGATGCCCTGGAACATTAAAAATTAAGCATTAAAAATAGAGGGATGACAGCACAAGGTACTTTTCATAATCCCTGCTTCTTACTGCCTTAGGACTTTTCTGCTAGTTTTCTAGTGGTGAGTACATCATGCTGAGGCACAAGGCAAATGGCTGGGCTGGGAATATGATTTGGTTATGTTGGCTCCGTGTTTTGAGAGTATAGCTCTATATACCCTTAAGGTATCTGGTGTATTCCAGGCTCATGGTCCCAATAGTGGTAATAACTATTATTCATTCAGTGCTATTGTTTGTAAAAAATATTTTACATGCATTAACTCATTTACTCTTAATTTTTTTGATGAGGAAATGAGGCACTGAAAGGTTAATTAACTTGCCTAAGGTTACTCAGCTAGTGAGAGGCAGAGCCAGGACTCAAAACATTGATGCTAGAATCATACCCTTAACAATTCTCTGCACGGCCTCCTCGATAGGATGACTGCCAAGTTCCATGAGGAGAGAGGCTAGGACTCTTGTATTTTTATTTTATTCACAGAGTCTGGTTCTGGGTATGTATTAAATAAATATATGTAAATAATGAATAAATGATATTGGTATTCTTCAAATCAGTTGCAAGGTATTTTGCAAATGATTTGTTTTGAATGATAAAGTACCAAAACTTTGAAGTGTCAACTTAAAAAAAAAAAGTAGAGCAGAATCAAGGTTGACTGGGAAGTGGTATCATTCTTTACTGATCTGCCTTTTTAAAAATATTTATCTATTTATTTATTTGGCTGCGTTGGGTCTTTGTGGCATGTGGGATCTTTCGTTGTGGCAAGCAGGCTCTTCGTTGTGGTGCACAGGCTTCTCTCTAGTTTGTGGTGTGCAGGCTCTAGAGCACGCAGGCTCACTAGTTGCAGCATACGGGCTTAGTTGCCCCGCAGCATGTGGGATCTTAGTTCCCCGGCCAGGGATCGAACCCACGTCCCCTGCATTGGAAGGCAGATTCTTAACCACTGGACCTCCAGGGAACTCCCTGATCTGACTTCTGATATTGTAATAAACTAGCCCAAATATCTCAGTGACCTAACACATTACAACATGTCCACTGTAGGCTGAGCAAGTTGGCAGGGCAGCTGTTCTCCATAGAATGCCTCAGTACACAGGCTGCTTCCATGTGCCCCACCATGCCAATGTAGGGCTCAGAAAAGAAGCTGCAAGGTCAAGCAGTGTGCACCTCAGCCTGAAATGACATGTAAATGACCTGTCACTTCCACTCAGAACTTATTGGCCAAAACTAGTTACACAGCCCCAACTAATCACATGGGATCTGATCAGTGTGTCTTCTGTGTTCCGAGCAGAGAACTGGATATAGGTAAGCCCTAGGGATGTCTTCCATAGAGAGAAAGGAGTGGGCATTTAGTAGGTGCTGGAATTTCTTATAACATTGGAAAGGTCTGTTAAAATGTGCCTTACTGACCAGTTTTACCTTAGGGGTAGGAGAGAAATAAGAAGTGTGATGGGATAATTAAAAAGGCACAGGGAGGGACTTGCCTGGTTGCACAGTGGTTAAGAGTCCACCTGCCAATGCAGGGGACACGGGTTCGAGCCCTGGTCCAGGAAGATCCCACATGCCACGGAGCAACTAAGTCCGTGCGCCACAGCTACTGAGCCTGTGCTCTAGAGCCCACAGCCTGCGCGCCTAGAGCCGGTGCTCCACAGCAAGAGAAGCCACCGCAATGAGAAGCCCACGCACCGCAACGAAGAGTAGTCCCCGCTCTCCGCAACTAGGGAAGGCCGGCGCACAGCAACAAAGACCCAACTCAGCCAAAAATTAATTAATTAATTAATTAATTTAAGAAGTTATTTAGGGCTTCCCTGGTGGCGCAGTGGTTGAGAATCTGCCTGCCAATGCAGGGGACACGGGTTCGAGCCCTGGTCTGGGAAGATCCCACATGCCGCGGAGCAACTGGGCCCGTGAGCCACAACTACTGAGCCTGCGCGTCTGGAGCCGGTGCTCCGCAACAAGAGAGGCCGCGATAGTGAGAGGCCCCCGTACCACGGTGAAGAGCGGCCCCCGCTTGCCGCAACTAGAGAAAGCCCTCGCACGAAACGAAGACCCAACACAGCCAAAAATAAATAAATAAATAAAGTAGCTATTAAAATAAATAAATAAATAAAACCTATGGAGGAAAAAGATTGATTTTTAACTACAGGAAAACTAAAACTTCTCTTTGACAGAAGACGCTGCAAACCAAGTTGAAAGAAAGTCGGCATACTAGGAGAATATATTTTCAACCAGTCCAACAGGAAAAAGAATTAACAATCAAAATATAAAAGGAATCCTAAACATAAAAAAACCCAAAAAACAAAAACAAAAAGAAAACAATGCATTGAAGAGGAAATACCAGGCACCAATAATCTTTTGAAAAGATGCTTTCCTCACTAATAATCAAGAAAAAGCAGATTAAAACAGCAATGAAATACTTTTAACTCATGAGACTGGCAGAAATCAACATGTTTAATAAGAGTCTCAGAAACATTGATAGAGTTATACCTTCCTTTATAATGTTAATGGGAATATAGATGGTGATACCCTTCTGAAGGCTATTTGGCAGTAGGTATTACAATACACATTCTGTTCAACCCAGCAATTCCACCTCTAGAATTTTAGCCTACAGAAATTTGTATGTACGCAAACATGCATGGGCAAGACATTTGTTAAAACATTATGCAGAGTAGGAAAAAAAAGAAAACTTAAATGTTCAACAATATTGGAGCATGAAGTAAATTATAGTGTATCTATGTCATAGACTATTACACTTCACAGTAAAAAGAGTAAGACGAAAGTAATTAGAAACAGCAGGAAAAATAAAAGCAAAACTCCATAATAAAATGTGTGATGTTAGTTTTTTTAATACAGCATGATTTTGAGCAATTAGACTGGAATAGGGAGAATTCATTGTAATATTGACTATCAACAGTGTGTGACGTTGGAATGGCAGAGAAAGAAATACATCACATTGTTTATCTCTGCAGTGCACAATATTTACAGTCATGATAATGTAAGTGCTGTTTATTACTTTTCATCTTTTAGAATCAACCTAGAAAGCAAAAGACCTAATTAAAGTTATTAAAGATTCAAAAAGTTACCAAAAATTGTTACCAACCATAACAATGTTACAACAAAAGTTAACACTGGCGTAATATGGTTGGTGGAAGAGGCTGGGAAGCATAATGGCAAGGGTCAGTGTGCTAACATCCCCTTTTTTTAAAAATTTTTATTGGAGTATAGTTGATTTACAATGTTGTGTTAGTTTCAGGTGTACAGCAAAGTGAATCAGTTGTAGATATATAACTGATATATATATATATATATATATATATATATATATATATATATATATCCATTCTTTTTCAGATTCTTTTCCTATATAGGTTATTAAGTTGGTAACATCCTTATCTCTCAGAGGAGGGAGAAACACTGTCAGGGCGAGTTTTGCTTGGCCTGAATAGTTTCAAATTTTTGTAGTGTGAATATACTCATATATTCTTTGGGCACTTAATAAATTTGAATTTTTTTAATTCAATTTTTAAGAAAAAGAAAACAAAGTGTGAGAATAATTTTTTGAAAGCCCTCAAAGATCTAATTTAAATATCTAGATATATCTGTGAGTGTATTTTTTATCCAATTATCTGGGAAAATCTTTCTATTTTCCACTTTACTGTGCAGAGTAGAATCATTCTTACAATTCAATACATTTTTAAAATGTTTCCTAGTATATTCACATAAGGAATTCAAAGTGTTCCTCTTTAATTTTCCCTTTCAGATCAATGTGTATTAAATAACATATTTGAAATTTCTATTAATATTATAGTAATATAATACCAAATGAGAAAAATAGAGCAGAAACATCACCCTAAGATGATTTTAAAAGCATTTAATTATCCAATATAATTATTTCTTAAGGCCCAATTATAATACACTATTACGTTACTGAAATGCCAGCTGTCTTGGGTCATAGACAAAAGTGGTGGTATTAAGAAAAACGTACTCCTGGTCAACATCTGTTTACGGTTTAAAAACACCTTGCTTTCCTCCAAGTTCCTGAGCTATGTAGCTTCCAATCTCATGTTAAAATGAATGGGGAAGTTGAGGCATAAAAGTGTGTTAATAAGAGCTATTTCTACTCTGACTTATTATTTGTTCCCTCTGTATCTTCCCTAATCAGCAGGATGGTGCCTGCCATATCCTTAAACAAAGCATCAAAGAGCTTCTGCCTCCTAGAGTCTGGAGGCTGCTGGAACTCTGCTGACTTCAGAGTCTTGAGCCCCAGGGGGGTGAGATGACAAAGGCTGCCCATCACCATCAACAGAGGAAAAAGCCAATGATGGGTGCCTTCTCCCTTCTGCCTTCCAAATCTCTCACCAATGCATCTGATTGGCAGAGCCCAAATGGTATCTGAAACCCTGCTGGCAATGAAATATGAGAAATGTTGTTCTCAGGTTTCTAGACCCTGCAAAACAGGAGAGATATGAATGTAAAGGGGCCAGATACTCATGGACAATATCTGACCATTTGCATATTACCACATTAATATGAGTAGCCATGTTTGAGTAGAAGAAGCATTAAATGTATATAGAGAAGACTGATTACTGGTTGGAGAGAGTTGGACAGGAGGAAGGAAAAGGAGAGAAAACTAGACCTAGAGATGGAATGGAGGGCTCCCCTGGTGGGGCAGTGGTTAAGAATCCGCCTGCCAATGCAGGTGACATGGGTTCGACCCCTGGTCCAGGGATATCCCACATGCTGCAGAGCAACTAATCCCGTGCGCCACAACTACTGAGCCTGAGCTCTGGAGCCCACAAGCCACAACTACTGAGCCCACGTGCCGCATCTACTGAAGCCTGCATGCTCTAGAGCCTGTGCTCCGCAACAAGAGAAGCCACGGCAATGAGAAGCCTGCGCATCACAACGAAGAGTAACCCCTACTCGCCGCAACTAGAGAAAGCCTGCATGCAGCAACGAAGACCCAACACAGCCAAAAATAATAAATAAATAAAAATAAATAAATTTATGTTAAAAAAAAAAGATGGAATGGGTTAAAGTGATGTTTGCTAGAGATCTGCAGTGGTCCTTACCCAGGAAAGTTACATCATGAAAGCAGTCCTTTAGGGCGGTGATACTGCTGATATGCTAGAGAGGACTTTGTGTGTGTGTGTGTGTGGTGTGTGGGAGTGGAAAGAAAGGAGGGAGGGAGAGACTTGAAGTCAGGAAACCTTACTGTCCTAAGGGGCACTTTGAAGAATCCACAAGTGAGAATACAGAGGCTACAGATTAGGATAAAAGTGGCAAGAATGGAGGCAAAAGGGCACATGTGAGAGACATGGTCCCTGTATCCAGAAAGAGAACCTTGTCCCCAAGAATATTCTAGTGTCCAGCAGCAGCAGCCCACCACGTGACTGGTCCGTGCCTCCAACCCCTGTCTCCTGGGGGACGGCCAGGCCGCAGCAACCTAACAGCCTCAGCCGGCAGCGCATCAGCAGTCATCCTTTTCTAAGAAACAATCCAGCTTTGCTTCTGCATTTTTATCTCCTTTTCGAATGCCTTTGGAGTAATGACACTAAATATAGAAATGAGGCAAGATGAGACCAGGAGTTCCATCATGTTCCCTCCCTCTCCCATCGCCTAAGGGAGAACTTGCCTCAAATCCATCATTCTTACAACTCATGGACTGCACTTTCTACTCCAACCCCACTGGAACACTACTTCTATCAGGCCGACCTGATCTGACCATTCCTTCATTCAGTCACACACACATGCTTCAGTCAGCAACTACTCATCGAGTATCTACTCTGTGTCGGCCCTGCTGAGGATTTAAAAGTTAAAATAACAACAACAATAAAAATTCCTGCATTATGGAGCATACATCCTAGTAGGGAGAGGCAAACAAGAAGTAAAGTATAGAGTATGTTAGAACCTAAGTGCAAAGAAGAGAACTAGTGCGATGCCCACCATTATAGAATTCTTTTTTTTTTTTTTTTTTGCTGCTGCCTTTCTAAACCCAGACTACTTTTCAAGATTCAAAGTAAATTTTCTTTCTACTCTGTGCCTTGCCTAACCCTTTCAGCCCACAGCAGCCTAACCTTGTTCAATGCTTCTTATCATCTGCTCAAGTCTTTGGGTACTATTCATGCACACAACACGCCTCACTTTTGAAAAACATGTTCTAGGAAGAGATGTGGTTACATGTAAACATAGGAGCTTGAGAATTTTTCTTTTAAATGTTCAGTGTGATCGCATGACTTCTGTAGAAAGATGATACTGTTTTATAAGAGACTAATTGATGCATCTGAAATAATGAAGTAAAACTTGGAAGAAAAAGACGTACTGGGGGCTTCCCTGGTGGCGTAGTGGTTGAGAATCTGCCTGCCAATGCAGGGGACACGGGTTCCAGCCCTGGTCTGGGAAGATCCTACATGCCGAAGAGCAACTAAGCCCATGAGCCACAATTACTGAGCCTGCGCGTCTGGAGCCTGTGCTCCGCAACAGGAGAGGCCGCGACAGTGAGAGGCCCGCGCACCACGATGAAGAGTGGCTCCCGCTCGCCGCAACTGGAGAAAGCCCTTGCACAGAAACGAAGACCCAACACAGCCAAAAATTAATAAATAAATAAATTTATTAAAAAAAAAAAAAAAAGACATACTGACCTGTGTTGGAAATTGGAGGTTAGGCAATAAAAGGGAGGGGTGGGGTCCAGGCTGGATTGGAATAGATTTACAAGAAATGAAGAGGTCTTTGTAGTGAAGCCGTGGGACAGAAGAAAAAGGGTAGAAGGAATTTTTCTGGCGTAGAACATTGTGAGAGGAACACTATAAGAGAAATATGTAAGAGGAAAAATATGAGGACATGGAAAAAGAATAGGTTGGGACTTCCCTGATGGTCCAGTGGTAAAGAATCCACCTTACAATGCAGGGGATGCGGGTTCATTCCCTGGTGAGGGAACTAAGATCCCACATGCCGTGGGGCAACTAAGCCAGCATGCCACAACTACTGAGCTCTCGAGCCTCAACTAGAGCCCGCGTGCTGCAAACTACAGAGCCCACGCACTCTGGAACCCACGCGCCACAACTAGAGAGAGAAAACCCTCATGCCACAGCTAGAAGCCCAAGCGTCACAATGAAAGATCCTGCATGCTGCAACTAAGACCCGATGCAACCAAAAATAAAAAAAATTAAAAAATAAATAATAAATAAATCTTAAAACAGAAAAAAAGAAAAAGAATAGGTGGAGCAGCATCTGAAGGAAAAATACGCGTTTATATAACTCTGTTCACGATAATGTCCTAAGAAGCTGAATATTTATAACCAGAGCAAGGCTAATCAGAGATATCCTCTGGACCAATAATCTTCAAGTTTGTCTGATAAGAAAAGTCCACTGCATGTTTTTCCAAATTATAAATTCCTAACTCTATCCCTAGATCAAATGAATTAGACTCTTCTAGGGAAATCACAAGGAATGTACATTTCTATTTATTTTTATTTATTTATTTTTGGCTGCATTGGGTCTTTGTTGCGCGTGGGCTTTCTCTAGTTGCGGCGAGCGGGGGCTCCCCTTCGTTGTGGTGCGTGGGCTTCTCACTGCAGTGACTTCTCTTGTTGCGTAGCACGGGCTCTAGGCACTCAGGCTTCAGTAGTTGTGGCGCACGGGCTTAGTTGCTCTGCGGCATGTGGGATCTTCCTCAACCAGGGCTCGAACCCGTGTCCCCTGCATTGGCAGGCGGATTCCTAATCACTGCACCACCAGAGAAATCACTATGTTTCTGTTTAATATGTATTCCAAGTGATTCATTCGATTTGGTAAGTTTGGAAAACACAGCTTGGCAAAGCCCGTGGCAGTGGGTATCAGATTTTACTATCTACAATACTTTTTGGTTGTCATTAGCTTTGAGAAGAACCATAACTAACAATGGCCTAGGTCTAGGATAATGCTGGCAAAGCTGGTATGCCAACTCTCTGCCAGTTTATACTGGAAAGCTGTGGTAGATACTGTTGATTGGCCGACCAAGAGTCGTTCTCAACTGCCCTGCCATTTTCACTATAAAGTCCAGAAAAGCAATGCACTTTCCCATGTACCCTTGCTACTAGGCAGGTCCATGTGACTCATATTGGCCAATTAGATATAAGTTGAGGTTTCCTGGGGGCTTCTGAAAATGCTTTTGTTTTCTTGGTATAACAGGCAGACATGAGGTACCACCCCACGCTTTCTTCCTGGTCAAATCCAGGTATGATGCCTCTGTAGTCATAGCAGCCATTTTGGGATTGAAGGGACCGAGCAGGAAGGACAAGAGAGACGATGACACTAACATTGTGGGTCCGGATTGCTTGTTGTGGTAAAGAAGGAGGAGGAGGAGAGAATTTCTATTTCTAAAAAAGATATTACCTGCTTTTGAGGAAATGTACAGTGTGGGGAATACAGTCAACAACTATGTAATATCTTTGTATGCTGACATACGTAACCAGGCTTATCATGGTGATCACCTTGAAATATATAGAAATACTGAATGTTATGTAACAGGAACTAACAGTATTGGAGGTCAATTAAATTTCAAAAACAAATAAACTCATAGAAAAAGAGATCAGATTTGGGTTAGGGGGTGGGGTGAGGAGAAGTGAATGGGGAGGAAACTGGATGAAGGTAGTCAAAAGGTACAAACTTCCACTTATAAGATAAATAAGCACTAGGGATGTAATGTACAGCATGATAACTATAATTAACACTGTATGTTATCTATGAAAGCTGTTAAGAGAGTAAATCATAAGAGTTCTCATCACAAAAAAATTTTTTTTCTATTTCTTTAATTTTGTGCATATATGAGATGATAGATGTTCACTTAAACTTGTGATAATCACTTCACGATGTATAAATCAAATCATTTTGCTGTATACCTTAAACATATAGAGTGCTGTATGTCAATTATATCTCAATTAAACTGGAAGAAAAAATGCTAAAAAAAAAAAAAAAAGCCATTTTAAAAGCTGGTTTTCTGTTCCTTGCAACTGAAAACATTCCTAACTAAATCAAAGGAGAAGTGGGGTAAGCCCAGGCCTGAGGCAGGAAAAGACCCCCTCATCTTTAGAAACACACGTGCATGAAAGGGTGGGCTCACCTTCTCATTAGGGGATAGATGAGGACAAGAGTACAAGGATTGAACCCTAGAATCTGAGTCTGAGGGAGAGTTCTAGAAGGGAATAGAACAGAGAAAGTTGATACGTCATGCCTGGGCTATCCTAATAATAGGATATTTGCCCAGGATTAGGCAAAACTAATTTGCCTTAAAAGGATATGTTGTAACTTCACATTTCCTCAACAAAATGCAAAATTTAGCACAAGCCATGTAGAGTGAGTAGTAAAGGGGGATTCAGCTATCAGGGCATCTGTCTCATTGTGCTAAAAGCAATGCATCTGATAAATCGGTAACTTGTTTTTCTGACAATTTCATCTGGTAAAGGGTAAAGGAAACAACCAGAAGAACTGCTACTTTGTATTTAATTCTAACCAAAAAAAAAAAAAGAGAGAGAGAACTGTTTGTGGAATGGATGTGGAGTCTGAGCAGAAAGGACAAAGGTCACCTTAGATGGTATGATACCCAACAATGTCAAAAGTGCTCTTAGACACCAGGAAATGAGATTTTAGGAAGTTGAAGGGAAAGATGAGTCAGATTCAGTGCCTAAAACTCTAAAGGAAAGATTATTTTGAAAGTCTTTCAAAAATGAAATTTTCAAGTCAACAAATATTTAATGATCACCAGCAACATGGGACAATCTGTACCAGGAGCTATAAAATTCTTACTCTCAAGGAATTTATTGTCCGTGGAGGGAGGAAAAGGAGACAAGCACTCAAATGCACAGCTACCATTTATTGAACATCTACTGTGAAAAACAATATGATTAAAAATTTATATATAATATGTAAAATATTTACAAATGCTTTGCAAGATAGATATTATCCTCAGTTAACAAAGAGACTAAATGTTTAGAATGGTTGAATAAATTGTGCAAAGCCTCACAGCTCATGAGGAAATGAGCCCAGCCCCCCTCCTCTTGCATTTATTGGATCAGCTTGATCCCAGGGGCCTCGTAAAGCAAAAGGAGCAAAAGGACATTCTGTTCCCTTCTACTTTCTCCCATGTATCTTCAAGAGCACCAAGAGTTCATTGGCATGGATTTGGCCCCTAAAAGTAGAAGCTTTTAGCAATTGACTGCAAAGGAATAAAATTAGTTCCATCTTTGAAACTGGAAAATCTGCTAAACTCCTTGTGGGAGAATTCATTCCTTGAGTGAAGACTTACCATTATCAATCCTTCTATATTGAAAATCTTTCTCCTGATCTCTCAGGAGCGTAGGTAAATCAGCACTTAAAAAACAACTGCTTAATGACAGAATATGTAAAAAAGATTTAGCATTCTAAGAGAAGTTATATATTTTAAAAAATAAATCGACTCTTTAATGTTGAAAATAACATATTGTGCAATGTGTTCAGAAGCCTAAAATGTTAAGATGTGGATAAAATTATAACATAAGAGTTTTACTCTAAACATTTAATGAATTATATAATAAATCGTTGACTAAATAAAACTGAAGACTTGACCAGTTGTATATTGATCAAATTTGGCATATACATGTATCTTTTTTTTTTTAATGTGAGTAAAACAAGCTAAACACTCACTTTCTTCACTTTAGCAGTTAATTCTTGACTGAATTACTGAAAAATTAAATTTACACTCCTATTATTTAGCTATGGAAATTCAACTTACATGTTTTAATTTAAAAAAAAAATAAGAAGAAAGCTAATGAGGCCACTAGATGTGAGAAGTCTAGGAATTATGTCTTCAGAGGTTCACTGACTCTGCTTAAGAGGGCAGCAACCAGAGGAGGGTTCCGCCAAAGAACTTCACTGAAGTGAAAGAGCCACACAACTAACCTCACCCCCATTTCCTGTATATTCCTGCAAGGGGAAAATATCCAATAAACTGAACATGGAGATTACATTATAACACTTTTAGTGTACACAACACCAGCTTTCCTGAAAGTTGGGGGAAAGTTGTCCACGTTTTTCTTTTAGTGGCCAAAAAGGACTATGTTTAGAAGTAAATAATGATGCAATTTGGTCCATTCTCTATATGTAGAGAAATTAGAGAAAATCACAAAGCACATTTAATCAGTTATTTGCTTTGTACAGAGACATACATGTATAGAATTGTCAATATCCCCTCATTGTTAGGTAAGGCCTGGAATAAAGTGGCAAAATTGGGGCTTAGCATCCAACCTGCTCCCTCTGGCCACACCCTGGGCCCTGGCCAGTGGTAGGTCCCAGTGGAGGAAGGTGTATCTAGTTTTAATTGGTCCACGCAGAAGAGATACGAAGACCTGGGTTTGCTGGCTGAGGCCCTCGATGACCCTGGTCTCATGAGTAAGAAGGACAAAGGAAGTAACCCAGAAAGAGACTTTCTCATGCGGGCATAGGAATGATTGTATCAACTGGTCCTCCTGAGCTCTGTGCATTCTGGACAGCATGGATCTGAGGCTGCAGAGTATAGGGCCACATACTTGGTGCTTTGCTAGAGGGAGTGGGATGGATCTATTCCTGCACAAAACATGCACTTCTTTGCTAGAAGGTGTTTATATGACTGGCCTGGCTCTCAAAGAATATCACCTTATTTGTCTGCTGAAAACCATAGACCCCTGGCCAATACTACTTTATGGCTCTAATGGGAAAAATACTCAATAACTTGCTCTCTTCCCACCTCCTCATAGTTGTTTTTTTCCACCTTGACCCTAAGTACTCCTTGACCTAGAATCCCAGGGTGTTAGAAATTGAGAATCCTTTGAGATCAAACCCGGCCACCTCTTGCTTTCTGCATGATAGAACTGAAGCCACTTTGCCCTTTCTGCCCCCACTTAATTCTTCTGATATCCACTCATATTTTATATCATTCACAGCTTTTGGAAAATATGAGTTAGAAAAATTTGCTCACTGCAAATCTTGCTCTGCCTAGTCCCAACCCAAAACTAAGGAGTATGAGGAGAGAAAGAAAGAAAATGAGAAACCTACATGTTTTGAAAATTTAAAGCATTGGTGACATTCATTATATTATTTGTATGCCATACAAACCTTTTATTTCCTTAGTTAAAAACTTCTTTGAGAGTAGGGGCTGTGTCTTTTAAATGCTCTTTTAATATATATGGATTCTAGCACAGTATCATGAATTCCCAGGAGTATAATAAGTGTTATTTGTTGATGGTGAGCCACTCTATCCCCTGGCCTCCTAGGAGTAGCCCACATAATCATCCCAGACAGACAAGAATCCATCCTGCTTTGAAAGACCTACAGGGAGTGAGAATCTAAACCTTCTTCCATAACTCATTTCAGTGTCTAATAAAGCTTAGTGTCTGCTGGAAGATTCTTCCCAAGAAGGTGGCATTTGGGAATGTTGCAGAGTAAACACTGAACTTCTTCTAAGACCTTGGAGCCAGTCACTTGAATGACTAGGAACTATCCTGGGGGATGGGTGGGTGCTGGTGGGGAAGGTAGTCATATGAGGAAGAAAAAGGGCAGAGATTAGGTTTCTTTGCAGCTCACAGGAAGTGGCATTGTTCACACTTGCTAGTAGAACTGCCCAGTGTTAAGGATTTGGGATGGGTAGAAGTCATCCCATCATGTGGAGCTGGGGAGAGCTCTATGATGGAGGAAGGCAAGTCTGCCACTGGCTGCCCAGCTGTTTACATCCCTCCCTGGAACTGACTGTGATGATAAAATTGCCATTAGTATTCCCCATTAATATTCCATGGTCATCAGTGTTAGTTCCTGTTAACAGGAAAGGAATATGCATACCCTAGCCATGCTACAAATGAGATGAATGCTTCCTTTGCAGTGTGTGTGTGTGTGTGTGTGTGCACACGTGTGCACACACACATGTGCAAATGAAAGGGTTTGTGGAGGTGCAGACCTGGAGTGACAGGAGGTGAATAAAAGAAGGATTAGAAGGACCCTAGCAACCTCTCAGGCCAAAGCAGACTCAAGCAAGTGATCCAAATCAGGGCTGAAAATCAAAGCAGATGCCCAAAGGAACTGCAAATTCAGTGAAAGCCTAGGACAGGAAGTGGGAGGGCAGAGTTGGAGGCAGAATAAGGATTGAAGTGAGGAAGTGCAGGTCAGAGGAAGTAGGCCTGCTGAGATATCTGGCACTGGAAGGGATGAAACAGAACTGAGCCTCCAGGAAAATGGGTTGGCAAGATGGAGTTGAGAAGTAAGTTTCAGCCTAAGGGTTTGGATACGTGGCAGGGCTTCCATCTACCCTGTGCCCGTGTCCTGGGCTAGTGGAAGGGCTCAGGAGTGCTGTGAGCAGAGGACCTAGGCCGAAGGAAGGCATGTTGGTGGCCTGGCCTCCCTGCCAGGGGCCTGGGATGAAATGCAACCGGATGAAGTAGGTGCCACTGGTTAGATCTGAGAAAGTATTTGGACCAGGAAAAACCAAGACAGGTTTCAAATTCTGTTGTGCCCTGATTGTCTGAAAGAGAGAGAGAACAAGGCCTGCATCTAGCTAGATGCTTGTTTTGAGGTAGCTGAGACTGGGCAAGGTTGGGGCACACAAGGCCTGTGGAGGGAACTGGTACCTCAATGACAACCAAGTAATCAGTCACTTAGGAGAATCTAAGTCAGTTTGGGTGAAAAGCACCCTGGTCCACCATGCCTTAGACAGTCCTTCTCAGGGTCCCCACAAACAGAGAAGGCAGCTGATTGGAGAACAGTAGGAAGCAGTGGAATTAAAACCCTAGGATAACACAAGAAGCCCTAAGTGGTATTAAGAGCTTGGAGAGGAAGTGTGGGTGGAGGGGTAAATCATAACTAGTGGCTTGTAAGCCTTCTAAGGACTGTCAACCCCTTGGAACAGAACAAAGCCTCCATTCACTTGTTCCAGCCCCTGTTTCTTGTTAGCTCCCACAAGTCATTTTCTATAGCCCTGCAGGAACCTGAGGTTAGTTCGCTCAAATTGTAAATGATTTATTTTATGAATGCTGAATAACAGGACCATGGTTAAAGGAAATAATCGTCATGTATAAGAATCCCTGATCTGCTCCCTAAACACTTCTTTTCTTCCCTCCCTCATGTGTGTGTGTGTGTGTGTGTGTGTGTGTGTGTGGTGTGTTGATTGGAACATCTGTTCTAGATATCAGCATCATCTTTAAAGCACACATTTTGAGGAGCTTTCAGGTCAAAAACTTGAATTCAAGTCCAAAGCTGGCCAGAGCCCTAAATACCATTCCTGCTTTTCTTGGCACTATCCAATTTCTTTGGCAAGTATCTGTGAAAAATAATGAAATACCATTTATTAAACATTTTGGTTATAGTGGGCCTTTTGTACACTTTTGCTTATGTGTTATTATGTACCTGTTTTACATTAAATCAAGCTGGAGTATTTAACATATTTACCAAATGCAAACTTGATCTGAGACAATACTGGGATTTCTACAACACTATATTAGCTCCAATATTTCCTCTATAAATCAGGGATATATTTATACCTATATATCTATAGATATAGATATCTGAGATTATACTCTTTAGAAAACAATGTTTTACCACAAACTGATCTAGGCTTAAGAAATTGTGAGGTTGTGGGTATGGATCTTACTTATTACTACTATCCTGATCTCATATTTTTAAAAGATTAGAGAGAAAGGAATCCTTTTTCTCTATTTTGGATGCATTTTGTAATCCTCTTATTTAAGCACTTCTCAAAGTTCTCATCCTGCTACCCTTAATGGTAGAATGTGTGCCCCTGTAGGCTGACTGGGGTGAAGGATGGGGGCGGGGGAGTCTGAGGGGGGGCCCTACATTTGCTGCCCACAGATCAAAAGTTCTTTAGAATTTCTTTTATTTGAAAACTCCATAATATCTCTTGGTTGTGCTATAATAATACCCCCCCACACACACACAATACACCCATGAATAAACCAACCCTTCAGAACAGTATACTCTGTTTATCTAAAAGCATTGTTTCTCATGTTCCTACTAATTTAACAGATGGAATAGTTTGGCATCATGCTTACGCATAGGTTTGGTTTTGTTTTGTTTTGTTCCTAGTCAATTTTGTAAGTGGTAAACTTGTACACAGCGTTCTAAAAGACTCCAAATGCAAAGCTGATCTACTGTTCCAGATGTATATAATAATAATAGCTCACCTTGAGTGCTTTCTCTGTGCCTTGTACATTAATAAATAAAATAAGCATAATCTTTGCCATTAAGAAGTTCATGGTTTAGGGAACCCTCCTACACTGTTGGTGGGAATGTAAATTGGTACAGCCACTATGGAGAACAGTACGGAGTTTCCTTTAAAAAAACTAAAAATAGAGCTACCATATGACCCAGCAATCCCACTCCTAGGCATATATCCGGAGGAAACCATAATTCAAAAAGATGCATGCCCCCTGATGTTCACTGCAGCACTATTTACAATAGCCAGGACATGGATGCAACCTAAATGGCCATCAACAGATGAACGGGTAAAGAAGATGTGGTAGATATATACAATGGAATATTATTCAGCCATAAAAAATGAAATAGTGACATTTGCAGAGACGTGGATGGACCTAGGGACTGTCATACAGAGTGAAGTAAGAAAGAGAAAAACAAATATCGTATAATATTGCTTATATGTGAAATCTAGAAAAATGGTAGAGATGAACTTATTTGCAAAGCAGAAATAGAGGCACAGATATAGAGAACAAATTTATGGTTACCAAGGGGGGAAGGAGGGAGTGGGATGAATTGGGAGATTGGGACTGACATATATACACTACTATGTATAAAATAGATAACTAATGAGAACCTACTGTATAGCACAGGGAACTCTACTCAGTGCTCTGTGGCGACCTAAATGTGAAGGAAATCGAAAAAAGCGTGGATATATGTATATGTATGACTGATTCACTTTGCTGTACAGCAAGAAACTAACATAACGTTGTAAAGCAACTATACTCCAATAAAAAAAAAAGTTCATGGTCCAGTGGACGAGACAGACTGTAAATCAAATAATTAGACAAATGCACATGAAATGGCCACTGTGATAAGCACTGTGAAGGAGCAGAGTCCTGTTATAAAGAGATCATATGAATAATGGGGACATTTGATCTTGTCAGGGGTCAGGAAAGTCCTCCCAAGGAAGTGATGCTTGAATTGAGACCAGGGGGTAGGAGTGAAAGTGTGGGGTTAACTAGGAAGAGGGAGGGTGTGGAGGTTAGCACGGGGAGAGCAGGTGGCCCAGGCAGCTGTTACTGCAATGGCAAAGGCTTTGTGGTGGGAGGGAGCACGGTCCATGCACTGAACTGGAAAAACTCAGTGTGACCGCAACACAGCCCGGGGCAGAGGGGCACATGCAGGTGGGGCTTCAGAGAAGTTTGGGCATTAGAGGTTTTAAGCTGCTTCATGCAAACGTTTTGGAGGAAAGCCGGAAAGGAAGCAAAGACTAGGAGGTTATTGCAGATGAGAGCCACTGCTCCTTGGTCTAAGTTCCAAATATATAGAGATATATATAATTCATAGGATATAAAGGGATCTCTAAGATAAAATTTATTTCAAAGCTTCCAAGTATTAATTTACCTAGACGACTCCAAGTAGATAATTATTTGTAATTTTAAACCTCCACAGAACATTTTCCTAAAATGTACTGTGGGGCAGTTCTCTTATTACTGTTTCTTGGTTAATAGGCAGTCTAGTCGGCCTGCCTTGGTCAACACAGGAACCGTTGTCAGGGAGATTGCAATGGGCCACGCAGGCAAGGGGAAATGTAATGAATTCAGTTAAGTGCTTCCTAGTGTTCCCTTTAAGCAGGTCCCAGGCAGGATTTGTGAACTAGGGGAAATTGTTTCTAAGACCTTTCTGCCCCAGCCAGTGGCCACTTTCAGACCTCTAAGCCATGGTGGACCAAAGCTTCTCAACTGGAGGTTTCTCTTGAACCCTTCCCTCTCTCATTTTTTTCTTCCCAAACTTCATGTTCCTACTGAAAACTTTTCTGTCCTTTGCCCCATATCAATAACCTTTCCCTGTATTCCATTATACATAGTCTCTCTGACACTTTAAATTCATGTGAAGTGTATTGGAACGTTCTAATAATTATTTGGATGCCATGATCTCCTGTACATTTTTAGGTTAAAAAAAAAAAACATTATAAGTTCCCTCCCCTTTTCCCACCTCCCTGCCTTAAAACTATGCCTTTGTGTTAAGAATAGCTTTAGTAAACAGCAGTTCAACTTCAAGGTGGGAAGAGAAGAACTATTTTGTGTCTAGCTATGAGACAGATAATTTGGGGCAGATGGTAGGACAATGAGCTGCCCCTATAATAGCAAAATATGTAAAGCTGCTGCTTTTTTTTTTTTTACAGCTGAGCTTCCTTATTGCATATCTGGGCTCTTCAAAGGAGGCATTATGACTGAAAGTCAAGTTTACTTAAAGGTACAGTTTCTTCCTGCTGAGGTCAGGCTCTTCTCAAAGACATTGGGACATTCCATTTTTGGGTACTGAGAGAAAAGTTTGCTACTCCACTTTCCCTGAAATAGAGTAATACTGAGTATCATTGCTCTGCAATATTGTCTTGGGCATCAGTTCCCAAATGGAATGTGGCACGAAACATAAGTCTTGCAGAGTTGCTCATGTGTGCAGCTGTGCATGGCATGATAATCCCCAGAGCAAACTTTCGGGTTGCCAAAAAGAGTTAGTCCTGTAGCACCTCAGTGGAACATACCTCACTCAGATTTCAAGATGCATCACCAGAGTCGGAACATCACGCCCTTTTCCTCATCACAGTGATCCTCCAACTCCTTGGAGGGCCCTAGTTTGAGGTAAATGGCCAGTTTTGGAGAGGAGGGCGGGGTCAGACTCAGGTAAAATGGTGAGGTTTACCAATGATTTCTTTAGATCGGGAGTTGGCAAACCATAACCCGCAGACCAAATCCAGCAGCAGCCTGGAGCTAGGAATGGTTTATACTTTTTTAAAGGTTGGAGGAAAAAACAAACAAAACAAAGAAGAACATGGCCCGCAAAGCCTAAAATAGTTACTGTCTAGCCCTTTACAGTAAAAGTTTGCCCCCCAGCTTCCGAGCCTGCCAGGTCCCTTTCTCTGCGTTCACTCCTCTGTAACTCCTCTCTGATTCCTCATTAGAAGGAAGCCTGGCCCAGCTCTCAGCTCCAGGTGTACTTGCTCAAGAGAGCTAATCCTCCTGCCCAAAGGCAAACCCATTGACCTGGCTGCATTTTCCCAGCTGGAGGGAGGACCGCAGTCTGCTTGTACACTTCCTTTCCTCCTGCCCCCTCCCCCTGGCTTCCACCTCGCGCTATGGTCTGGAGCTACCCTTCCTCAGGCTGTGGGTGCCCCAGTTCTCAATGCCTGTGGGCAAGGGTTTCTGCCAGCAGGAGCTTCTGGAGACCGCGGGTCTCATGCATCCCCTGCTAGAGTAGTGAAGAGGTCTGCTCCTTGAGACTTCCTCAGGTTCTAACACCTGTGGTCCTAAGAGAGGCCTCCCAGGACCTCCGGGCTGGCTTGTGACCCAGAATGCTCTCTGGTTGCAGCAGTTCTGTCCCCACCCCTGCCCCTGCCAGGCTCAGATCTGCTTGCTGTGTGGAGTAGTGGTTAAGGGTATGAACTCACCTGCCTAGATGAAAATTCAGCTCTGACATTTACTAGCTAGGGAACCTCAGGCAAGTCACTTAATCAGCCTGTGATTTGGTTTCCTCATCTGTGGACAGGGGATAATAATAGTTCCTCATTCATCTGGCTATGGCGAGGATTAAATGTTAATCTGCATCAAATGGTTTTGAACAAAAGGCCTAACACATGGTAAGTACTCAATAACATGCTCGCTCTTACTACTATTTGATGTTCTGAGGTTAGCTGTGTCATGAGCTGGTCTTGGCCCAGGTCTCTACTTCCTCTGGCTGTTGCTCAAAGTGACTTCTGCTCTCAGTTAGTCAGGCCACCCCCGGGGGGGTAGGCAAGACTTTGAGAAACAGGTGAAATGTGATTAAGAGGCTTCCCATAGCTCTTATTCTTTATACCTTTTATTATGCAGAATAATGACTAAAAATACCTTGCTTTTGAAAGGAGACTGTGATCTGCTTTCACAAACACTATTTCATTAGAGGCATGCGACAGCCCTGTGAAATAGCTGGCACACGGCAGTCACCGATAGATGTTGACTGAGTGATGGAGATGGGCTGTGGGCCTGCCAGTGAGCAGGGTGATGTGGTGTGGCCATGCAGAACTGGCCGCTTTGGAGCAATCTTATTAATGTGCTCCCTACTTTATTCATGAGGAAGCTGAGTTTCTGAGCTGGTTGTTGCTTTGTCTAAGATTACACACAACTCAGATAGAGCTGCATCTAGAACCCAGTTCCTCTGACCTCTACACTAGCCCTGTGGTGGTTATACCTATCACTAAATGTGTCTAAAATCAAGTTCATTTTATTTGATTCAATAATAACCTGGGTACTGGCATACACAGTCTGTCCTTTGTGTTGCTCAAGGAAGATCACAACATCAAAAGCTGTAGAAGGGGAGGGAGGTCCTGTGCCCCATGAGGAGTTCTCTGAGTCTCTGCAAAGGACAGTGACTTTCAAGAGTGTCGGAAGGAAGTGAGCACAGGTGCTCAGTGACTTCCCCTCTCATATTGGAGGGGACTTGCCACGGGACACATAATTTCCCTCGCCCTTTGCCCCTGGGAGAGCAGTTTCCCCTGTGGGGAAGGGCTGTGACTATTCAGTTCTGTCTGTGGCTGGGTGGGATAAGTTTAGGGGAAGGGAAGTATTAGGAAGCCCATTTAGTTGTATATCTAAGCTTTGATCTCCAAAAAGTAGAAAAATAAAAGATCAAGAATTAAAGACATTTTACCAAATTTGAACACAATTTACCAAATGCGTTCCACAGAATGCTAGCTTTGCAAGATTTTGAAAGGTATGTCTTTAAAAAGGGGGTTCAAAGGGTTTATAAGATTTTCATACTGCAAAGTTTCTCAGTCTTTAATATGCTAACGAACATTCCAAATCTCCAGAAGGTGGATTTAACATGTGAGATTTCCCAGACTTCTTTAATGTTGAACCTTTTATTCCCCAAAGTGCAGGCTATGTGCCCACGATGAGTGGAACACAATTTAAGAAATCTTAACATAAGGGCATTTGGCGTATTCTTATAAAGTGAAGTCTGCTCACTTTCCAGTGGCCATAATAAGGGTGTGTGTGTGTGTGTGTGTGTGTGTGTGTGTGTGTGTGTGTGTGTTCAGAACTGCAGAGCCAGCCACAGACATGAGAATGTGCAGTTAATTTCTGTAAGAACTGTAGTCCCATCAGAGAAGAAAAAAATACAAACAATTCAGAATAAAATGAAATAGTTTATAAATTGGTTGAATTCAGCTATGTGTGTCAGCAATCTAGCAGTAGGGGTACAAATACCAATCACTTGGAAGAAGTAGGTTCAGCCAGAATCTGTGAGCAGGAACGGTGGCAAGACCACTACCCACCTGTAGGCAAGAATTTGGGGTTCCCATTGGCGGCATTAAGGAGGGTTCAGTATATCTTATCAGCTGTGAGAAATACTACTCCAATGTCTGCATCTCCAGCCAGACCTCTCAGGACAATTAGCCACTTACCCTAAGTCACCTGGGCCAGTAGAATTTTTTATTTAAAGCATGTTTCTTTTAGCCTCAGTAAAGCATAAAGTTAAATAAAGAGATAAGTATATCAATACTTACTTAAAGCTTATGTACTTAAACTTTTTAAGTCTACTAAAGTAAATTTTTTATTCTATGCTTAGAAATAACTTGTGAATATTTGTATTTGGTGTTTTAAACATTTGTGATGTTTAAGATAATTTGACGTTTTAGAATGCCTGACAGGTTGTCCTTGTGATGCCAGTTTAAAGCATCTATGTGAGCTCTGTAATTGATTTAGATTTGTGATTTCCAGTGAAAAGATATGAGAATTTTATTAAATCTGTATGTTTGTTATATTCAAAAGAACTTAAGATTCATCATATTTTATAATTAGTTTATCATATTTATGAGCATTACTTGTGATTCTTTTGTTTTTTGAGCAATGAAATATTTTAAAAAGAAGATTGAATACATTAAATGTATAAATGAAGTTTAATAATTCAAAGGAATTTAATTGACCAGATTGTAAGCATTCACTTAAAAGAGAGACTTAGATATGGAGCTTGAAAGTTTAAAGGAAAACTAGGTTTTCAAATTTGTAATAAATAAAACTGAATTACAACATATTGCCTTCTTTGCCCACAAAACCTGTCTTCGAGAACACGCCACACCCAAATTGCCACGTGGGAGCACTGGAGGTGGTGAGAGGTACGGAGTGAGTGGGGCGAAGGTCTTCCTCGTGTAATCCTTTCTTCCTTGTGTAGATGCACTAATAGCTCAGAGTGCAAGTGACTGAATGCAGCTGGTTGATTATAACCACTGTATTCAATAAGCATTTTTTGAGATTCTGATCTGGAGATGTGGGTCATATAAATGAGATTAAGATGTGGTTCCTCCCCTGAAGCAGTTTCTCCTTTTTTCCACTTTGCATTTCTCTCCTCCATTCATGGAAGGATTTTGCAGCAAACACTTGCACTTTCTTGCCTTGATCTGCTTAGTTGCACTCAGTGGAAAAGCAGACAAGGCTCTCAGACAGCCTCGAGTGCAAATTCTTGTTTTGCCATTTGCCACGTGAACTTAGATAAGCTATTTGGTCTTGTTACTTTAGCTTCCTCATGAGTCAAACTGAGATAACAGTATTATTTACCTCTACAGGTTTTTGAGAAAATTAGGGACAGCAAAGATAAAAGTGCTTGGTAACAAGCAATAAGCTTCAATAACTGGTAGCCATTAATATGACCCATGGTTTCTTTCCATCAGTGTCCTTGCACAGATAGAATGTCACCTTATATCCACCCGTGATAAAATATGTTTAGGCTTCTGAGGTCATCAAGAGCAGGGGAGACATTTGGGGCAGCAGACAGCTGAAGGTAATAGAGAACTCTTCTTTACCTACACTCACTCTCCAGCCGCTTGTATCCAGATCTGTGATTTCAAATATCCTTACTTAACTGATGAGTCCCAGCGTTATATTTTCAGCTCTGATACCTCCTCTGAACACCAGATATGTATATCTGGCTCCCTATTTGACATCTTCACGGGGATGTCTGATTGTCACATCAAACTCTAAAACAAAACTCTTGATTTTTCCCTCATAAACTTTCTCCTCTCCCAGACTCTCCCATCTTGATAAATGGACATTCCATTCTTCTACTTGCTTGGTCTAAAATCTCAGCAGCATCTTTGAGTCTTGTGTTTCTCTCGCATGCCACAAATATATTTCCTGATCCTTGTTTAAAATGTACACAGAGTTTAGCTTCTTTTAACCAGCTCTTGCCACCATCCTCCATGCTGCCAACCTCTCATTGGGATTTCTGCACTAGCCCCTAACTAGTTGTCCCCTTTCCACTGTCGCACTATTGCACTTAACACTCTGCATAGTAAAACAGAAGTCACGTCAAGTCACTTCTCCACTCAAAACCTTTCAATGGCTTTCCATCTCATGAAAAGAAAAAGGCCTTCACATGTGGTCCCTGGCTCTCTCTCCCGCCACTCCTTGGCTGACTTTGTGCCAGTGAACTGGCATCATTTTTATTCCTAGAATACAGCACGCTTGCTTTTGCCTCTGTTCTTTTATATTTGACATTCCCTCTGCCTTCTTCTTCTGATATTTGCCACTCACCCCCGCAACTTCATTTCGTTTCCTGCTCACAGATCACCTTAACTGAGCAGCCTCTTCTAAAAGCCCTATCTAAACTAACATATGCTCCCAACCCTCTCCCCACCTTATTTTACTTAAGCTTGGTACCTGTTATTTACCTGACTTACTAGCAGCTAAGTATGGTCATATGCCCAAGTTCTGGCCAGTTAAGTACGAGTAGAAGTGATAAGAACAACTGCCAGGACGAGTCCTCTATTTGTCCTTCTTTCTGGCCCAGTGGCTGGAATTTGAATGTGATTGTGGGAGCTAGAAAAGCCACCTTAGACCACTAGGGAGGAGATACGTGTCGAGCTAGTAGAACAATCTGGGTCCTTGATACCTTATCCGTTCTGGAATGCTCACATTTGAATGGCCATGTTAGAGAATAAGCTTTTATTTTGTTTAAGCCATTTTGTATATTGTCTTTGTTACAGAAGTCAAATGATAGCCTGATGCAGACATATTTTTTGAAAGTCTGTCTGTCCTCCTAACCCCCACCTGACTGGACTAGACCATAAATTCCATGCGAGTAGGGGCTGTGTTTGGTTTACTGTAAACAGCTTCTTGAACAGTGCCTGCTACGCTAAGCATTCAGGAAAAGTTTGTTGAATGAATGAACAGCAAAACCATCAACATAATGTGAGGCCTTGAGCACTGCTTGAGGAAGCACATGGCTGGTCAGTATAAGTAAGCGATTGGTACAGCAGTACGCTCTGTGTGTGGCTGGTTTTCTATTCTGACTAATCACAAAGGCAGGATACAACCTGCTATTTCCATTATCTGAGAGGCATAAATACTTGCAAGATGGTTGTGTGTTGCTTTTGTAATTTAAATGAAGACTCCCAAGTAAAGTTCATTGTTGTAATGAAATCGGGTCACAGAGTCATGGAAAACTGTGACAAGGTTCACGCTGATGAGGAAAGGTCACACGTCGCATGCTAAGCACAGATGGAGAAAAGGAGCTTGTGTGCTGAGATCTTGAGATGTGTGGCTGAGATGTGTATCAGTGTGGGTGGCAAAAGCTGATAGCTGGAAGAACCACAGACAAAGAATTGCACATACGGAGTCAAAATGAAACAGAAACATGTCACAGGGTGCCAGCAAGAAGCTTGGGGGTAAATGCTGCAGACATAAAGCCACTGATTTCATGGGTGAGTAACAATACGAAAGAGAGTTACAGTGCCAAGATAATATTTTTGGTATCAAATACCATTTTCATGCTATTAAGTTTGTTTTGAATATTTTAATTACATAGGTCAGCTAATATATACAACTTAAAACATCACGGTGACTTTAAAAATACAGTAATGAGATCCTGAGGTCTGGGATTAAACCACCTTAATTTTAAAGTGTTCTATTTCCTGAGTGATAAAAGTTGCAAAGGTATAGGCTATCTTGCCATACCACATCCCCTGGGTGTAATATTACTGAAATAAAACAAGTCAAGATTTGTTTAGTCATTTTATAATACACATGTAACTTCTGGTAACAGTTACTGGTAAGAAGTTTCTCTTCCTTGAGAAGTTAGCTAGAAAGTTCAAGAGAACTTTCTTCATAATGTGCCTCTTTGCTTTAAAATTTCTTAGTAACAGTAATTTCTCCTTTCTAGAAACATATTAACATTTATATTCAAAACATAAGGACGGCTTTTAGATTAGGACAAAGTACTGGAAACTGGTTGTTACCTCACTCTTGTGCCTAATTATTGCTTGCATTTTGGTGAGGCCTCTGATCTGGTATACTGGATGTGTTGGAATGACTAGTGGGCAGAGTAACAATACATGTGAGCTTTATATGGTGGCTCTTTTATCTGAGTATTTCATGTTGAAGCCACAATGTCATATCAGATAGGTTCTGGAATATAGAAATCAAAGTGATCAAAATATGGCCTCCTTTAAAACCCCTTCGCTGAGAGAATCAAGGCTTTTCCACATTTGGTACTGTTTTTGTCTGAAGGGTGCTTCAAGTCTGTCTTCAGTGAGCACAGCGGAGGAAGTTCACTTTACAGGAACAAGCTTATGGCACAGGTCCCCTTAGGTGACTTTTATTATGATATTCAAATGAAGTCAATTATGCACAGAAATACCTTGTAAACAAATGCATGTATTATTATTATCATTGTGATAATAACGATTTAGGAATTTCTGTTAGGAAAGGAGGCAGCTTGGTGTACGGTATAAGAATTTCAGGCTAGAAGCCCGGGACCCCATGAACCTGAGGGAGGGAATGAGGTCATTTTGAAGGAAGATAAGTCTGGGGTCCCAGGTTTGGAGATGACAGCATTAAGAAACGGTGTAGTTGGGAAGTCCTCATTCACTGGATGAGTGGTTTGATTTTATGGTAGCTGCTGCCTGGACAGGACCCACGCACAGTGGTGGCACAATGTGAAACTTCAAAAACAAGCTAGGCCAATAGATGTGTTTCATTGGGTGGCTCAGATAATGAACCCTAGCTGTACTGAGATAGCTTACTAATTGAAGAGAGGATTATGCTTAGTGACATACATACGTATGTCACTAAAAATATTGAAAAAAAAAGAAGATATTATATTCTCAGTGCTTCTGGAAAGCATCTTTGCAAAGGTTCTCCAGTAAATAAGCCTAAGCTTTAGAATCTTACTGAAATGCAAAACTAGCTCTCTTTGTGCTGTTTCCCTGTACACTCAACACAGTGTTTTGGAAACCTGCAGTTATCTAAATTCCCATCAGGTGACATTGTTTATTCTAACATTCCCTCTTTCATATATGAAAATAGCTCTAAGGACAAACCACCGAGATGCTTTGAACTCTCTTTCTGGTGGTTCAGAGGGAGTTTCCAATCTCACTCCCTTTCCTCTGATGGTTTTCCTGCCCCTCCTGCCCTCCCCCCAAAGGTCTGGAAAGGCCTTCAGCTGCTCCTCCCCACCCTCCTCCAAGAGCTCATCAGGGGCAAGAGCCTTTGACCTTGGCCAAAAAAAGCACCTGTCTCATCACTGAGCTTATTAGGCCACCCGGAGTCCAGACGTGTAAAAGTTCTAATGAACTTTTTTTTGGTGTGAAAATTTAGGTCTCTTATATTGAGAGGAAAAGGCTATTGCTTCAAAATAATGACTACACCGATTTCCAAATATTGTTGTGAAAGTACGAAAGTATGAAAGCAGAACCCCTTACCTAAAAAGGCTGCAAAAAATGTTAGTTTACTTTGAAGACAGCAATAACTGAAAATAACAACAAAAAGGTTTCTTTGAGGCCAAATCTTAAAATTAAAAGGGTAAGCTGCTTTCTTTATCCTAGGCTTATACAAAGGTCTGAGAAGGCTCCAAGACCTGCTTTTTGAGGACCTTAGATGAACACATTTGTTTCAAAAACTGTGAGGTGCCTCCCTTTTTAAAAACAACCCCTTTGCACTCATCATATTGTCACATTATCACTCACCTAAGTTACACTCTATAAACCGCCTTGATGTGCTACACACATGCAAGAAGTACACAAAGTGGATATACTTCTACTGTCTTTGCTGCCGTAGAGGTATATATGTTTAGTAAACATTTAGGTACATTATTTGATTTTTGTGAAACGAGAACTGATCGACCAAACCTTTCAAACAGACCCACCAGACGATAAATACCACCATATGTTTAATTCACAGTACATTTGGGCATAAACACTTCAATTACAGCTTTGTGTTTAGTATCAAAACCCTTTTCTTGTGTGTGTTTTCTCCACAGATCCCGTGCTCTGGATTACATTTTGAATATCGCTTATTACAGATAAAGCACCTTTCCAGGTACGCTTCCGAGAAACATATGTATTTACGCACACAAAGGTGCGTGCAGATCTTTTCACAAACAAACGTCCATATGATGCCTGCGCCGCGCTCCCCTCACATGCTCACCGCGTGCGTGTGGGCCGCGCCGCGCAGCCCGGGTGCCCGCGGGGCCAGGCCGCCCCCGAACACGCGGGAGGCCCGCCGGCCTCCCCAGAAAAGCTAACCGGCGTTTCCCCACCCGAGGCGGCGCAAGCCTTCCCGCCCCCACCGGGCGCGGGGCCGCGCAGCCAACACCCAGGCTGCCCCGCACCCGGCCGCGCACGGCGGTGGGGGCGGGGCGGCCGGGGGCCCGGCGACACCTCGGAGCGCCTGCAGGTCTGTCTTTCTTTTTAAAAGCCTGCGCCGCGCCCACCCAGCCCCCAGCGCCGCCGCGGCGGGCGGGAGGAAGAGGAGCTGGGCTGGCGGTGCCCCCCTCCCCCTCCGCCGCGCCGCCGCCGCCGCCACCTCCTCCCCGCGTCCGCGGCGCCCCTCCCCCGCCGGCCCCTCCCCCGCGCGCCCGCCCGGCGCAGGCCGCTTGGGTTTGTTTTGCTGCGCGGCCGCCGCCGCCGCCGCCGCCGCCGCGGGCCTCGCGAGCTCATTTGTGCCTGGCTGGTCCCCATTCCTCTCTCCCCAGTGTTGAGTGTCTGAGCCGTTGGCTGCTCCGAACCGTTTGGCTCTTTCCCTTAGTAACAGCTTTTACCTTCTGCCTCAATTCCTCTCCCCGCTCGCGCCCTTCCCCCGCGCGCCGCCTCCCCCCGCCGCCGGCCGCGTGCGCCCCCGCCCCTCCCCCCGCGGCGGGAGCACCTCCGCTCGCCACCTGGGGACCCGCGCCGCGCTCCCCGCCCCCGCCCGCCCGGCGCCCATCCCCCGCGCCCTCCGCTCGCCGGGGTTATAATTGCCTCTCACCCCCCGGAGGGGTTATTTTGGGGGTTGTTGGAGGTGGCGGCGGCGGCGAGGAGGGGAATTTCCTTGTGTCTCCATTCCCGGGAGGGGGGAGCGGCGTTGGAGGCCACGGTTTCCAGGTAAGCGCCGGGGGCCGGACCCCGGGGTGGGGGCGGCCGCGGGCCTGGGCGGGGGGCGCGGGCGGAGGCGGCCGGGGGCCGCCGGGCCGCCGGGGGGGGGGATGGGCGCAAGTGGAACATGCATTTTTCAACTTGGCCCTTCGGGGAGCTGGGGGTTTGGCGGGGGAGGGGAGGGAAGGCATTTAGGGTGCCCCATCCCCCCTTTTTGCTCTCAGGCTTCTTTGAAATGCTCACGTGCCTGCCCACCCCCTACCCTTTCCTGGTCCCGGGGGATCCTCACCCTTATTATGTTGTTGTCCCCGAAAATGTGCATCTCGGCCTTCTCCCCCCTTCCACCCTTCTTGCATTTACACCCCCATTTTGTGTGTGTGTGTGTGTATGTGCGGGAGGCTTTCAGGAAAGAATTTGCAGCAAATTGAATCAAGGAGCCATCATGAGGCCGACTCCTTTATAGCCTATTTTTAGCAGGGGAGAGGGATCTCTTCGGTGCACGTTATTTTGTTAAACCTCAGGCAGCAATGGAAATCCGCTCCCCTACCGCGGCGCGGCCCCGGGCCCGGCGCGGCGACCCTGGCCGGCGTGCTGGGGGCTGCGGGCGGCTGTTAGGGCCGCGCGTCCCGGGCGGGGGCGGGGGCGCGGGCGCGGGCGGGGGAGGGGCGCGCGGCCGCGCTCCGGGACGTGTTTATTTGTAACTTAGTGCTTTTTATCGTCTTGAGGAGGTATTTGATAGAGCCTCTTTGAAGTTGGGTTCAGAAGTGTAGAATTGGCAAAGTTATTGCCAGCTTCCTGGTAAGTTTTGGGTGGCTCAGAGTCACATTATTTTCTGACAGTGTAAAGGCCACGTTGTGAGAGTGGTTTATCGGTAACTTCCTCATTGCAACCGATGTCATTTTTCGAACAGAAGTAGACTTTTATAAGTGAAATATTAATCTGAAATGGCAGCTTGAGGGAAGCCATGCGTGTGTTAGCGTGTTCAGTATTTTTGGAAGTTCCTAATTTGCTGAAACAGGCAGCACTTTGCAGTGGCAACAGAAAATAAATTTAGGTTGTGAAAATGGTGTGTTTCATGTAAAATTTGGGTTGTAATGGCTCTTAAAAGACGCTCCCGTTGTTAGGTTATCTAATAATATTCTCGAAAATAAATTGGTGATCACAAATGGCAAAAGTGTTGGAACCTAGTTTAAAACTAGGTTTTTTCCTCAGTGTCTGGAGTTTCCTTAAAACCGTGGACTCTGTGGGCATCAGGGTGAAGAGTTTTAGTACCTATGTGATTATAGTTGACAGAGGGAAGTTGACTTTTGGCTTTCTTGTTTTCTGAACAAGACCCTTATGCTGATCTCAACAAGCTTGTTAATAAAATTTGGTGGGTGAAATGTGGGTTATTTTTAGTCTGAATGGTTTGATTCTCCCTCCCCCATATAATTAATCGTTTCTCTTTCCCCCTTTTTTTTCCCTAAAGACTCCTTTATCAGGTTGGATAATAAAAGGCCCTGGTGGTGTTTTCATCTACTTACCTTAAAAAAAATTATAATAAATATCCTGGTTACACGTTGAAGATAGAGTGGGTGACTTTTTGGTTTTCCCAGTGTGGTTTATTTTCATTTTTTGTTAAATAAAACCCATGCTGCATTGGTGTATTTTAGTAATCTTGACTTCCTGGAACTGTATGTTCTCACCATTTTAATAAGTTTGTAGTCTAGGGAAATAGGGCACCTTTGTCTCCATGAAAACTGTGTGTGTGCTGAGTTGTATCATGGGAATTCATGGCAAGCAAGCCTCGGAAATTATCCTTGAGCGCGTTCTAGAAATAGTTAGCGTTTACCTGTGGAGGAGGAACAGCAGAAAGAAAATATGCCTGAAAGTGGTTAGGCGAGTGATTCGTGTTTATACTTTTTGCTCTTAAATCGAGGTTTTCCTGCTTCTTTGGAATATGAATTTTTTCTCCCAGTTCTGCTGTTATGCACCATGTGATATATGTAATCCCAACCATTAAGTCCATAAGTAACTACTATTTTTTGTCATTTGAGTTGTTAGAATCAGACCTAGAGGGCAAAATACTAAACTGTATGGGGGATGAAAACAATATGTACGTGGAAAAAGTTTTTCTTACTGTTAAGGAACTTAATTAAGGTACTTATTAATGACATAAAAATTGTTGCAGAGCTCACCATTAGTTTATAAGATGTTTTTATTTCAACGTGTACCAGCTTTGGTTATTAATATGGGAGATACCCGTGGTAAATAGATTGGCCCTTTGTGAAGGTTGTATTTTTTCACTGGTTGTTTCAAAGAGGCAAATATTTTAATACGTTTTTACGCGTGTTCAGGAATCTTTGTTACCTGTGTTCACACCATAAGATTTATCACGATTACCATGATACATGCCTATCGAGAGAACGAGAAGTAACTGCTTCCTTTCTACTGGGAGAGTTTCAAGCTAATATGCAGAAAGGGCAGAAGCTTACTATAAACATTAGGGGTTACTGATAAAAAGAGATGTGACTAATGGACCTTTTAAATGACAACCTGTTGAACGAATACATCTGTTCATATATAACAATGAAATATAAGTACGACCTTGTCAAATGAGTAGCTAATAAAGGAGTTCTTCTCCAATATACTACAGCAGTTATTACTACAAAGAATTTCTGACTTGACACATTTTGATGAAGAAATAATTTGTTGGGTTTGTTCATTTTCTGTGTTATTTGTATAAAAAGAATTGAGAAGAATGTGAATAGTAGTAAGTCGGGGAGAGAGAGATGGCAGAAATGTTGGCGCTGTCTGGGACTTTGTATTTTTCTAGTACATGAAATTTGACTCATTTCAAATGATGTTTAGAGTTTAAGTCACTGACATGCAAAAAGAGAAAGCAGCTAACATTGAGACATTATACATCCCCATAGTACAGAAGGGCTAAGACCCCAGGGCTGTGTAGTAAAGAATTGGTAAGAGTATAGTCTGGTTTGGAGACCCCATGGTGGTATCTCCTGCTCTATCACCAATAGATACTTGAATTTAAAAAAAAACCTGTGTGAGAGAGCTTATGCTGGAGAGGTTTGCTGTTCACCTCCTCTGGGATTGGACTCCTTAAGAGTACAGTTAACTGTCCTGTTTGCAAGAGTCCAAGGAAAGGGACTCTGCTTGGGCTATACTATAGGAAAGGTGTGAGGTGCTTTCTATGTCATTTATATCCCAGGCTAATCCTGAGGTGGGTAGTATTGGGCTCTTTTTGTGGATGATGAAACAGCATGGTCAAGATAAGTTAATTCACTTGTTCAAGGCCACAAAAGGATCAAATGATGAACTAGGATTTAAACCTCGGTCTGTCTGAGCCCTAGTCCATGTTCTTTCTAGATGACTGTAGCTGTGCCAAAGTTTCAGCTGTTTTGTCAGTCTTTAGATATCCTTGCAAAAACTAGTGTTTCCAATCAAATTTATAATTCTGTACTTGGGAGCTCTACTAACTGGGTCAAGTGATTGCATGGATAAATGAAATTCATAGGGCTCAAATACCATTGTCTTAACTCTCTAGAACTGTTTAATAAGATGCCATCTTCTTGTCAACTGCTGTATTTCCTACCTTTAGATTCACAGCGGCGACATAGCCTCTCCACATACTGCCAGCAGAAATAAGGAAACGTGGTTCCATACCTACAATTAATTAAGAAGGAAAAGCAAATAAGAGTATTTCACGTATTTCTGAAAACTTGTGTAAGAAAAATCATAAAAGTCTTTTTGTGCAGCATACTGATTCTGTCAGGGGTTCTCAAGGTGAACTGCGCAGCTTCAAACTCAGGCACCATCCCTTACTAGTTATGTCACCTTGGGGGAGTAACTCCGCTATGTCTCAGTTTTCTCCTCTGTGTAATGGGACGGTCAACTTCAAAGAGTTGAGAGGATTAAGAGAGTTGTATGTGTGATGCAGCTAGAGATTATCATACTAAGTGAAGTAAGTCAGAAAGAAAAAGACAAGTACCATATGATATCACTTATGTGTGGAATCTGAAATGCAGTACAAGTGAACCGATCTACAAAACAAAGAGACTCAACAGGCGTAGAGAACAGACTTGTGGTTGCCAAGGTGGTGCGGGAGAGGGAGAGGGATGGACTGGGAGTTTGGGTTTGGTAGATGTAAACTATTACATTTAGAATGGGTAAACAGCAAGGTCCTAGTGTATAGCACAGGGAACTATAGCCAATCCCCTGGGGGTAAACCATAATGGAAAAAAAAATACATATAAAAAATGTATATATGTGTATAACTGAGTCACTTGGCTGTACAGCAGAAATTATTAGCACAACGTTGTAAATCAAACTATAATGAAAAACATTGTTTGTGTAAGTTGCTGAGAACAGTAGCTGACAAACAAGCATCATGAAAATGTGAGTTGTTGAGGATGATAATGGGTTTGGATTTGAAGTTTGTTTCTTTGTATTAC
Organism: Balaenoptera borealis; assembly: GCF_965194805.1. Taxonomy (NCBI): domain Eukaryota; kingdom Metazoa; phylum Chordata; class Mammalia; order Artiodactyla; family Balaenopteridae; genus Balaenoptera; species Balaenoptera borealis. The sequence continues at coordinate 89,726,323 of NC_138862.1, forward strand.
ATTTTATTTGCTTGTTTTTTAAGTAGGGGCATAATGTCATAGAATGTATTTGGCAGTTTTATTTCCTGAATTTTTGGGCAAAATAGTCGAAATAAGCTTGGCATAATTTATTTACTCCTGAAGTTGTGATTTAAGGCTTACTTGAAGAATTAGGTTGGGTTTTATTTCATTTTATTTTAAAAATTTATTTATTTATTTATTTTTGGCTGCATTGGGTCTTCGTTGCTGCGCGTGGGCTTTCTCTAGTTGTGGAGAGTGGGGGTAACTCTTTGTCGCGGTGCGTGGGCTTCTCATCGTAGTGGTTTGTCTTGTTGTGGAGTATGGGCTCTAGGCATGTGGGCTTCAGTAGTTGTGGCACGCTGGCTCAGTAGTTGTGGCTCACGGGCTTAGTTGCTCTGCAGTGTGTGGGATCTTCCCGGACCAGGGCTCGAACCCGTGTCCCCAGCATTGGCAGGCAGATTCTTAACCACTGCGCCACCAGGAAAGCCCTAGGTTGGATTTCAACACTAAGTGGAAACAATACCAAGTTCCGTGCTTGGTGTAGGTAGTGGTGGGTCTTTTGTGTGTCTTTGTTGCCGTTCTTCTGTCACTTGGGCTTGGACTTTTTAAATCTGCTTGCAGCATTTGAAACATTTTCTTACTCTTTTTAAATAAAAAGGGATTTTATTGTTCGAGGCTGGATCTGGCAGTACCTAGGATCTGCTTTTTAAAATTGGAGTGATTACTTTTTAGGTAGGTTATTGTTTTCTCCAGCTTCAACCTTTCATCTGTGTTCTTGTTCTACATTTTCAGCTGCTGTCAAGACAGTTCTGCTTGGAGGTTGTGTTCCTCTGAAATACCTTTGAATCTTGTCTGATTTTCCCTTCCCATTTTTTATCGTTCTTAATTCAGCAGTAATGTTAACGAATACTACAGTTCTATGTGTCAGGATTACGAAGGTGCTTTGACAGGTACTTGTGACAATCTAAGCGACTGCTATCCTGATTACTAACAGTGTGGAGACCAAGGCTCACGTAGCAAGGGGTGCAGAGAGGGGTTTAGGTCCAGTGTGTCTGACTTCTAGGCCAGTGTTCTTATTTATTTAAATTTTTATTTATTTGACTGCATCGGGTCTTAGTTGCGGCGTGCGGGGTCTTCTGTTGCGGCACACAGGCTTCTCTCTAGTTGTGGCACGCGCAGACTCTAGAGCGCGTGCGCGCACGCACACGTGAGGGCTTAGTTGCCCCTCGGCATATGGGATCTTAGTTCCCCGACCAGGGATCGAACCCACGTCCCCTGCATTGGAAGGTGGATTGTTAACCACTGGACCGCCAGGGAAGTCCCTAGGCCAGTGTTCTTAACTAGCAGTCTGTTTTCTCAGTGAGTGAGGGAGAGAATGAATGAATGGTTTTAGGTTTCTGGGTTATTGCATTACTTTTCAAGTAGGTTGCTCGATATCTTTTTCTCCATTCTGTCTTCTCTAATCACCAACAGTGTAATTTATTTAAATACTGGTTTCATGACGTCAGTTCCCCTGCTGAAGAACCCATAATGGCTTCCCTTTGGCAGCTGGACGTAGTTCATCTGCTTCAAGTCTGGCTTTTAAGGCTCCATTCTAGCCTATTCAGCCGTTATTTCCCACTCTTCTCCAACTGGGATTCTTGCCTGCCTATCGAATACTGCAGTTTTGTCATACTCATTACTCCTCTGCCTTTGTGCATGCTGTTCCTTCCCTTTATCCTTTTAATAGCCTAGTTTCAGTCCCACTTTCATGAAGTTTTTTCTGGCTGTCCTGACTCAAAATATTTCTTTGAGATTTCATCGCATTTAATGAGTATCACAAACTCCATAATTATTTATCGTTTTGTGAGTATGTGTCACATCGCCTCGACCAAATGTTACATTTCTTGAAGGAAAGGGCCACTTTCCTTATAGTACGTAGCAAAACTCTTGACTTTTGTATTATACTATCTTCGTAATAAAATGGATTGCTTCTACAAGGGCCCATGTTAAAATAACAGTGACAGTCCTGTTTCACTCTTGTTGATGTGGCAGAAGCTTCTCTTTGAGTTAGACTTTCAAAGTTTAGTTGTATTATAGTCACATTTAACCATTAATTTGAATTTTCATGTTGGCAGTGTTGACAAGGAAGGGGAAAAAAATATCTAGTCAACATTTAGAGTGAAATGGAAATGGATAGTTTTATTCTCTTAATCCTGGAATAGTAGCCACAGTCCTGGTGAAAAACCTAGTCTAGTTGGGAATCATGTCACACTAAGTTTGCTTTATCTGGTTATATTTGTGTTAGTTGTTATGAAACTTAAGATTTTGGATTTTATTTTTTTAATCCTCAGGGTTTTTTTGCTTGTTATTTTCTTAGTAGTATGTCTAAATAAGATTATGTTTTTAGCTCTCAGTATGTGTGACAGCATTCTGACCACATTGGAGTCCCATTTGAGCCATTACTATGAATGTATTAACATGTATCTGTCATATAGTGTCAGTGGGTTTAGTCTACCAGAAGAATGTCGTTGTAACTATCTCTTTTCAATAGTTTGTTTTTTTTGGGGGGGGGGCACATGGCACGGGGGATCTTAGTTCCCTGAGCAGGGATCGAACCTGTGCCACCTGCAGTGGAAGTGGGGAGTCTTAACCACTGGACCACCAGGGAAGTCCCTCTTTAATAGTTTTTTGTGGTAAAGATGTGCCAAACAACCTGGGTAATTTATTCTAAAGGCAGCTATTTTGGTATTATGTCTTTTTGAAATTTTTAATATTTAGAGTTTTAAAATAAGAGGGTTTCAGTGTCAAACAAAATGAGTTGGATGTTACCCTGCTTTATGAGAGCTTAGATTCATAACTCAGAAATAGTACAATCAAACTATAAGGGTCATGCTGAAAGATCAAAAATTAAATTTCAGTAAGCATAAAGAGTGTCCAGATTAAGTAAGACATTTATGCAAAATGAACAGTTTGAGGAATGAATGAGGAAGAATAAGTATTGAATGTTTAAACTGGGAAGTTTGCCACCTGTTTTCGTTTTATCTATTGAAAGTTTCTTTCAGGAGGTAGAATTTAAAATACAGAAGAAAACATGGGGGCCAAGGGTCAGAGATGGTCATTGTCTTTTTTATATTCTTCTTTATGTGAAATTGCACTCTGGACTCTCAAACATTTTTTTTAAACAAAGGAGATGTTTTACATTTTTAACTACTTAAACAGAGTGAAGAATTTTTACTTTCTAAGAACTAGATATCAACCTACATCTTGGTATCTTTATTTTGTCTGAGATCAAAGTTGGTACCAGTGCTTTCCTCTCTTCCCTCCCTCCCTCCCTCCTGCATTGTGTCTTTTTTAGCACACTGAATGATAGGCATCATAACTAGGTGATCAGCGACTTGATTGGGTTTTTTTTTTTAATTTTACTTTTTTATACAGTAGGTTCTTATTAGTTATCCATTTTATACACATCAGTGTGTACATGTCAATCCCAATCTCCCAATTCATCACACCACCACCACCACCCCCCGCCACTTCCCCCCTTGGTGTCCATACATTTGTTCTCTGCATCTGTGTCTCAATTTCTGCCCTGCAAACCGGTTCATCTGTACCATTTTTCTAGGTTCTACATATATGCGTTAATATACGATATTTGTTTTTCTCTTCCTGATTTACTTCATTCTATGACAGTCTCTAGATCCATCCACGTCTCTACAAATGACCCAGTTTCGTTCCTTTTTATGGCTGAGTAATATTCCATTGTACATATGTACCACATTTTCTTTATCCATTCGTCTGTCGACGGGCATTTAGGTTGCTTCCATGTTCTGGCTATTGTAAATAGTGCTGCAGTGAACATTGGGGTGCATGTGTCTTTTTGAATTGTGGTTTTCTCTGGGTATATGCTCAGTAGTGGGATTGCTGGGTCATATGGTAATTCTATTTTTAGTTTTTTGAGGAACCTCTATACTGTTCTCCATGATGGCTGTATCAATTTACATTCCCACCAACAGTGCAAGAGGGTTCCCTTTTCTCCACACCCTCTCCAGCATTTGTTGTTTGTAGATTTTCTGATGATGCCTATTCTAACTGGTGTGAGGTGATACCTCATTGTAGTTTTGATTTGTATTTCTCTAATAATTAGTGATGTTGAGCAGCTTTTTATGCGCCTCTAGGACATCTGTATGTCTTCTTTGGAGAAATGTCTATTTAGGTCTTCTGCCCATTTTTGGATTGGGTTGTTTGGTTTTTTAATATTGAGCTGCATGAGCTGTTTATATATTTTGGAGATTAATCCTTTGTCCGTTGATTCGTTTGCAAATATTTTCTCCCATTCTAAGGGTTGTCTTTTGGTCTTGTTTGTAGTTTCCTTTGCTGTGCAAAAACTTTTAAGTTTCATTAGGTCCCACTTGTTTATTTTTGTTTTTATTTCCATTACTCTAGGAGGTGGATCAAAAAAGATCTTGCTGTGCTTTACGTCCAAGAGTGCTCTTCCTATGTTTTCCTCTAAGAGTTTTAAAGTGTCCGGTCTTATATTTAGGTCTGTAATCCATTTTGAGTTTATTTTTGTGTATGGTGTTAGGAGTGTTCTAATTTCATCCTTTTACATGTAGCTGTCCAGTTCTCCCAGCACCACTTTTTGAAGAGACTGTCTTTTCTCCATTGTATATCCTTGTCTCCTTTGTCATAGATTAGTTGACCATAGGTGAGTAGGCAACGACTTGATTGTTAAGTGGATGTTTGTGTTTTTGTTCTTACTGCTTATCTACTTGAATGGTGGCTAGCATTTTAATGTGAATTCAGTATTAAGCAAATGAATTTTTGCCATGTTTTGCAAAGCCATAGTTACATGGGTAAAGTCATTTAGCTTCTGGAAATGTGTAAGAGGATCAGATGAAATGCTACCTAAAGTTTGCTCTTTCATTCTATCAGTACTTATACAGTCAGTTCCTGTATTAAAATTCTGGGATTTTTGTCATTTGATTTTGTGATTTTTTTTTTTTTTTTGAGAGAGTTCTAAATTTTCTTAGCGTATTTAAGGCCTGAAAATCTACACTTTATAGAATAATAGGAACTACTTGACATTAGCATAAGCAAACACCTCGTCAGAAAAGTTTAGTTAATAGCATATTTTGGTGGTTACATTCAACTGTTAATAGAACACAGCTTATGGGTTAGAAAGAAGTGTTTTATGCTTTCCCCTTAATTTAAAAAGGCTAATTGGGTAGACTGCATACTAATTTTGTTCTATTTCTATTTTGTGGCTATCAGGTGTCATTAACTGATGGTGTAAGGCAATTGGGTCATCTGCTTTGGGTTTCTGAAGTAAGGTAATGGGAATAGATAATGAATGAATTCCCTTAATATATTTTTCTTTTTCCGTATAATTGTTCTTTTATGGGATAAAATTTATCATACGTGTGTGAATTTTTAGATGCTGTTTGTAGTTATAGCGATTTTTTGGGCATCTTTTTATTTTAAAATGTAATACCCTATGTACTTAAAATTTTTTCACCCACTAAAGTGATGGATTTTCCCTAAATCACCTTTCTGTGTTTTCCTTAGTAAGCAATATACATTTGTGAGATCCTAGACTGGGGTTAGGAGTGAAGTCTGTTTCTGTATCAGGGAAATAGTTTTGTATTCTTGTGCAAAAACTCACAGACCCTCAAGGGGATTACTTCTTAGCCCTTGGGCTTCCATATGTCCTGCCAGCAGAGGTCACCAGTTTTAACATCTGGTGAAAGATGTTTTGTGTAAATTGTTTCTTTACAGGTTTTGTTTAGATTTGGTGTTTATGACTTTCTTGTTAGTATTTATAGGATCTTCTCAAAGATACATTTAAATGAAAAAAAATGGAGGCAGAAGATCTTATATAGTCTTCTGCCATTTTAGCGCAAAAAGAGGGGGAGGAATGGAAAGGAGGACACACGGGATGGAGTGTGTGTGTGTATGTTTGTGTATGTATGTTTATATGCTTAAGGTGACTCCAGGAAGATACACAGGAGACCAGTAGCAGTGGTTTGGGGGGTGGAGTTGAGGTGGGGAGATCCTGTGGCCAGATGTGGGAAAAATTTATTTTCATGTATAGTCTTTTGAATTGTTTGAATCTTACGATGTTAGTATTACCATTTCAAAAAAAGTAATGATTATGAAAGAGCAATCATTAAGAATTCTTAATCTTTCTAGTTCTTTCGCTTTGGACAGTCAAAAGAAGAGAGAAAACTATGTAAATTTCTCCCATGCTTTCCAGCCAGTTCTTAAAGAGCTGGCACTGTGTATAGTTTTGCAAACACTTATTTTTATTTCTCAGATTTGTTGGCAGAATTAGAGCCACTGAATATGATTAAAACGTGTTGTTTCTGTGTCATGAGTGGGTCATCAGACCAGTGGAATTATTTAGTGATAGTGAACTGATGATTTTTGAGTTCTATTCAAGGTTGATAATTAGAAATTAACTCAATGCAAACTTTAAAAAGTGATTGTTGGTTGTTAAGAAGTAAATAGGTGTTGCCTGATTTCAAAAGTGTTGTTTTGCCAAGGGTTTGGAAATTGGGTGAAAATGGGGGTTCTCATAGTTTAGTAGTTAATTTCAATAATTATGGTAGTCTTTGGTATAATGGGATTCATGGAACTGTAGATTCTGATACTGCATGCATCCTAACATGACTTGTGAATTTGAATGTATGTGTTATTGACTTCAAGGAGACAGATATATTAGATTTTGATTCCATTTTGGGTTGCAGTTGGTGTCACTTGTAATTGTGTCACTTGTAACTTAAGTTTTCAGCTTAAACTAGAACAACCTCCGGGAGAGAGAGCGCCTGTTTCTGTGCATCTAATTCTGCTGCACAGACCTGACGCTAGCCTTTCCTGAGGGCAGTGCCTCTCTCTTCAGTGATTAGAGGGCTAAGTAGGGTCTGTGTCTGACCTTTGGCAGTAAAGTCTTCCTGTAGGTGTTACTGTGGCAAAGAGCTCAGCGTCTGGAGCCAGGCATACCTAATTTGAATCCTGTCACCCCAGCTTATCAGTTGTATGGCTTTGGGAAATTGTGTAACCACTCCAGTTGGTTTCCACTCTGACAAATGGGAATTTTTCTCTGTAGAGCAGTTGTGAGGATTGAAATGTGAATGCATGGAAGGCAGTTGTCATAGGGCCAGCACATAGGAAGTACTCAGTAAATGCTACTACTTGGTGCTTTTGTTAGCTGCAGCAGCAACAGCTGAGGAGAGAGGCAGAAAAGTGACACTGCTCCTGCAAACTATCATGGCTTTCTGTGGCAACTGCAGAGAATGGGATGGTTAACATTCCCAATTCAGAGGGCTACAACTGCATTTGACGGCTGAGCTTTTGTTGCTCACTCTAAAATGAGGATGTGTACTGTGGAGCTTTGCTGTGTCTCTGATACATATGTTGTTTTACCGTGATGTTTTGTGTTGAATTTGGTCACATGTTGATAAGATGTTTCAAGAAAAAAAAATTATTACCTTTTAAAAAAAGAAAAGCCTTTTTGCTTTTTGGAATGGAATCGCTCTTCCTTTTCTGCAGTTTCTGGGAGATCCAGCACTGTTCTGGCTCTCAGTGGACACTGCTTGGATGATCATTTCAAATACACATTCTGAAAATTTTGAATTGGACTTTCACTAAGAAATACATATGACATAACATAGGGTATGTATATGTGTAAAAATACTGAAGTAAGTTTTCAGGAAATTATTATGCTTGTTTTAATATGTGGTACACACTCATTTTCTATACTCTTTCATTTATAAACATGCTTCTATAAACTTGTAAACTGATTCTGTTATTTTACAGGTAATAATGATTTCATTATTCACTGGATTTAGAAAAGACTGGTTCAGAGGAGTGTGGTCTTTATGGATTTAGAATTAGTACTCAAAATTAAAAACAAGGTATTATTCTGAATGATAGGGCATAGGTAAGTTACATTTATTGGTGCTAATGTCTTTAGGTAGTATTCTGAGGCTCTGTTAGGATTCTGAAGTTCTAATGCCCCAAATTTTGTAAAGTATACATACAAAGGATGAGGAATTTTGCGTGCTAATAAATGTGAATATAAATGACTTTTTCGGAGGGGTAATCTGCAAACAGCTCTGGATTAAGAACCCTGGATGTCTCTCATAAAGAGCAGTAATTATTAACAAAGGAATAACCATCATACTAAGTTTCTTATATCTCATTAGGAAAGAAATTTGGATAATTGTTTTGTACTATTTGAAAACTAACATACATACCTTCACATATTGGCTGCCTGAAGTTACACGATTTGATTGAATGTTAAGCATCTTTCTATGACATCTTTAAATTAACATTTTGGCCTATGTCCACTGGTCATCTGTTTCTAGCACAGACCTCTACTTGATTGTTATTTGTTGACTCTGTCTCAATAGGCAGGGCCTTCCTTGAGGACAGTTGCATTTCACCCATCTTTATCCTCAGCATCTGGTCCAATTCCTGGCACGCTGTAGACTTTGCATTCATATTGAGTTGAATCCTTGAGGCTCTCTGAATGAGGTACAGGTTTCCTGGTATAGACCCTTACTTCTTTGAGGGTAATTCAAATATACAAAAGTAGAAAAGGGATCCTTCCATTTTCACAAATTCATTAACCCTTGGATTCATCTTCTTACTGTAAGGCTTGTGAGGGTCTGCTTGATAACCTAGCATCCTGTTTTTGGTGTCTGTAGAGACAATGAATATGTTCAAAACCTGGGTTAAAAGAAACAAAGACCTTGTCCTGACGTTAGCAATTAAACTTGATTTTGGGGTGTTGTGTGGACTTGTCTGTGTGTTCCTGATACTCATGCACTTCTTCTAGTTTATTCCCCCTTGGTCTTTTTTTTTCCTAATTACCTGATACTGATAATGCCTTTCTTGGTTGGCTCCTGGTTCTTGATCTTAGCATGTGTGTTCAGTCTGTGCATCTACTGGTGCTCTCCCCTTTGACCGTGGCCTTCCCTTAGGGCTTAGAGGAGATGCACACTCTATGCCCTTTGTCTCTTTAAACCAGCCATTGCTGTACAAGTGATTCTGTGGCCCAGATTGGGTCTTAATTCTGACCTCCTCTTCTCCTGATCTGTAGCTACCCACATTTTAGCATGGGGATATCCTATACTTTCTGAGTCGCTGCTATTGAGTGTAGGCTGGCAGTGGCGTTACATTTTCGTTTAATGATATTAAGTCATGATGAGACAGAGGTGGAAGATAGAGGAGGGTCAGAGCTGAGGCAACATCCTCTACTTCTAGCTACTATTGAAAATATCCAGGATAATCTGAGGTATTGGGTGTTTGGAGTGGCGGTTGGAGATAAGTGGTCTTAGTAGCTGTGATTCTGTTATCATTTGGAGCCTTCCAAAGTGACCCCCTCCTTCCTCCCCCACCCCCAGCTTTATTGAGGTATAAAAGATGATCCTTTTGTCAGAGGGAGATAGTTGAGTTGCTTTCTGGAAACCAGGGAAGATAAGATTTTCAGTTTTAAGCTTTGAACTACAGTGGTGTTTCAAGAAATATTTGTAGTTAATACATAAAAGTTTAAAATTCATCAGCAGATTTAAAAAATTACCAAGGATAGTACATTTAAAAGATTAACATTTTCACTTTCCTCTGAACGTTGTTGAAACTGGCAAGGTACTATTAAATGGAATGAACAGAGAATTTATCTTAGAATAAGCTTTTGTGTTTTTTTACCCTTTGCTTACTTGTCTGCCTGAGAGTACTTTTGTTTAAGTAGATAACTAATCTTTCCTCTATCCCTACGCTCTTTGCTTGTTGTATTAGGTATGTTTTCTAATTTCTTGCTTCTCTACTTGGTTTGTTCCCTTTTTGGGATCATATACTCTTGTGAATAGCTGGCTGCTTTATTTTATCTAGTCTCATTTGCCTTTCTTGCATTTTCTTCATGTATGTTTTGCTAGTAGATAACATTGGTTGGTTGGTTCATTTGGTCTGACAAATAAATGTAGAAGTGACTTCCTATAAGTGAGAACTGGTAGTAACAGGAAAAGTGGCTTTTTTTTTTTTTTTTTTTTTGAGATTGTGCATAACAGCATACTAATGATCTTTTGATAAATATTGTGGTAAATACACATGGTATAATTTACAGGAATGCATATATGGTATTATAGAATGCATGGCAGAAACATTTGTATATACTATTTTGTAGGCATATGTAATAAGTGTTAGTTTCCTTCCCTTTTCTCTGTGGGTTTTCCATCACACTCAGTATAAAATCCAAATGTTTTTCCTTAGCCTGTGAGGGTCCCACCACCACATGATCTGCCTTTTGGCCACCTCACAAATCGTATCCTATTTCACGGCACCCTTCCCCTTGTTCACTGTGCCCAGCCATACAAGCTCCACACCCACAGAACAAGCTTGTTCCTGTCTCAATGCCTTAATTGCTTTGCTCTTTGCCTCAGGCTTTGCCCTGAGATTGTCATATGGCTAATTCTTTTATGTCATTCAGATTTCAGTTCCAATGCCACCACCTCAGAGAGGTCACATAGAGGGGTCACAGTGAATTAGCTCCCCAGTCTCTAGCCATTTTCTGTCACATAGCACTTATCTCTCTCTCTGATAGCCTTAATTGTTGATTTATTTTTTTTAAAGTCACCTCTGTAATTTAAACTCCCTGAGAACAGGGATGGGCTCTGTCTTGTCACTTGGGACCTAAAACAGGACCTGGTAGGTGTTCAGTAAATATTTGAGTGAATTGTTTTCTCAGGAATGTTTTCATGACTAGCTGATAGGCTTAAATTAGTTTGTCCTTAGTAGAATACTGGAAATAATTCATTAAAAGGTCAGCATTTAGGGGAGTGTTGGAAGAGGCTTTACTATTGATACCTTGGTATCTACGTTTGGAAGCCCAGGGACATATGTGAGTGCTGTCTACTTTTCTTGGAGGAACATACTTATAGATGGTGTTTGAATCAGGAAAAAAAAATATAGGTGGATAATTGATGAACCAATTTGAGCATGTGCATGTGTTAATAATAAATGTTAGATTTTAGTAGGTTAGTACTTCACTTTAACATACATATTTCATTCAAGAAAAACGATGAGGGCTAGATACCCCTGTTTAAGTTTTGTGCAGGTTCAGGAGATTTTGTAATTTACCTTTAGTTACATTTACCTGTGATATTCTGTCTTGAGTAATCATGGTCAGCTTCCCAAGGTTGGTAGATGACTCAGAGCTCTTTTAGTTGTACGATAGATACCCAGTTCAGACTAGCTTAAGCCAAAAAGGGAGATTTATTGGTATATGGAATCCAAAATGGATTGAATAACTCAATTATATGGAAAAACATTGAGCCAGCCGGGCTTTAGGGGACAGCTAGAATCAGACCCATTTGAAAGCTACCAGAAATCTTTGCTAACAACCTTGCTTTGTTTGTTTGTTTGTTTGTAGATTCGTTTCATTTTCTCATAATAGATTTGCTTTCTTTACCAGGAGGAAAATATAACTTGCCATTGCCAGTTTTTGTCCTGTTTTCTCCTGCTGTAGAGTAAGGACTACCTCTTTCTCTTTTTCATTTGGAAAATTCTTGAAGCACTGGCAAGTTTGATTTGGGAAGGTGCCCACCATGGCCATAGGCCATATAAAAACTATGGCTGTCCCAAGTACTTGGTGGGAGTGGGGGGAATGAGAATTGAGTGAAGATGGGAGCTCTGGCAGACAGCCTCTTCCCCTCCTGCCTCCCCCGCCTGTTTCACCTCTCACAAAATGTGTGTCCATTTATAGTTGGGGAGGTTGTGCCTTTAATCCACCATGGATTGTCACATGAAATTTTCCTTTAACCAGAACTGGCACTTTTTTGGGTTTTTTTGCTCTGTGGTTCCCAACCTTTTCAAATACAGATCCATTTTTTTAACGAAAAATTGAGGTCCCTTATGTGGTAGCAGTTGTAATTTTATGAACTCTGTCTCTGGCTAATATCGGTATTCAAATGAATTTGTTTTCTCAAAATGAGTTACGTAGTAAACAACTTGATGCTGTTTATGTTGGCTTTGTTTTTAACATTACTTCTGCTAATTTAACAGCTAATAGAAGCCAATATTTGAGGGCAGCTGTTAGAAAATTATCAACAGGTTAATTGTACATATTTAGGGGATATTTTAATCTCTGAGGAAGATAACCACGTTCATCCTAATCAGGTAGTTAAATAATTTTAGCGTGTAACAACATTAACAAGTTACATGTTCCCAACAATTATTTTTGAGCAATATTTCAGCAGTTCACTAAAATAAGAAGATGGTTAGCCATGTAGGAAAAGCCTTTTGTGACCCAAAAGATAGTAATCTTTCTGGACTTCAGTTGCTTCATCTTTAAAACATTGAACCAGGTCTCTGAGGTCTCTTCTGGAGTTAATGCTCTTTGACCCTGTGATTGCACATTAATTTAAATATTAGGTCTGTGTTCAGCCAAATTAAATGGAAAATGTACAATACTGATCTCTTCAGGTTAATCATTACCTGAACTATGTTTTCCTAAAGAAAATACTTGCATTTCTCTGACACCTTCTCAATTTTGAAAAAGTTAGCTATAAAAATATTTTTCAGATGTCTGAAGAAGAAACTTCTGTTGTTTAATCCAGTAGTCTTTGAGTTCAGGTGCATTTGTTACATCCGATTTCACTGTAGAGTAAATTAAAAGAAATAGCACCAAACACATTTTTGAGAATGATTTTTCTTTAATGCCCTTAATTGTGTAATTGCTGACTGTCAAAGCCACTAATTTTTCAGCAGTTCAGGTTTTACTTTGCTCTGTGTACTACACACTTTAGAAGTTGTACCAAAAGTATGTGTCTTAAGTACTATGAGAAAATGCTGTTCACATTCATAATTTTTTAAATACTAAAATAAGTTTCAAGTGTTGCCCATATTAACTACTGAGAATCTTACGCATATTAAAATAATTTACAATGAAAATAGATATGTGAGTGGTATAACAAAAGAAGATATATGTTAGGACATAAAGATGCCAAACATGTTGATCTTTTCTGGCAAACAGTTTGGTTTATGTGTAGCACATGATTTGAAAGCTGGAGAGTGATGAGAATGCACCGCATAGGTAAGTAGGGATCATATCATGAAATGACTTCTTTGCTGTGGTAAGGATTTTGGACATTCTTCTGTGACAGGAAACTAGTGAAGGACTTTAAGCAGAACTGCAGGATTATATTTTATCCCTGGATATAGTGCATGAAGGATAACATGATGGTTTCAGTGGGAAAGGGGCCTAGCTCTGGACTGAAGGGAGAAAGTTGAGCTGGTAGTGTTATTGGGGAGAGTGACACCACATATTTCTGAGAGTCTTGCAAACTCGTCTGCATTTCTGAATTCTGGGGAAAAAAAAGGCGATTGGAAATTCAGGAGAGAATGGAGCATCCAGGTTTTCTTCTCTCTGGCTTGTTACTGCTCTTCTCTTTGTGGGGAACAGGGGTGTGAAGACTAGGGGCTTGTGGGGATGGGGGATGAATTTGATATCCACACGGTTAATGGACAAAATAGGGGACGATGCAAGGAGGGGGAAATTGCCCTTGTCATCATGATATCTCAACTGAGGGATAACTAAATTAGGTACTTATTTGAGAATAGTCACAAAAAAATAGATTGGTATAGTACTACTAGTTCATGAAGAGTCTGGTGGGTGTAATTTTTATTGAACACTAGGTTAGTGACATTTTCATATATTTTCAAAGCTTTTAAAAAGAGTTTATTTATATTAGTATAAAAGTCATTAGACTCTCAGTTTGATAACTAGAAAGTTAATCTGAATTAAGTACTGTTTAACATTACATGAATGTTGCTTTTTAAAAAACTTATTGTTTCGAAATAGTTTTAGATGCACAGAAGAGTACGGGGCTGAGGTTATGGATACTTAAGGAAGAATACCACAGAGGTGATGTACCTGTCTTATATCAGGGGTACATGTCAGTGTTTACATACAGTAATACTACCAATTGTTATTGGTGATGTTAACCTTGATCACTTGGTTAAGGTAGTTATTACTGGTGATGTTAACCTTGATCACTTGGTCAAGACCGTTAACCTTTTATCTAGAATTGTTTAGACTGGCACTATCCGATTACATATATTGTGTACCACACATATAATTTAAAGTTTTTAGTAACCACATTGAAAAAAGTGATAAGAAACAAGTGAAATTAATTTTTAACAGATATGTTTTATTAAACCTAATATAACTACATTATTATCATTTCAGCAGGTTTATTCAGTATGAAATTACTCTTTTTCTGCCTTCCATACTCCATTCATTAGAAGTAAGTCACTAAGTTCAGTCCTCATTTGAAGTGTGAAGGACATTCAGTTCCACCTGCTAGAGGGAAAGGTATCAAAGAATTTGTGGACATGTGTTGAAGTTACTACAGTTATTAAGAAATATTTTGGGGAGGTACTCCGAGGATGTGTAGCCTTTTTTTTTCCTTAAAGTTTTACCCAATAATTTTAGCATTCATCATCGGGACATTGTTTGCAGCAGCGATCACTGTGGTGTTCTAATGGTGACTTTCTAATTCCCTCATACCTTCTACATGTATTAATTGGATTTTTCTGTACAAATGTGTTCCTTTTCCCTCATTTATTTTTTCAATCGAGTATGTGCATGTGGATCCATAGATATTTATTTCATTATTTGGGTTATAAATTAATATCATTTCTCCTTAATTTGTTGCTCAGCTCGTTCCAGTTTTGGCCACTGGGAACTGGTCCAGGCTGCCTCCTGCACCCTTTCAGCATGACCCATCCTTTGTTTTTTTAATCGCTTGCTTCCTGACATACAAGATGCTCCAGGTTCATCTTGTATTTTCCCTTTCCTAGCCCTGGAATCAGCCATTTCTCCAAGAAACCCTGGCTACCTTTTACTGGAATCACAACAAAATTTTATTCTAATTCTGGAAGTAATGTCTTTATACGGATCTTACAGAGTGTCAGTATTGGCTTGTGATTCTACAACAGATTTTTCTTATGGTTTCTGAACCACGTTTATTCACTCAGCAAACTTTTAAAAAGTGTTTATGTGCCAGCATATTCTTACTGGGGATCCAGGGTCAAATAAGACATGGACATTGATCCCAAGGAGTCTAGATACGAGAAAGCAGATCTTTTTTTTTCTTCTAACATATTTTATTGAGTGCCTCTTATGTGCCAGGTACTGTGCTACAAGTGAACAGGAAATACTAAGAACTGGAGCAGGATAGTGTAGGTTGCTTTTGGGAACACATGGGAGGGATTAACCCAGTGTTGGGCCAGGTGGAATGTGGAGCAAGTCTTGAAAAGTGACTAGATATTAGCCAAATGTGGAATTGAGGGGAGAAGTAGGGGAAGGGAAGCTATTCCAAGAGGAGGAAGAGCAGTGCCAAGGCCACTGGGGATGATGATGCGTGAGGTAGGTCTAGAGATCCCTGTGTGGGGTGGTGGTGGTGGAGAAGATGGGAGCAAGTGGTGGCAGGATCCTGGTCATGAAGGTCTTGTGGGTAAGCCAAGCTTTGGAAAGTTGAGGAACCTTTTCAAGGAGTTTGAGTTGGAGGGTAATGTGATCAGATCATCCTGCTGGCACCTTGGAGGGTATGTTGGCTTTCTTGAGGGTCTTGCCATGATAGAGGTGTGAGGTGAAAGTCTTAACTAAGAACTGTGTTGGTAGTTCTCCGACTTCAGTGTGGCTCACCTGGAGAACTTGTTAAAACATGTTTTAACATCTCTCAGCCCCACCCGCAGTTTCTGATTCAGTAGGTCTGGGATGGGGCTGAGAATTTGCATTTCCTTGGACAAAGTAGTACTGATTATTTTCTGTTCAATTGTAATAACTTTAGTTCAGACTCTTGATACTTTCTAAGGATTAAAAATAAAACTTTAAACCAGACTTATTTAGGGGGAATCTGTGACCATTATGTATTTTATGTGTTTATACAAGTATATCTCTGTGTGTATAGGAAGTGAAGCTGATAACTGCTTTGAAAATGATTTGACTAGGTAATTTATTCACATTGTTCAAAATTCAAAAGTGTTCTTTCTCCTGTGCTTCCCCAGTCCTCCAAGCCACCAGTTACTTTCCTGGAACCAGGCAGTGTTATCAGTTTCCTCTGTATCCTTCCAGAGAAATACCATATATATAAAAGCCAATAAGTGCATAATTTACACTCTCTTCAGTATTGTTTTAAACACAAATGATAAGATACTAGTCACTTTGCTGTATTTTACTTTTTTCACTAATGTATTTTAGATCTCTGATCAACACCTGAAGAGCTCCCCTCCTCTTTTTTAATGGTGGTAAGGTGTTTTATTGTATGAATATACCTTAATTTATTTAACTTGTTCCCACAGTTGGTGGATATTTAGGTTGCTTCAGTCTGCTGCTATTACAAACAATGTTGCAGTAAATAACCTTGCTGTATCTGTCTTATGTATGTGAGGACATCTGTGTGATGAATTACTTGAACTGGTACTGCTGGGTCAAAGGATATGCGTGTTTGCAAGTGCTGTAGCTACTGCCAGACTTAACTCCAGAGGCTGCCCCAGTTCACACCGGTGCTCCCAATGTGAGTCTCTTTGCCCACACTCTTGTCAACATAGTGTTAACTAAATAAAACAGTTTTGCTTTTTGCTAATATGATAGTAAAGATGGTATTTAATGTCCTTGTAATTTGTTTTTTATTTTGAGTGAGGTTGAGCATCTTTTTATATATTTGGGTCATTTCTTTTGATGAACTGTTGTATTTTGGACTCTTCCACCGTTTTTTTATTGTGGTATAACTTGCATAAGGTACAGTACACACATTTTAAACTCAGTAAACTTTGTTTCAGTTGAGGTATAATTTCCTGTAAAATGAACAGATCTTAAGTGTACAGTTTTGATGAGTTCTGACAGCTTTATATGACCAACCCATCCTAGATTTAGAGCATTTCCATCACCCAGAAAAAAGTTCCTTCAGGCTTCCTTTCCATTCAGTTTTCCTTACTCCCTACCTCAGGCAGTCACTTTCTAATTTCTCTTACCATCAAATTAGTTGTGCCCATTAATTTTTAACATGTTATAAACCCATGTAACTACTAAGATCAAGATAGAGAACATTTCCTGCCATCCAGCAGGTTCCCTTGTACTCCCCCTGTAGTCAGTTATCTCTCCCACCAAAGGGAACCACTACACTGACCTGTGTCCACTATAGATTCATTTAGTAAATCTGTGAGTCACCACTATGTTGTGTCACTGTTTTTGTTTTTTCCTCATTGCTATGTATGGGAATATAACACTATTATTAATTTTATTTTGGAGGGACAGATATTTGGTTTTTTCAACTTTGGGCTATTTGAATAAAACTGCGGTGAATATTCACATATATGTATTTTGGCAGATCTAAGTACTTAGGTTTTCTTGGTATATTAGACATGGAATAGGTGGGTTATAAGTTAGTTACAGATATGTGTCTATTTAACTTCAGTAGATACTGTCAAACAGCTCCTCAAAATGGTGGTACATTTACATGTCCAGTAGCAATGTCTGTCTGAGAGTTCTGCTTGCCTGTCTCTTTGCTAAAACTTAGTATTTGTCCTTTTAGTTTCAGTCATTCCAGTGGTATCTTACTGTGATTATAATCTGAATTTCCATGGTGACAAATGATGTTGAGTGTCTTTTCATGTGCTTATTGTTGACACATGTTTTTTAACTGGGTGATGGGTCTTGGAATGACTTGTAGGAGTTTTTTATTTTTTTAAATAAATTTACTTATTTATTTATTTTTGGCTGCGTTGGGTCTTCTTTGCTGCACTCAGGCTTTCTCTAGTTGCGGTGAGCGGGGGCTACCCTTCGTTGCAGTGTGCGGGCTTCTCTTGTTGCGGAGCATGGGCTCTAGGCGTGCAGGCTTCAGTAGTTGTGGCACGTGGGCTCAGTAGTTGTGGCTTGCGGGCTCTAGAGCGCGGGCTCAGTAGTTGTGGCGCACCCGCTTAGCTGCTCTGCGGCATGTGGGATCTTCCTGAACCAGGGCTTGAACCCATGTCCCGTGCATTGGCAGGCGGATTCTTAACCACTGTGCCACCAGGGAAGCCCAGGAGTTTTGTATATAGTGTGATAAGGCCATTGTGTTTAGTTTGCAAATACGTTTTTTTTGTTAGTTTGTCATGTGTTTTTTACTTTTGCTTGCCTGGCAGAAATCACAGGGGGCAGACTTCAAATAAAGCAGACTTTATTTTGATCAAAATTTTCATTGTTTCAAAATTGCCTCTCAGTTTTGTGGTATACTTTTGAAAGGCTTTCTTCCTTCTGAAGTTACCATATTTTAATGATTTTAATGTGTCATCAGATGTATGATATTTTGTTCCCCATAAAATAGGAAAAATGCTGTTAAACTAAAATTTTTTTCTTTACCTCTTAGAATCTGTATCTTATAGTGTTTTTTTGTGTTATATACTACTCTTCCAGTTAAATGAGAGGAAAATATACATGAAATAAATTGGTTAGAGTATTTCCCCTAATTTTTCACTTTTACAGTAGGACTTCCAAGTCACTTTTTGACTTACTAATGTTTCTCCATTGTCTTCAGTGCCACGGAGAGTGTTGGTGGGGGGGTGGTAGGAGCACTTCTTAAAAGAATCCAGAAAAGAACTAAAAACCATTGGTGCTTTGCTCTTAAGCTGACTTTGCAATTAGGTAGGCCTAGTTTATTTTTTATTTTAGCTTTAGGAACTGTTGTAAACATTTCTTATTCTCCAGCTCCTGCACCTCTTCACCTTAACTCTGATATGTAGGGTTTAAAAGAGTGGTCACCTATTGTTTCAGCTTCCCAAGTTGCTGACCTCCATTCTGCAAATGCTGATGCTGGTTGCGTAATTACAAGCAAGGACAGATATGACGTGATGCTAGCTGCCCAGCACTAATTGTAAGAAAATCCTTATTTCAGACTCCATGTCTTACATTTAATGAGTACAGCATGAAATCAAAGAAATACATTTTTTCTAGATCAGTTTGAATTATTATTTCCCTAAGTTAAAGAAATCAGAATGTTTGTCCTGTTCAGTAACTAATTTTTTGTGTATATACGTGAATGTATAAAATTTAGTTCAGAGAAGGCCAAAAAACCCACCAAACACCCTACTATATATGCTGCTGAACTATTTACTCCCTTCTGAATATTCACAGCCTTGGCCAGTGCTGCTTGGGGGAATCAGTCTGGTGCTGATGGTCATTTTACAATGATTACCTTTTATGTAGGATTATACATGTTTAGTGCTGAGGTCAGAGTTTCTGACTTGCATTTTACTAATTGAAAATGGAATTAACCTAAGTGGTTCATAAGGTACATAAAAATGTGAGGTAGATGCAGGAAATCATCTGTTTACCTACTGCTTATAGAATTCTTTCTTTAATAAGGGTTTTGGGAAAAAGAAAACTTAAAGGGCACATAGACCAGCTAAAATAACCACATAAAAAGTGAGAAAGGCCAAGAACTGGCTTGGGTATCTGAGATAGTAGGTGGCAGAACTATCAGAAAAGTAGCAGAGCATAACTTAGTAACAGAAATGGAAAATTATGGTGTTAAACATTTATAGAATTTTAAAAACCAATGTGTTTGTGCACATTTATGTATATGATTGTTGTTTAACTGGCTTTGATTGTTTAATACTTAATTATACATTTATAATTTTTTAAGCTTCTAGAGTGTTATAGACTAGGTTTGTTTTATGATTTAGGACTGAGTTTAAAATTACAAAACCCAATAATTGAGAGCTTGATGAAAAAGGAGAATTTATTGGAAAGTATCTCATGAAATTTGGTGTGGGGATGTGTTGTGGAATTGGGAACAGAGTGAGAAGGACTCAGTGGAAACTATTCTGGACATAATGTGATTCTTTCTCTCTGCAAACTAGATACTTCTACTTATCTGGTCCACAAATCAGCAGAACAAAGCTTCCAGTAGCTCTTTAATTTATATTATTTGGCTAAGCTAGAGAAAAGCACTCCTACTTTTGTTCCTTCCCAATCCTTTTTTCTTTCTTAGATTAAGTAATGTTCTTGGATCACATGGAAATCTGACTGTAGCCATGCTCTTAACCACTACTTAATGTTATTAAGTTAAATTAGATATAAATTCTGAGGTTAGATACATGAACATGGTGATATCAGTGACCGTGACCCATTGATTACGCTTCTGAAAAAAATTTATTTAAATTGAAGTATAGTTGATTTACAATATTGTGTTAATTTCTGCTGTACAGCAAAGTGACTCAGTTGAAAAATTTAAACATGGTAAATTTAGCATGTTAAAATTAAAACGTGAAATTTTACTGAAATAAAATGTTGAGTCCTTGTGAAGATGTATAACTGGTGTCTTTGAAACTCAGCAGCAGAGCCACCTGGGTTTGGGGCTAGCATAGCTTGTCTTAAAAACATGAATGGTCATCGTCAGTCTTCACCAGGCCCCATGTACCAGGTGACTGCAGTAATGTTATTTGCTTAGAGAGGGCGTTCTTGGTGTCATAGAAATACTTCTCTTAGTATTTACTCCTGATTGTAATTATACATTTATTTGGGTGACTTTTTCCCTTCCATCTGTTTCCCACTAGAATGTTAAGTGCTGACACACCTTTAGTGCTTGGAAGGGGTATTATAAATGCTTATATTAAGAAAGAAGAGAGACTGGATATAAACTCATGCTACTAAAAATGTGATGAGAATTTTTTGTCTTCGTGTTTTCAAGTAATTTTGATTAGACTTGTCGTTTATGTTTGTGTAAATTATATACATTGACTTTTACATAGTTCTTCTTTTTAATAACTCATGCAATTCTCATAGCAGTGTCAAATGTGCTCTATTTTCAAGTATAGGGTTTTTGTTTTCAAAAGTGATGCTTTAAATTGTGCTGTAAGTGGTAATTTACTCACCATTTTTGAAGGGATCTTTTTAGCATTAGAGAATTGATATAATTTCAAGAAGCTTGTTCATGCAGTTCCTCAGCAGCAGGAATCAGGCCCAACATTTTAAATCCATGATGGAAATGGATTTCTTCTTTTTTCCCATTGAGAAAATTCATCTGGTGTCACATAAGTAAAAAATACCCTTGTCACTACAGGAATTTAAAAAGAATTCTTCCTGTTCTTTTTACATTTTAGAACTGGAAGTCTAAAATTCTAACAAGATATCTCTACATTGAGGCTTTTTCTTTTTTTTCAACTTTTTTTTTTTTTGTGCTATCAGACAATTTTATTGGAAACATTATACTTCCAAAAAGTCAACATTAGATTTAATGTTTTTAAACTTTTCATGTAACTACAACATACATATGGAAAAGTACACAAGATTTATATTTGTTTGCTCTAAAACATAATTACATCCTTGCAATTATAACCTAAATTTTAGTAAACATTGGATAAATTTTTTTTCCACAATATTTTGTTTCATTTGTCACCATACAGGGCCAATAACACCTTTTTACTTTTTGCATGAAATTTTTCCTTCCCCTAAGTGGATTCACTTCCAAGTGTTTTTTCCTTTTTCCCTTGCACACTTGTTCTTTTTTTTAATGAATATTTAATTAAATTAATTTATTTTTAACATCTTTATTGGAGTATAATTGCTTTACAATGGTGTGTTAGTTTCTGCTTTATAACAAAGTGAATTAGCTATTCATACACATATATATACCCATATCCCCTCTCTCTAGCGTCTCCCTCCCACCTGCCCTATCCACCCCTCTATACATTGAGGCTTTTTGAATGCTAATAATTAAAAAAATTTTTTTGTACCTTTAGTTTTGCAGGTGAGGAGAGATGTCCTCTTAGTGGCCTCAGTAGTTTAAATGTGGTCTATAGGATGAACGTTCCTGTTTCTTGACATGTTGTATGTGTGTAGAAGAATATTTGTTTAGTATTACTGCAGGGAAGTGAGGTTAATTTTCTGGGTTTATATAACCTTAATGTTGTTAGTGGTTGTCCAGTGGTGCCACAGATGACTTTCCAGTCACAGCCACACCCAGGTCTGTTGGGTTCTTAGCTTCTCTTAGTTACTGCTTCTGAACTGTCTTCTAGAAGCAACACCACAGCAACATGCAGGATTTTCATTTCTTAATATACAATATGGAATTTAGGAATGTACCACTGCCAGGGTTGTAACTTGTTCTAAATTCCTATACTTGAACTGGAATTTGCAACAGGTTTTTCTTTAGAAATAATGTTATAAAAAGTGTTTATAGTTCTCCAATGGTAAATATTATTTACTCCCTAGCCATATAAATCGTTTTACTGAAAACTGCCATAGTGGGAACTTAAAGTATATGAGAAAGATAGGTTGGAGTATTGAGGTTATGAGCCAACTAGAACAAAATACCGAGTAAAGATAGTATTTATGACTTTTACAATAAACTGTTGAGGCATACTTTAGATATAATAAAAGGTATCCATTTGAAGTATTTATATAGTTCACTGAATTTTGACAAATAAGTACACCTGTATAACCACCACAATTCAGGCCAAGGCTCATGTTCATTGCAGAGAAAGTTCCCTGTTCCCAACTGCAGTCAGTCCTACTCTTCACCCTGATCTGCTTTCTGACACTACAGATTACTTTTGCTTCTTTTAAAATTTTATATAAATGGAATTCCATTCTGTTTCCTGGTAGGCATAATAAAAGATGTCCATACTTTAATCCACAGAACCTATGTATTTTTTACTTTACATAGCAAAAGGGATTTTGCAGATGTAATTAAGGGCCTTGAGAAGCGGAGATTATCCTGGATTATATAGGTGAGTATAATCTAATTACTTGAGTCCTTAAAAACTAGTCTGAGAGATGACTGCTGAAGAATGGTCACAGAGATACAATTTAGCAAAGTAGGCTTTGAAGATTGAGAAAAGGGGGCCCTTGAACCAAGGAATGTGGGCTGCCTCTAGAAGCTGGAAAGGTCAAAGAAATGAATCTCCCCCTATAAGCCTCCATAGAGGAATGTGGCCCTACTCTTACATCTTAATTTGAGCCCAGTGAGACCTGTGTCAGATTTCTAACCTACGGAACTGTAAGGTAATACTTTTGTGTTGTTTTAAGCTACTAAATTTGGGGTAATTTTTTACAGCAGCAATAGAAAGTGGTACATACACTTTTCTTTTGTGCCTGCTTTTTTTTTTTTTTTCCTTCTCCTGTTTTAAGATTCATCATGTTGGGACTTCCCTGGCGGTCCAGTGGTTAAGAATCTGCTTCCACTGCCGGGGGCCCGGGTTCCATCCCTGGTCAGGGAACTAAAATCCCGCATGCCGTGCGGCGTGACCAGGAAAGAAAACAAAGATTCATAGTGCTAGTTGTCTCTATCAGTAATTAGTTCCTTTTTATTTCTTAGTACCATTCCATTCTATGGATGAACCACAATTTTTTATCCATTCACCTGTTGATGAACGTTTATATTGTTTCCAGTTTTGAACTATTAAAAGTAAAGCTACTGTGAATGAATATTTGTGGACAGGTCTTTGGACATAAAGTTTTCACTTCTTTCCACCTAGGAGTGGGATTGCTAGGTCAAGTGGTAAGTGTATGTTTCATTTTATAAAGAACTGCCAAATTGTTATCTAAAGTAGTCGTTCCAGTTCACATTCCTGCCAGTAGTTTCTCCACCTTGGAAGTTTTAGCCTTTTTAATCTTAGCCATTCTAGTGGATGTTTTGTAGTATCTCCTTGTGTTTTAGTTTTCATTTCATTGATGACATTCATATATCTTTTATGAACTGTTTAAATATTTTGCTCATTATTTATTTGGGCTGTATTAAAGTTTTTTTATATGTTCTGGATATAAGTCCTTTGTCAGAATTACATAGAATACTTTTTCCGGTATATGGCTTGCTTTTTCATTCCTTTCATGTTCTTTTTTTTAAGAGTCAAAAGTTTTAAATTTTGGTTGTTTAGATTATAATTTTTTTGTTTTATGATTTGTGCTTTTTGTGTCCTAAGAAAATTTATCCTATGATGTCTTTTAGAAGTTTTAGAGTTTTTAGCTTTTACATGTAGGTCTGTGATCAAACATTAGATCACTTTGATTTAATTTTTGTGTATGGTATGAGGTAAACTCATTCCCCCCCCCCCCCCACCATGTGCATACCCAGTTTTTTCAGTACCATTTGTTGAAAAAGACTATCCTTTGTCAAAAACCACCTTTTGGGAGGGTTGATTTCTTGTGATTTTCTATGTACCTGATCATAACTGTCTGTGAATAAAGATAATTCATTCTTTCTGATTTGTATGCCTTTCATTTCTTACTTTATTTCAACTGGCTAGGGCCTCCAGTACATACAGTGTTACAGTTGGTGATAACAGGACATTTCTTGCCTTGTTCCTAATTTTAACGTCAAACCATTCTGTCTTTCATCATTGGGTATGATGTTAGCTACAGGCTTTCATAGATACTCTTTATCATTTTGAGGATGTTTTCTTCTATTCATAGTTTGCCGAGAATATTTATTGTGAATGGGTGTTGAATTTTGTCAGAGGTTTTTGCTGCATCTACTGAGATGCTCATATGTATTTTCTCCTTTATTATTTAACACTTACAAATGTTAAGATATCCTTGCTTGAATCCAGAGTCATGATGTACTATCCTTTTTTTATATTGTTGATTTGATTTCTTGATATTTTGTTAAGAATGTTTTCATCTATGTTCACAAGGGACATTGACCTACAGCTTTTGTTTCTTTGCTACTCTCTTTGTCTGGTTCTGGTATTGGTGTAAAGCTAATTCCAGAAAATAAGTTGAGAAATGTTTGCCTTCTCTTTTTTTTTCAAAGAGTTTGTGTAGGTTTGGTATTTTCTCTAAATGTTTGATACAGTTCACCAGAAAAGTCATCTGGGCCTTGTTTTCTTTGTGGGAAGGGTTTAAAATAACATATCAAATTTCTTTTATAGACATGGGGCAGTGTAAATTTTCTGTCTCTTTTCCAGTTTTGGTAATTAGTGTTTTTCAAAATAATTTTTTTCTTCTAATTGCAGAATTTATT
The DNA here is from genome assembly GCF_965194805.1 of Balaenoptera borealis. Classification (NCBI taxonomy): domain Eukaryota; kingdom Metazoa; phylum Chordata; class Mammalia; order Artiodactyla; family Balaenopteridae; genus Balaenoptera; species Balaenoptera borealis. Next base: position 89,751,303 of record NC_138862.1, read on the forward strand.
ATCTTAATATTTTTATTATCTTAATGAGTGTGGAATCTGTGGTTATATTACCCTTTTTACTTCTCATAACTGGCAATATGTCTTTCTTGATGAGGTCAGAGAGGGCTATAAGTTTCATTGATTTATTCAAAAATAAACTTTTGTTTTCACTGCTTTTTCTCTATTGTGTGTCTATTTCCTATTGCATTGATTTTGACTTTCTTTTTTTTCCCATTTACTAAATTTAACTTGCTCTTTTTCTAGCTTCTTAAGCTTATGTAAGTGACATCTAAGCTCAGTTCTTTTGTATCCAGTAATACAGAGCGATTTAGAGCTACAAATTTCACTTTAAGTCCTGTTTTAGCTGCATCCCACAAATTATAAGCTCCTTTCATTTTCATTTAATTCAAAATAACTTCTAATTTTCCTTGTGATTTCTTTTTTGACCCTTTGTAAGGTGTGTGTTCTGTTTTCAAATATTTGAGAACTTTGTACATGCATCTCTTTTGTGATCAGAAAAACTGATTTAAATATTTTAGATTTATATCTGTTTTATAACTCTGCATGTGGACTACCTTGGTGATGTTCTATTTGCACTTAATGTGTTCTATTTTTGTCAGGGGGCGTTTCCTATAAATGTCAGTTTGAGTTAGGTTGGTGAAGGTGTTCAGATATTCTATATTCTTATGATTCTTATGTTTAAAACATTTGCAGAGAGGAGTGTTAACCTCCAACTCTAAATGTGACCTATTTCTCCTTTAAGTTCTATCAGTTTGCGTATGTATATGTATATACAAATATATATATTTACAAGTTATGTTGCTAGGTGTACACATTTAAGTTTTTTATGTCTTTTTTGATGGGTTAACCATTTTCTCATTATGAAATGTTTGTCTTAGTCCTTGTCATGAAAGTATGATGTTTGATTTTAATGTAACCACCACAGTTTCCTTGTGGTTAATTTTTGCATGGTGTGTTTTCCATTCTTTTACTTTTGATCTGTCTATATTTTTATAAAGTGGGTTTTTTTTAAGCAGCATATAGTTGGGTCTTTAAAAAAAATATTTGGGCTGACAATTTGTTTTTGAATTGGATTTAGATCATTTACATTTAATGTAATTATTAATGTGGTTGAATTTAAGTATACTACCTTGGTATATACGTTGCTTCTTTTTAAAAATTTGCTGCCTTGTTGATTTAGTCATTTTTAGCATTCCGTTTTATTTCCATGTTGGCTTTTAGCTACATCTTTGTTTACTTTTTTTTTTAGTTGTTACCTACAGTTTACTTTTTGCATACTTTCACAGACTATGTTCAAGTAAAATTGTAGCACTTTACATATAATGTTACTTATGATAGTCTGTTTCTCTCCCTTTTTTGTACTATTTTTGCTCTATATTTTCTTCCTGTAGGTGTTACAAACTCGAGGATATATTATTTTTGCTTTAAACAGTTAATTACCTTTTAGAGGAATTTAAAAAATGAAACTTTTTTATATTAACATGCATGTTTACCAGTTCTGTCACTCTTCATTCTTTTGAGTGGATCACAGTTTTTATCTGTGTTGTTTTCTTTCTGCTTAAGAACTTTCTTGAATGTTTCTATCAGTCAGGACTGCTGGTGAGGAATTCTGTTAACTTTCGTCTGTCTAATAAAGTCTTTATTTATCCTTCATTTTTGAAGGGCATTTTCACTGGATATAGAATTATGTGTTGTCACTGTTGTAGCTGAGTACCTAAAAAAAAGTCCATCCATTATCTTCTTCCTTGCATTATTTCTGATTTCTGATGGGCAGTCTACAGTTCTTTGTTCCTATGTATTTAATTTGTTATTTTTTTCTGGCTGCTTTTATGATTTTTCTTTTTAGCACTGATTTTTTAGCAGTTTGATTATAATATGTTTAATTTTCTGTTTATTATTGTGTAGTTTTTAAATTTTGCTTGGATTCTGATGAGCTTCTTAGATTTCTAGATTTATACTTTAATAGAATTCAAAAAAACTTAAGATTTTTTTCTTTCCCACCTTACTTCTGCAACTTCAGTTATACCTTTGTTTGACTGCTTGCCGTTGTCACACAGATTACTATAGCTTTTCTTTTTTTTAATGAAAAAAAAAACCCCTAAATTCTTTTAAAAACTCAATTTAAATCTTACTGGATAGTTGTGGCTTCCGATAGATGCTGAGTATTACTGTTTTCTCCTCAAATTTAAAAACTTTTATATTGCCCCTGTGGATTCATTCTGGCACTCTAGGGTGCCTCAGTGGCCTGTTTGGGAACTGTAGGCCTGTGGCTATATTCACAAGTTCTGTGAAGGTCTTGAGATAACACTGTTCATGTATATTAAGGGCCTGTTACTCTAGAATGTTTTATTATTGAAGACCCTCTTCACTATATACCAATGTCCTTTTCATGAGGACTTAGGATAGAAATATCTTTGTGGTGTCAGTAACAGGGACTGATATACAGTCTTTTTTTAAAATTTAAATTACAGTTGTGAATTTTTTAGCAGTTTTAGGTTCTTTTTATTCTTTTTCATTTGCTTCTAGAAACCTGGATTTTCTGTGGTAAAATGCACTGAATATAAAATTTACCATTTTAACCAATCTTAAGTGTTGAATTCAGTGGCATGAAGTACGTTCACAGTGTTGTGAATCATAATCATTATCCATTTCTAGAGCTTTTTCATTATTCCAAACAGAAACTCTGTACCCATTAAACAATACCTCCTCATTCCCCTCTTCTCCCAGCACCTGGTAACCTTTATTCTACTCTCTGTCTCTAAGAATTTGCCTATTCTAGGTATCTCATGTAAATTCGATCACAAAATATTTCTTCCTTTGTGTCTGGCTTATTTCACTTAGTATAATGTTAAGCGTTACAGCATATATCAGAATTTCACTTCTTTAAAAAAAAAACTTCTCCCGCAGTTTTATTGAAATATAATTGACAGAGAACATTGTATAAATTTAAGGTATGTAACATAATGATTTGGTATATGTATCTATTGTGAAATGATTACTACAATAAGTGTAGTTAACATTTGCCTTCTCACACAATGTTACTTTTCTTTTCCTTGTGATGAGAACTTTTTAAGATTTACCCTCTTAGCAGCTTTTAAATATGCAATATAGTGTTGTTGACTGTAGTCATCATGTTCTATGTTATATCCCCAGAACTTAATTTATCTTATAACTGGAAGCTTGTACCTTTGACTATCAGTAAAAAAGAATTTTATTTCTTTTTATGGCTGAATAATATTCTGTTGTGTATGTATATACCGTAATTTGTTTATCCACTCATTTGTTGATGAACACTTGGGTTGCTTTCTTCTGTTGGTTATTGTGAATATTGTATACAATTCTGTGAACATTGGTATACAAATATCTTGAGTCACTGATTTCAATTCCTTTTGAGTAGATACCCAGAATTGCTGGATCAAGTGGTAATTCTATGTTTAATACTCTGAGGAACTCTGTATTGTTTCCTCAGTGGCTGTACCATTTTACATTCTCAACGTACAAGTGTTCTAATTCATCCAAATCCTTTCCAACACTTGTTATTTTTTGTCTTTTTTAACTTTTAACATTATTTTTAATTGTGGCCAGGCACAACAAAAAATTTACTGTCTTAACCATCTTATATATACTTTTCGGTCATGGTAAGTACATTCATGTGGTTGTGCAGTCTCCAGAACTCTTTTCATCCTGTGAAACTTAAAGTCTGTACCCATTGAACAACTCACTAATCCCCCTCCTCCTCCAGTCCCTCGCATCCACTTGTTGTTTTTATGAACTTGACTACTCTAGATACCTCATAAATGGCATCGTATGGTATTTGTCTTTTTGAGACTGGCTTCTTTCATTTAGCATAATGTTCCTCAAGGTTAATGTGTTTAATAGTATGTATCAGAATTTCCTTCCTTTCTAAGGTTGACTGTTACTCCATTGTATGTATAGACCACAGTTTGTTTATCCATTCATCCATCGATGGACACTTGGGTTGCTTCCACCTTTTGGCTATTGTGAATTATGCTGTTAGGAACATGGATGTGCAGCTATCTCTTCCAGACCCTGCTTTCAGGTTTTTCGGGTATATACCCAGAAGTGGAATTGCAGGGTCATATAGTAATTCAATTTTAATTTTTTGAGGAACTGCCATACTGTTTTCCATAGAAGCTGCACCATTTTACATACTGTCCAACAGTGCACAAAGGTTCCAATTTTTCCATCTCCTTGCCAACACATGTTTTCTGTGGGTGGGGGTTTTTTAATAATAACCATACTAATGGATGTGAGATGATATCATTGTTTTGATTTGCAGTTCCCTAGTGATCAATGACGTTGAACGTCTTTTCATATGCTTTGGTCTTTTGTACATCTTGTTTGGAGTAATGTCTATTCAAATCCTTTGCTTATTTTAAAATCAGTTTTTTTGTTTTTGTTTTTTTTTTTTTACTGTTGAACTGTAGGAGTTTTTATATAGTATAGATATTAATCTCTTAACAGATATATAACTTGCAGATGTTTTCTTCTGTTCCCTAGGTTGCCTTTTTTTTTGAGTAACAATTTCTCTATTATTATTTTTTTCTCTAGGTTACCTTTTAACTGTTGATTGTGTGCTTTGATGCACGGATTTGTTTTCTGTTTATTTGGTAATAGCTATCCTAATGGGCATGTGGTGGTATCTCACTGTGGTTTTGACTTGGAATTGCCTAATACCTAATGATGTTGAGCATCTTTTCATGTGCTTATTGGTCATTTGTATATCGTCTTTGGGAAAGCTTAAGAATTTAACAAGTGTTTTTGTGCAATAGCTTCATTACTACTTCCATGTATTTTTCTGTTCTTATTTGTATTATGCATTAGTGTTAAATTAAAAAATTTTTTTTTTACATTGTTCTCTTCATTCTTCTATGGCCCTCTGTTTTTGTTTTTGTTTTTTTTTTTGTGGCCACACCACGCATCATGTAGGATCTTAGTTCTCCGACCATGGATGGAACCCATGTCCCCTGCATTGGAAGCGTGAGTCTTAACCACTGCACTGTCAGGGAAGTCCCCTGAGTTATTTTTGAAACAGTGTTTGATAAAATTCTGGGTAAGGTGTATGCTTGGTTGGTGAAGAATTTCTCTATTGTATTAAATCTTGACCCTGCCATTATTCAGATATGAGGTACTGGGCAGATCAGTTTACCTTCTCTGGGTCCATAGCAGGTAGTAGTGTTACATGTATTGGTTGTAAACCAGTCTTCAAGCAGGGTAGCATCAGCTGAATAGGAAGGTGAGAGCAGGAATTGTGAAGAGCAAGAGCTAAATAGACTTTGAGGAGAGCTGTGTGGAAAACGGAAAAAGAGCAGGGGGAATGGAAGCAGTATTAGTTCATTTAGGGAGCAAAGTAAATGGGATATCAAACTCTGAGGAGGTTCTATGAATGGGGACTAGAGAGATCTACATAGAAAAAAAGTAGAAATATGTAGAACTTGGGGCCAGCTTTGCCTGAGTAGGTGAGGGGAATAAATATGGAGTAGAGTGGGGCTCAAATTAGTCAATCCTTTGGCTCTGGAGAAACCCGAGAGAGAAGGATAGTGGTCTGGGAGTGAAAAGTAAGATGCCTAATTCAGAGTAAGATGCCTAATCCAGAGTAAGATGCCTAATCTAGAGTGAGTGTAGCAATTTAAAAGTCTGACTGCTGGGAGGATCTTTGGGAGAAGTTTTGCAATGCAGCCAGGCCAATTTGAGTAATCTAACACAATTTTTAATTTGCTCTAATTGTATTTAATTTATTTCTGAAATTCCCTCACAGTTATCCATTTGAATCAATTTGGAACAAATTGTATTTAGTGGTATTTAGGATGAAAGAGTATCTAGGACTACATATAGTGGGAAAACTCCCTTTACTCTTGGGTGGTGAAAAATTATCCTGAGATTTCACCATAGGTGAGGCAGGGAGTATACCACAGGTGTTCTGGAGTGCAGCTGGTTTCTCACTCAACCTATTTACTACTTTACTATGTGAAACACCACCAACTAATACAATCTAATGCAAATGTTTTTTAAATATTGCTTCTGATACATACTGATAAAGTTACGCCATATTGGGATGTATATACATTAAGAAAATACTTGATGTGTAGAGATGGTGAAATCTGAAAACATATGGCTTTCACGAGTCATAGATCTGGCTCTCTTACCAATTTTGATTTTATATGTACCACGGTGACACTGGGCAAGTGACCCAACTTTCTCTTCACCAGAGCTGCGATATCTGTAAAATAAAGGAGTTGAACAACATCTTTAGTCAGCATTATATCTGATTCTGTGATCCTTTTTTTGGGGGGGGGGTGATTATTTTCCTGAGCTATCTTAGAGACAAGTATAATACATTATATATAACCTTATTCACTGGAGAGAATAGTTCTGAACAACCAACTCACGTTCCAAACCTTTTATCAATGGTAGATTTGTATTTTATTTTATATGGTGAGGTCAAATCTCATAGATTCTCAAAAGTTGTTCCAATTTGTGTCCTAATTTTTAAATGAAGGTAAAGTATAAAACTTTGTGACTGTTTCTCCTTATTTAGAAATAATTCCCTCTACTTTATTCTGAGCCTATTTGGATTATGTCACAGAATCCTTAGATAACTGATTTCTGTTAGTTGCCTTCCGAATGGCATATGAGTAAAGGCTTATACATGACTTATTCCACACAGTAACATCATTTTGGGGCCTGGAGATAGTTAGATAGAGCTAGAAATACTACCAACAGATGGGAAATATTTTTTTTTCCCTAAAACGTTTTTAAACTACATGACAGGAAAAGTGTTTGAATCTGAGTACTTCAAAGGGACAAATGATTTTTTTTTTTTGCTACGTAACTCAGTTCGTAGATGCTGAAAGAGGAAAAAAGAATCAGGGATGGGTACTGATCTGGTGACTTTTGGGCTCTGGATTTTGGCATACACAAAAGGCACCCTGTTATGAGCATTTCTTAGCAGCTGCATGTTCCAGTCATGGAGTCCTGTTTGGGCTCATTTTGCTTAGTTTTAAGGAATTGAGGACTTTTTATTCCCTGCAAAGTGTCAACCCTTTGGACACTACACTTATTTGCTCCTTTTCTGTAATCTTGAATCCTGTTCTCCCTCCTCCCCCCCCATAAAAACCTTAATGCCAGTTATTTTTTTTAAAAAATCTCCCTTACTGCTGGCTTTCTCAGTTTCTACAGAAAATGAATAGTCAGGTACATTTGGCTCTTGGTGACTTGGTATTGTCCTGGAAATAACGTTTTTTGACACTATCTTTTAATTTGATGTGTTTGCCCTTGCTGTAGAAGCAGGTAAGTGACAGAAAAAAAATTGGACTTCGTGGTTCAGCTTTAACTATGAGTTAAATTTTGCAGTGTTCCATGTCTTATATTCTCAAAGTAGGTAATCAAGGATGATAGAAATACACATATATCTACTTTAACATTAGTTTACATTGGCATTTCCTCAGTTATTTTAGAAGAATTTTAGAGCAGAGGTCGGCATACTGTTTCTGTAAAGAGCCAGGGAGTAAATATTTTAGGTAGCTACTCACGTCTGCTTGTTGTAGTGGGAAGGCAGCCATAGACAATATGTAAATGAATGGGCATGGCCTGTGTTCCAATAAAATTTTATTAATGATAGACACTGAAATTTGAAGTTCATGTAATTTTTAATATCCTCCCCCACCCCCATTTAAAAATTTAAAAACTATTCTTAGCTTGTGGATTGTACAAAAGCAGGTTGGATTTGGCCCATTAGCCGTAGCTTGCCAACTCCTGCTTTAGAAGAGTGATGATAAATTTGTTTCAGTCACTGTCCTGTACTATTTAAGTAATTAATTGTAGAATTTGTATAATATAAAAAGAGCAAAGTCTAAGCTTTCAAATCTGAGAAACCAGATATCAGCAGATTACCTAACAATCTAATCTTTCATTTTTCTTATGTGTAAAATAGGAATAATACAAATATTGTAAATCATAGTTCTTTATAATAAACACAACTCACCCTGGCTATTGTAAGCAGAACAGGGAATTATTAAAGAATATTGGGTAGCTCACAGAATAAGGAATTATTAAAGAATATTGGGGAGTGCTAGAGATATGGACTTTAGTCCAAGCCTCTGGGAACATTTCCCAAAACCATACTGCAGAACTAGGTTTGAGAAAGCTACTGTTGCTGACCACTAAATGCAAGGTACTTAACTTGATTGCAGATGGTACTACTGTTGGCTATGGTGCTTTTTCAGTGACAGGAACTCTATATTGTAACCACTGGGAAATGGCTGCCACCACCATCAAAAGTCAAATGTATCTGTTGCCTTGGGCTTGAGCAAAAATGGAAGTTCTACTCGTTGCTTACTTCCAAATCAAAGTCTCTTGGAGGTTTATGTAATACAGAATAATGTGCTATGTCCTTAGCTGTAAAGGAGGCTGGAAATTTTAACTTCTATTTTCTACATTAGAGATTATATGAGCAAATTAGAAATTACATTAATATATTAAGCAGTAGATCATAAAAATCTGTAGAAATACCCACAAATTAAAGTCTGTTGAAATTTTTAGTAGTGATGAATTTGATGGATGCCCACAGTAGTAGATACGTAACTGTCCCTATTAGTATATATATATATACCTCCTTTTTGTACTTAGACATCAAACAACTATAATAAGTTCTCACCTAAAAACTATGATTTATGAAAGGTTTGTGTTCTAAGTTCGTATGTGAATTGGTTTTCTAGAACCTAAAACGGATTCTCCCTTCAAAATAACAAGGTTATAAATAATGGACTTGTTTCCAGGCTAGTCAGCATAAGGTTGTTTACAAAAGCCAAGTGTCTATTTCACAGAGATAAGTTCTTTCATGATGGAAAGATCCTGAGTGTTATCAGCTTGCTAGCAGGTGGCTCTTTGTCCACAGTGAAATATGGTACTGTTTGGTGTGGAGGTGAGAGGGACTCAGTTGCTGCTCACGGTAGATTGTATTATTTCTAAACAATTTGCTTGCCTTCTTTACTGGGCTTCTCTCTGCAGCGTCCCTACCTACGGGAGGAGTACTTCCTTCTTTCCATTGACATCAAGCTTGGCCATGGGACTTGACCAAAGTCAGTGGAAGATGAGAAGTGATACAGGTCATGTCTAAGAAGAAGCTTTGGAAGCCATTGCATGAATTTATTTTGCTCATTTTCCTCTGCCACAAGAAAAACAGGTGCCAGATAAAGGCTTTTTCTTTTGCCAGGATTCCAGAATGAAGAAGATACCTGTAACCAACCCAAAGTCAACATAACAAAAATGAGAAATATATTTTTGTTCTAGTAAAACAGTAGTGCTCAAAGTGCTATCTGTTGAGCCCAAGACCCTTTAAGGGTTAAAACTATTTTAATAATAATACTGAGTTCCTTTTTCATTGTGTTGACAGTTGCACTATGGTTCATAAGCTATGGTGGGGAAAACTGCTGGTGCCTTAGGAAAAATCAGTGCAGTTGCTTCAAACTGTGCTCTTTGTCACCATGTATTTATAGTAAACAAAAAATATTATACCTGAGAATGTACTTGATGAAGCAGTGAAACTTACTAATTTTAAAAAATCTTGATCTTGAGTACGCATCTTTTTACAGGTCTTTTTACATGAAGCAGGAAGTGTTGATGAAGCACTTCTGCATGCTGAAATGTGGTTGTCACATGGAAAAGCACTTGTGTGATTATTTGAGTTATGAGCTGAACTAGCCTCTTTATGGAATATAATTTTCACTTGAAACGGTGATTCACTAGGGTTATTTTGACATGAGCATTTGACATTTTGTCAGTTGAAGTGAGCCTTTACTTCAAGGAAAGCAACTGGCAGTATTTGTTGCCAGTGATAAAATCTGAGGTTTCAAGTGTAAATTAAAATTTTAGAAAATTATCAGGCAGTGTGTGCTTGACAGCTTCCCAGTACTTAGGCTTTTTCTGCTGAGCTTGGTAGTGATAGTAGTGAATGCAATTTTTTTTTTAAAAATTCGATGTTGTATAATGAAATGCCAACATTTGGGAGCTATACCAAACTCAATGGACCAGTATTTATGATTGACTGATGAGTGATGTTGCAAAATTATACATGGACAAAAGATTGGTTCATGTTGCCAGACTGATGGATTTTAATGCAACAGTACGAAAGTTAATTGATAAGATTCTATATTTCAATGAACCTTTTAAAAACATTTTTTTTAATTGACATATCGTTGATTTATAATGTTGTGGTAGTTTCTTCAGTGAACCTTTAAGACACTATTACTTGGTGAGTTTTGATATAGAATCAAAGAATAATATTCATAGATATTTAAAAAAGCCATCAAATATTCCTCCCTTTTCCAACTACACATCTGTGAGTTTGTATTTTTTTTCATGTATTTCAACCAAAACAACATATTGCAGCTGACTGGATGCAGAGGCAGATATGGTAATCTAATGTCTTCTGTTACGGCAGACCTTAAAGAGATTTTTAAAAATACACTTCTTAAAACTTTGTTTCGTTTTTTTTGAAAATGTAGTTTATTTTAAAATAAAAATTTTATTTTTGTTAACGTGTAGTTGGTTTATTATTTTTAAATTAATTAATAAATACACATTTTAAAGATTGTTTAACTTCTAATGTAGTAAATATTGTTAAAGCTCATGTAAACAGAAGTTCGAGAGCCTCGTTTTTTTTAAACTAATTTTTATTGGAGTATGGTTGCTTTACAATGTTGTTAGTCTCCACTGTACAACAAAATGAATCAGGCATACACATACAGTCCCTGTGCTATACAGTATGTTCCCATCAGTTGTCTATTTTATACCTAGTATCAATAATGTATATGTGTCAATCCCAGTCTCCCAATTCCTCCCACCCTACCCCTTTCCCCCTTGGTATCTATACATTTGTTCTCTACGTCTGTGTCTCCATTTCTGCTTTGCATATAAGATCACCTATACCATTTTTCTACATTCCACATATATACATTATTATACGATATTTGCTTTTCTCTTTCTGACTTATTTCACTCTGTATGACAGATAGCCTCGATTTTTAAGAGTATAAAGAGGTTATCAGCCTCAAATATTTAAGAACCACTGTTGTAAACTATTAAGGGTTTTAGGATTGTTTGTTACTACATCATAACCTAGTGAAAGATGGTACATTGGCAGGGTAGCTAAGTCAACCTTTTTGTGAAGTGCAAGTTGGTACAATTTCTTGAGCCTCTTTTATGACGGTGGCTGTTTTTTGTGAGGCTATTGATTAGGCATTGAAGTTGCTGGTGAAAGTTGTTGACTGACTTCCAAGGAATGGATTATCTTGCCTCATGATTCCACATGTTTATGGAAGTCTCCGCCACAGCTGGGACTTCCGGTGAGCCTTTGCATGGGACAGAAATATTTTCACACTTTGTTAATTCTAAGAGGTCCATCTATGTATCTCTTCCTTAAGTCATTGTCCATACTTGTGTCTTTTGAGGACCTGAGCTTGGTAGTGATAGTAGTGAATGCAATCCACTACTAGCAACATGATTGCTCCCCTTTTAAGAATGGATATGAACCTCACTCTGTTTCCCTTTATTGACAGTGTGGATCATGAGATGTACTGCCCAGTGGGAGGATTTCTCTTTCTAACTTTCCTTAACAGTTACTCCAGATGGAGCAGTAGGATAGAAAGAATCAGTTTCTGGGTGATACCAGCATGTCGTGCAGAGTCATGTAAGCCAGGGTCATATATTTTCTTTCTCAGCTAGCTAGTCTTAGAGGATCCTCCATGTCGTGACAGGCCTTGTGTGAGGAGGAAGTTGCAGTGCATCAGGAATGGGCACACCGAAAGTGTGAGCTATCTGCTCGTGCTTCACAACCAGCCTGAATCCTGCTCTGCATGTATCATAACCGCTCGATGATGGAGTGTTTCTGTCACATCAGCTTTGACTTGGTAGATCAGATGATGACAGTTCCCGACGGGCAACTCAGGTTTTATAGTTACCTGTGGCCATGTGTTCATTCTCTACCAGTACAAAAGGTACAAGAATTATTTTCGAAAGAGTCTTAGTTTGATAAAGAAAGTATGACTTTGCCTTAAGAACTCTTAGGGGTCTTTGCTGAGATTTTCCTAGAGGGATTTGCCAGTAGTTCCTTATGGCATTGATACGTTGACCCTTGGAACACCATTGCAGTCAGAGGGTCATTATGGTCAAGTGACAGAGCTACTTGAACTGCAACCTGGATTGGCTAGGACATTTTCTCTTCCTCTGGGATAAACTTAAAACTGCTGGATTTCAGGTCATTCAGTAAATAGAGCAGCACACACAAATTGGTATATGTTGTTTTCAATATCCAAAGCGGGCCCAGCAAGCTTTCTGCTTCTTTCTTTGTTATAGGAGGTACAAGGCTTGCTTTTTATTTGCTTTTTATTTTGAGGGAATACCCAGAGTTGCTTTTTATTTGCTTTTTGCTTTTTATTTTTGCTTTTTGCTTTTTATTTTGAGGGAATACCCAGAGTTGCCACTCTCCCCTGGCTCCTAGAACTTCATAGTGGTGGCAGGACACCGTATTTTCTTGGGACTTATTTTCTGCCATCTGGCATACCTGTCTTTTTAAGGCATATAGAGTATTGCTGTTTCTTCCTCACAAGGTCCTGTTGGCTTCAGTTTATCAGTGCAGTGGACCAGTGTGATGCTGAATGGTGTCATTAGATAACTAAGGTCATATGAAAGTAGAAACTTGACTTAACCTGAGGCAATATAGTGAATATGTACTGCTGTCCAAGCGAAGTGAAAGCAAATTGTAGAGACAGAGACACCATTTGCCAGAACTGTAGCTTTATACCAGGTACTGCACTAAAGAGATCAAATTTGGATTATCAACTTTGCTTGTAGTCATTAAGTTTAAAATAACTGTTCTTCTCTAAGAACATTTGTGTGTTCTGCATTAGCCAAACAGTTGTACTAAGTGAATATCTGCTAGGGATTCCGACCCTTGTTGCATTTGATTCTTGGATAATTCCCCCAGGAACACAGTTTTTGATTGGTGGGAGAGCTCCAGGGGTCTCTCTCTGACTTTTCCTGATATGATACTACCCCACTACTCCACCTGTCCTGGCATAAGTGTGGGCTTTTGTCAGTTGGTAGTCAGCTGAGACTACCCTTTTCAGCTGTATGTTCAATACCTGGAGAAATAAGCATAAGATGGGAGGATTGATCCACTCTCTGATAAATGGACTTGGGCCAAAGCTTCATATATTATTTGGCTACTGTAATCCTTCATTCTGACACGTATGTCATGATGGTGCTATCTGGGTACTCAGGATTAGTTTAAGAGTTAGATTTTATAGTCCCGTAAAGGTTGGGGTATTTCTCTTTCCCAAGTGTATGGCTACTCTGATAAGTGGCTGTTGATCTTTTGTGGAAAGCCAAGAGAAAAATCACAGTGCTCGTGATGCAGTCATAGAGCCTTTTTTGAGGGGTACTTTACCTAACCCTTATTCGAGAGGCTCTGAGTCTGGGAACTTTGAGTGGCTGTGGCTTATGCTCCCTTGGTCAAGCCTAGCTGTATGCTGTGTCTAGAGTTGTTTGTATAGATTAGGGATCAGCAAACCTTTTCTGTAGGGGGCCACATACTAAGTATCTTATGCTTTGTATGCTGGACAATCTGTGAAAAAACTACCTAACACAGCTATTGTAGTGCTAAAGCAGCCATAGATAATACATAAGTAAATGGATGTGTCTATGTTCCCAGAAGACTTTACTTACAAAAGCATTGTGGGTCAAATTTGGACTGTAGCTTGTAGTTTCTGTACCTCTGGTACAAATGATATAGGATTATGGTGGGATTTCCTAATATCATGATCTTAGGGACTTTCCAAGATTCTTGCAGATAAATCAGTTTATAACCACTATGTTCCTGTTTCTTTAACGTTGCTTGATGTTATAATTAGGCAGTTAACAAAATCAGACTATGCATTTTGGTCTTGCAAGATCTAGGATCAGGGGTTGGCAAACTATGGTCTGAAGGTCAAATGTGGCCTACACTTGTTTTTGTATGACCCACGGCTAAAAATGTTTTTCACATTTTAAAGTAATTGGGAAAAAAATCAAAAGAGTGATACTATTTCATGACAAGTGAAAATTATATGAAATTCAAAATTTCCTATATAAGGATTTATTGGAACACAGCCACATTAATTTATGTATAGTTTCTGGCTGCTCTCACTTCACAACAGCAGTTTGGTAGTTGTGACAGAGACGTTCCATGACCTTAAAAAAAATGACTCTTTGGCCCTTTATTGAAAACGTTTGCTGATTGCTGCTCTAGAGTTTGGAGAAGAATTCTTTTATGTCATACTTAGTAACTGCCTTGTTTTTTGTCAGTGCTTTGAGTCAAGAATTTACACTGTGAATATGTCACTTTCTTTTTTTTGAACTCTCCAACGCTATTAGAAGCAATAGTCCTACTTTGTTTTCCTTGTATGTCTACCTCATTCCCTTCATAGTTTTGTACTACTGCTTCCACTTAGTCCCCAAAGCCTTCTTCATTACAGATGAACGCAGTTGATAATTTTGTCATAGCCTGAATGAACTATCAGAGACAGTCTTATATAGTTGTGTGTACACTGCATTCAGACCCAACCAGATTAGATAACATTCTCAGATTCCCATTACCTTGAAGGTTTGCTCATATACCTACCTCACAGAGTGATTGTAGGAATTTAATGCTATAAATAATATTAGGCAATATTTTATTGAATTTTTACCATGTGCAAGGTTATCCGTGAGTAGTAAAGTGCTTAATTAACTGCATGCTATGTAAGCATTCAATAAAGGTTAGCTGATATATATATTTTTTAAATATTTATTTATTTATTTTGGCTGTGCCGGGCCTTAGTTGCGGCACACGGGATCATCATTGCTGCATGCGAGCTCTTAGTTTTGGCATGCATGTGCATGCGGGATCTAGTTCCCCGACCAGGGATTGAACCCAGGCTCCCTGCATTGGGAGCGCAGAGTCTTACCCGCTGGACCACCAGGGAAGTCCCGAGCTGATATTTATTTTTAATTAGAAATAAATTACCGCCCCCACCATACTTCATGTATTATAAAAAACTTCATTAACCATTAAAATATTTTTAAAAATCACATTAAGTTTATTAAGTTGGAGTGATTGACGTAACTTAATTTTTTGGCTTATAATATTGCTCCTTTAAAAAAAAAAAAAACTTGTAGATAAATACAATCAGTTCTCATTATTCACAGTAGTTAAGTTTATAAAGTTGCTGTGAACACTGAATTAGCAAATATTGAACTGTTGCTTCCTAAGGGAAATACAGAGTTAGGTTCCTGTGAGCCTCTGGTCACAACAGTTTTGTCAGTGGATCAATAATAACTTTGTTTTGTGTGTTTCTGTTTAAAAGACACCTTACTGAATATATATTGTTGATTCATTAGCATTCACTCATGGCCAACAGCACTATAGCTCCTGCATGAATGAAGCCCGTCCACCACATGTTTTCTCCATAAGGCACATCAGGCTGCCTTGTGCTTAGGAACACTGGACAGCTTTTCAGCACTATGCTGGGGATATTTTAAATAGGAAAATCACCAACAAAAAGCACCAAAATACAAAAATGTGGCACTAAATGGACCACACAGAGGACATTTGTTCACAGAATGAGAGCTGAAACAATAAGGCAGAGTGCTGGGCACGTGCACTATAGGCAACTCAAATTTTTTGCTCTTCTATACATGTCTGAAGATTGCAGAAGTGTCACAAGTATTAATTTGGGGGTTGTATATAACTTCTAGCAAGTAGGCAGGTCTCACAAATATGAAATCAGTGAATAATGAGGATTGACCATATCTCCCCAGATGCCACAATTTATAATTTATCTTTTATTTGTTTTAATTTTGGGTTTTTATCATTTGCTTTTGAACCTTATTTATTTTTTAATTGTGGTAAAATACACATAACGTAATAGTTTGATTGCACTTGAAGGTACTTAACTAATCTCCAGCACGCTTTTCATTTTTATACCCATTAAACAACAGCTCCCTATTTCCCCTTCTCTCCAGCCTCTGGCAACCACCCTTCTACTTTCTGTTTCTATGTGTTTGATTACACTAGGTACCTCTCCTAAGTGGCACTATATGATATTTGTCTTTTTGTGACTGGCTTCTTACACTTAGCATAATGTCTTCAAGGTTCATCCATGTTGTAGCATGTGTCAGAGTTTTCTTCCTCTTTAAGGCTGAATAGTACTCCATTGTATGTATGTAGAACACATTTTGATTACCCATTCATTCCTCAGCACACACTTTGATTGCTTCCGTCTTTTGGCTGTTGTGAATAATGCTGCTATGAACATGGGTGTGCATATATCTCTTTAAGACCCTGCTTTTTAAAACAAGTTTATCTTTGATATGTCATGCATACGTATGAAAATGAGTGAACCAACTAAACAGAACAGATGTATATTATAAAGTGACAGGTAAAAGTTCTCTGTTTGACCTCATTCCATTCACTAGAGACAGCTGAAGAGTTTGGTGTGTATTCTTTCAAATGTGTTTTTGTGCACAGTTAAGGACTTTTATATATATATATATATATAAATATATACATTGATATATGTACCATCTACATGTATATATAACAGAAAAATATTTACTATGACTCATTTACATACAGTTCAGTAGCAGTTGGGATGATAATGCATACTGTTCTGTTGACTGGATAACCTAATATTTTTAGAGTAAAGATTGCAGTTTGAAACTACTTAGTTCTGTGCCTCCTTTTTTTCCTATAAGATGATTTTAGAAATCGAAAGAGAATTACTAATTGTTTAACTGTTTTTTACTATGTAATATTTATGAGGAGGAAGATACAATACTGTCTTATTAAATGTTTGCTGTTAAAGGAGAATCTCCCACTGTCAGTGATAAGCGCATCCTCTTTTATTTTCTTATTCATTTGTCATTTCTAGATCATACTCAGCTGCCAGTGTTTCTTCCATCTCATGTTGTGTTTTATTGGATTCCTTTTTTACTTTGGTGCTGTATCTCTTGATTTTTTTCATAAGTATAATTTAAGTTCTTGAATGTCTGAAAATGTCTTTATTTTGACTCTTGATGGAGAATCTGACTTGTGAGAGCAGTGCTTTCCAACTTTTTTCATACCATAATATGTATATAGAAAATGATAATATTTGTGTGGTGAGTGAAATTGTTTGCAGCAGAGGCCTCTGGCTGTGCAGGTTACCTGGTAACCCATTTATTTGTAACACACATGTTGGTAAAGGTCTATAGGAATCTGGTTTCAAAATATCTTTCCCTTAGAATTTGGAGGATAGCGCTCTGTTATCTTCTAGCATCCTGTATTTTTGATGAGAAGATGAATGTTAGAGTGATTCTAGTTTCTGGATGCTTTCTTAGCATTCTGAAATTTTTCCAGCATGATCCTGGATATGGGTCTTTTTTCTTTTTCTTTCTTTTTTTTTTTACACTAATTTTTGTTGCGTTGTGTGTCTTTTCAGTTTGATGACCGAATCTTTAGCTCTTGGAAAGTTTAATATGTTCCCCTTTTTGGATTAATTTCCCTCCACTTTTAGACATCTTATGTAAGTGGATGTTGGGCCCCTTAGATCTCTTTTTTTTTAATAAATTTATTTATTTATTGGCTGCGTTGGGTCTTTGTTGCTGTGTGTGGGCTTTCTCTAGTTGCTATGAGCAAGGGCTACTCTTCGTTGTGATGCGTGGGCTTCTCCTTGTGGTGGCTTCTCGTTGCAGAGCATGGAGGGCTCTAGGCACACGGGCTTCAGTAGTTGTGGCACACAGGCTCAGGAGTTGTGGCTCGCGGGCTCTAGAGCGCAGGCTCAGTAGTTGTGGTGCATGGGCTTAGTTGCTCCGAGGCACGTGGGATCTTCCTGGACCAGGGCTCGAACCCGTGTTCCCTGCGTTGGCAGGCAGATTCTTAACCACTGCACCACCAGGAAGTCCCACCGGGCCCCTTAGATCTTAATTCACATTTTCTATTTTCTTACAGTTTCCATCTTTGTGTGTGTGTGTGTCTGTCTGTGTGTGTCTGTCTGTGTGTGTCTGTGTATTCGTTTACCTTGAAAATAAGGTAAATTTCCCTTCCCTTTAAGGGAAGATCACTTCAACCTTATAGTACAGGTAAATAATTTGGTGTTTAGTCATGCCTGTCTGTGTTCCCTGCCCCCCGCATTTTTGTTCTCTCTGTTCATCTTGTTCCTCTTTTATGCTGTTAGGTTTCCCCAAGTGTTTGATGGATCATGGTTAATATTGGCAGTTGAGACAGAATTGTGTCTGCCTCAGTGTGTAGTTCTTTCTCTCCCAGGCCTCTATCTTGAATGGTAGTGTTGGGATGATGGATTCTTAGGTATGGACCAGCGGACCAGACCTCCTAGGGAGGGTGGTGGGTGAGGAGTGGGTGAGGCAGTGCCCTTCTCACCTGGATAACTGTGGTGTCCTTAGGTACTGCAGGGGATTAGTACTTTGATAGATGTCACTCAAATGGTATTGAGCTTGCTCCCTCTCCCCCTCTTCTTTTCCTTGCTTTTTCCCTCCCTCCCTTTTTATTTCTCTCTTTGTGTTAGAAGTTTGATGTTCCCTCCATCCTCCTGCTCTCCTTTTCTCTCAGGTCTGGCTGCTCTCACAGGAAGCCTAATCCAGGCAGAAATTCCTGCTTTATAGAGATCAGCTCCCTGGCTTTATCTTAAAGGCAGAAGCTGCCACCACCTGTATCTCTGTTGATAAAGTGAAGGGGGGATCGTGTGTCTAGAGTAAGGTAATGCAGCACCCTGATGAAGTACCCTAATTGTTTCCTCCTCTTTGTCGTTGTGATTAATTTGATTATAACTTGAACTTCTCTAGCGTGTCCTTGAAAAGACTTTGGTGTCTTACATGTGGTTTCGTCCTTTTTTCCTCTTTTAATCCAGTCTTTCTACTTTCTGTCCCCCCAGAATTCTTTAAAATTTATGATTATCGAGTGACATCTTTTCTTGTTCTACAGCAGTGCTATCATTTCATTTTAATTTAAATCTTTTTCCTGCCATTTCAATGGGACCTTGGGATGGAGGAAAGAGAGATGGATACGTTTATTCAGTCCACTGCCTTGTACTGTAAGTGACTAATTTATGACTGATTTTTAAAAGGTAGATAAGTTCTTAAACACATCTCTCTCTTAATGTGCATGACTACTTTTGTGCCTTAGAAGATTTACTAAATCATCTTTTTCCCCCAGTAATAAAGGACATTTTAATTTTCAGTCTAAGTCAATGTTCATTGCTGTTCTTTGGGCATATGGCCTCTTGTAGAAGAAAACATGCATAACCATAGTGACATTGCTGGCTATCACCTTCTGAATGCTTTTGTGTGTGTGTGTGTGTATAAGGTTATACATGTGAGTGAAGTCATCATCTTTTTTAAAGAAACAATATAAATTGGAAAATATCCAGTTACTCATGAAAATGGTCAGAAAACTGATAAAATTATGTTGTTACCTCTAGTGAAGCATAGCAAAGCAGGGAAACATTTTTGAAAATGATTTAGTAGAAGTCTAGGGGAAGAGACTACAAGAATAACTAGAACATTTTTGTTCTTTGCCATCTTGTATGGATGTGCAGTGTAGTTTAGCGTGCGCTTTGCTGGAGGAGAAAAATATGGTACTTGTGTCCCAAATACTACCTTTTTGCTTAACACCTTGTGACCCTACCCCACCCTCCCCTTTTTTTGGTAGTGTCTAGGATATTGGGTGATGGATTTTACTGCCCAAATGTTTTTAAACATCAGGCTTTTGATGAAAAATTGAGAAGATGTGTCAGTGCATACAACTGTAATAAAGACAATGCTTATGTCCGTGGCTTTCAGAATTTTTTGGTCTGTGGTCCACAGTAAGACATGCATTTACACCAGGGAGCCCACAGTGGAGTCTTAGCTGGGACTTCTTACGTCCTGCTGGCAACAAAGGCATGTCTGTGCTATGTAACCAGCCCCAGTGGCAGAGCTCTGTGGAGGTCTCACCAAAACCAGGTGTAAACACCATCAGTCTCACTGTTAACAATAAACATTGCTGACCAGCTGGTACAAACAGTCCAAAGCTCATTGGACCCATAGTTTCAGATCAGCACTATTAATCAGTATGTTTTATGCTTTGACCAGGCATGGGTGCCATGTAAGAGACTTATTTGAGGAATATACTCAGGCCAATTCCAGGCCTGCTGGAATAACCCTCAGAATGCTTTTTGTTTATATGTTTACTTATCTTTCTCTTCCACTAGAATATAAAGGCCAGTAGAGCAGGAATCTGTGTTGGAAGATGTCAGTGATTTCCTTAAAGTGTTTAAGATTTGACAGTGGATATTCAGAATGACCAAAAGTATCTTTTCCATTTAGTTTTTTTTTTTTCCTTAAACTTTTAAGTTTGGGACCTTAGTGTTTTGGCAAGGACCAGGCACTTTATGCAGTGTTGAGGTCAGGAAGCAATGAGTGATGCGAAGGAATGGGTATAAAAGTGAGTGTGATTGTCTTCCGCTTCTGTTATTCCTTCATCTTTCCCTAACCACGCCCTTAAGGGTCTTCATGTCTAGGCAGATAAGGTAGTTTCCCTTTTTTGTTTGTTGCTATGTGTCTTAGAGAGTTAGATACAAAAAAATTTGAACTGTCTCCTATAAAAAGAATTACAGTGTATTTACAGGCAGGGGAGGCAATAATAAATAGGTGCCTTTTTTTTTTTTTTTTTTGGAATGCCTTTTATTCACCAAACATTGTACTAAGGTTTGTTGTTTGATTTTTTAAAAAACATTCATTATCTCTAATCTTTATGAGAATACTACAACGTGGGTAGTAATATCTCTATTTTATAAGGCTCAAAAGTTAAGTACTGTGCTCAAGGCTGTTCTTAGTAATTACTTGGCAGAGATAGATACGGACCTAGATCAATGGGGCTCCAAAACCAGAGTTCTTCTCTCATTGTATGATGTGTAGTAGGAAGTAGAAGATAGCAAGAACCTTATAGTGAATGCTCACTACCATAACCTTTCAACATATGCTGGGAATATAGATTTTTAAAAATTCAAAGTTCTGCCCCTTACAGCTTGCTGATTCCATATTAAACATAATTTCCGGGGGCTCTATCATCTGTTTCTGTTTCCTTTTATACTTACGTATTTAGAACTGTCTCATCTATCTTATTTGGATTCATGTCAAATAAATATGTTGAGGTTGGACATCCCTGATTTGCTAAGTTCTCTTTATCATATTCTCTGAAACATAGTTTCCCATTGCTGTTGTATCACTGACCTTGCAATAAGGTGCAGTAATTTGATTTCCCAGTACATCTAAATCCAAAATATTGTGGCCTTTTCTGTTTAAAACATTTCTAGATAGTCTTTCTCTGAGAAGTGATGAATAATTGCTTTAATCTAGACTCTGATAATCTCTTTATGGGTTTCTATTTTTGCTTCCCTTTCAGGTAATTATTTTTTAGCTTCATCGTTTTGAACATTTAAACATTTTATACATGGCTTAAAGTTTAAAATTTATAAAAGTATACATGGAAAGATCTTCCCTCAACCACTTGGTTCTCCTCCCTGGAGCAGCCAGTGTTATTTTCTTATACGTCTTTCCAGAGATGATGTTATATACAAACAAATAAATAATATGCTTTCTCTCAACTTTTTTTCCCCTAACATATTGTGTATTATACCCACTGTTTTGCCTTTTTCCCCCCTTCCTCTTTTGTGCCTAACAGTATATCCTGGTGATCAGGACCTTATCAGTACCTGACGAGTTTCTTCATTCTCTTTTTTTGACTGAATAATATTTCAGTATTACCAAGTCCCTATTGATGGACAGTAGGTTGTTTCATTTCTTTTGCTAATTCTGCAGTGAGTAACTTTGTACATAGGTTATTTTGCCTATATGCAAGCATATTTTGAATGATAAATTCTCCACAGTGGGATTTTAGTGTCAAAGGATATGTGCATTTTTAAGTTTCACTGCCAGATTGTCTTCATGGAGGTTGTAGTAGTGGACGCTCCTACCAGCATTGTTTATGTGTAAAGCTACAAAAGTGTTATAGCCCTTTTTATCTTTACCAAACTGGTAGCTGAAAAGTACTGTCTTGTATTTTTTTTTAAAGATATGCTTCTTATTATAAAATACCTAATAAAAGGACACAAAATATAGCTTGCTGAATTTCACAAATTGGGCACACTCATGTAACCACTAACCCCAGTCATTGCTCCATCCCCAGCCTCTGGAAAGGTAAACATTATCCTGACTTATATTATTAATTCATTATTTTCATACTTCATTTAAATCATGCAGTATGTGTCCTTATTTATGGTTTGCTCAGCATTGTATTTGATGTTTAACCAGGTTGTATCAGAAGTCCTTGGTGAACTCTTAATTACATTTCTCTTACAAGAAGAGAATCTTTTCATGTTTCAAGCTTTAAATTTTTACGAGTATCTTTTCATGTTTCAGGCTTTAAAGTTTTTATTTTCTGTAAGCTATTTATTTCCTGTATCCTGAATGGAGGATCATTTTCTTATGGATGACTTTATATGTAAAGGAAGTTAATTCTTTATCTGGGATATGAGTTGTAACTGTTTCCTGCAGTTAATCATGCCTTTTGATTTTGCATATGATGGTTTCTGCGTGAAGATTTTTAAAACTTTCATGTAACAATTAATTTTCGTTGCCATTAAACTTTTCCCTCCATAATATTCCTTACTTGTTTTCTTCAGTAAGCCTACTCACTGTCATCTGGACATCACAAACTTTTATTAAGCCACACCTTAATATTAATAAAAATGAAAGTGCAATAAGGAAATGAAAAGTGATAACTCTGAAAGTGATATTTGAATCAGATGTAAATGGAGTTACTGAAGAATAGAATGTTGGCACTGTTCAGGAGACTCTTGATTTGCAGTCAGAGGAACTTAATGAAAGCAAACTTATGTATAAATGAGGAAAGTGGTTGTGCTGAAACGGGTGATGTCCAGAGGAAGTGATGCTGGCAGATGGGACTCTTTTGACATTGAAAGTGCAAGGGATAAAATGTTAGAAGCTGGTCACAATTTAGAAAGGAATATGACAGTTACCCAAGATGTATAAAAGGTGCTCCCTCTGTACTGTAAGTTATACCATTAGATGAGACAAGTGCTGTTCAAACTACTGGATACGTTTATTTATAAGCAAATAAAGCACTTTAGTTCACAGTGGTTCTCATTTCTTAAATTACAGTGTACTAAATGAATATTAGTTTTACTATATTTTTATCTTCTTATACATTTATAACTGACAGTTTTTTACTGTTTAGACAGTTTTTAAGGTCATGGAACAATTTCCCTCATTAAGTTTACTTGGCTTGGTTTCATCTAACATGGTCATTTTTATGGTCCCACACCACTGTACAAAATGAGGACTGCCTGTGTGTGGGGTTTTTTTAAATTAATTATTTATGCATTTATTTATTTTTGGCTGCGTTGGGTCTTCATTGCTGTGCGTGGGCTTTCTCTAGTTGCGGCGAGCGGGGGCTACTCTTTGTTGCGGTGTGCGGGCTTCTTACTGTGGTGGCTTCTCTTGTTGTGGAGCACGGGCTGTAGGCACGCAAGCTTCAGTAGTTGTGACTCTCAGGCTCCAGAGCGCAGGCTCAGTAGTCGTGGCACACGGGCTTAGTTGCTCCGCGGCATGTGCGATCTTCCTGGACCAGGGCTCAAACCCGTGTCCCCTGCATTGGCAGGAGGATTCTTAACCACTCTGCCACCAGGGAAGCCCCTTCTGTGTGTGTTTAAACAACGCTTCTTCCTCTCCCTCTAAAACTCCTTAAAGTGACCTGATATTTTTCAGAAAGTGATCCCTTCATTGTCTGTTCTGACCTGGGAGTCCATCATAGATTAAATAGGATTCCAAATATGGTATGTTTGTTTTTCTTGCACTTAGGACTTGAGTTGCTGAAGCTGCTCTGGATCACGTTTCTTCCCTAAATTGCCAAATGTAGATACTAATAGCCTTATGCACTTATATGAAGAAGAGTATGTGAGATCATGAAAGACACAGTGGTTTTGTGTACTTCTTGAGCACCTGTCATTTACTAGGTTCTGTGTTAGTTATTGGGGTATGAATAAAATTCGGTTCTCTTGTTTTCTTGAAGGAACTCATAGTCTACTAAAGTTGGGCAAACAGATGAAAGATAATATAATGGAGTTACATAGAAAGGTAGGAGAATTATAGTTCATGATACTGAAAATTCAGATAACAGAACATTTTAAAAGTGTTGCTGAATTCTTTGCTGTGTTCTGTGTTGTTCTCTGATGTTGGAGATACCACAAGAACGATTCTTGTTTGCAAGGAAATTGGTGGGAACTGTGTATACAAGTTGAGCCTCTTTATGTAGGTCGGGTGGCAGCATATCTAGTATATGCCATAACTGATGTATTTTTGATATAAGTAATATAGAAATACTTGTACTTGGACAGCAGGTACATACTGATTGTAATCTGGCATATTAGTGTTGAAAGCAAATATCCTGATTTTGGATTGTGCATGCATTTTATGAGCGGAGTAGGTTAATTGACCAACTCGAGGGTTATATTGTAAGTTTCTGTTGGAGCTAGGTTTTGAGCCTCCGGTCCAGTGTTCTTATTCCTACTCTTGTGCCTAAATTATTAGGTATTATAATTTAGCATTATGTATAGTCATTTGAAAAGTGTTTGGTTTGTTTTCACTTTCTTTCTTTGTAAAAGCTTGACCTACTGCGCCTTCCTTTTTGTTCCAGAGATGAAATCAAAGATACTGATTCTGATTATTTACTGAACACATTTTTATTCAGTATTTTAGGAGAGCCTGTGCTAAGAACTGAGGGATATGAAAATGTCTAGCTATTGGCTACCATGAATCTTAGTTTAATAGATGACATAAGTCTTGAATACAAATAGCTAAACCAAATAATATAATACAGGCTGGCAGTCATTATCTTATGGGTGGTACAAGTGAGGACTTGGGTTCAAAGGAGTAAGCAGTTATTTACAGCCAGGGGAATCGAAGACTTCATGGATGCAGAATAGCTGATCAGAGACTTGAAAGATACTTCATGGGCATGTTAATAGAAGCATGTACCAATTGTTTGGTAAATGATGTTTGACAAATGATCATTGGATCATAAATGTTACCAATTTTTGTTCTCAGTAGAATATTGTTAATATGATTCAGGATCATACAGTATAGTAGGTCTCAAAGTATGGCCCCTGGCAGCATCAACATCTTTTGATAACTTCTTAGAAATGTAAATCCTTGGTCCCATCCTAGACCTAGCAGAAAGCTGGGGTGAGGAAGGGGGAACCAGCAGTCTGTGCTTTACCAGTATTTCTTGTTTTGAGAGAACCAGGCATTTATAGTCCATTATTATCTTTGGAAAAAATGCAGTATCTGTATCAGCTTTATGTGATAGAGCTTACTTTTTTGTACATGATCTTGCTCTAGAAGCTATTAATGATGATTAATCACCCATTCTGTAACTTTGGTTAAAAGTCATTGCTCTCCAGGGACTTCCCTGGTGGCTCAGTGGAAGAATCCGCCTGCCAGTGCAGGGGATACGGGTTCGAGCCATGGTCCGGGAAGATCCCACATGCCGCGGAGCAGCTAAGCCTGTGTGCCACAACTACTGAGCCGGCGCTCTAGAGCCCACGAGCCACAACTACTGAGCCTGTGTCCCACAACTACTGAAGCCTGCACGCTTAGAGCCTGTGCTCTGCAACAAGAGAAGCCACTGCCGTGAGAAGCCTGCGCGCTGCAAGGAAGAGTAGCCCCCGCTCGCCGCAACTAGAGAAATCCCGTGCGCAGCAACGAAGAACCAACGCAGCCAAAATTAAATAAATAAATAGATTTAAAGAAAAAAAAGTCATTGTTCTCCAACTTAACTATTTGATTATAAAATCTCTGTCACTTTGAAGGGTAATTTTTTTTTCTTAAAAATTTGAAAATCTAGAAATTGAAGAAGTTAGCTGTTTTAATTGTCTGTCAGTGGTAAGTATAAAGAAAATTGCTAGCACATCTCAGCACATCACGATATACTGGCTGCTTTATTCCCATCTAGAATTTAAAAATGAGTTATTGTAGTCATTGGTAAAACATATAGAAACATGTCCTGATAAAAGTTTTTCATTTTTATGAAATCTTTTAATGACACCTGTCAATTATACACTAAATAATTTTTTGAAATTTTCTAATAATTCATTATTTCAAATGAAATGGTAATAATTGAGGAACTGCCAGAATTTTCTAAAGTGGCTGCATTTTACATTCCCACCGGCAGTGTATGAGGGTTACTGTTTCTCCACATCCTCAGTAACCATTATTATTGTTTTTTTGTTGATGTTGATAAGCATCCTAGTGGGTGTAAAGTGGTAGGTATCTCATTGTGATTTTGATTTGCATTTCCGTGATGGCTAATGATGTTGAACATATTTTCATTAGCCATTTGTACACCTTCTTTGGTGGAATATCTATTCAGATACTTTGCCTGTTTTTAAATTGGGTTGCTTGCCTTTTCATTATTGAGTTGTAATATTTCTTTACATATTCTAGACACAAGTCCCTAATCATTTGTTTTGCAAAAGTTTTCTTCCATTCTGTGGGCTGTCTTTTCACTTTTCTTAATTGTGTCCTTTGAAGCAAAAAGTTTTAAATTTTCTTGATGGCAGTTAATCTTTTTTTTTTTTTTTTCCTTTTGTTGCTTGTGCTTTGGGTGTCATATATAAGAAACCATTGCTTAAATCCAAAGTCACTTAGGTTCTGATCCATTTTTAACTAATCTTTTATATGGTATGAAGTAGGGTTTCAACTTCATTCTTTTGCATGTAGGTATTCAGTTGTCCCAGCACCCATTTGTTACAATGACAGATTTTTATGAATTAAAAATTTTTTTTTATTTTGTATTGGGGTATAGTTGATTAACAATGTTGTGTTTCAGGTGTACAGCAGAGTGATTCAGTTATACATATACATGTATCTATTCTTTTTCAAATTCTTTTCCCATTTAGGTTATTACAGAATATTGAGCAGATTTTTGTGAATTTTTATCTATACTTCCTAGATCTTATTAGCGGTTGAAGAGATTTTTACTATTCCCACCCTGTTGTCTAAAATAGGAATAATTTTACTAAGTATTAAAGAAAAAATGCTGTGAATAAAAGCACTGCGTTCCATCTTAGGAGTCATATTTTTAGAAGGACACAAACTGGAGCAGCTTTTGTCATTGTTATGTCACAATTTTTTAAAATGGGAAATACAATGTTTGGCAATGAGACTGAGAGAAAGTCCTTCCATTCAGTACCTAAAGATTTTCATTTGGAGCAGGGTTAAGATTGTTTTATGTAGCTCTACAGGCCCTAAGTAGAAATTACAGGTAGATACATTTGAATGCTAGAGAGGAAAGAACTTTGAAACAATTAGATCTGATTAATAACTTAGTAAAATGGGCACCCAGGAGCTCAAGCAGAGGTTGAGTCATTTTGTCATTATATTGACAGAATGGATTTCTGCACGGAACAAAGGTTGTTGAAGGGTTTCCATTTTTCTATTCTACTTTGCTTTCATATTTGTGAAGGATTTTTCTCTTCAGGGTTCATCCTCTTCCAGACTTCTGTCAAATAGCAAAATGAGAGTGAGTTAAAATAGGAGGTTAATGTTTTGAAGGATTAAATGACAGAAGCACTGTACTCCAGTTTTTGGTTGGCTGATATTATGCATTATCCTGAAAACTGGTCTCCTTCTTGAGCTAATTCTTTTCTTTTTTGGCTTCTCTAACCCTGTTGGAAAACGCAATGAACAGTGGGGATGAGGCACTGTAGCAAGAGGGAAAAGTTGGTGAGAACTAAAAATTAAAGCATTAGTCTAACATTACATTTGTGAATGGTTGTGATTCGTCAACTGTTGATTGAAGAAAGTTTGCATGGATTTCAGGAAACTGTAAATTGTGATAGTGTGAATGGAATTTCATTGTTATCCTTTCAGGAAAGTCTAAAAGCTACCTTTCCTGATTCAGGAATTTATGCTGTTATTTTGTAAATGATCCATTAGAAGAGAGTATAGTTAAAAGGAGGACATGTACTAGTACCTATTTGTACTTTTGTGATAGGTGTATTTGAATCCTGTGTTTTAAGGTGTGGAAGAAACCTGATCGTTATATAAGCTGATTGACATAAATGAATTTACCTGGCTTTTAGGCAGAATGATTTACGGACATTTTAGTGATAAAACTCTCAAACTGTGTTACTCAGAATTAGGAACATGAAAAAATTAGGTGTCTTTATTTCTTTGAAGTGAGATTTTTGGAAGGGTTTTTAAAATAGGGGAAAACTTTTGAGCTTAGCCTGTTCCACGTTTTAAACATTTATCTTGTTTGCTCATTTTATAGGCTTTTCCTTATTGAAAGACTATGCCAAAATCTCATTTTGAGCACAGCCTGGATCTTGGTTGGTAACAATTGGCTTAAAATGAAGCTTTCTTTCTGTGATGTTGGTACAGGTATGCCTCAACGCAAAGTAAAGATTTTATATGACTAACTTTTTAAGACTTAAATTTAAAATTTTTGTTTATTGTGTATTCTTTTATGCTTAAGAAAGTAAGAATACTGTTTTTAATGTATATGGGTTTTCTCCTGAACTACTTACACATTAAAAAAAAAAAAACCTGTTAAAGTATACTGTCAAGATTTTCATTTCCTTTGCCTGCTTTTGAATGGACCACCTAAAGGTTGCTACTGTTCACAGGTCTCTCTCTGTGACCCCCACCAGAAGTTAGTAAAAGCCTTCACTTTTTCTCAGTTAATAGATATAAGACATATATGTGCAACACAGAATAGAATGTGGAGGAAATATTACACAGCGTGATGTTTTCCTGTGGTTGCCTTTTGCTTGTAATGTTTAACAGCCCTATTAGCTAAATTTATTAGAGAGGGATTCGCTGTATTAAAGAGTACCCTGCATTCAAGTAGAATTAGCTGTATTGCAATTTCAGAAACACTATTGGAATTGGAAGATGAAGACATTGTGGATGCTGATATTTGGTATTTGCAAAAGAGCTTGAAAAGACTGATACCTGACCACCAGTTTTTTCTGCATGTGTGTGATCTGTGCTTTGATTCAAGCTACCACCACTTATTTAAAGAGCCTGTTGCTCTTTGCAACAGCCTATTTAGCTCTGTAGACAGGAGCCATTGATCCAAAAGCTCTGCTTTTCCTCAAACTCGACTGTAATAGAGATATTAAAGCTAGCCCAGCAAAATTGAATTTCCAACAATGCGGCTTCACCGTTGGTGGACTTGCAGTATTTTAGGTTATAACATTTCAGGTCAGAGGTCATGTCTTCTTCAAGTGCACAAGAGTTCAAATTAGAATGTATAGAGCCAAATTTGACATCAGTGTTAGAGGCTGATCTCATGACAGTATTAAGGGCTTTGGATTAGTACTTAGAAGTTTTCAAGGGATATGCTGAACTTTTTGATGTTCTTCTCTCCATTCTGTCATCTCATCTCTTCTTTTACCCCAACTTGGAGTGATACTGTTATCTGCAGTTGTAGATGCTTTGACACAAGTTTACAGTGTTCACCACATGTCTTGTATAGCAGTTATGTCTTCATGTGTCTTATTTTAGGGGAGGAGGAAATATTTGAATTGTTATATACACTGTATCACCTAATAGAATCTACTTAATAGACACAATATTGTGGAATAAGTAAATTTGACAGTATTGCTCAGAAGCAGAATTTTGGTGATTATGTCAACATTGTACAGATATATTGTAATTTACGTATATCTTCTCTTAATAGAATAAAAGTTCGCTTATTAACACTACTGTAGTTTTTCAACACGCTTCATGGTTTTGACTTCACATTGATTAATTAGGATGCTGGAATTAGCCTCATTTCTTCATCTGTGGGATAGGGGATGAGGGTTGTTCTTGTATTGTAATTACTTCAAACTCTATCTTATTCTAGGTTTCTAGTAATCTGTGGTTCTTAATTAGTTGCAACTTCCATTTATTTTACTTCTTTAGCTAAGAAAAATCATGCAGAATCTAAAAGTAGTCCCATATGAAGGCCTCTGTAC
Organism: Balaenoptera borealis; assembly: GCF_965194805.1. Taxonomy (NCBI): domain Eukaryota; kingdom Metazoa; phylum Chordata; class Mammalia; order Artiodactyla; family Balaenopteridae; genus Balaenoptera; species Balaenoptera borealis. The sequence continues at coordinate 89,781,424 of NC_138862.1, forward strand.
CAAAACCAGGCTTGCCTTCCTTACACCTCACAGAAACAGGCTCAGTGAGGTTGTGAAGGTTTCCTCTCCCATGTGCCAAAGAGAGACTTGAGTTCAGAGCCAGTGATGAAAGGTGCTACATCATCCTGTTAGGCCATGAAATTTATGTGAATCACCAGATAAGACCCTTTTTATCAGGGAGTTTAGAATTTAAAGAGAAAATTAATGCATCAGATTGTGACGTTTTTCTGGAGGAGGTAGGCTGTAGAAGGGAAGGAAGAGATTGACATATGGGAAGATTTCTCAGTGAAGGGCTTTGTTTTTAAACTTTTATTATGAAAAATGTCAAAATACATAAGAATAATACAGTGAATCTTCATGTACCTATTGCAACAGTTATCACCACATGGCCAATCTTTTGCATCTGCATCAGGGGTCAGCAAACTAAGGCCTGCTTTTTGTAAATAAAGTTTTGTTGGAACATACCAAGCCCATTTGTTTTTATTATTGTCTGTAGGCTGTCTTTGTGTTACAATGGCAGCATTGAGTAGTTGCGACAGGGACTGTATGGCCTCCAAAGCCTAAAATATGTGATATTTGGTCCTTCACAGAAAACGTTTGAATATGCCTACCCATTCCTCTCTCTCAATAATATCTTTTTTCAACTTTTCTGTAAATTTGAACTGTCGCATACCTTCCAAATAGATTTACCAGTTTTGGACATTTTTGCACATTTGCTTTATATTATTATTCATCATCTCTTTTATCATTTTTATTTATCTCATTATTCTTATTTTAGCTGAGCCATTTGAGAATAAGTCCTACATATCATGATTTTTTACCTCTCAATACTTGTGTGTATCTCCTTTTTTTTTAAATAAACAAATTTATTCGTTTATTTATTTATTTATTTTATGGCTGCATTGGGTCTTCGTTGCTGCGCCGACTTTCTCTAGTTGCGGTGACTGGGAGCTACTCTTGGTTGTAGTGTGCGGCCTTCTCACTGCAGTGGCTTCTTTTGTTGTAGAGCACGTGCTCTAGGCGCATGGGCTTCAGTAGTTGTGGCATGCGGGCCCAGTAGTTGTGGCACGCAGGCTCACTAGTTATGGCGCATGGGCCTAGTTGCTCCACGGCATGTGGGATCCTCCTGGACCAGGGCTGAAACCCGTGTCCCCTGCATTGGCAGGCGGATTCTTAACCACTGCGCCAGCAGGGAAGCCCTTGTGTGTATCTCTTAAGAACAAGGACATTCTCTTGTTATAAGTAAGCTCAGCGCGGTGATCTAATTTAGGGATATTGATGCAGTATTCATACAATACTATTATTTAGTGTATTTCATATTCAAATTTTGCTAGTTGTCCCAGTGATCTTGCTAACAATTGTTTTGCCCTGATGTAGGATCCAATCCAAGAGCACACATTGACTAATCTTTAATCTGGCCTCAGACTTTGTGTCTTACTACATTGACATTGACAGTTGAAAAATGTTCCTCAGTTTGAGTGTGCTTCCTCAGGAACAGGATCAGATTATGTTAACTGTGGCTTTAAAGAAAAGGATGGAATCCTATAACAAGAAAAAGCTATAGATGATAATTGCAAGAATTCTGGACCAAAAATCAAGAATGAGCCTGAGTTCTAGTTACAAAGAAAATTGCTTATCCGTTGTGTGTGTGTGTGTGTGTCTGTGTCTGTGTCTGCCTGTGTGGTGAGAAGGAAAAAAAAAAGAATGGAAGTATACTGTATTTGAAGAGCATATACTTCGGAGGTGGTGACATAGTTCTTAATAGCAGCTGTTTTTGGAGTAACTATTATGAATAATTGTTTGAACGTAAGCAAATTACTTCACATCTTAGGGCCATTTTGTAAAATGTGGCAAATATATTCCTGCCTTTTCAGGTTGTTTGGGGGAGTAAATGAGATAACACATGCAAAGTAAAAAGGTGCTACATCGTGCGATACTGATTTAAATGTAGTAGATTTGGAAAAGAGGGAAATTAATATGAGTTAGAGCTGTCAAAACGAAACTTGAATAGAGACGATTGCACTTGAACTGTGATCTGAAGGATGGGTTGACTTTGGATAAAATATCTAGGTGTGGAGAATCCATTGGAAATTTTTAAGGGTAAAGCAATATGGTCAGATTAGTGTGGGAAATAAGATTAGAGTGATGAGATTGCAAGAACAGGTAAACCTTGATTTTTTAAAAAATTTAATTAATTAATTAATTTTTGGCTGCGTTGGATCTTCGCTGCTGCGTGTGGGTTTTCTTTGGTTGCGTCGAACGGGGGCTACTCTGTTGCGGTGCGCAGGCTTCTCATTGCGGTGGCTTCTCTTGTTGCGGAGCATGGGCTCTAGGCACACGGGCTTCAGTAGTTGCAGCATGTGGGCTCAGTAGTTGTGGCTCGCTGGCTCTAGAGCACAGGCTCAGTCATTGTGGCTCACGGGCTTAGTTGCTCCGCGGCATGTGGGACCTTCCCGGACCAGGGCTCGAACCCGTGTCCCCTGCATTGGCAGGCGGATTCTTAACCGCTGCGCCACCAGGTAAGTCCAAACCTTGAATTTTGAGTATGAAGATCTGGATTCTGTTCCAGCCTTTGTCATTGGCTAGTTGTTTGAATTGGGGTAAATTACTTAAGCTCTCTGGACTGTATTTTCAGCCCTATAACATGACTTGTAAATTGCCAGAGTTCTGCAGAGAGGAGAAACATCTCTGGTAGGTTGGAGTATTAAGGCAAGACTTTCAGCAGGAAGGAACTGAGCTTAGTCTCAAAAAATGGTTAGGCTCTGGATAGGATGAGAAGGAAAGGGAAAGCCATTAGAATAAGCATACTAAATTAAAGAAGGCACCATTGAAATTAAACCTACTCTATCACAGGTTAAGAAGGGATGCATGTTGGACAGTATTAGAAACTAAGGTTCAATTCTAGGCTCTGTAAGTGGGATCTTTATAATTATGTATAGCATTTAGAGTTGTGGAGTAGGAAAATGGCCCTCTCAGTTATTTGAATAAAGTTTGGTGAGACACGTATTGCAATATAACTAGATTCACTTTATGCAGCATTTTGGAATGATGGTTTGTGAATAGTTTGATTAGGGAGCCTAAGGGATTTTTGTTGGAGAGGAGGATACCTCAACTCTCTTCTTCCAGAAATTTGGTGTTAGAGATACCAAGATTTAGTGGAAGGAAAGGGCAACGACAGCACTGCAAATAAAATGACCTTGAAGAAAATGTGTGACATTGAAATATAGGCCTAAGGAGTTTTTGGAGTGTTTCTGCATATCAGTTGATTTTGGAGCTTCTGTTGATCTTGCAGGAACAATGAATGGTTTTGGAAGTATAGCCAATTAACAATGTTGTGATAGTTTCAGGTGCACAGCAAAGGTTTTCGTCCATATGTATACATGTATCCATTCTCCCGCAAACTCCCCTCCCATCCAGGCTGCCACATAACATTGCGCAGCGCTCCCTGTGTTATACAGTAGGTCCTTGTTGGTTGTCTGTTTTGAATACAGCAGTGTGGACGTGTGGATCCCAGTCCCCGAGTATTATAGTGTACTCATTTTGTGTGTACGTTCTCTTCTACTAGAATATAAACTGCAGGGAGTTTTCTTTACTGCTCTGTACCTATCATTTGAAATGATGCCTGGCATATAGTAGGCACTCAATACATAGTAATCAAATGAATGAAGAAATATGGTATTTCACAGCATAATGTGTAATTAATCCTAATAATAACTATGAATTAAGCCCAATAAATGAGAATTCACAAAAGGATTCTTTTAAAGTTTCCCTAAAGTCTTTCTACTTACTCCCTTTCTTGTTCCCCCTTTGTTTATGGGCTTTGCTTTGGTCAGTGAAAGGGGAATATGACAGGTCACATTTTAATTTCATCTAGGAATCCAGTCATGCTTTTGGATAAAAACATGTTGGCCAGATTTTTAGCCTTAATTGGAAAGGACACTTAACATCCTTTAATAGAATAAAGCCAGCAATTTAAAAGTTTATATTATATTAGTGATCATCTAAAATTTAAAACATATTTGGTAAAATTCCATACTTAAAGATTTTCTACCTAAAAATTATATTAAATCTTGTTAAATTACCAAATTACCAGTGATCGGGGTGTGCAAAAGGCAAGAGTAGTTAATGTTTGTTATTTGCATAAAGGAAGTTTTATTTCCTGTCTTTGGATGACCTAGAAAATCAGAAATTTCAGTGCTTTTTAAAAAAAAAAAATACCGTGGAAGTAATGAATGCATGTAATAAAGTAAAAAATAAAAGGGGGAGAGGACTTCTTTACTAGCCCTATCCTCAGGAGACAACGATGTTAAGAACTTTTGTTTTGGTTCTTTTGGTGGTTGCCATTATACATTTATTTTTGTCTTTCTTGATCTGTGAGCTTTATATGCAATTTATTGTCTTCAACTTTTAAATGAAATGTCCTTGATAACATCGTAGTGAAATGTGTTCTTTGAATAATGCCTTGGGGAGAGAAAAGTTGTTGTAGATTGACATAAAGAAAACATGAGAATGTACAATAATAAGAGGTTTATCAGGCAGGAGAAATATTGGGAACTGTCAAGGAAAAACATTACTGTGGTTTTCTTTCCTCACACACACAGTACTTCTGACGCTGCTGATCACCAAACGTGTGGTAGTTTTTTCCACACCACTTCTCTGCAACACCAGCTGAGTGTCCTGCAGTTCATTTCAGTTCTGACACTGTGTACCTGTACTTAGCATCATCTCACAAGTTCAGGGGTCAGTCCCACAGGCTGCCCCCATTTCAGACGCCAGACACAAGTCCTAGGTTGTTGCTTCTGACGAACTGGCTATAAATTGGGGTTCCCATGACCCCCTTCCTGGGTGTGATGATTTGCTAGAATGGCTCATAGAACTTAGGAAACCACTTATTGACGTTTACCGGTGTATTATAAAAGGATTTGACAGAGGATACAGATGAACATCCAGATGGAAGAGATGCATAGGGCAAGGTATGGGGGAAGAGGTGAGGAGCTTCCATGCCCTCTACAGGTGCACCACCTTCCTAGTACCTTCATGCATTCAGCAGTCCAGTAGCTCTCTGAATCCCATCCTTTTGAGGATTTTATGGAGGCTTCGTCATGCAGGGCATGGTCAGTCCTTAACTCAGTCACCAGTCTCTCTCCCCTCGCTGGGGGATGACAGGGTGGAGTGGAAAGTTCCAAGCTTCTAATCATGGCTTGGTCTTTTTTGTGACCAGCCCCATCCTGAAGTTATCTGGGAGCTCACCAAGAGTCTCCTCATTAGAACAAAAGACATTCCTGTCACCCAGCAAATTCCCAGGAATTTAGGACCTCTGTCAGAAATCATGATCTAACATCGAATATTAGAACAAAAGACATTCCTATCACCCAGCAAATTCCCAGGAATTTAGGACCTCTGTCAGAAATCAAGATCTAACATCAAATATTAGAACAAAAGACATTCCCAGTGCTCTTATCATTAGGAAATTACGAGGATTTTAGGAGTTCTGTGCCAGGAACTGAGGGCAGGTATATGTATGTATTTTTTTCTATTATTTCACAGTATCAAATGGATCAAATTAGCTGTAAGGTCATTCTAGATATACCTTGAGCGAAAGTCTGGTGTTCCTCTGTGTTCTCCTTGTATACTCCATGTCAGTCTAGGAATACATATCTGGGTATAATTGGACTTCAGGGAGATGCAGTGTCTGCCAAGTCTTTCTTTATGCAGAGAATTCCTTGGGGACTTGGAGTTTGAAGCAGTTCTAGAAGTTTATTTTTGCGTGTGTAGTATGGTTATAACTAGCCTGTTCTTTCACCCTGTACACTGTAAAGTCCATGGTGCTTAAATAGGCTCTGAATAAATGAATGAATGTTGAAGGACATCGAGAGTTTGAAGAAATAAGTGATTTTGAAAGAATAGATGTTTTATATTGGCTTGGAATGGAAAAAGTTTCTTAGAATGTGGCTTAACGGTAGTCATGGCCTGAGTATTCAGCACGTCCTGAATTTCTGACCAAGAACAATGGATAAAGTAAGTGAGGAAACGAAAAAATAAGTCAAAATTTATATACCTTTAAGAGATGTATAAAAGGCCATTGGTCCTAGACAACTTCTTTTTTTAAAATTTATTTTACTGAAATATAGTTGATTACAATGTTTTGTTTATTTCTGCTATATAGCAAAGTAGACTTTTTTCTGTTTACTACCTTGCATGGTCTAAAAAAGCAAATTGATGGGGTCATAACGTTCAGTGGTTCTTGGTTGACATTCATCTTATACTAGCGAACCCATTCTGGTCTTCAGTACTGCTTTTCTGTCCTTTGAACGAAATAGCCAGTTTTGCTCTATATTTCTCCCAATCATTGACACGGAAATCAAGCAGAATTTATTAAAGCTCCAAGTGGGATTTGCTGACTTCTTTCAATTTAGAAAATTAGTCTCTTACTAGTGGCGTTAGAAGTTAGAGTGAATCATACTGTTAACATCATTATTACTATACTAGAGAAGATGCATATTAATGGAATTTATAGAGCGCATTAAATAGGGCAGGGTAGCAGACATCAGGGAAAACTAAGAGCTTACACTGCCTATAGGGAACTTCCTGGAATGGGAAACTACAGGTTATTTCCTATTCATGTTTGTAAGTTATTATTGATGTTATATTTAGAAAGAAAATAGTTTTAGACTTCACAGATATTCAGTAATCTATATGACATTCAAAAACAAAATAAAGGTACTATTTTAAAATACTGTTTAATTATGGAGAAGGCTTAATGGAAGCCTTATTAAACTTACCCATTATTTGCTATCATTGAAAGTTGTAATTCCCTGGAATTAAGTGTTGCTGTTTTAAGTAGTAGCCTCATTGCTTCTCAGCTACTGTTTGGAAGCCAGGGAGCAGGAATAAAAATGTTAGACTGATATTTCTTTAAAATGTGGACATTTGATTAATCCAATACCCACTGTAGACAATTGATAGTGATGTTAATTAAAAATGGGTATTACTTCTTAGGGGCCAAAATCTTGACCACCCCTGCTTCCCTGTTTGATAATCCTCTTTTTTTTCTCTCATTGTATATCCAATATTTAATCCGGAAGTGATACCCCATTTTCAGAATGCCTATAGCAGTCTGTTTAAAAAAAAAAAAAAAGAGTTCCATTTTTGTTTTTATAAAATAAACTGTGCATAGCATTCATGAAAACACGAAGTTTTCTGCATATTTAGATTGAGTGGATTGATTGATAGTTTATTCCAGCAAATATCTTCTATTAAAGGACAGCTCAGTGTGTTTCATCACACACAAAATCTAGTAAAATAACAGTGCTGTCATTAATTAAGTGCTTTTTATATCTCAGGTACTATTACATGCCTGATACGCATTCTCTTTTTTAGTTCTCATAACAACACCCCTATGTAGTTTTACAGATGAGAAGACAGATTTAGAGAGGTTGAATAACCAGCCTAATGTATCATACTCAGTAAGTGGTAGAGCCACAGTATTTTTGCAGTTCTATTCTAGTTCTGTGGGTCGTTTCTTTTGCCTTAAATCCAAGAATTTGGTGAAGAATGGGTGAAACTGTGAAATAGAAGACAGTGTGAATATTTATTGAGTGAATGCACTAATGTAATTGAATAATGGTAAAGAACTAGACATTTGTTTTTTATAATCGTGTATTGTAAAGAAATGGCTTGGCATGGGGTTATTAAGTACATCTGGGAAGGAGTAGGGAATTTGGTGTGGTTAGAAGAGAGCAAGGACATAAAATATTCAAATCACTCTGAGAGGGGAAAGCAAGAAATAAAAATGATAGGTATGAGATAGGGATATAATTTCATAGTGGCCGCGAATAAACCTAGAAGTTTTGAAAATGCCTAGACAGCTTCATTACAGTAAACACGTAAAGAACGTCCATATTCTTTCAGATTTTATTTCCTCCAATGTTAGAATGCCAGTAGAGCAAATTTGTCTACCTTCCTTGTCTTTCTTTCCAGGATCTTGGGGTTAGAAGCTGATGATGAAAGGAGTCCCTGCCTATTCTGTCCAGTTTTTGTCTGTAGAACAATGAAGGGAAAAATAGCAAACCTTAGACCTTTGTCAGCGATTCATTCACTTTAAGCTGTTGATAATTCTTTCTTTTTATGCAGTTGTCCTTTGCCTTCCCAGTTCCTCTAATCTGGCCTAAAGTGATCAACGGGATCAAAATCAAACCGTGAACCCTAAAAAGAGCAAAACTAGGAAATGCCTTTTAAGAGTAGCCATTATATTTTTAAATTTGCATCTGCATTTGTAATAGAGTGGCACTGCATTGAAATGGTTTTAAAATGGTTTACTAAGATGTGATAGTTATGATAATGTGTTTGGGTAATACAGTATTTTAGAGCGAAGTGTGGTTGTTAAATAAGTGGTCATGGTTCTTATTTTTTAGCCTTGGAACAAAAATTATACTTCCAGGATTCTGAATTTCACATATGGTTTTCATTAGACTAACATTTGTCTTCCTTCTTCCTGAAATTGATTTTGTGAGGGAGTGAAAAACAATACAGAGATGTTATTGTCATAGATTAAGGTACCTGTGCAGATAAGGTCTTCATTTTAACCACCAACCGCCTTTTGTGAGAGGGGTACATTTTACCATATTTGCCATGCTTTGTTCCAGGCATTTTTCAAGATAACATACCCTATATTGAAAGGAGACAGGCATATAAAATAAGTATCCACAGTGGTGGTAGAGCTTAGGTGGGATGTAGGTGATCTAAAATTTAGCTAGAGGATACAGCATATCCAAAGTCACGAGGGTGTGGGAGGTTTGGGGAACTGAAAACGTATTTGTGAAGTAACACCCTAGAGATAGAAAGTAATGGTGTTTGCTGATTGGTTAAGCTGTAGGAGATGAAGGAGGAGAAGGAGCCGTATTTCTAGCTTGAGTGACTGGAGGATGGAGCCATACCCAGAGGTAGAGAATATAAGAAGAGGAGCAAGTTTGGGGTGGGAGATGAATTAAGTTTATATATGGTAAGTTTGAAATGCTTTGGGGACATCTAGGGAGAGAGTGATGTCCAGTTGGCTTCAAGTAACTGAAAGTACTACTTTAAACAAATTTTTAAAAAATAGGCAAGAAGTTGCTATTTTTTTATCCCATTCTCCTTAGTGGAAGGAATTTCATCAGGCTCATTGCCTCGGTTGAAAAATGGCTACTGCTTCAGGAGGCATCCTGTTAAATAATAAAGCAGAAGGAAGTGCTGCGTCTGTTGTTTATTTTCAGGAAAGCAAATGCTTCCCTAGCCTCTTCCCTTGCCTTGATGGCTGCCCTCCCCACCCCCTGTTTTTTAACTTTTAAATACACATAGCATTTCAAGAACTAGTTAGTTGTATGAAATACTTTAGGTCAAAAGTATTTGGAAGCTGGGTAGGCGTGGGTGGCGAAAAAGTTGTATTTATTGGTGGGTGGACTTATACTGTCCCGTGGTGGGGGGTACCTGAGGTCCATACTGTACTTGACTCCATCCTACCTGCAGCAATAAGAATTTGGATATAGATCTCTTCCTCCTAAGTGATACTTTCATTACAAATTATTTGTCATGTTGGAGTAAGAAAACTCTTTTTGGAAACAAAGGTTTTGAAAATGGACTCGGGACACCTAGAGGAGGAGAGTGATGAGTTTAACCCCTCATTTGATGTCCCTTATTCTTCCTCTTATTAGTGTCGATCTTGGTCTAATAACTTCTTTGAGCCCAAGTTAGCTTGTTTCCGAAACGGAGATAGTAATACCTACTGTACAAGTTGGTTATGCGATTTAAATGATACTGAGTGCATAAGCAGTGCAGAGTTCGGTATTCATTTTGTTACTTCTGGTAAGAAATATTGAACCTCTGGGCCTCAATTTCTTTATAAACTAGACTGCTTTACTTTCTTTAACCTTCATATCATCAAAACAAATGCTCTATGCTATTTATAAGATACTTTTTATTTTAATTTTTTTTTTTTTTGGCTGCACCATGCAGCTTATGGGATCTTAGTTTCCTGTCCTGGCCTGTGGTAGTGAAAGCACCGAGTCCTAACTACTTGTCCTCCAGGGAATTCCCTATAAGGTATTTTTTAGTTAGTTTGGTTTTATGTCTGTGTTGCCTTTATTTTTCAGAAATCAGAGAGCCTGTTTTTTTTGTGAGCCTAGTTCTTACTTTTTAAAAGAGATCAAAGGATTTTACAGTTCAACCCAGTCATTGCTTATATAGGAGCTGAATTAGTCCTATAGAAGCTTTAAGTTACAGGCCCAAGACCACTGACATCCTAGAGGCAGAGTAGGGATAAGGACCCAGGTGTGTTGTGAGGAAAGGGTTCACCGAACCTTTCTCTTTCTGTGGATAAATGACCTTGGTTTAATTTTTAGCTGTGTTTCATGTGACACATAAAGGTGGAATGTCAGCAATATTACCAGCCAGTGTGGAGCATGGCAAAATGGTCCCTGACTTGTGAATTGCATCTGGAGTGGGAGTGAATACCTGGTAGGAGGACGTGGTACATTCTTCTAACTGAGCATGTCCCTTGATGGGTTGGGTCCCCTGGAAGCTATATGCATGAGACTCTTAAAAGATGGTATTGGTTCCTCTGCGGAGCTTAAGGTTTCCAAGCCAGGGTGGCTTCCACACCCATCTATGAATTCTTGCACCCTTTTACCTGAGCAATCACGTGGTGGTGGTAGGAGGGAGAAGTGCAAAGACAGCAGCTCCTGGATTGCATGTTCTGCTGTCTGATACCCTGATAGGCTTTCCTGTCCTATAGCCTTCTGAGTGAACAGGTTACAGCTGCGGCCGGCTTAGGTTTTGGGAATTCCTCTAGTCGGAATCATCAGGGTAGTTCTTTTCATCTGATTGGTTAGCCTTGACTTGAGATCAAGAGGCCGTGAACAATCATGCACAACAGATTTTCATCCTCTTTGATTTTCCTCAAAATATTCTTTAAACAATTTCTGGCTTATTTCCCTTCTTAAGAGGAAGAGGTAAGATCTTGTTGCCACTCCACAAATCTTACCAGCACTACCACCCCCGTCGCTGGAATCTAGAATTACATTTTAGGTATGATAGTGGGTACAAGCTATAGAGATACTCTTATTTTTTCCAGGATTTTACAGTTGAAGTTATTGTTGTTCTACTAAAGAATATGGAACACAGTGGGAGGAGGGTGAACAAGACCAGAGACCCTTAAGCATTTGAGGACACCTTGGTTTACATCCACAGTTGTGTTTAGTTCTTTTTCCCTAGTTAAGTATTTTAAGGTGATGATGGGTAGGTAAGTGTATGAAGTACTAGGCACAATATAAGCATTTGGTGGATATTAAAAAATTGAGTCTTTTTTCTAAACTGTAGTAGGACTTAAGTGACCAGGCATTCCGTTTCAGTGACATTTTTCTGTTTTTCAGTATCCTGTGCCTTGAAAAAGTTTGAAGCTCTTTGATGTTAACTTTGTAAGAATGCTTGTATGAAAAATAATTTGACTGAACAGACTCTGGGCAACAGTTACGAAGGTTCTCTTATTTAGCGTATCTTTTCTTTTGCATTTGATAACTTTTATGATGGTCTCCATAATATTATAATGCTAAATATTTAAATAAACCTGTCACTTATAATGCCTAATATCTATCCTAGCAATTATGGCTTCATAATACATAGTAGATGTAGGTAAGAACAGACATTTCAGAGAAAAAATTAGAGTAATTGAAATATAGATGACCTATTTTGTGAATATGGAGGTTCTGCTTCCAGCACTAAGCTGACAGCATCAAGATAAGGCACATCTTCACACATGATTGCCTGAATACAAAACATAGAATGTACAATAGCTTCCTGAGTATCTCACCACCTCTCAATTGAAATACAAACCAGTTCTGACCATCCTACTGCTACTGCAGTGTGGGCACCAGCTTCTCCTTCCCCCAGAAAACTCCTAATTCTCTTCACCCTATTTGGACTTTTTCATTTTTTTAAAAATGTGTTTTGTGTTTTTTTGTTGTTTGCATTTTGTTTTTTATTTATTTTATATATTTAAAATTTTTTTTTGCTGTGCCATGGCATGCGGGATCTTAGTTCCCCGACCAGGGATGGAACCCGTGCCCCCTGCAGTGGGAGCATAGATTCCTAACCTCCGGACCACCAGGGAATTCCCTTTTTCATTTTTCATAGCATTTATCACCTTTTACATAACAAGTAATTTTAAATTCTGCTGGAATTTGAACTTTGTGAGGGCAAGGATCTTTATTTACTGATGTATTATAGTAATTTTGTTCCATTGTTAATATTATGGATATCTAGTAGAGATGTTAATATTAATGTCAACAATATCTGGTAGAGATGTAAATAAAACTTTTCTTCTCCTTCTTTCTCCCCTCCCCCTCTCTTTTCCATTCTCTCCACAGTTCTGTTGTCTATTGCAGGATACATCTTAGAGTCAGCTTTAAAAAAAACAAAAAAACAAAAAACCCCAAAACCTACTGTTTAACTTAGTTTAGAGATAAACATGGATTTTAAATTACATTGCATCCTGGTCTCCTGAAGGAGAATCTGGCTTTCTTCTCAGTTTGCCTTTTCTTGAGTAACTGATGCATCTCTAATGCAGAGAGTTCACTTATAGCATGCGGATCCTTTGTTGTTGATGGAATTTTTAGTTGCTTTGATATTAGAGAAGTGGGAGAAGTTAAGAAAATTGACATTTTGTTTTAAATATAGTTCTGTCTATAGATAATTTTATGAACTTGTTTTTAAAAAAATAATTACAAATACCCAATTTACTTGTTTCTTTCCCAGATTTATCTGTGAATTATATTATGATTTAGGAGTGTTAGAAAATGTGGAAACATCTTTTGCAGTAACAGTTTAGTTCACATTATAGAAGTGATTTTTGGTGTCCAGTTATCACTAACCGTGTCAAAAAAGTAATATACAAGATCATTTTCTCTTAATTAAAAATATGCAAAATAATTCTTCTTACTCACTACTTGGTGAACATTAGCTAGTATTGGCAAAACTTATGGCCAACATTTTTTCTTGCTTCCATTTGCTCTGGCCAAGAGAGTTCATTTCCAGGACCACTTTGATATTTCTATGCCTTCATTGTTCTCTTTCTTTGCTGTTGTTGTTGTGTTTTTTTTTTTAATATTTCCCATTGCTATTTTTATAATCTCATGGTAAGTCATAAAAGTCATAAAGTTTTTAAATTTAGAACCTAAATTTTTAATCTTTCAGTACTATTCTTAATCCTTTTGTATTCTTTTACACTCTACAAGCAGTTATAAGTAGCTGATATTTATTAGTATTATTTCTGTGTGAAAACATCTTTAGAGATTTAATAGGATTGGTGCTCACTTGTTTTTAAATCCTAGTTTTTTTTTTCTTACAATAACCCAAACTATATGTTCATACTTGCTGTGAAGCTGTCTAGTGCTCACACAGTCCCAGCAGAGTGTAGTCTTGTAGAATAGCCTCATTCTGCAGATGAGGATACTGAGGACTTGACTTGCTCATGGTTGTAAGGGTGAGACGTGAAAGACTTGTGTTTTTAAGCAGCAAGAGTAGAAATCTTTCGTTCTTTCCATTCTGCCTCCACTGCCTTTTAAGTCTGAAGATGGCAGAGAAATACTAGAGTTTTAACACGCTTCCTTTCTGATTGAACTTCATTATTATGTAGAGTGCCATATAAGATAACATGTTTGAATGCATTGGAAAGTTACCTTCCTATAGAATGGTTACATAGTTTTAGTGGAGAATGCTCGAGTAATTTATTTTTGCTTGGTCTGTTTACTTTATTTGATTAAAAAAATTTTTCTTTTAAATTTTGTTTAACCTAAAAGTGTTATGCTCTGTCCTCGATCAGTAGAATTTTGGATGGTCTTGGGCATTACTTCAGGGGCAAAAAGTGTTGCCTGTAGCCCTTATTTTTGTATGTGTGTTTTGAATAAAGTTTTTGTGGAAACAGAAATACCCATTCATTTCTATATTGTCCGTGACTGCTTTGCACTGTAATAGCAGAGTTGAGTGGTTGTGAGAGACTGTGTGGTCTGCAAAACCAAAAATATTTACTTTCTGGCCATAGTGTCAACCTCTATACCATTGCATGACAGTGACTGGAAAGTCAGGTGGAACCTTTGTGTAGTATTCATATAGTCTCTGTTGGTGCTTCATTGTAATTTGGGTGGTGGGCAGGGAGAGGGGTAGTGTTTTGTATTGAAGTAAATAAATTGAATTACTTAAGAAAGGTGGTCTTTTTTCTTTTCATGACCCCCTGGAGAGAGTGAGTGTGAAAAGTGTATATGTGTGTCCCTATTCCTGTGTTTGTGTGTCCTGAGTGGATCAGGCAGACAACACAGTGTATTTGCTGGTTTAAATGTTTCATTTTAAATTTGGTGAAATTGAAAGCAGTCTGGCAAACCAACATCAGATGAGAATTAGGCATATTTTAGAATTATGAATATGTAATTTATTTTATAATATACTCAGAATGAATTATGTTAAAAGGCAGCCCTGATTTCTTAAAGGGGTGTATTTCTGACTGCCATTCTGATAGAAATATGGTAGTTAAATGAGCAATTTGTTTTAACTTACTGAAGGCAAAACATTTGTTGGTACTGCCTAGATTATACCTTAAGCTTTTCTATATGTAAGGAAATACTCTTAAGACACACAAGAGTGACTCTTCTGAATCTGAGTAGAGATAGAAATGTAACATTTTAAAATTCTGAACCTAACATCTAATTTAATGTAAATATATTTTTTTCTTTTTGTGTCTAGAGTACTTCAGAATGACAGTTTCATTTCAGTAATTATCTGCTGGCATGTTCTTAATTTTAAAAAAAAGTTAAGAAGCATATTCCTTTCTGTTACAAACTGAAAGTTGAAGACTTAGTTTTGAAGAGGCTCTGCTTCAGTGTGTGTTCATTGTCACTCCGTGTGGTCACACTGGTTAAGATAACTGTCATGTTCATGCACACTGCAAATCTGTTGTAATTTAAGACTTCTATCCATCATTACTCTCTTTTGTGTGTGCATATAGTAATGCTCTTATATCAACTCACAGAAGACAAAGCTGGACTCTACAGTCATATAGCACACAGCATAGCAGAATATGAATGGGCAGTTGGTGTCCTGCACAGAAGTTTGCAGCCAAGGGGACAAGTGGGTGCTGACATTCAGGCCACATACACATTCAGCCAAGCCATTTCCCTGGTATTGGGACCGTGTCTTCTCAGAGGAAAGGCCTCGTTACTTACATGTATTATTTTTAAATGATTTGAGTTCTGTGCCAGGCACTGTTTAACATTTTATAAATATTAAGTTTTTCAACTCTCATAACAGTTTATTTTACAGATGAGGAAACTGAGGCACTGAGAGGTTAAGTACCTTGTCTTAGATCATCTAGCTGTAATTTCAGAGCTGTGTGATTCCACAGTTCAGGCTCCTAACTCTCTGTACTGTAATATGCCTTCTCTTTTTTTCTAATCTGTCCTGCTGGTGTCTAATTTGCACAAAGGTGCTGCAGAGGTTATTGGTGGCCCTGATAGCATACTTGAATGAGTTGGAAGGCATTGGACAGGGCACACATACAACCCCGTATCATATCCCACTGTAATAACTTCCTTGCTGAGTGATAATCCAGGTTTTGTTTAAAAATTTCCATTGATTTGTAGAACAGTTTTTCATTAGAGTGAGCAGAAAAAATATCTTTCTATAACCTCTATCTACTACTTAGCATTTTGTGGCACAAAGCTGAGTCTCATTTGGTCTTTCTGTGTCTTTTTATCTAAATGTAGGTATCAGCAATGTTCGTTTTGTGGTCTGTCTGGCTCTCTTTCTGTTTGAGATGTCCTCATTATTATTGTCCTTCCTTTCCTAATTCATTTTTGGGGAGAAGGATTGAGTTTATCATTTATCTTTTGTTTCTTTTGTTCATCTTAAAATCAAATTAATAAAACTTTTACTCAATGTAGTATGTTTCCGTCTCTAGTTCTGAGAATGAGAGGACTCACTTTGCAATGCTAATGTTATTGAAAGAAGTGATCCCTCTGTACTTTCCCCCTCTCCCCCCCAGCCCCACAGATTAATAATTAGACTCTGACTAGTAAAACTCCCCATCCTGCCCTTTCCTGCCACGTAGTCCAGTGGTTCTCAACCCCATTGGAATCATCTGTGGGAGCTTTTAAACTCAACGGATGTGCAGATTCTACCTTAGACCAACTAAATCCAAGTGAAGGACCCACTATGTCACAGGTTAGAATCTGGAAAGGTATTTCTGTAGGACAGAGTTAATCAAAGACCCAACATCCCTGACAAAGCTGTTCTCGTTTCTTCTGGGAATGGATTGTTCAGCAGAATTTTTGTGTTGTCTTAGCCTAATTAACTATTCAAATTTTTTGGTATCTTGAATCAATTATTCAACCCTTGGGAAGAGTAAATAATCTAATAAGATTTGGAATTATGTCAGTTCTTTCTTCTAACTTGTTAAGTGCCCAGGTACCTACCTGTGTGGTCTTAGGCAAATTTGGAATATGGAGAGTTTAGGGTTTTTTTTTCAGTCCCATTATTTCTTAGATCCTTATGCTATTTCTATTGCCTCCTTTTACCCTTTACTTGTTTCTTCCTCCCAAACTACTTAAAAAAAAAAAAAAAGATTTAGCTCCTATCAGCTTTGTCTTAAGAAAACAATGTCAGGTCTGTCATATTTCTAAGGCATCTTAAGTTATAAGTTGCACCATTAATTTAGTAACAGTTTTTTGGGGGGGGGAAGGAAAAAAGAAATTAGTTACAGTTACACAGTGTTGATGTTCTCACCTTTTAAAAAATTAAATGACAATACTATATTTATTCATACATCTAAAAAATTTTTTAAATTGGAGTATAATTGCTTTACAATGTTGTGTTAGTTTCTGCTGTACAACAAAGTGAATCAGCTATATGTATATGTATACCCCCTCCCTCTTGAACCTCCTCCCCGCCCCACCATCCTCACCCATCTAGGTCATCACAAAGTACCTAGCTGAGCTCCCTGTGCTATACAGCACGTTCCCACTAGCTGTCTGTTTTACACATGGTAGTGTATATATGTCAATCCTAATCTCCCAATTCGTCCCACCTTCCCCTTCCCGCACTGTGTCAACATCTCTACATCTGCGTCTCTATTCCTGCCCTGCTAATAGGTTCATCTGTACCATTTTTCTAGATTCCACGTGTATGTGTTAATATATGATATTTGTTTTTCTGTTTCTGACTTCACTGTGTATGACAGACTCTAGGTCCATCCACATCTCTACAAATGATCCGATTTCATTCCTTTTTATGGCTGAGTAATGTTCCATTTCATACATTTTTATATCACCTTTCTAGCATCACAACTTAAGTTTGAGTCTGAGCCTTTTCTCATATTCAAGTTCTCTACCATTGAAAGTTAGTGAACTGGAAGACTTTGATGGGTGGATGTTAGTGCCTAAAAATAAATTTTACTTTTAATAACACTTGAAACTGCCCAAACCAGCCTTTAATTTAAAAATCTCTGTGGCTTTGTATGAGAGAGTTTATTGTTTTTATTGTTTTTAATTGCATTGCTTACTTCCTGACAGGCAAATTTTGGGGTGCTTGATAGTTTTTTGTCTTTTTCTGCACAATAGTGTTTTTTTGGTATAAATGTAATATAAAATTCAACCACATGTGATACTACCATTGAAACTAACTCAACTGAAGTAATAATTGGATGACTAGACACCAGTGCATGTTTAAATTTTTCTTTGTGTGGGTTTGTGTATTTTTTATTTTTAGAAAATTTGGGATCATAATATACAACTTTTAAATTCATTTTCTCTAAATCACTTAAATAACAAAGCAAAGTGAAAATCAGAGTCAGTGATGGCAGAGTTGTGTTTGACCTGACTGTTCTGCCTCTAAGCCTGATCTCAGGGTCAGTTTTCTTAAGATAACCCTCTGTCCCAGCTCATTCCCCCTTTTCACTCACCGCATCTTTTGGCTGCCCAGAATATTATCTGTGTATATGATTCCGTGGGAAATGAGAATAGGGTGAGGAGAGTGCGGGATATAATGCTTTAGAGCTTTGATGAATGTGTAGTATGTTACTTGAGATTGCCACGTTGTAGAAGGCAACTAACAAAGTCATTCTGTGTGAAATGGATCAGTGGAATTGAGAAGATTCAGTTGAAACTTTGATTTACAAATATATTCCTTTTAAAAAAGTTCCAGTTGGAGGTAATCACCATTTATTTATTGTGCTTTGAATCTTGTGCTAAGCAATTTAATTTGAACTTTATCTGTGATTTTTCTTTTGTCCAGAAGTTCACTTAACAAAAACCTTTCTAAGCAGGTTAATTATGATAGCATTGTTATGTTTTTCTCTTAATTCTTGAGAAGATTTCCCCCAATTCTCCAAATTTAAAAAATTCATTTGTAATTTCTGTTCCTTAAGGATAACCAGGTACACATTCTTGACTTTGTTACTGACCACTAGGTTCTAGATTAGATTATGTCACTACTATAAATTATAAGCAAATTTTTTTTTGTTTCTACCTTTTTCTAGGGAAGGGGCTCATAATCCATTAGCTTTTTTTTTCTTTTGAATTTTATTTTATTATTTTATACAGCAGGTTCTTATTAGGTATCTATTTTATACATATTAGTGTATACCCGTCAATCCCAATCTCCCAATTCATCCCACCAACACCCCCCCCCACCCGCTTTCCCCCCTTGGTGTCCATATGTTTGTTCTCTACATCTGTGTGTTTATTTCTGCCTTGCAAACTGGTTTGTCTGTACCATTTTTCTAGATTCCACATATATGTGTTAATATACAATATTTGTTTTTCTCTTTCTGACTTAATTTACTCTGTATGACAGTCTCTAGGTCCATCCACGTCTCTACAGATGACCCAATTTCATTCCTTTTTATGGCTGAGTAATATTCCATTGTATATATGTACCACATCTTCTTTATCCATTTGTCTGTCGATGGGCATTTAGGTTGCTTCCATGTCCTGGCTATTGTAAATAGTGCTGCAGTGAACATGGGGGTGCATGTGTCTTTTTGAATTATGGTTTTCTCTGGGTATATGCCCAGTAGTGGGATTGCTGGGTCATAGGGTGATTCTATTTTTAATTTTTTAAGGAACCTCCATACTGTTCTCCATAGTGGCTGTATCAATTTACATTCCCACCAACAGTGCAAGAGGGTTCCCTTTTCTCCACACCCTCTCCAGCATTTGTTGTTTGTAGATTTTCTGATGATGCCCATTCTAACTGGTGTGAGGTGATACCTCACTGTAGTTTTGATTTGCATTCCTCTAATAATTAGTGACGTTGAGCATCTTTTCATGTGCCTCTTGGCCATCTGTATGTCTTCTTTGGAGAAATGTCTATTTAGATCTTCTCCCCATTTTTTGATTGGGTTGTTTGTTTTTTTAATATTGAGCTGCATGTGCTGTTTATGTATTTTGGAGATTAATCCTTTGTCCATTGATTCGTTTGCAAACATTTTCTCCCATTCTGAGGGTTGTCTTTTCGTCTTGTTTATGGTTTCCTTTGCTGTGCAAAAGCTTTGAAGTTTCATTAGGTCCCATTTGTTTATTTTTGTTTTTATTTCCATTACTCTAGGAGGTGGGTCAAGAAAGATCTTGCTGTGATTTACGTCAAAGAGTGTTCTTCCTGTGTTTTCCTCTAAGAGTTTTATAGTGTCCGGTCTTATGTTTAGGTCTTTAATCCATTTTGAGTTTATCTTTGTGCATGGTGTTAGGGAGTGTTCTAATTTCATTCTTTTACATGTAGCTATCCAGTTTTCCCAGAACCACTTATTGAAGATTCTGTCTTTTCTCCATTGTATATCCTTGCCTCCTTTGTCATAGATTAGTTGACCATAGGTGCATGGGGTTATCTCTGGGCTTTCTGTCTTTTCCATTGATGTATATTTCTGTTTTTGTGTCAGTACCATATTGTTTTGATTACTGTAGCTTTGTAGTGTAGTCTGAAGTCAGGGCGTCTGATTCCTCCAGCTCTGCTTTTTTTCCCTCAGGATTGCTTTGGCTATTCAGGGTCTTTTGTGTCTCCATAGAAATTTTAAGATTTTTTGTTCTAATTCTGTAAAAAACGCCATTGGTAATTTGATAGGGATTGCATTGAATCTGTAGATTGCTTTGGGTAGTATAGTCATTTTCACAATATTGATTCTTCCAATCCAATCCATTAGCTTTTAAAAGAGATCTGTAAATCAAATAAATTTGCCTTTGGAGACTGCAGGGTAGTATGTCTGAAGATCAGTCAGAATATACTGTTGTGCTGTTTTATAGGATTTTTGCATCTTAAAAAAAATCCTAATTTTGTATAGGTGGTAGATTTAAGATGATGTCTGCTGAGATAGCAGTTTCAATTTCTGTACTGAAAGATTAATACTTCATTTATTTTAGGTAAAATGTTCTGAAATACAGATTCTAAAAGCAAAACTTTTTGTTTGGAGACAGAACCAAAGCCTACAAACATTTATTTCATCACAAGAAGTAAAGCACATGGGTTTAGTTTATGTAGTACATCAAGTAGTTGGTCGCTGTACACATTTTATAATGTGACTTATCATAGAGTTTTTTTTTTTAATGGCAAAAGATCAACCTTTATTGGCCACTTTCTGGAAGTGATACTAAAATTATTGGTATAGCCAGGCTCTCCTAAGTATTTTTAAAAAACAAAGCAAGATTCACTGTTGAGTTCCTCCTTATCATTGCGATTTATTTGTGTTGTAATTCAGTATCTACTGTGTTTTATTTTCGAGTATGTATGTACCTATTCCCACACATTTAGATACTATATCATTTTATCAATAAATGTATCTCAAGAACTGTGTATGCTCAGGGCACTATTCTTCTGTGGTGGGACAGCAAGATGAGCAGATTAGTCCCTGGCCTGGGGAGGTCTGATAGGGGAGGCATGGTGAGAGAATAAGGCATTGCAGAGCTGTGGTGAGAGAGACTGGTATTTCTCTCTCAGTGGGTGAGTAATCAAGGGAGGAAGCTGATTTGGGCTGAACCTTGAAAGAGGAGTTGGACTGGGTTTGTGGGCGGAGCCACAGTAGAAGGACATTTCTGGCAGAGGAATGAGCAGTGTCATGGCAGCCTAAGAGTGCAGAGAACGTAGAGGGTGATATGCTGCAGTGAGAGTACAGGAGGTTGAGCAAGTGAGATTATAAAGGCAGTTGTTAAGGATACACATGGTTTTGGTTTTTGGACAATTTGAATCGCTTTAGTACAAATAGCTTTAATATATTGGATTATCTCAGATCACCTTAGATTTTTATAATTCCTTTGTAGAATATATAATTTTATCTTTTAAAGTTCAGATACTCATTTTATAAAGCTGAAGAATTGTGATGTATGCTTTAGAAATGCACTGCACAATGGCCAGGGCATAGGTAAATGGGTCGACTAGGAAAACATTAATACAGAAACCAAAATACAGCCCTGCATATGTTTTTTTAAAGTTCCTGGGAATTCCCTGGCAGTCCAGTGGTTAGGACTCCGCGTTTCCACTGCAGGGGGCATGGCTTCGATCCTTGGTTGGGGAACTAAGATCTGCAAGCCACACGGTGTGGCTGAGGGGAAAAAAAATTCTCAGTTTTTCAGATTTTATTGTGTGTGCAAATGGGCAGACCTGTTGATACACCATTTTCCACAGATTTATTCACCCTTCATATCCTAGAATCAGATATTTAACCCCTTCAATATTTATTAGATCACCTTTGTGGCCTTTTCCCATGAGGAGCTGTAGTCTAATAGGAAAAGCTGAATGAGTGAATGAATGAATGAGGAAAAGAAAGGAAGAGAAAATACGTTTAGAGAAAACTGAGATTAGAGACCTCTGTGAGAGTGATGAGAGAACTAACCACAAAAAAGTAAGAGGAGAGAACCAGGGAGAGGAGGTAAAAGAAAGACTAGCAACTGGAATGATCTGATTTAGTATTTCCCTAAGGTACATGTGTGTAAGTTTGTGTGTGTTGTGTGTGTACACACAATAGTAGTGAAAACAAATATCCATTGAGGTACAGTGTGCAGTTACTCCATATACGTTCATTTGAGACTTTACAAATTAAATATAATTAATATTTAATATTGCGGTTGATTTGCACCCTCATTTGGCTGTGATGTCAGAGAGTCATGTATAACATGGGGTACATAACGGTATTCAAAAGAGTTGGGGGTTCCGCAGGGCAACAGTGGCACTCCCATTCATTCATTCCATTTCTGGGAATTGCCATGCATTTGAGCTTATTCATGTATGTTTACTTGTGTTTGATGATACAGATTTGTGGATTATATTATCCAGTTTTAACTGAACCCCACAAAACAGACTAATAATGTAACGATTCCTGCAAAGAAACTGAATATAAGAAACATGAATAAGAATAGGAAGCAAGAAAATGGTAGAGCTGATACTTAAACTATTAGAATAAGCTTTTCATCTGTCATGATCTAATTATTTTAGAAGGTGGCTGAAAAAATTGGAGATTCTCAAGAAAGATATTTGACAGACAGGCATCGTTCACTATTAGTACTGATGAACCTTACTCTAAAAGTAAATTGTGACTTGAGTTAGTAGTTAATAATGATATAAAACCATCATGATTAAGAAGATATTCAAAAGTTAAGGACCTAGAATGTTATAAACAAGATTGGGGCTTCCCTGGTGGCGCAGTGGTTGAGAATCTGCCTGCCAACGCAGGGGACACGGGTTCAAGCCCTGGTCTGGGAAGATCCCACATGCCACGGAGCAACTAGGCCCGTGAGCCACAATTACTGAGCCTGCGCGTCTGGAGCCTGTGCTCCGCAACAAGAGAGGCTGCGACAGAGGCCCGCGCACCGCGATGAAGAGTGGCCCCCACTTGCCGCAACTAGAGAAAGCCCTCGCACAGAAACGAAGACCCAACACAGCCAAAAATAAATATAAATAAATAAAAATTAAAAAAAAAAACAAACCAAACTTTAAACAAGATTGTATCACTGTAAATATGTAAATAATTTATCTCTTTTTTTTTTTAATAAATTTATTTTATTTTATTTATTTATTTTTGGCTGCATTGGGTCTTCGTTGCTGTGCGTGGGCTTTCTCTAGTTGCGGCAAGTGGGGGCTACTCTTCGTTGCGGTGCATGGGCTTCTCATTGCGGTGGCTTCCCTTGTTGTGGAGCACGGGCTCTAGGTGCGTGGGCTTCAGTAGTTGTGGCACATGGGCTCAGTAGTTGTGGCTAGTGGGTTCCAGAGCACACAGGCTCAGTAGTTGTGGCGCACGGGCTTAGTTGCTCTGTGGCATGTGGGATCTTCCCAGCCCAGGGCTCGAACCCGTGTCCCCTGCATTGGCAGGGGGATTCTTAACCACTGCGCCACCAGGGAAGTCCCTATCTTTATTTTTTACTTCGGTTTTGTGTGTTTTAAAATGTATGACATTTAGTAGCATATGTTAATTATTTATAAGTAATTAGAATGAATGTATGCCAAACTACATAGCTTAGAGCTCAAAAATTCATGAAGACTTTATAGTAAAATAATGGATGTTCGTAACAAATGACCCTGAGTTAGACAGAGCCTAGCAGTAATCTAGTTTTTATTTGAACTCAATCATGATGTCTATAGGACATTTCCCCAATAGGTGCTAGAAAATATCTACTAACTAGCTCACAAATGTTTTGTGCCAGAAAGCCTTGGGGCTCACTTACCTGTCTTGAAGCCCAAGAGGCTGGTGGAATATCGTATGTTGATATAGCTATGTATAATTCCAGTTATAAGTGTGTGGCGTGTTTAATAAATATTATTTTAATTCCTAGATCTTTTTTTAAAAATTATTTGTTTATTTATTTATTTATGGCTGTGTTGGGTCTTCGTTTCTGTGCGAGGGCTTTCTCTAGTTGTGGCAAGTGGGGGCCACTCTTCATCGCGGTGCGCGGGCCTCTCACTAGCGCGGCCTCTCTTGTTGCGGAGCACAGGCTCCAGACGCGCAGGCTCAGTAGTTGTGGCTCACGGGCCCAGCTGCTCCGCGGCACGTGGGATCTTCCCAGACCAGGGCTCGAACCCGTGTTTCCTGCATTGGCAGGCAGATTCTCAACCACAGCGCCACCAGGGAAGCCCCCCTAGATCTTCTTACAGCTCAACTATCTGAAAGTTACATAGCAGCACTGAAGTTATTTAGTGTGGCCTTGGAGTTGGTAATGAGCACAAATGAGGATTCCAGTCAATTAAAGATAAAATTAGAGAGGAGCAAATTTCAAGGGATTAAATTCTTTCTGTATTTATTCAGTGTATTTGCTTAGTTATCTTTTTAGTGTTAGTGACTTAATTCACCTTTTTGGTGTACGAAGAAAAGCTCTTGCATTTCTTTGTGTGGCCTCAGCTTGTACTCCTGCAGAAAAATGCACTCTACGTTTGCACACGGTGGAAGCTGCCCTGGTCAGTGTTCCACCTGGGAGTCGCCACTCTGACAGGGTTGTGAAAAACCACTCGTATATTTGCAAAAAAGGTTGTTGGAAAATAATGTGCTGTGACTCAGCAATTGAGAAGACTGGGTAAACTCCGTAGAATATAAATTCTGAAGAGATACGGTTTAATAAGTTTTGATTGAAATTGTTTCAAAACCAATTAGGTATTTCTCTTTATTGTATTAAACAGAATGTATAGCATATAAGTTTATACCATTCTTTACAGCTCCTGATGATAGATTATGAATCTGCTATACTGGGCCCTGTTGCAGTAGTATTTGCATGAGTTGAGTTGAATGGGGGTGAGTGCCTCCTTTATGCAAATTCATCTCTTTTGAGTCTCATTCTGTTCATTGTGTCAGCCTTTTAAGAATGTAAAGATTCAGTGCCTGCCACATACTACACACTCAAAAGTTGCTGCTGTTTATGACAGCAGTTGCTTAGGAGGAGAAAGATACTCACTGGTTGGGACCTTAAAGGCATAAATAGTATTTTGTACATGTAAAATTTGATATGGGAAATCTTTTAAACTGAACTTGTTTGAAGACACACTGAATATTTTACTTTCCTTTTTCTTAGCATCAGCAACAGCGATTTGTGATTGGCAGTACCAGACATTCAGTTGTACATCCCCACATCAATGCACTGCCAATGGTAAGAATTCTTCCTACTGTTTTTGTCAGAGCTTGTTTTAATTTCTGTTTTTATTATTCTCTTATTTTTAAGAATCTGTTAAGAATTTTGGAAGTTTTTCATAATTTGACAAAATGTGTTCTCAAACTGAAGAAATGTTTTTAAAAATATGTAATTTTTAAGGTACTTAAAATAATGTTTGATTATTTGGTGTTTTTTCTAAAAAGGCAAAACCTCTAATTTGAAGATTTCTATTATCTTGGCTATGGTTATCAGAATGAAAAGTGTTATTATACAGTTAAGATCTTATATTTTAACATGTGGACTATATTTTGTGAATAAAATTTTCTCATTAAACTTAAGTTAGAGTGGCAGTAATGGCTCTTGTGTTTTTGTCCATCATCTTACTAAAATAATCATATTGCATTTCTCCTAATATTTATAGTTAATGGGCAGTTAAATGGCTAAAATTCTACATGTCTTTAGTTAGTGGGTAATTTTCAGGAGAACCGTTCTTATTTATTTAACAAGGTCATTTAGAATCCTTTCTCTGTGGAATGAAAATGTCCACTATGTTATATAGCAGCAAGACCACTGGACTCTGTGGGAATTGGGAGTTGCTCTCTGCTGCATATGTCTTGGATGACTTTTGGCAAGTACTCTTGTAAAATTTGGTGATAGAATTGGACTAAATTTCTAATGTTTATTCTAGCTATAGGCTAAGTGATCTCATCACTGTTCATTAGAATTCAGAATGATTTTACCTTACAAAAAGTAATTCCTTATATAAATGGTATGGCCCTGTATTTGGGGCATCAATAAATAGCAGGAGAATGAATTTTTTTTTTTTTTTTTTTAAAGAATTAATTGCTTAACAACAGTGTTTTCTATAGTGCAGTATCAAAACTTTTAATTATTTTTACTTAAATTTTTATTTTAAATATTAAATCAGGGAGCTATAGAAACTGATTAAGGTTTATAGAATTTGGTGGGAAATTATAGATGCATCAGTCTGAAATAAAAAGTAGTAAAACTTAACTAAAACCAGGATGAGTGAGTGAGATGTGAAAGTTATCTGTGAAAATATTCCTAGGAAATGATTCATTTTAAAGATGAACTTGTCAGTATGTCAATAAGATTTCCTCTGCCTAAACTATCTTCTGAATTCTTACTGCTGAAAAGAAAACGACCTCTCCGCCTCTCCAACCTCCCTTTCTTCTCCCTTCTTCCTTCCCCCCAGTAGTTAGTGGGGAATGTTGGGGAAAATAAGGATTTTTGTTCTGGCTTTACCAAGCACAAAGGCTGACACAGTTCGTCATTCATGTATGACGATACTTGCTGGGTTCTTTGTGGTACCTGGGTGACTTATTACCCATCATTGAATCTGCTGTTTCTTCTGCAGCACTACACTTTCTCACATAAGCAGCTCACCTTAGGTATTTTGAGTGTCTGGCTTTTTTGAAGTTCACATCTGAAACCTGTGCATTTTTCTTGGTTGTTGGAGTCTTAGCTGTTTGTGGCACGTTTCCCCTGAGAAGTGAGTTGCACAGGCCTGTTGGGTATCTGAGAGCCAAGTGCCATGCCACTGGCTCTCTCTTCTAAGTGCCTGTCCTCAGGTGACTTTGTAACGTGCCACTCACATAGCCTGCGTGTTGTTTTGTTTTGTTTGGGGAGCAGCTTGTAGACTGTATTTTAAATCAGATTATCTCAAACGCATTTGCCATCACAAATGTTTATGTTAGTGTTAATTCTGTATATGTGTTAGTGTGAAAGATGAAGAAGGTCAAGATTACACAAATTCGCTTATAGTCTAGCTGTGGACATCAAAGCCATTTCTACACATTTGTAAGATGTACCAGTAAGTTTATAGATATTGGGTTCAAAATGGTGGTTTTCCCATGAGCCTGAGCAATGTAGTAGTGTTCGGGGTTAAATCTGTGCTGTGTACTATCTCACGTGTTTTTCTCTGGAAATGCCATAAAGGAATGCTTTGTGAAAAGTCACCTCTGCCACCCCCCACACCCACTTCAACTTTGTTTTTCATATAAGAACCATGAATATTCTTTTTTTTGCCTCACTCTTCACTTGCCTAAGTGCAAGTTATTTTAACTCTCATAGCATCTTAAGTCACCATGATTTACAGCTACTTTTCAGTGTAAATGTTTCATGCTACTTTCTGCAGTTATCTTATTGCATTAATAGAACCCAGTGACCAGTAGGTGTCCATTATTATTTAGTGTGAAAAATTTTAGATGTACACGAGAGAGAATGGCATGATGAACTCTCACCCAGCTGCAGCATCACCCGCTTTGTTTCCTGTAACCGCTTTGCTCCCATGTTGTTATGCCTCGTGCTTCCCCACCCCCACCCCCATTTATTTTGGAGCCAATACATATGTCACATGATTACATTAATAAATATTTCAGTAGGTATCGATGGAAGATGTGGGCTTTTTAAAAGTATATACTACAGTACCATTTTCCCACTTTAAAAATTGACAGTATTTTTTTTATTTGAAAAGGCTTTTAAATATACTTTAAAAAATTATAGTAAAAAACACATAATATAAAATTTACCATCTTAACCATTTTTAAGTGTACAGTTAGTACACTTAAGTGTAGTGTTAATATATTCACATTGTTGTACAACAGATCTCTAAAAGTTTTTTATCTTGCAAAACTGACTCTGTACTCTTTGAACAAAATCTCCTATTTCTTCCTCTCCCCAGCCACTGTCAACAATCATTTTACATTTTGTTTTCATGAGTTTGACGTCTTTAAGTATCTTATATAAGTGGAATTATACAGTATTTGTCTTTTGTGACTGGCTTATTTAACTTAGAGTAATGTTCTCTAGGTTTGTCTATGTTGTAGCTTATGACAGGATTTTCTACTTTTTAAAAGGTGGAATTTTTGTCTGTATATATCATTTTCTTTATTCATCTATCGATGAACATTTGGGTTACTTCCAACTTTGGCTATGGTGACGAATGCTGCAGTGAACATGAAAGTGCAAATATCTCTTTAAGATCCTGCTTTCAATTCTTTTGGATAAATATCTAGAAGTGAGATTCCTGGGTCATATGATAATTCTAGTTTTAATTTTTTGAGGAAGCTCGATACAGTTTTCCAAAGTGGCTGCACCATTTTACATTCCCAACACTAATGCACAGGGCTCTGATTTCTCTACATTCTTGCCAGTACCTGTTATTTTCTGTGAGAGTTTTTGGCTGTTGTGAGGGTTGGAGGGTTGGTTTGTTTCATTTTGGGGTAGTGAGCACTCTAATAATGGGTGTTAGGTGATGACAGTAATTTCTTAATATCACCATTTATCCTTTTAGTTTCAGCTTTTACAGATTGACAACAAAATCCATACATTACATTTGGTTGCTACTTACAGCTTATGCTTTACCTCTTTATTATATTTTCCTTTTTATTTGTCTTGCAGGGTTTCCTCATTCTGTATTTTGTTAATTGCATCCCTGTAGTAAAATGCCTCTCTTTCCCTTGAATTTTTTAATTTAAAAGATTAATCTAATTCAGATTTTTTTTTTTTGCATTATTTTGGAGTGGGGGTAGGATGGCAGAATATTTTGTAGGTGGTACTAAGTAATTCCATGAAGAGGCATATAATATTTGCTTGTCTCTATTTGTGATTATTAGGTGACCATTGATGATCATTGCCTAGATCATCTCTCATTATTTATTATTTGTAATATTTCTATAAAGAGAAACTTCCTTCATCAGATATTTGGTTACTCTGTGGCACAGTTTGTACAGGAAAGGCATACCAAATTCTTGATTCTTCCCTTTATTTACCAATTTTCTACATCTGTAACTCTATTTCTGTTTCGTAGATAAGTTTATTTTCCAATTTTCAAAGTGCTAAGTTGTTTCCTAGAATGCTGGGAAAAGTAGACCAACAAGGACTTTTTAAAAAGTGTCTCTGTGAGCTTGGGGACTTAAATATTTGATATGTTATTGCATTGTAGTTTTTATTCTTATTCTTAGTATACTCAGATTGTCTTGGCCAAAGGAGCCTTTTTAAATTGACTTCTGAATGTTTTTGACACAACTCTAGTAGTCTCTGAGAGCTTCCTTGCTTTTTGACATAACAAGATGTTCCTGAGCTCATCTTGCACATGTTCTTCCTTAGTCCCCAAATCAGCTGTGTCTCCAGAAAGTCCAGTTCCTTTTAGTGAAAGCAGTATGTAGAGCCACAGTCTAGTGCTAAGGGTATTCGTTGTTTCTGGATGTCTGGTATGTCTGTGATATATCTGATAAAAATATTGGATTTTAATTTTTCAAACTTAAATTCTTTGATTTCAGTACATCCATCCTTTCTCATGCTGAAAAATCTCTTTTTCTAATGGTATTTACATAAACTGGTTTCTTCTGTATATTTATATTATATATAAAGTTATATATATTTAACATATAAATGTATAAAACAGTATATTATTTAAAGGTATAAAATACAGAATATGTAAGATATAAATATGTAAATATATAAATAAATATGAAATTATTGTACATAATATAATTTGTATCTTTATAAATATATTTTTATATATTTAAACCAGTACCACCAATATGATTACTGAAAACTGCTTTTTCTTTGGCCCATGACCCACTGGGGGGTTTACATTCACAGTATTTTGAAATACTCAAAGTAAATCTACTTGTATGATTTTTCTGCCAACTTGGTACAGAATCAGGTCCATTTGTTTCATTGTATTTTTAATTTTTAGGATTTTAAAATATTGATTTAATCTTACTTACAATTTTATTGAAAACACTGATATTACTTCAAAGTGACGTATGTACTTAGTTTCTTCTTCCCCTTATAGGTAACCAAGTTTAACTAGGTTGCTATTTTTAAAAATAAGCAAACCTATGTGTATATATATACTGAACATTTTGGAGATCACCTTATAGTAGTGTATAGAGTTAGTCCTCATTCTTTTTAATAGCTGTGGTGTAGTCCATTACATAGATGTAGCTTAGCTGTTTCATGAATGGCAGTTTTAGGTATGAGCATAAATGTTCATGTAATTTTGAGGCAGTTTGCCAAATTCTTTTCTGTGTAGATTTTATGCCATCTTATATTTTTTCCAGCAATGTATGAGGGTGTCTGTTTTCCCACTTGTAAACAGTGTATAGTCAGAACTTTTTGGATATATACATATTTAATCTGATAGTTGAGAAATGGTGTCTCGATGTAGCTCTAGTTTGCATCTTATGTGTTTTAGAACAATTTGTATGTTTTTTTTCTTTGAACTGTTCCAAGATAGATTCTCATTTTCAAGAAATGTCTATCAACTTTGTTGACCAATCCCTTTAGGCCTCCTCTTTTCTCTTGTTCTAATTCTACAGTTATCCCACAGCTTCTAAAACTTAATTTGGTTTAACAACAAGATTTTCCTGCTAAGAATAGAACCTCGCTGACCAGTTGTTTTAGGTTTGATTTCCGTGGAATCAAACCCTCGATTATAACCATTTTATTTGAAAGCTGAACCCAGGAAGTTCCTGTGGGGAAATAAGAAAAGGAAGATAAGGAGGCCAGTACAAGATGCCTTTGAGTAGGTTAATATTTTAGGCAGTTGGGACTCACATCTTGTGGGGACCTCTGGGAGCCAGTATGTAGAGCATGCCTCTCAGCTGTTCCACTCATGGGTCAAGAAAGTTGGGGTACTTTGTCCGCCAACTCCGTTCCTTATTGGTGGAGTTATGCTTTGGGAAGGGCAGGGCATCAGCTCCTTAGAACTTCCCCTCTGACCTAACTGTGGCCAGAGGTGACCCTCAGGTGTTTGCAGTAAGAAGCTGCCTAGCTCCTAAGGAAAACTGAGTGATCAGGGGTTATGGGCTGGGCACTGCCAGCCTCTGTTGCATCGATGAATATTCTAGTCTACTGGCAACTGTATTTCTCAGTGTAAATTAGTAAATCATTCTTCTCATTCATAGATTGCTCTAGTGTATTTTGTTAACATCTGTTCTCCTAGAACTTGATTATCCCAAGAGAACAGATAAAAGTAAATTATGGCTTGCCAGACTGAGGATAAGACCCCAGAGTTGTAACCCTACCAAGAGGTAACTCCCAGGAAGCAGTGTGGTGCGTATTGAGGAGCTAGTGATCTGTTCCCTTTTACTCTCCGCTTCTCAAGCGTGTCATCTGTAAAATAATTTGTTCTGTTCACTGTAGAGAAGTTCATTGTCATTATTTATCATCTGTCTTTCACTGTCATGTACTTTTGAAGTGGTATTACTAAATGTGAAGCATGAATGGCACTGCCATATAGACAGGATTGTGTGAAGTATTCATTTTATTTTGGTTGAGAATTTATGCCTCTGGAGAACTAATTTTCAAATCAATAGTAAGAGGGTTACATTGAAAAGCTCTCTTAGTTTTGGGAATTTTTTTTTTTTTTTTTCCTCTTAATGGATGGAGCTGAAAATAGCTACAGGCTGAATTTCTTTCAGAGGGGTCTATGCCTTTGCTTATGTCTGAGCAAGTATCCCTTTGAAAATGTATGGTTTATTTTCTATTAAAAACAGAACAAATGATAAGCTGAAAAGAGCAGAGCACATGCACATTGGAGTTGTACTTAATGGAATGCCTTCATCTTTACCATTGGATGTCTGTTGTGTGATGTGAGGCTGATACAACTGTCTAAAATGGAACCTGAGTGATTGTGGTTTCATTTGGAAGGCAAAGAAAGTGTGGATTCCTTCATGGATTTAATCCTTAAATTAAATGTGATAGTAGAACTTGTTATGGTGAGTTGATGTTGTTATTTAAAAATTGATCTTCATGCTTCAGATAAACTTGGTATCTGTTCTACAAGTTCTTAGTATAGGCACCATGCAACCAGAAATAAAATGTACCTCTCTTTTTGTCTCAGGGAACCCAAAATAAAGTGAGCAAGGACTTCCACCTACATAGAGGGATGAATATTTAATGGAATAATGTTAAAACAAAAGGTGTCCTGTCATTGATTATTTTCTGGCTTTATTTTTTTAAGTTTTTGCAACTTCTCACACTGACCTTACTCTGTTAAATTCAGTCTTAATAGGGTCTGACACATTTAGGATTGAGCTGCCTTGTCTAATATTAGCAATGTAGCCAAATTTGAAACTACAGGCCATATTTCATAGGTGTATGGAAGCCATTTGGGGTCGTCTTCTCCTTGCTTTCTTTCATCAATCCATCCCATCTTTCCAGGGGATAATATTGCTTTTTAAAAAAATTTGAGTTTTAAGTTTTTGCTCCAAAGAAAAACTAACATACTGAAGTTTGGTATGTAAAAGACAGGAGTTTCCATATTTAACAGATACTGTTTGTTTGCTTCTTCATGTTCTGTCCTTTTCCTGTAAGCCAGTTAATTTCAGTCATATCTTTTGATTTTTCTCTTGGTTCTTTTTAACAGAGTTCCTTCATAATGCCTATTTTTTCTCCTACGCTATGGTTACTATTTCCTCCTGTAAGGAGGATCTTTTTTTTAAAAAATGCTAACGTTCTTATTTTTCTACATATTTTATATATATATATATATATATATATATAGAGAGAGAGAGAGAGAGAGAGAGAGAGAGAGAGGACCATCTTGATTTGACATTCATTTCCAGTCCGATTTTAATGGAATCATTTTGAGTTCATTGTAATCTGATATTTTTTAAAAATGATATAGAGCATAAGGGTTTATGAGTTTAAAACAGAGTACATAGAAACATATTAAATGTGTAGGAGACACCAAGAGACATTTTGATTAGTTTAGAGTTTTTTGATATATGAAAAAGTAAATTAAAATCAGACCAAAAATGGAAAGATGAGTGAGTGTTCTGAGAGTAGATACCTTATTTAAATGTCTCTGTAACTCTGTGAGGCTGTTAATATGTCTGTTTTATAGATGAGGAGACCATCATTCTTGTTTATAATCACCTAGATAATAAATTGTAGAGTCTGAAGTCTGAATCAAGTCTGTTTCCACAGTTCTGTCCTCTTTTCTGAGAATGCGTATGTATTTCTGTTCTGATATGGAAATGATAGGAACTGTGACATGATGGAACTGGGGTGGGACTCTGGGTTCTTACAGAGATTGGGTATTGCCCTTTGTTTTACCTGAGGAACAATTAAGGAATAAAACTGTTGTAGAGTCCATTAAAAAAAAATTATATCCATTAAAAAAATATATCTAGGGGTTTCGGTATTTGCAGATTTACTTAAGCTTTTTGTAATTTTCATTCAGAGGAGGGATTCAATATTTTGGCTGAAATTTCAGAAGCTAAATAAGTCACAGCAAAGCATCTGAATTGAATATTGTGTACTTTTAAAACATATTTTGTGTATCCTTCACCAGTCTTTTAATTCATTTGATTGAGAAATGTATTTGTTTTATAAAGTCTTTTAATGTATTTCTTACATACTTTCCCCTCAGTTGTGGATAGGATAGAATAAACATTGGCTTTCATGGAAATAAATATTCAATACTTGTTAATTCATTTATTTTGAAATATACATAAGCCATTTTTTTTCTTTTAGTGCAGTTTCTACCCATAGTAGAGATGGAAATTTATTTCAAAACCAGGCTTTCTCTGATTTGTCCTCCTGCCTGTACCATGGCAGATCTCATAACCATCAGTGGCATACAGTTTTCTTGTGTGTGTATATATAAGGCAGATAAGTCATCGAGACACCTTGGGCCTTGTTTGCCATTGCCTCGCTTTCCCCTCCCCTCCCACCCCACAGCTGCACCTGCACTGGCTAGTGTGGTGGCCACTATATGTATAGCTGTTGAGCACTTGAGATAACGACTGGTTGTAACTCAGATGTACTGTAAATATAAAATGCATGCTGGATTTTGAAGACAGTTTTTTTAAAAAGTGAAATCTAAATCTTATACGGATTTCAAGAAATGATAATATTTTGATATATTGGATTAAATAAAAATACATTATTAGAATCAGTTGCCACCTGTTTCTTTTTAAGTTTTTCATGTGGCTACTAGAAACTTAAAATTAAATGTGTGGTTTGCACTGTGGCTTGTACTGTATGTCTGTTGACAGTGTTGTTCTATACCTTGCTGGTCATAGCTGCCAGACCTAAAGATTCTCCTTGTCCGCCAGAAACAAGTAATTAGAGCAATGAAGAACTTAAGATCTGGGGAAACTGGAATGACCCTCAGAGTTCCTAAAATAGATCATGGGACTACATTACAAAGCTAAGTAGGTTGTCATTATTTATAAAATGAGAACCCAAGGCTTAGAGAAGTGATGCCAGATCACGTACTTTGTTATAGTAGAGCACCAGGACTTGAACCAGACCCCCTAATTTGTAGTCCAGCTTTCTTTTAAATTCTGTGTTATACACACTGTGTAGAATTTGAATATTCTTCAAAGGTGAATCATGAGTGCTTTCACAGGACCTCAAGAGGAGGCAGAATAATAAGGATTAAAGCATCTTGGCTAGAGATCTCTAGGTTTTTTTTGCCACTATAGTTAAGAGCTAAAGGTACAAACTGTGAGGAAATTCTTCTTTTATTAAAATTAGATTTTTTTTCTCATCTGTTTGTGTTAATCCCTTATTCAGGAAGATCAGTTATTCAATGTTTGCTCTCCTTTGTCTACACTTATTTTCTTGTCAAATCACTTTTCCCCTAGATTTTTCAGTTATACAGTTTCCGTTTGGTTCTTTTTATACTTTCTACTTCTGAGAAGTTCTGTCTTTACCATCATTTCAAGTGCCTACCTTTAGCCCATGGAGGATGGATAAAATAGCTGCCTTAACATCTTTGTTTGATATTTCTCACATCTAGATCATCTCAAGATTGGCATTTTTTCTTTGAGAATTAGATTTTCTTGATTCTTTGTATGTTGAGTAATTTTTTTATTGTATCCTCTCAGGAGATGATGATGATGATAATGATGATGAAGATTATTTTTTTGTCTGTTTGAAAACAGACAGGTTCACTGGAAGTTCTGTTTGTGTCATGGACAGTGGTTCCACTGTGAGTTCAGTGTTCAAAGCCTTTGCTCCGCTGCTTTGGGTCTACTCCTCACGCACATCCCTCGGTGTTCGTGTGGGATGCTGACGGTGGCTCATATCTTCAGTTCTCAAAGCCTTTGCCTTTTTGAGTGTGTTCTGCATCCACATCCTGGGATGAACTTGGGACTTGCGTTGATGCATATACAGAATTACAGGATCCAGCTCCCAGAGGCCTCTTTTTCCTGGTTTAGTTTGTCTCTTTTGAATCAGGGGGACTGGCTCAATCAGGGTCTTGAGGGGAAAAAACATGAGAAAGGAGGTGTGTCAATTACAGTCTTGAATAAGTGTGTTCTTAAGAATAGTAGGGGGTTTTAATTCCAAAAAATGGGGTAGTGGCTCCTATAGGACAAATCCTCCCACAGATAGTGCCTACAATCTCTGGACAACATATGACAAAAAAAAAAAGTGTGAGGACACTGTAGAGCAAACAGAAACAAGAAGAAACTGGTCTGGAGTGGTATCTTAAAAGAAGGGAATGGCCCTGGGTGAGCTTCCCATTGCGATGGTGTTTGGTCAGAGGGCAGGCTCCTGTTGGCTGGTTTGCAGTCTTACTGGCTTGAGGAGCCACACAATTCAGAACTACCACAGCGGCTGCAGAGCAGTGGAGCCCAACAGGAGGAAGAGGGGGGAAGCCTAAGAAAGGAAAGAACCACAGAGGTCGAGTACCAAATTCTGTGTATAAACTGTCAAATACGGGGGCTGACCCCTAAACTGGAAACAGCCCAGGTATCCATCAACAAGAGAATAGATAAACAAGCTGTGCTGTATTTGTATCACAGAGTACTATTGAGCAATAGAAAGGAGCAAACTATTGGTACCTGAAGCACTTTTGACTAATCTCTGAAACATTATGCTGAATAAATGTAGCCTTACATAAAACAGGACATAATGTATGATTCCGTTTATAAGATGTACTAAAAACAGGCAAATATCTATTGTGTATTGGGGTGGAGGGTGCAAAGCTAGTTAATGTTGGGGGGAAAAGTCATTGGCAGGGTTTAGAAATGGATGAATGGGTGCTGGGGACAGGGATGAAGTAGGAAAAGACATGTGGGAACTTTCTAGGGTGATGGTAGTATGCTATGTCCTGTTAGGGATTAGAGTTACTTGAGTTTATGCATTTGTCAAAACTCATTGAATGGTACACCTTGTAAGTATCCATTGTATTTTGTTTGCATGAAATTTTTTCTTTAAGAGAAAAACCGTACTAAATACTTTATTATAGTTAATGATAGGCAATAATGAAGTTATATATGGGGGAAGTTTACTGATATCTGTAACTTTTTTTAAAATGCTTAAAAAATTAAGATTCATTAATAGATGTGGTAAAACAAGTAGAAGGAAGTGTTAATTTTAAAGTCTTGGTGATAGCTATGTGAATATTCTTTGGTGACAGTTCTTTCAGTTTTTCTGAATGTGTGAAATTTGCATAATGAAAC
Source organism: Balaenoptera borealis (assembly GCF_965194805.1). Classification (NCBI taxonomy): domain Eukaryota; kingdom Metazoa; phylum Chordata; class Mammalia; order Artiodactyla; family Balaenopteridae; genus Balaenoptera; species Balaenoptera borealis. The sequence goes on from NC_138862.1 coordinate 89,818,013, forward strand.
ATTATATTGAATAAAAGATACTACTAGGCAGTATATCTCTAAACTAGTTTCCTGCTGTTAGTATGTTGTTTTTATTGGCTTTCATAAAAATTGATATTTCTTTGAATTTCAAAAATAAGTTAAAGAGTTTATCATTGACATTTTTGTGCCTATGCACTAAGCTCTGAACTGTTCAGGATGTAGAAAGATATAGAAGTAGAAATAAACAACTAAAGTGGGAAGACAAACATATCCACACAATAATTTGATTACTTCAGAGTGATATAGCAAAATCTCACTAAGATCATTTATAATACATAAATTCTGAGGGAATGGATACATAATTAGAGTATGATCAGAGTTAAATGTAATTAGTGGGAGATGGAATCCCTGGGGTTGCTTATTTTGAACAAGTTTTGAAAATGCAACTAGAGGAAATTATTAGATTCCCTTTCCATTCTTTTAATTGGCCAATTGTGGTTTATAAAGTACGGTTTAGGACACATTTTTTACTGTGTTGTATTCATCCTTCAGAAGAGGAATGCTGCATGATTTTTATGCTAAAATTGTTAGCCAGATTGAATGATGAGAATTTATTTAAAAAAATAATCTGTATTTTAGGAATATGGTAATTGTATGTTAATAAGCTGTTCTATTAAAAAGCAAATGATCATTGTTCCAGAATTTTGTGATTCTTTTATAAAGTTTTGAGAGATAAGTATAGTGCTATTAAAAAATATTGATACAATATCCAGTATTAAGTATAACCATTCTAAAATACTGATTCATTTTTTATCCTCAATTTACTCTTCAGAAATCTATTCTGATAGACTGAATTTTTTAGATGTATATATCGGAATAAATTATAAGTGCATAAAGATGAGAGAAAACTGAAATATTAAACTATAAATTGTAATGATGAAATGTGAGATTTTTTTTAGCCATTAATTTCATTATCTCAGTTTCTTTTTATTGGCAGTTTTTTTCTTCCCCAATCCTGAAATGAGAACTTTGAACAAAACTAGGCAGTTATTAAATACATTTTAGAAAAAAAGAAGTTATATGTAATTAATTGATGTTTAAATGGCTTGATAATTTCTAGTGAGCAGAAATTAGTCAGGTTTGGACTTATTTTTGGTCTTTTGTGTTTTTATTTTTCCAATTATATTGCAATAATAAAAAGAATGACCGTTTCTATTAAAACTTTCTCAAAGCAAATGTGCTGCAAAAAAAAAAAAACAAAAAGCAAATGTGCTGCTGTTTTGTGTGCAGCATCTAGCCATTTATAACTGTTCCTAGAATTTTGTGTTATTGATCTCTAAATGAGGCGTTTTGGTCTTTGTGAAAATTGTACTGTATGCTGACTTATGTTAGTGGTAGGAAGAATAACAAATGTGCTTATGTTCTACAGATAGAAATTTAGTGAGGAACAATCCAGTGGGCTTCTTGCCACATACCAACTAGTTATTTAAACAGCACATTCTCCTTTAACTGCTAATCTTGGTACCAACGCCTTCCCAAAGGAGAATAATACTTGACCCAGTACAGTCAACCAGTCCTGAATTTTTGAGGAGCTGGTTTACATCTGTTTGATATTGGCTAAAAACAATACTGCTTATAGTAATCATTAGTAATAGTATTTTTATTAGTAAATAAGCATAATGTTTAAGTGTCTCTGAAAAAGTCATGGGGGAGGGGGAAGTGAGGTAGTTGGAGTAATTGCTGAAAACAGCTTCGGCTCAAAATAGCACCCTAAAGTATGCTTCACATATCATACTGATTTCTACTGTGTGCAGCTAAGTGTAAGGTTATTTTAATCAACTCATTAGGGCTGTAAATCAAAATACCCAGATTAAAATCGAAAATATATTTCATGTGAGGGAAAATTTTGTTTCACAGATTTTCTGTCTCAGAGATACATGGATATCACAACTATTTTAAGACTAGCCAAGAACAAATTTCATTACCATCAAGACTGCTTTGTTTTTGCCTTTGTTTCTACCAGCCAGAGAGAAATTTTATTAGTGATTCTGAATAACATATTAGGTATTATATTGCCAGGGTGAAATGTTCAAGTGAGTAATTAATGGAATTGTGTGTATGCCAATTTATTTTATAATCACTATGTAGTTTGCATAGAGTAAGCTTTAAAAACAAGTTTTCTTCATTGACTGTTTCATTTTATCTTTAAATCCTTTAAAAGATACAGATTACATACTTTAAAAGAAGAGATTTTTGATAGATTCTTGATTGTAGAGATATGTTTATTGGTTCTCATATACCTAGAGTTTTAAAAGTCTGCCAGGTGAGAATCATAGCATTCACATAAATAAAAAAATAAAGTATAACATCAGCTGATCTATGAACTTAAAACTGAATTTATTAGACCCTGGATGATTAGCTAGGACCAATCAGTTAATTACCTATATTTAGGAAATTGCAGTTAGGAAACCACAAGTTTTTGAGGCACCAGAGCCTTCCTATTATTTGTTACTTATAGAAGCTTGATTTCTTTCAGTATAGAAAACTTAAACAAAAGGTACTCTTCTCTTTTTATATTTCTATGTGTCACCAGTGGAAAAAAAAATGTCATTTATTTCAAATTACCTTGTTGTCAGAAGAAGCCAAGTTCTATTTTGAGAGCTAACCAGGAAATAAATTATTATGCATAGGGAAAATACTCTCATTAGCAAAGAAGGATATCATAGCATAATTATTGTTTTATTGCAACTAAAAGTAATTGTTTAATTTACTCTAATCACTTTTTGTGTCATTTTACTCTTTGTTCAGTTACTTAATTGTGGAAAGTTATGAGGCATTTTATCACCTTAAGTAATTACTAGCCCAAAGGTGTTCCTGTACTGTTTCCAAGATTTACTTGGGCAGTCTGGCTGGTGAATAGGTTTTTTGAGGTCATAATTTGGTCACTCACTGCTAATCTAGTTTAGATGATAATGTTACTTACTAAGGCTGGTATATTGTAAAAACCTTTCTGGAAGTTAAAAGTTATGAAATAATTGCTTTCTGCAGTTCAATATTTGTGAAAATTGTTTTCATCCCTGTTCCACCTGCTGTTTGCAATGTTAACTTTACTGTTAACAAAAATCCTACATTTTATTGCTTCTTCCTAAATTCATCTGTAGAATCCCTCAGTGTTAAAGCTAGAGGAGCCCTTTCAGATTATCTAATTCAGCACCCTCATTTTACAGATGAGGAAACTGAGGCCTTGGACTAGAACAGAGGTCTCCTGACTCAGTCCAGGACTCTTTCTATTACATCATGCTGCCTGATGTTTGTTTATGGAACTCGGCAACATCACATACAGGGTGAGCTTTTTTTTTTTTTTTTCCCCCTCCAAATGAACGCACAAAGTAATTTGCTACTCATCAGCTGCTGTTCATCATTCTTAACTTTCATTTTCCTTTTTTACCCATACCTATTTTAATCCATAATATAGCCCAATTACTCATGACTTTATTTTGCTGCTACTTCTTCTTGGCATTTGACCATTATTTTTAAGAGCTAAACTCTTAGTAACAAGGTTTCTTATCAGTAACCACGGTAGCCTTACCAGGCACTATAGCAACAGTAGATTAAAATTCATAACAGGAACGATTTATGGAATCTTAGGTTTAGATTTAAAAAGTGAATTATAAGTAGGTAAGTACAAGAGTGTGTATATGAGATCTAAGAGCAGATGTGATACAAAATATGAAAGCAATTTTTTGGTGAAATAACAAAATGCCAAGAAATATTAGCCAACAGTATGGCATGGTTGCAGTAAACTGCCTTGTCCTGTGAACTCATGGATTTAAACACAATTGTGTTTTAGATTATTGAATTATTTTCTGTATTGATGCGCATATTGTCCCATTTTTGGCTAGTGAGAGAGAGTCTCTTCAGGTTGGTTCCTATGTCCTTTAGATAAGACCTTAGTTTTAGGTAGCTGTCTTGCTTTTTGGTTTGACAAGGTGTTACAGGTTTGTATGGTTTTCAAAGGTAACTCAAGGACTTCTAAGTTCTTGTAGTTAAGTTCAAGATTTATAAGTTTCTGTAGGACCAAAGTATCATTTCCACTCTTCCATTTTTAAAAAAGTTTTTTATAAACACTGTCCATCATTAATTTTGCTTTTTAATGAAATTAGGAAAAAATAAAATCTTTCAGCTTAGACAAAATTAACATGCTTCTCTTGTATATATTTTTAAAAATCTCTTGTTTCATGTCTCTGAAATAACCATAATGTTAACCTCTAGAATTTTAGAGGTTAACTATGAATGCTGGATAAGTTTGTTGGATTGGTAGAATACTGCCATCATAGTCACACCTTACATCACTTACATATGTATTATATATATATGTGTTACTGGAATTCTTTGACTGTTTAGCTATTTATCAGCCATCTTAAAGGGTCCCTACCCACCTGCCAGTTAACTAATTGTGTTTTGTGTTTCAGGTGAACTAAATCAGAGGTCCAGAAATATTACGTGACAGTAGTTTTTCTGAAAAGATATCTGTGGGGAGAAGGATTGTAGGATGTTTTATTTTGACAAAGTCATAGTACATGAATTGTGCTTTGATTATATTTCTTACGCATGAGAGCTATATTTTATGACTTAGGAAGATGTATGTATATATATATTTTATAGCTATTATGTGTTGAGTGCTAGAATATAAAGTACAGGCTGCCTTTTAAATGCTTATAATTTGGTAGTGACTAAAATATCAAATATGCACAATAAAAGGTGATATAATAACAATGTTAACATGTAAATTATAAATTGGCTTTCCATGCACTCCTACCTACCTGTGAGGTTCGTAGATTAGATTTTATTTCTATTTTTCAAACGAGAAACTGGGGCTCAGGGAAGTTAAATGACTTGATTTAATGTCTTAATGTCAAAAACAGTAGCATTTGAAAGAAAATAGCAACATTCTGATTTCTAACCTAACAGTTGTTTTTTAACTACTGCCCAGCTTTGAAAAGGGTTTTTTTTTTAAAAGAAACAAAAGACCAAAAAACTATGCTTTGGGGTACAGGTGGAAAGGAGGAAGCATCTTTTTCAAGGTTGGCGTTTGAATAGGCTTCATAAGGAGATGACATTTGAAGAATAGAAAAATTTCAACACTTGTAGTTGGAACAAAGAGCTTAAAAAGCAGAAATGTGGGAATTGGGGGGATGTTAGAATGATACAGATAAATTCACCTGAAGGTAGAGTACATTCAAGGAAGGTGCTGTACAGGTAGATGGATACTTTGAGACCATATGGAGAAGGAGAACTTAAATGCTTCGATACACAATTTAGAGAGCATGTGGAAGCTAATAGATAGCGATGAATACATGTGACATAATCAGGGTTATGTTTTATGCATAGATGTTAGAAGACAGTATGAAAAGACCTAGGAGACATTGAAGTTATTGTAGTAATACAGGTGGTAGGTACTGCAGAAAGGAAGGCATGGTTGAAAGTGGCGTTGTATAGGTAAGAGAAGATGGAATCCAAAAGATTGCAGGTAAAAGCTGAGATAGAAAATTGAATCCAATATAATACTAAAATTTAAAGTGTTGGTGAATGATGGAATTAGTGATAGTTACAGGCAAGAGGAGAAACACGTTTGGGAGTATAGGGCATAAGTTGCCGCCAGTAATGCTGAGCGATGATATCTAAAAGGACGTAGATATTTGCACATCAGTCAGCTGGAACTGGAATGTTTGGAATGGGAAAGATGAGGGGATGTGTTAGAGAGTGGCATGCAATGGGAGAGATGGTGGTTTTGTAATTCTTCAGAGCGGATGAGATCCTTATTTGGGGTAGTAGAGTGAAGATCAGAGGGCTAAAAAAGAAGTCAGCTGTACACATGTTAGGGCAGGAAGAAAAATCAGTGAAAGAGATAGAAGAGGACAGAATCAGAAAGTCAAATGTTGGGAGTTTAAAGATTTTATTATTTCAGTCTTCTCAAATGCTGGAAATGGCAAGGAGTGTGAAGTAATGAAGGAGTATGAAGACCTGTTGAATTTCGAGTTGATTAGTAACAAAGTTATTTAGAGTCCATAAAATTTTAACAATAACAAATGTTTTTCTTCTTTATATGTGTACATGTATTCTTTTACTTAAATGCGTGGATATGCTTATACTTCTTGTTGTGTACTTTTTTCTTTTGCTCCCTCCTCCATCAGTTTATTGTTTTTTGATGACTTTATAATCCATGAATATTATGAATGTACCACGATCTTGTTTTGATACTCCCCTTTAATGGGCGTTCACTGTATTTCCTCCCCCCGCCCCCACCTTTGCCACTAAAAAAGTGTTCTTAAAATAAACATCCTTAGGAACTTGTGCTTTTATTTCTCTATGTTGTAGAGTATATGTATTAATTGAACTACGTGACACTGCAACTGTGTGACCATTGTAACAAACAAACAAAAAAAGGGAAATCCTTATGTTCCAGTCTAGTGTTTTTACTTTTACTAAAAAGTCGCCAGATTGTTTTCCAAAGGGTTTTTTTTTTTCACATTTCCACTTGCGCTATGTAACCTATCCCCACATTCCTGCCAGAAATAGACATTCTAGATCTTTTAAATTTTTACCAATTTTAATGAGTATAATTTTATTCCATGTTACTTTGATATGTATTTTCTTGATATCTAGTGGATCTTTATGTACTCAGATATAGCTGTCTTTTCTTGTATAGTATTTGAGTTTCCAGTTGGTTAAAAAGATTTTTTTCCTGCTCTCTAGATTGGACATGTAGCCTTGATGTTTCGTTAAGATGTGTTGATATATGTGAAGTATCTGTGTATATGTACGCACATACACATGTATACACAAACATACACATTTCTCTGCTTTAAATATTTTGGAATTAAGTTTTGTCTATAGTAAAACATGTGGGCCCACTTTTCTTTCCTTTCAAATGGATAGTTACTTGTGACAGCTCACGTCTGCACAGTAATACAGCCTTTTCCTTTGTTCAGATCTTTGTATTTTTCAATTGAATATTATGTTTGGTGACATAAATCTGTGCCTTTCTTGTGAGTTTATTTTGTAAATATTTAATAGTTTTTTGCTCTTGTAAGTGGAATATTTATTTTCTCATCTGTATTTATAGGTGCTTACTACTGGAGCAGAGAAAAGCTGTTGTTTTTGGTTAACCACTGTATTAAATTCCTTTACAAAGGGCTAGTGATTTTACTAATTATATAGTATATGTAGAAGACCCAACAAATGACAGATTCAATGTTAGAGACTATTTTTTCTCTTTTGTATCTTTTTCTACTATTTCCTCAGAGAGGCAGCACAAGATAATAGGATGAATAAAAATAAAGATTTTTGACTTGAGCAAAAAATAAAGGAAGTTCTAATAACTTTTACCAAAGAAGTAAGGCCACCTGAGATTGAGGGGCTTTTAGTGAGATAGGGTCCCTAAGAGAAGTTGAAATTTTTGAAAATCCATGATGGCAAGTCTGATAAGGAAGTTAAAAACCTAATAAAATGACTGCCAAATAGCTCAGAGGTTGCAGAATGGTTTTAGACACAACATGGTTTGGGATTTATATAAGTTACAGTGCTTGAGTTGGAATTGGTAAGACTACGTGAGTTAAATTTCACAGTTGTTGAAATGTCTGATCAGTAGATATGCATGAAAATGGAGGGAATGCAGATGTAGTTCAGGAGGATGATATGGGATTGGAGGACGCTGAGAAGCATGAGTAACGTGACCTTATCTTGAAAACCTGTTCAATTAGAAACTGAGTAGAGAGGGCAGACAGCAGAAGCAAGAACTACAATTCTTCGGCCTGTGGAAGGAAAACCACATTCACAGAAAGATAGACAAAATGAAAAGGCAGAGGACTTTGTACCAGATGAAGGAACAAGGTAAAACCCCAGAAAAACAACTAAATGAAGTGGAGATAGGCAACCTTCCAGAAAAAGAATTCAGAATAATGACAGTGAAGATGATCCAGGACCTCGGAAAAAGAGTGGAGGCAAAGATCGAGAAGATGCAAGAAATGTTTAACAAAGACCTAGAAGAATTAAGGAACAAACACCTAGAAGAATTAAAGAACAAACAAACAGAGATGAACAATACAATAATTGAAATGAAAACTACACTAGAAGGAATCAATAGCAGAATAACTGAGGCAGAAGAACGGATAAGTGACCTGGAAGACACAATGGTGGAATTCACTGTCGTGGAACAGAGTAAAGAAAAAAGAATGAAAAGAAGACAGCCTAAGAGACCTCTGGGACAACATTAAATGCAACAACATTCGCATTGTAGGGGTCCCAGAAGGAGAAGAGAGAGAGAGAAAAGACCTGAGACAATATTTGAAGAGATTAGAGTTGAAAACTTCCCTAAAATGGGAAAGCAAATAGCCACCCAAGTCCAGGAAGCACAGAGAGTCCCAGGCAGGATAAACCCAAGGAGAAACATGCCGAGACACATAGTAATCAAATTGACAAAAATTAAAGACAAATTATTGAAAGCAACAAGGGAAAAATGACAAATAACAGACAAGGGGACTCCCATAAGGTTAACAGCTGATTTCTCAGCAGAAACTCTACAAGCCAGAAGGGAGTGGCACGATATATTTAAAGTGATGAAAGGGAAGAACCTAAAACCAAGATTACTCTACCCAGCAAGGATCTCATTCAGATTCGACAGAGAAATCAAAAGCTTTACAGACAAGCAAAAGCTAAGAGAATTCAGCACCACCAAACCAGCTCTACAACAAATGCTAAAGGAACTTCTCTAAGTGGGAAACACAAGAGAAGAAAAGGACCTACAAAAACAAACCCATAACAATTAAGAAAATGGTAATAGGAACATACATATCGATCATTGCCTTAATCGTGAATGGATTGAATGCTCCAACCAAAAGACACAGGCTCACTGAATGGATACAAAAACAAGACCCATATATATACTGTCTACAAGAGACGCACTTCAGACCTAGGGACACATACAGACTGAAACGGGATGGAAAAAGATATTCCACGCAAATGGAAATCAAAATAAAGCTGGAGTAGCAATACTCGTATCAGATAAGATAGACTTTAAAATAAAGAATGTTACAAGAGACAAGGAAGGACACTACATAATGATCAAGGGATCAATCCGAGAAGAAGATATAACAATTATAAATATATATGCACCCGACATAGGAGCACCTCAATACATAAGGCAACTGCTAACAGCTATAAAAGAGGAAATCGACAGTAACACAATAATAGTGAGGGACTTAAGCACCTCACGTACACCAATGGACAGGTCATCCAGACAGAAAATTAATAAGGAAACACAAGCTTTAAATGACATAGCAGACCAGATAGATTTAATTGATATTTATAGGATATTCCATACGAAAACAGCGGATTACACTTTCTTCTCAAATACACACGGAACATTCTCCAGGACTGATCACATCTTGGGTCACAAATCAAGCCTCGGTAAGTTTAGGAAAATTAAAATCACATCAAGCATCCTTTCTGACCAAAACGCTATGAGATTAGAAATCAATTACAGGGGGGAAAAAAACGTAAAAAAACACAAACACATGGAGGCTAAACAGTATGTTACTAAATAACCAAGAGATCACTGAAGAAATCAAAGAGGAAATCAGAAAATACCTGGAGACAAATTACAATGAAAACACAACCATCCAAAACCTATGGGATGCAGCAAAAGCAGTTCTAAGAGGGAAGTTTATAGCAATACAAGCCATCTCAAGAAGCAAGAAAAATCTCAAATAAATGATCTAACCCTACACCTAAAGGAACTAGAGAAAGAAGAACAAACAAAACCCAAAGTTAGTAGAAGGAAAGAAATTGTAAAGATCAGAGCAGAAATACATGGAATAGAAACAAAGAAAACAATAGCAAAGATCAATAAAAATAAAACCTGGTTCTTTGAGAAGATAAACAGAATTGATAAACCATTAGCCAGAATCATCAAGAAAAAGAGGGAAAGGACTCAAAATCAATAAAATTAGAAATGAAAAAGGAGAAGTTACAAAGGGCACCGCCGAAATACAAAGCATCCTGAGAGATTACTACAAGCAACTCTATGCCAATAAAATGGACAATGTGGAAGAAATGGACAAATTCTTAGAAAGGTATAACCTTCCAAGATTGAACCAGGAAGAAATAGAAAATATGAACAGACCAATCACAAGTAATGAAATTGAAACTGTGATTAAAAATCTTCCAACAAACAGAAGTCCAGGACCAGATGGCTTCACAGGTGAGTTCTGTCAAACATTTAGAGAAGAGCTAACATGCATCCTTCTCAAACTCTTCCAAAAAATTGCAGAGGAAGGAACACTCCCAAACTCATTCTATGAGGCCACTATCACCCTGATAGCAAAACCAGACAAAGATGCTACAAAAAAAGAAAATTACAGACCACTATCACTGATTAATATAGATGCAAAAATCCTCAACAAAATACTAGCAAAGAGAATCCAACAACACACTAAAAGGATCATACACCACGATCAAGTGGGATTTATCCCAGGGATGCAGGGATTCTTCAGTGTATGCAAATCAATCAATGTGATACACCATATTAACAAATTGAAGAAGAAAAACCATATGATCATCTCAATAGATGCAGGAAAAGCTTTTGACAAAATTCATCACCCATTTATGATAGAAACTCTCTAGAAAGTGGGCATAGAGGAGACCTACCTCAACATAATAAAGGTCATATACAACAAACCCACAGCAAACGTCATTCTCAGTGGTGAAAAACTGAAAGCATTTCCTCTAAGATCAGGAACAAGACAAGGATGTCCACTCTTGCCACTATTATTCAATATAGTTTTGGAAGTCCTAGCTACAGCAATCAGAGAAGAAAAAGAAATAAAAGGAATACAAATTGGAAAAGAAGAAGTAAAACTTACTGTTGGCAGATGACATGATACTATACATGGAGAATCCTAAACATGTGACCAGAAAACTACTAGAGCTAATCAATGAATTTGGTAAAGTTGCAGGATACAAAATTAATGCACAGAAATCTCTTGCATTCTTATACGCTAACAACAAAAGATCAGAAAGAGAATTTAAGGAAACAATCCCATTCACCACTGCAACAAAAAGAATAAAATACCTAGGAATAAACCTACCTAAGGAGGTAAAAGACCTGTACTCAGAAAACTATAAGACACTGATGAAAGCAATCAAAGATGACACAAACAGATGGAGAGATATACCATGTTCTTGGATTGGAAGAATCAATATTGTGAAAATGACTATACTACCCAAAGCAATGTACAGATTCAATGCAATTCCTATCAAATTACCAGTGGCATTTTTTATAGAACTGGAACAAAGAAATCTTAAAATTTGTATGGAGCCACAAAAGACCCGGAATAGCCAAAGCATCTTGAGGGAAAAAAACAGAGCTGGAGGAATCAGGCTCCCTGACTTCAGACTATACTACAAAGCGACAGTAATCAAGACAATATGGTACTGGCACAAAAACAGAAATATAGATCAATGGAACAGGATTGAAAGCCCCGAGATAAACCCACGCACCTATGGTCTACTCATCTATGACAGAGGAGGCAAGGATATACAATGGAGAAAAGACAGTCTCTTCAATAAGTGGTGCTGGGAAAACTGGACAGCTACATGTAAAAGAATGAAATGAGAACACTCCCTAACACCATACACAAAAATAAACTCAAAATGGATTAAAGACCTAAATGTAAGACCAGACACTATAAAACTCTTAGAGGAAAACATAGGAAGAACACTCTGACATAAATCACAGCAAGATCTTTTTTGATCCACCTCCTAGAGTAATGGAAAAAAACAAAAAAAACAATTGGGACCTAATGAAACTTTTAAAAGCTTTTGCAAAGCAAAGGAAACTACAAACAAGACAAAAAGGCAACCCTCAGAATGGGAGAAAATATTTGCAAATGAATTAATGGGCAGAGTATTAATCTGCAAAATATATAAACAGCTCATGCAGCTGAACATTAAAAAACAAACAACCCAATCCAAAAATGGGCAGAAGACCTAAATAGACATTTCTCCAAAGAAGACATACAGATGGCCAAGAAGCACATGAAAAGCTGCTCAACATCACTAATTATTAGAGAAATGCAAATCAAAGCTACAGTGAGGTATCACCTCACACCAGTTAGAATGGGCATCATCAGAAAATCTACAAACAACAAATGCTGGAGAGGATGTGGAGAAAAGGGAACCCTCTTGCACTCTTGGTGGGAATGTAAATTGATACAGCCACTATGGAGAACAGTATAGAGGTAGAGGTTCCTTAAAAAATTAAAAATAGAATCACCCTATGACCCAGCAATCCCACTACTGGGCATATACCCAGAGAAAACCATAATTCAAAAAGACACATGCACCCCAGTGTTCATTGCAGCACTATTCACAATAGCCAGGTCAGGGAAGCAACCTAAATGTCCATCGACAGACGAATGGATAAAGAAGAGGTGGTACATATATACAATGGAATATTACTCAGCCATAAAAAGGAACGAAATTGGGTGATTTTTAGAGATGTGGATGGATCTAGAGACTGGTGTACAGAGTGAAGTAAGTCAGAAAGAGAAAAACAAATATCGTATATTAACGCATATATGTGGAACCTGGAAAAATGGTATAGATGAACCGGTTTGCAGGACAGAAATAGAGACACAGATGTAGAGAACAAACGTATGGACACCAAGGGGGCAAAGTGGCGGGGGGGTGGTGGTGGGATGAATTAGGAGATTGGGATTGACATGTACACACTGATATGTGTAAAATAGATAACTAATAAGAATTTTTAAAAATTCAAAAAAATAAGTGTAAAGAAAGAAACTGAGTAGATCAAAGATATAAGGAGTTTACAGTGAAAAAGATGGTGTGTTGTTTTGTTTACAGTTACAGGATTTAAAGATAAAGAAGTTTTTGAAGTGTGTAGCGTGATGCAGGCATGGTTTGTATGACCCGAGGAACTTGTTAAGATCGACATGCCTGGGCTGTACTTCTGACTTGCTGACACTTAATTAAGACTTTTCCGAGTTGTCACAAAGTTTATGATATTACTTTGAAGAAGCTGCTACAGGTGATTTTGATATACCACACTAAGCAAGAGTCACTAGTGGGCTAGAAACTGGAATGTTGTCTTTTTCTTTCTTCCACCCCTTTCTCCAAAAAGAAAAGAAAACGGAGATACAAGTTATTGAAGTTGAGAGGGTAATAGAGATCAATAGAGGAGTGGATGAGAAGGAACACTGAGTTGTAGTCATCACTGAAGATTATTTTTTGGTCTTTTTAAATACTACTGACTAGTGGGAAAAAAAACGTTATTCATTTATTTTCAACAAATAATAATTGGGTGCCTCTTATGAATCAGGCTATATTTCAGGCATAATTAGTGAATATTAAGGATTAAGTGTCTCCTCTCCCGTAGCTTGCATTTTGTTTTTAGCTTGCATTTTTTAGTAAACATGAATAAGCTGTCATTCCTAGAATATTTAATTGAGTCACCACAGTGTTTGAGATATCTAACCTATCCCACACATTGTATGATCCAGTATGGTTTCTTTAGAGTAGTGGTCTATGTAAATAAAAAATTAATTTTGAAATGAATGTTTTCATTTGCTGCTATTACCTCTAACTGCTTTTTTATTGTTGTAAGTATTGCCCTGAAAGTTTCCTTTACCACTAATATAAGGAGGTACAGAAAAAAGAGGTGAACGCATTTCCATTACATAATGGGAATGAGGAGCATTCTTTCAGTTCTGGCAGTCTTGAGTTTCAGCACAATATGCTTCTTAAATACAGAACAGTTGAAAGGAAAATAATTCCAGACTCCTACCTACTGGCTGTGAATAGGTTGAAAACCTTTCCTATATTAGATAACCCTGTGATAACTGATCGAGTAACCAGAAACTGAGAAAAGTGATGGAGGTTCTTCTTTGTTTCATCTTCTCGCTCTTCCCTTCCTCTCCAAACCCAAATCTCTGTATAAGTTTTGATAATAGCAGATGCTTTGTGCTCATGTCTGTTTTGCAATCACTATTTTCATGGGTTCAGTTTTACATACTGCTCACATCTGGTACTATAGCCATCCATTTTAGATTTTTTTAAACCAGTTTTTTAAGGAGAAAATGACTGTATATTTACATGTAAATGTTTTGAGGTTTTAATTAATAGGGGCAGCCTAAACCAGGAGGAGAAAAAATCTCTTGTTCCCTTCAGCTCTAAAACCTATGATTCTTAATATTTTATATATTATAGGTTGTATCAGTTAACAGTTATTTTATACCAGCAGGCCCAAAGAAAATAGTACTTTTTTCCTGATTTGTATTATATTTATTATAATTTATATTTTGGGCTTTTAGGTCAGTAGAGTACTTATAAAATGCTGAGAAACCTTGCAGTAGAGTGAAAATAGGTATGATTTGTGGGAACAATTTTATTCTTAAAAATTTATATGACAGTTCAAATGTTTATTGTTTCTAACTTATGTATTCATTTTCATTATAGCATATTTTATATGTAACATTTTTATCATAACAATTACTCTTTTTATAACTATATAGGTATTTTAATTGACGTTGAGTGTTTTTGAGATCAGTGGCCTAAACAGAACGTCCTATTTTTTTGAAAGAATGTTTCTTTTTCCTTTTGTTCAGAGAATTGTATAAGAAAATTCTGCTCCAAAAAGCAGTTTTTAGTTACATAATTGAGATTAAAAACAAAGAGTAACTTTTCCATTGCACCCCGCCCTCCCCCGCTGCCCCCGACCACACCCGTGCTCACTCTGAGCTCCAGGCTCCTACTAAGCTGGTGCCACCATCATCTCCCACCAGTCCCCATCATGATCATCTACCGGGACCTCATGAGCCGTGATGAGATGTGCTCCGACACCTACAAGATCCGGGAGGTCGCGGACAGGCTGTGTCTGGAGGTGGAGGGGGGTGATGGTCAGTAGGACAGAGGGTGACATTGATGACTCGCTTATTGGTGGAAATGCCTCTGCTGAAGGACCCAAGGGCGAAGGTACTGAACACATTAATCACTGGTGTCGATATTGTCATGAACCATCACTTGCAGAAAACCAGCTTCAAAAAAGAAGCCTACAAGGAGTACATCAAAGATTACATGAAGTCAGCCAAAGGGAAACTTGGAGAACAGGGACCAGAAAGAGTAAAACCTTTTATGACAGGGGCTGCAGAACAAATCAAACACATCCTTGCTAATTTCAAAAACTCAGTTCTTTATCGGTGAAAACGTGAATCTAGATAGCATGGCTGCTCTGCTGGACTATTGTGAGGGTGCTGTGACCCCACATATGATTTTCTTTAAGGATGGTCTAGAAATGGAAAAATGTTAACAAATTTGACAGTTACTTTGGATCTGTCACCTGTCATAACTGGCTGGCTGCTGCTTTTCATCCACACAACACCAGGACTTAGACAAATGGGACTGATGGCATCTGGAGCTCCTCGTTTGTTTTGACGGTGATTTATTTGGAGCTGAGGCATTGTTTTCGAGAAAAAATACGTCATGTAGTTTGTCTAAAAATAAAATGCATTTAAACTAAAAAAAAAAAAAGATTAAATATCTGATGGTAATCAAGGGGTTTTACTATACTAGTAAGAAAACTTACTTCTAATCCCTTGATGTTTTTGAAGTAAACTGATTCTGAAGTTGATGTCTCTGGGTGTAGACAGTATTCTCTTTTCCCTAAATGTGTTTGCCTCTTCAAGAAAGAGATGAGGTTGAGAGCAATGAGAAGAAAAAGCACTTTCACTCTCTCAGTTCTGTTTTGTGTGTGTGTGTGCAGTTTTTTTTTTAAACTATTTATTGAGCACCTAGCATGCCTTTGCATCATATTGAAGGAAGAAGGCTATTCTAATACCTGTACTTGAGAAGCAGAAAATTGATCAGCAATTTGATAGTCAGTCTGGTGAAAACCCTTGGAATATGTCTAGATGAATTTATACCAAGTCACCTTATCTGGAGTTGTTTACTATCCAGAGAAAGGAGAGTCAAGCCCAGGATTTCATATTCAAATCAGGATCAGAAAACTAGGATACATGTTGAGTATGAAATAAGTCATTGTATTGTCTCTGCACTCACTACCCTCATCCTTATAGATTTCCTTATCCTTCCCATTCATTACTGTGGAGAAAAGGCTAGGCTTCATATGTTACAGTGGTCTAGAAAAGATGAAAGGCTTATGAGAAACTGGAAGAGGTAAAGAGAATTAAAATTTTTCTTTTGCCTTCCAAACGACATTTTCAGATGGTTACTTTTAAACAGAATCCAAACAAGGTCTGCACACTGCTTTTGGTTGCTAAATTTCAGTCTCTTCCACCTGTTGGTAGAAAAAAATTTGTCCTGTCACATTCCCCACATTCTGGGTTTGGCTAATCACATCCTTGTGGTATTACTAATACATTCTACTGTCCTCCTGTAACTTCTGTACAGTGCTAGTTGAGGTATGATTAAATTCACTTTTAATTCTTTGATCATGAAGTCTTCTTTTTTCTTCCTTCTGCCTCACACCATGGGGCATACACCATCTGGTTGTATCACTTTCGGTGGTGTTGATGTTGATTAATGGATTCAGTTGTTGTTAGTCTGATCTATCCATTATAAAGTTCCACATCAGATATTCCCCGGGTGGTCTTAGTGTCCATTAATGATTGTTGCCTAGATTCTTTATTTTCTTAGGGATAGAAAATTGTTGTTTTAATTATATCATTGTTTTTGCATTGATTAGCTGGAATTCTGTGAAGAAGGACTCTTCCTTGTCAAGTATTGGGATACTGAAATAGAACTTGCACAGCAAAAGCAGGGTATGTGCTTGAGTTGTTCTAGTTGTTAGTTTTTAGACTGATGAGTTGGTGGTGCCCTCTCAAGGTGACCAGTGATGTGAAGTTTATTTTTAATTTTTATAATCTCATGGATTAAGAACTATTTTTGAGGTGTTTTAATCCATTGCGGTTCCTGTCTCCTTTTGACATGACACACGTGGCCTTTGGTTGTTTCCTTGCTTTCTTGCGTGGCAAGATGTTCCAGGTTTTCTGCTTCAGCCCTGAAATTGGTCTTTCTTCCAAAGCATTCCTATTTTTATGAGAAGTGTTTATTTGGAGACTACAATCAAAGCATGGAGTGCTTTTTACTACTAGGTTGTCATTAATTGCTGCTAGGCCTTTTTAGAACAAGGAAATGTGTATTTAGTAAGAGAAATAAATCACAAATTCCTGCTTATATTTCAATTCAAATTTAAGATCACTATAGGGTTTTAAAGCTTGATTTGTGTTGTGTGAATTTTATTGAAAATATATCTGTATTATAAACATGAAAATAATTTTAATTTTTTGTATGCAGTTCCATCAGATAAGAGATTTTTATAAAAGTAAAACGACCAAACTTATTTATTATCAAGAAAAATTGTTCCTTGGGATAATGTGACACATTCATCCTCTGCCTTCTCATCCTCCCTAGCATATTGCTATATATCCTTCAGGTGTAGCCAGCTTGAGGCGTACAGACAGTACTATACCATGAAGAGAAGATGAAAAGATTTTTACTGCTTCTCTATTTGTATATATTTGTATATATTATTTTCTTTCTGAAAATTTTGATTTATAATGGATTTAACATAATTTCTTACTTGTTTTATATATATTTATAGAAGTAATCAAATTAGTAATGCTAATAGAATTACTATAATAAGACTACAGAAAGAAGTTTAAACTTTCTTTGTGATTCTTTTTTGTTCCTAGGTTATATCCCCTAGAGATATATGCAGTCAAAATACTACTTTGAAGTATATTAGTTTCCTTTATGATTATAAATAATTTCACTGGCTTACAAAAATAAAGATATATTTTCCAAGTATTTTGCATGTAGATAATGTGGGTTGGCTGTGCCTCTGTTCTGTGTCTTCTCGTTTGGGGATCCAGGCTTTCGGAGCAGGCCCCGTGTAGAACATGCCCATTCGTGTGGCAGAAGAAAAGAGTAAGAGCACTGGCAGATACTTTTTTTTTTTTTTAAGATTTTTTTGATGTGGACCATTTTTAAAGTCTTTATTGAATTTGTTACAATATTGTTTCTGTTTTGGTGTTTTGGCAGTGAGGCATGTGGGATCTTAGCTCCCCAGCCAGGGATCGAACCCACACCCCCTGCGTTGGAAGGCAGAGTCTTAACCACTGAAGTGCCAGGGAAGTCCCTGGCAGATACTTGTAATACCTCTTAAAGCTGTGATCTACTCAGTTTCCATTGACCAAATTATGTCACATAGCCAGGGTCCAGGGGTACGGTGGGGATGAATAACTATTGCAGGAAAAGAGAAGAGTGATTAAATTCTGAACAGTAATACATTTGACGACATAAAGTTACTTAAATTATTCCATGCATGTTGATGCCATCATAGTTAACATAATTAGTGTTGGTCTGAATTTTGTTTTAAAGGGATTTTATCTGACAGCCAAGATAGAGAGATAACTGAAGGTCAGGGGAAAAGGCTTTTGTTAGCCTTTGTTTACAGCTGCCATCTACACTTTTGGAGGGGTGAAATGATGTCATCTGTGTTTATAATCCTGGGCTTTCTCTGCTTAATGACTGTTACAGGTTGAATTGTGTCCTCTGAAATTCATTAGTTGAAGTGCAAACCCCCAGTACCTCAGACTATAACCTTATTTGGAAATAGGGTCTTTACAGAGATAATTATGTTAAAATGAGGTTATTAGAGTAGGCTCTAATCCAATATGACTGTTGTCCTTATAAAAATAGGAAATTTGGACACAGACACAGAGGAAAAACAGTGTGAAGAGCCACAGGGAGATATGGCAAGGTGGCTAGAGTAATGCATCCAGGAGCCAAGGAAGCTAGGAGAGATCCTTACTCAGCACCTTCAGAAGGAGCCCTGCCAACACCTTGATGTTTGGACTTCTGACTTCCAAAACTGTAAGGCAATAAATTTCTGCTGTAAGCCACCTTATCTGTGGTACTTTGTTATGGCAGCCCTAGGAAACTAGTACAGTGATGTAGTTTGACAATGCTGTCCAGTTTGGCTTGATTGTAAGGGCATTGGAAGAAATATAAGCTATACCTTTAGATTACTATATCAGAAGGGACTTTATTGTCAGGCTAAAGAATTTTGGACTTTGCTAAAGGTGTGCCTTAGAATAGAAGTTTGGCAGTCAAGGCTAGAAGAAACTAGCTTGAGGGTAGTTTATTCTTTTAACCTTTATAGTTTAATAATGGAGTAGTTTGCTGCTGAGGACATGCAAAAGGATGGATGCTCTGTTTAAAGTACCTTCAAATCTGTTGTCCTTTCAAGCTCTGAAAAGGTGCAGCATAGTTGAGTTAGTTCTCTCTAAGCTGGAGTTCTTTGTTTAACTGCATACCACTAAATTTTATAGTTGATTTGTTAGGGGAGTTTTGAAAGTTAAGTGTATGAGTTGAATTATGTCCCCTCAAAGATATGTTGAAGTTGTAACCCCTGGTACTTGTGAATGTGACCTTATCTGGAAATAAGGTTTTTGCAGATGTAATTAAGATGAGTGGTCCTTTTTCCACTGTGACTGATGTTCTTATAAAAAGAGGGAAATATGAACACGCACCTAGGAGAACGGTGTGTGGTATGTGAAGACACAGACACAGTGGGAAGATGGCCATGCGAAGATGGAGACAGGGATTGGGTTGCCACAGGTCAAGGAATACTTGGGGCTACTACCCAAAACTGGAAGAGGCAAGGGAAGATCTTCCTCTAGAGGCATTGGAGAGTGCATGGCCCTGCCAACAGCTTGATTTCACACTTCTAGCCTCTACAACTAAGACAATAAATTTCTGTTGTTTTAAGCTACCCAGTTTGTGGCACTTTGTTATGGCCACCCTGGGAAACTCATACAGAAGGACACACATGGATTTTGAAAGTACTTTGTGTGTGGTCTGAAGAGCTGCTTCTCTTAAGTCATCACATTTTGCACAAATTATCAGAATGCTTTCAGTTGGGTAAACAAGGACTTCGAAAACTTTGCTCTGCCCTGTATTCACCTGGAAATCTTTTAAAAATATTGCTATCTGGCTCCCATCTCCAGAGATTGTGGTTTAATTAGTATGGGATGCTACATGGACAGCAGGCTTTTTAAAAGTCCCCCAGATGATTTAATGTGCAGCAAATTTTGAAGAACCATGGGGCTAAACCTTCTAGCTTAGTCAGATATTCTCCCAGCTCCCTCTACGCATGCAGTTTTGTGTTCATTTAGTTTTGATTAGCCTCTAAGTAATACACTTCCCCCTCCCCCCATCAAATTCGTTTGTGCCTTGGCCTATCATGATTTTTTTTTTTTAAAGAAATTCACGTTCTTTTATTTATATTATTTATTTATTTATTTATTTATGACTGTGTTGAGTCTTCGTTTCTGTGCGAGGGCTTTCTCTAGTTGCGGCAAGTGGGGACCACTCTTCATCGCGATGCGTGGGCCTCTCACCATCGCGGCCTCTCTTGTTGCGGAGCACAGGCTCCAGACGCGCAGGCTCAGTAATTGTGGCTCACGGGCCCAGTTGCTCCGTGGCATGTGGGATCTTCCCAGACCAGGGCTCGAACCCGTGTCCCCTGCATTGACAGGCAGATTCTCAACCACTGCGCCACCAGGGAAGCCCCATGATTTTTTTTTAATGTTGTATTCTATTCTGTTCTTGCCAGCTGGTTAGGCATGTGATTATATTCATCTTCATATACGATGAATTATTTATAAAGTTGTTCTAAGATGTCTATTTGTATTAAAACACCAAATACATTTTAAAAATTTCTGTCATGTATGTATATCTGCTTTTGAAGGTTGAATTATGTTAGTGTTAACATAAGTTGCAAGTAAATGAAAAACTAACTTACATTTCTGTTGAAATAGACTTGCATTTCATGAATTATACAAGTAGTATAATTTTTCAAATCATTATTGACCATTTCCTACAAGATTATATTAGGAATGATAAATTGAAGGACCTGAAAACATCCACCTTCTCAAACATTTCTTTTTGTCTTCAGGTCTCCCACTGTATATCATTTTTTTTCACGTTGTTAGATCACAAAGTGAGTAACATCCAACATCTATAGATATATTCTGGGTTAGTAATTTCTCCATGAGAAATTAAAAAATTTTTTGTCCATGTGATAGTCTAAAAATAATATACATAACACATTTTAGATCATCCGGGTGGCCACTTTGTAACAAAGTAAGACCATTTGTGTTTATTTTAATCCCATAGTAGACATTGTACATAAAGTACCTTGGTATTTTTTTTTTTTTAATTATCTTTTTAAATTTTGGCTGAGTTGGGCCTTTGTTGCTGTGCGTGGGCTTTCTCTAGTTGCAGTGAGCGGGGGCTACTCTTCGTTGCGGTGCGCAGGCTTCTTATTGCAGTGGCTTCTCTTGTTGCAGAGCACGGGCTCTAGGTGCACGGGCTTCAGTAGTGGCTCGCGGGCTCTAGAGCGCAGGTGCTCAGTAGTTGTGACGCACGGGCTTAGTTGCTCTGTGGCATGTGGGATCTTCCCGGACCAGGGCTTGAATGTGTGTCCCCTGTATTGGCAGGTGGGTTCTTAACCACTGTGCCACCAGGGAAGCCCAGTACCTTGCTATTGATAGGTAGTTTTTTTTTTTCATTTTATAGTTGGAAGTGCTTTCAGATAAGGACCATGCCTAGTGTTTCTATTTATACTTAGATTTTAGTAACATAATAAAATATACAAACCAACTCTTGGGACTAGTGTGTTACTTTGTTTTCTTATAGAAGGTGCTTGGTATTACTCAAATTTGAGAAACACTGAGTTAAGGTAATGTAATTTATGCATTTGTTATAAGTTCCTTGGAAAGCAGGACATCAAGCCATTATTATTCATTAACATTTTGTTACATCAGATTGTTAAGCTTGTCATCTACCTGACTTTAAGGGAGGAAATGTATTTGTTGGCTGTGTTGGTTGGGGACCTAGTGTAAAAAACCTAGAGTACAACTACCGATTGAGGAGGGCAGGGGCTCAGCTGGTTTTAGATTGTAAGGGGTCAGAGGGGGTGGGGCTCAGGGGGAAGCTGGAGGGAGTTGGCCAAGGCAGAGAGTTTCATTGGTGGAGTAGTGCTAAGTACTGGAGTGCTAAGTATTAGAGTGCTCGGAAAGGAGACTGGTCTGGGGAAAGGATGATGGGAGATCCTGGGGACAGCTGTGTTTACCCAGCAATTCTGCCTGGGCCTAGGTTTCTCTACCTGGCAAAAGGGTGGTAATGGCTTATATACAATTTCAAAAAGAAGGGAAACCCGATTAGCTTAGGCTTGAATTTCTTCTAATATATCCACGGCAGTTATTGATATGGTTAGGAGTAGCAAAATGAGTGTGGGTTAGTTACTTGCCATTATTAAACACAGACGTGCCTCTGTTCCCTGGATCTCCACTCCCCACATCTCCTCTGCGTCTTTCTTTCATGTCCTCACAGTGCAGAGAGGCAGGTATGGAATTTGTACCATGTATAGCCTGGAAATCTGACTATAAAGAATTGCAAATTTGTTACTCAGCTAGCTGTCTCCTTTTATTTCTCAAGTAGCTAACCAATTGAGTATATGATTTAATCGATTCTGTAGTGCCAAGGCCCTGCATTATTTGTTTCCATGTATATGGTGAAGAAGGCTGCCATTGTTTGTAGTCTTGAATGTATTCTCTTTAGGAAAGGAAGGCTGCAAGACAGAGACCAGCTTCATGTTTCAGTTGTTGGGGAAGGGATTGAAGCCCTTTGGAACCTACCACTTAACACAGATGTGAGGCTGGGCAGACATGCAGGATAGTGGGAATCCACACCATTGGAGGAGGAACTGTCACGGGGGCAGTGCTCCTTTACCAGAGCCTCCACACCGTTTCACAGCTTTTTGTGAAAGAATTTGATAAAAACATGGGATGCAGCCTGGAATTTGGCTGTGAAGACTATTCTGTACAGTATCATTCTTTGTATTAATAGATTTCTGTATTATTGCAGCATTCAGGGCCTAGAACAGTGCCAGGCTTATATTAGCACTCAGTAAATGTTTGTTGAATGAAGGAGAGAGAAACTGAATTTCAGTCAAGTTATTGAAATTTACGCACAAGCGGGTGTATCTGGAAAGAAGTTCACTTAGAGGTGTAGTCTCAGAAAATGTATAATTTTCACTCCTCCCTATTTTAGTTAATAGATTCCATATGTTTTATCAAAACTAGAACTTTTACATGAAGATGTTTATGGCTTTTAAGTACCTTTTCTGTTTATTAGGTATAAATTTACAGGATACCTAATGTAATTCCAATATGAACATAACAGAAATCATACCAGTCATGATTTAGGTCATATTATAGTATGAACAATATTGTGGCATAAGAGGTCTATTTCCCCAGGGAAACTCTTGAATATTTCCAGAAAACATTAGCACCAGTATTGCCAAGAGGGAATCAATTTTTATACTAGCAGGTTTCAAACATTTTAGACATAGTACCTCATTACATTCTTAATTTATTAATGACTCTAGAAAAATTTTCTTTAAATGGGTTATAGCTATCAATATATGCTGCATCAGAAATTAACACTGTGAAGTTTTATAGTACTAATGCATTTTAACATAACAGTAACAAACCCATCTATAACATGTTAACACACATAATATGTTTTATGGAAAATAATTTCCAAGACAAAAAATTTCCATGAGAAGAGTGGTGTTGTTTTAAATTTTTGAAAGTCTCTGTTAATCTCTGGTTTAATAGAAGACATCTGGGTTCTCACATCTGCTTCTGCATTCACATGTTGAGATACATTGTTACAGTGGAAATTTATGGGGAAAATGGCCTTTCAAAGATAGATAGATGTAAATCTTTTTAATCAAAATAAAAATTCATTTTTCAAATAAATTTGGATATTCTTCTTTGCTACTACACCAAATCTCAACAAGTGGATAGTTTCTTAAGGGTTAGTTGCAGTGCAAGTTCTGAAATTGTATCAATGAACTTTTTGTATTCTGTTATATCAAAATCCATTAGTCTCTCTTGAACTTTGAATGGATTGTTTTCCTCATGCATAATCTTATGCTAGTCATTGGGAAAATATTTGTTCACCGAGTTATACAGATCTTCCAAATGTTCGTTACACAATAGAAAAAACCAGAGTCATTAACATCCCCACTGATCTCATCACAGAAATTTTGGAGTAGTATCAGGAAGCTCTCAAGCTCATGGTGGCTGATAAATTTTCCAAATCCTAATTATCTCTTAAAAGCTTAAGTTTTATTCTTGCCAACAAATATTGTTAGTTGTTTTCTTAAAAGTGACAGTTTCACTTTGTTTATTTGCAAGAAAATGTCTGCCAAATTCTCAATCTGAAAAACCATACTTTGTGAGTTGTTTGAAGTAAGAATGGTGTTCCATGAAAAAAGTAGCTAGTTCAGCTTGCAATTCAGACATTTTCACAGTGCTTTTCTTTGAGACAACCATCATTTTAGTATGCAACAGAAATACTGTATGTGTACTTCTTGTTACAGACGATATTGAAAAGGTGTATTTCAGGGTTAAGATTTTAATAAAATTAAAGTGTTTTTCCTCCTTCATCAAGGAACCTCTCAGTGAAGAATTTTTGTGAGTTTTTTTTTAAGTGCCTGGTGGTGAATAGTATAATGACTGCTAATATACTGTAAGGTGTTAGTGCCTTTTTTCCTACTAAGGTGTGAGCAGTTTTACCAACTATTGGTTTGTAATATCAGTGTAAATATCAATTCAATGAAAAAGGCATATTATTTTATAACAGTATTTTATATTACTGTAAAAATAATTTTGATCTTTAGGACCCCTTAAAAAGTCTTGGGACCCCAGGGGTCTACAGACCTCACTTCTATACTAAATAAAATAATCAAACTTTGTCATAGGCATGACAAAGATAATGAATCTGGGTATTAGTTTTGAGCACTTTGAATAGTGTTAGCCGTTGAAGTACGTGTACTATGAAACAGAAAGAAGCATCTTTTAATGAGATACTATTAAAAGTCTGTCTTTGCAGTTAGAAAGTCTATATAACCTGACTAGGTAGAGTACTTACAAAGGATGGACATGGGAGACCCTTCTCCCCGTGTGGTTATGGAGTGATGTACTTGATTTGTTTCTATGTTGTGTTTTTTGTCTGTCTGTTTTTTAAACAGAAAATCTTATAGGATAGTTCTACTATATTCTCTTACCCTGTGAAATTGACCTATGAGGTTTTCATGGTGGAATCCCTTCTCACTCCACCTTTTTCAATAAAACTTTGGAAGCCTACCTCAATTCATATGTATCAGCAATTTCTACTCCATTTTCTTTTGCCTTTTGTCTTCAAGATTTACTCATAGCTGGGTTGTGTGTGTGTTGTGAGGGGTGTGTGTGTATCAATCTCCTGAGTTTTAAACTTGGTTTTACGTCATCTTCTCTTGATTTGAGCAAGCATGTATTGCCCATTGGGATGAATGTGATCTCTTTACATTTTTTTCCCATACTTGGACACCTGATCTATATTAATCATACATCTCTGCTACCAGAACAATCTTCTGCACATTTTTACTACTGTTCTCCCGAAGAATTTACCACGTATCAGTATAACCAGTCCGTGGACACTTGTTTTGATTCACTTAGGGCTTAGTAGTCTTAGTTTTATCTACTTAGTCTTTTTTTCTTTTGAGGAACCAAAGAATATCTATTCCTTATTCAATAAATTGTTTCATAAATACTGTTATAGGTAGTATTTGTTTACAACTCTATGAGTTTGTTACACCTGGTACCTTATTCTGTTTATTTTGCCCGCGATATCTCAGTTTTAAGCCAAGTTTCCATTCATTCAGGTGACTGTCGTCTTAAAGTTTTAGCTGCATTCCAGTCTTACCGGATCCTTGTAACATTTCTGTTCCAAAGCCAGAATAGTAAGTTTTTAAACTGAGAAAATCCTGTTACCACTCTTATATTGGTTCCCATTCCCGCAAACTCAGAGCTTCTCTTGCTAGTGGGAGGGGACTAGGGTCTTGATTTTTATTTTCTTACCTGACTTTAATTTCTAGACTTTTCCTTCCCAGACTGACTGGGAATGACTAATTACTGCTCAATAGTTGAAAAAGATAGACCAGAACTATGACCTATCTTCTGTTTCCTTAGTGTTTTAATTTCTTGTCCTTCTTTATTCCCCTGTCAGCATACCTTGACTATAATTTATTCAGTCATTTAACACATGTTTATTGAGTCCATCCTTGAATCATATAGTTTTATATTTTAAAGGGATTTTAGAAGACATCTGTGTGAACAACCACTTTTTTATACGTTTGGGAAGTTGAAGTCCACACTTGTGGACCATGAAGCAGCTCATCAGAGGCTTTTTGGGTATGAAAAGGAAGAGCTGTAGCGAATGTCGGTTGAACTTTAAAGTTGACTCATCACATAATGCATGCTAGTTTACTCTTCTCAGTCTAGAGAGCTTTGCTGAGACTCTTAAAATTGCTTAATTGGGATTCAAAGTTAGTGTTCCCTATCATCAAATCAACGACACATGTTCTGTAAAAACAGTTCATTGTTTTGTGAAAACCACAGGGTATTGTGGGCTAAACAAAAATGGGTGATGGGTTGGAATTTACACACAGGCCGAAGTTTGTAAACCCCTGGTATAGATCACAGTTGAATCGAATGATTGACATTAGAAGTCTCAGTTGCTAATGAAAAATTGGTTTGATATACCTTTTGCCTATGCTTTTATATAAGTCAGTATTTATAAAGGATAGCTGGTCCTAATAAGCATTATGCATAATAAGTTCTTAAATATTTCTTAATGAGGTGGACTCATTTATTTTCCCTTTTCCTAATTCCTGGAGATGTCCATCTGAGGTCTGACAGTTTTAAAAATCCTCTCATGCACTTGTAAGCCTATTAAAAAATGCTTTATTAAAAATCACTATGTGATCTGGTACTCTCTCTTAGCCTGCAAGATTTACGTGTCATACTCTGTGTACTTGTACTGACTCAAATCATTGAAGTTTAAAAGTGAAAGAGACTACTATCTGCTTCACTTTCCTCATTTTCTAGATGAGGAAACAGGCCCAGAAGATTTGTCTAAAATCATACAGGATACCTGAGATCTTACTTCTCTCTCATGTTATCTTTAATTTACACAAGAGCTCTGGATTCCAATGGAAAAGGAAAGGAAAAGCAATTTAGAAGTTTATCCCTTCTCAGTTATGCTTTAAATTCTTAAGATTCACCAACTTTGTTGACCGTTAATCTGATAACAAAACAAACAAAGCAACAACAACCAAAAGAAAAAACTCTAACGGCACAAAAATTGCCTACAACTTACAGCCATACTTCAGAGATACTGCAGGTTCGGTCAGACCACTACAATAAAACGAGTCACATGAATATTTTTGGTTTCCCAGTGCATATAAAAGTTACATTTATACAATACCTTAGTCCATTAAGTGTGTGATAATAGCATTATGTCTTAACAGATATATACCTTAATTTAAAAAATACTTTATTGCTAATAATTACCGTCATTTTGACAATGCAGGGTTGTCACAAGCCTTCAATTTGTAAAAAAAAAAACAAACAAACACTTAAGGACAATAAAACGAGGTATGCCTGTGTTAAAAAATAAACCATGATTGTAGTCCAGGGCTAATGCTCTATAAAATGTATGTCTGCTGTTGTTGTCATTAATGCTTTAAGAAATCAGTCAAATAATTTGGTTTTATTGTACTGGGTTTTATATTTTGTTTTAAATTTGGTTAGTATTAAAATAAGCTGAAATACATATTTCAGTTAGAGCGTAATGTTTTTTTTTTCTTGAGATTATGTGTTTCTAAATCCCGATTTGTTGCATTTTACAATTTACAAAAGTAAGTTTTGTAAACATGATTTCATTTAGTCTAATACAATTTTGTGAAATCTTTTAAAATTTAGCGTTGCAGAAGTTGAGAATGTACTTTATACACATTTTAAGCTATATTGCCAAAGACTTCAGAACTAAGTCTCAGAATACACCTTCCTTCATTGTACCATATTTTATATGTGTATGTACACAAAAGTGTTATTACCTAACATTAGTAGGATTTTAATTACTGTTTTTAATGTAGTGGGAAATGAAGCATAATGCATTTTTTTTGTGCTGTTCATGAGAGTGTTGCATGGGGAGTGGGGGAGACAAGCTGGTACTTCGGGGAAGAGGATTATGAAGTGTTAATGTATCCTGTTAATGTCGTCGTCTTTGACAATTACAGGACAGGATAGGTTCCTAAAGACAGAGGCAAATTTTCAGAAAGGCAGAGCCTAGCAATCGTGAACTTAACGTTGATAATTTTAAAGTTCTCCAATGAATGATCAGAGTTTTACAGAATTTGGGATGATGGGTATGTTATCAGTTTGCTAGGGCTACCATAACACAATACCCCAGACTGAGTGGCTTATAAAACAACAGAATTTTATTTCCTCCCAGTTCTGGAAGCTGGACGTCCAAGATGAAGGTGCCGGCAGGTTTGGTGTCTCCTGAAGCCTCTCCTTGACTTGCAGGTGGCCGCCTTCTCCTTGCCTCCTCACAGGGTCTTTCCTCTGTGCACATGCATTCCTCGTGTCTCTTCCTCCTCTTAAAAGGACACTAGTCACGTTGAGTTATAGTCACATTATTAAAGGTTTACCCTAATGGCTTCATTTTAACATAATCACCTCTTTAAAGACCCCATCTCCAAATAAAGTCAAATTCTAAGATACTGGAGGTTGGGCTTCAGCGTATGAATTCTAGAGGGACACAATTCAGCCGTGAGATGGTAATAACCACCAATGACTTTGCTAATGGATAAATTGATTTAATTTCTTTCCTCTATTTCATTTCCCTTCCATACACTTTGTTTTGTTGTTGTTGTTGTTAGTTGTCCTAGTTTGGTATTTTTGCAGTGTGTCGTGGTTTTAACAAGACAATTTGACAATTTCATATGATAACCCATTGAGATAGCGTGGCAGTGGATGAACTGTTACTTTACTTCACAGGCAGATTGAGAATTAATATCCAACAAATTTTGATACATGATTCTTTGTGAGTTTAGAAGCTGTTATTTAGCAGGTATTATAAGCAGTTTGTTTGTGACTGTAGTGGTGGCTGACCATTTAGGACTGCCAGTCATATCAAGGTCCATGTAAGGGGTGTAGTGATAACCTGTGCTGTACATTTATCCTTGGCAACGTATGTCATGGCTTGGAATTAGCAACTTCCTAGGGCCTCCTAGTGCTGAGAATTTTGATTCTTTTTATAGTTATTACATTCTTTTACATTATACATTCCATACTTTTTTTTTTCTTCTCTGAGGAAAGTCAGTATAGTATTTGAGTAACATTTCTGAATGCCCAGATCTGTATGTAGAAATGTAATTCTCATGTGTCGGTGCTCTTGCATTAAAATGAGGAAGATAATACTGAAGAGGAAATTATATAATGTGTATGTGACCTAGCCCCATACATAGCATGTAGCAGCTACTCAATAAATGCAAATAGTCTCCTGTTTCATTTTCCTTATCAAATTAATGAGAAGCAGTGTACACACAGATGGGAGCAAAGGCAACTTGGTGTGCTCCAGACATTTTGAATTAAAAGGAAAATTAGTTCTTCCAACACTGTGCCTATTACAGAAACCTGTAAGCCACCCACATTTTACATCCTTCACCTGTCTGCACCCCCAGCCTCAGGGTGTATGCTATCATAATTTTCTGTAGTTTTTCTTACCTAAGTTGGAGTTATTTGTTCTCTGTCTTCCCAACAAGATCTGGTCCTGGCATTGGGTAGCCATGGCTCTAGCACCTGTCATAGTGCCTTACACATTGGAAGTGCTCATCCAGTTTTAAACGAGTGAATAAAATAGATCTGTCAGAAAAGTAGTGCTTTAGTGCATTTTCCCCCCATAGGCTTTGTTAATTCATCACCATTGTAGTGTTTACTTTTCACTTGTCATTGCCCCATCCTCACAAATGTATCTAGTCAGCATTTGTTTGGGTTGGTTTGTCACCCCAAAGTAATATAAGTAACTGGAAGTTTGACCTTCCTGTATGAAGGGAACGGAACCAGAGGTACCGCTTTCCCTGAGCAGTGAATTGTAGTATTATACTCTGGAGCATTTCTGCTGGGATGTCCTGTTTTACCTCTAGTTTAACACATGTAAAGTGTGACTCCCCAGAGGCCTGTGCTCTCTCGGCGGCCCGTTTCTCTAGGTAAGTCTTTCCACTTTCTAGTCTGGAAACAACTGGGAATTTTTGGATTCCCACCCCCCTCCCCACTCCTTATCTCTCCAAATATAGTCTATCACTGACTTTAGTCACTTTCTTGTTTTAAAACATTTCTTGGGTTGTCTGCTCTCTTTAGGTTGCAACTGACAAATTTCACTGGATTATACAATAAAATTCATTTTTGACTTCTTCAACCAAAATACTGTGATAAATTAACTTCAGATAGTATTTGATCCAGTTGCACAATAGATGTTTAATGTCATCAAGGACACAGTTTCTCTTGTCTCTGCTCTGCCCTCCTTCTCTTTCTCTCTGATAGCTCTGTTCTAACCTCAGTGATGCACATTCATCCCAGGCTTCACAGAGTGCCCTTGTTGCCTGCCCACTCCTGTGAAGGGAGGAGGTTGACTTTCATAGAAACCAGCACACGTCTTCTCGTGTTTCACTTACTGGGAGTGATTGAGTTGGGACACGTGGGGTATGCTGTGAGTCTGTGGAGGAGGAATGTCAGCCCTAAACCAAAGATATGATTTGCTGGTTGGCTTAAGCAAATAAATGCCTTCCTTTGGACCAGGAGGTCCATCCCATTTAAACCACAGGGCTGAGAATGGAATAGGTCTCCAAATGGAAGGCAGTAGTAGTAAAGTAGTATTGTCTTTCGCAGATAGTGTCAGTGAATGCTACAAGAGGCAAGCCACAGTTTTCTTCATCTTGCTAATTGTGGTCACCCCATGTCTCAGCTGCTGAGTTCCAGAGAAGCCTGAGTCATCCTTTCTGCTAGATGGACTCCCCACGTATCAATCACCTTGGGCCCCTGTGGGTCATTAATGTTTATTTGGAAGGGTATCCCAACATGTCCAGGGTTACATTGTTTGATAATTATTTGTCAATATTAAAACAACTGTTATTTTAACATCAGAGTTCTTTTAGCAACTTTTAATATTGTTGCTCTTTTTTTCAACTATTAAACAGCTATGGCCACTAGTTGTAGATACTGTATTTAAAGATACAGTTTCTCTTTTGTCACCAATCTTGATAATATTGAGTATTATTTTTAAATGTTTGCTAATGTTATGGCCAACATGTTCTTGTTGTTGCTGTTGTTGTTTATTATTGGTTAAGTTGAACATTTTCCTAATGTTTCAGCTTGAGGGGTCCTGAATTGGCTGTCTTTTGAGTGGATCTAATTTGTTGGTATTCATTAAGAATCACAATAGCTATTTAGCTATTCCCTTTGTCCGGTAATTTACTTGTAGGGACTTTTCCTGATCTTGAGGACTATTCATAAATGCACACCTACCAAAAAGAAATGGAAGATAAAACAACTTTAAGCATAAGTATTCTTATAGGAGTCTTAGAATAATGAAAATTTAGAATCATCTAAATGTTGAACAAAGCAAAAGTGAAACTAATGTGTCTGTTATGGGATACTATGCCACCACTATACATTTTGGACTAAATTATTTTTGTAGGATAAAGAAATTTTGATTGTACATTTGACTTTGGATAATGCAGAGGGTTTTCAGACCTCTAAATAGTGTGTTGTAAGCAGGAGATTTAAGAATATCTTTATTGTTTTTTTTTCTCTCTGTCCATAAGTTTTACTGTTTTTTCAATCTTGTAAATTTAAAATAATGTGATTTAGGATCATAGTTGGGCCCTGGTATGCTCCAGAAATGGTATCAGAAAAGAATATGGTATCTGTCCTATTTGAGGCCAAAGGCAGGAATACAGTGCTAGATGTGTAGAAGAACAAACGAGGAGATGGTTAATATTTGGAGCAGTTATTATCCAGTTTGTGAATGCTGAACTCAGTTTTGTGGTGCTGAAAATGCCGTACGTATTCAGTTGAAGGAATCATAGCTGCATTGCATCAGCAGTCCTGTTTTTGTAATATTTGCTAGATTATTGTCTATAAAGTCTTGAAGTAAAATATTTCATACTAAACATTTAAAATATTAAGTGTGCTTTAAAATATAAACACTTGGCTAAATATTGGTTTCGATTGTAATTTTTGGTTTTACTTCTGGATACTTTAATATAGCTGTGGGTCTTGAATTAAGTAATTGATTGCCTGTAACTGATGGGAGTTTCGAATAAAAGCTTTTATGATTTTACAAGCTGTTTCTGAGACTTAGGAAAGTACAGAGGTATTTAATTTTTTTTTTTTTTTTTTTTTAGAACTCAGTCATTTACTATTTAAGGATGAATAGGTATGATCCAGCAGAATATACAAATAAAATGCTTTGTGATTTTAGGACGTGTTGGTTTATTTTGGATATCTTGTTTGAGTCCATCAGCTCCTTGAGGGCAGGACTTATTTTACACATAGTAACCTCTACCAGGCGTGACATTGAGGCCTGGACCTCTTCGGTATAGGGTAAAGATTGGATGAGTGTCTCACTGTTGTTTTGTGACCTTGTTTAAGGGTAGTTGTTCTGAAAGATACCACGATGGAGGAAGTACAGTGGTAAGGTTTTTATGTGCACCCTGAAAATCGGTGATAGCTAGTATGAGTATCTGGTCTTCACCTGGGGCAGATGAAGACTACGTCATATTATAGATGTATAAACAAACAAATCAAAATGGACCAGTTCTGCAAAGCTATAGTGAGTCCATTAATGAAGTGGTGGCATTTTCTCTAATTTTGTTCTCTGGCATACAGGTTTTTAAGGTGTTTTGAAAGTGAATACTGAAGTTTTCAAGCAGGGAATGTCTTAATGTTTGTTTGTTTGTTAAGTGGAGTATAATTGCTTTACAGGGTTGTGTTAGTTTCTGAAATGTTGTCTAATTTCCTGTTCTTTTCAGGTGACCTTTTGATGTTAGAATTTAAACAGACCAGTTTCATATGAAAGCATATTCTAGAATTATGTGTCTTTGAAAGTGGATAAACTCAGGTCTTTACAGAGTCTATGTAATTTTATTGCTACTGTGACTGAAACTTTTAATGCAGGATTGCATTGACTTTGCTGGGGGTTTTTTTTTGTTTTTGTTTTTTTCTTTTCAAGGACACACTTGTTTGTGTGTTTCTCTTAACTGAAAAACTGTCAATTGTGCAAGGCTTGGGACAACTTTATTTCATCTATCTATTCCTAGCTCTTAGCACAGTGCTTTGTCCATCCTAGGGATATACTTGGTATAAGGGAAAACAATAATGTTCTTTCTCTCCGGGAATATAAGAGCTAGCTGAAGCAGGACTAGAGCTAGAATAACCCTTTTGAAATTTGAACAATTTACCCTCTTCCCTTTAAAAAAAAATTTGGTTCTGTAACTTTTGGTTACAGAAACTAATCTGGTACCATGATCAATGTAATAAACCCATTCATAGCAATTTGAACAGATAAGAACTTTCCTATTCTTCATGTTTAGTGTTTCTTGTTGACTTTAAAAAATATACCACCAATAATATGTATTTATTATGGGAATTTTTATAGATAATAATCTATATCATTTTGACTTGTGTTTTTCTTTGCCCTGGAATATATTAGGTGATGCAGAAGCACCCACGATCACTGCTTTAAGTTGGGACATTTTGGTGACCTTTGCTTATTGGAACCAGGCATTGTTGAAATTTTTTACATAGGTACTTCAGTGCCATTATTCATTATTTGAATATTGGACTGAATGATGTAATAGAGAAAAAGAATACTTACTCTGTTTTCTTTACCAGTCTTTTACTAGAATTCCACCTAACCAATCTCATTTTGGGAAATCCTCTTCATCAAGCAGTGACTCATTGTTCCCCTGACAAACAGATACCTATGATTGGTCAAGTTGTGATTTAATTTCTTATAATGATACAGTGGGTGGTGTGGTTTTATTTTTTAAATCATTCAGTCAACAGGCTTTCGAAATTGACTATTGAGTACCTACTACGTGTGCTGAGCACATTATTACACATTACTGTGGGTCAGGATAGAATAGAGCAAGATATCCTCCAGAGCACAAATCATCTGCTGTGCCACAGGGACATCTAGACAAGGAGTCTTGAGCCACAGTTATCATAGGAGTATTTACCTTTATCATTCTGTTAAGTGTGATGTATATGTGTATCACATTCAGGTGATTAATTGTGGTATTTGAGTTAAATCGGGGCGGGGGTGAGGTGCTTTTTTTCTTCACATGAAGGTGGTCATTACTTTTCCTCCACGGTTTCTCATCTCAGTAAATGAAGTACTACTCATCCAGATGTCCTAAAAGATTCTTCCCTTTTCCTGAACTCTGTGTCCAGTCAATCACCCTTGAGTCTGCTTCCTGAATATCTTTGGAATCCTAGTATTTCTCTTCAGCTCTAATGCCACAGGCCAGGTTTTAGTCTTCTCCTGGGTTACTCCAGCACCCTTCTAACTTGGCTCCCTTTCCTTCTAGTCTGTTCTTCGTATTAGAATTCTGGATGATCTTTTTAAAACATAAATGTGGTCATTCCCCCTCCCTGCTTAAAACCTTTTAGGGCATTAATTTTCTCTTACGTGATGGTTTCAAGGCCCCTCCCAAGCCTTACTTCATGTTTTCTTTCCTTTTCTTCCCCCAGCCCTTCCACCGACTGTTGCTGCTCACTGGATTGCTTCTGTTCCTTGCCTTCCTCCCCAAATATTCATGTTCTCGCTCTCCTCCTATCTGTCCTTTAGGTCTAAACACTGGAGATGTATTCCCAGACTGCTAAGTTTGGTTAGCGCTTCCTCTGTGTATTTCCAAGGGGGAATTGTTATTACCTCCTTGTTTGTCTTTCTTTTTTTCTGAGATAAGCTCGATGAGTGTTTAGTCACCAGGTTTTCCACAGTTTACAGCAGTAGCAGTTCCTGTCACATAGTAGCCTGCTCAAGTGCTTATTAATTTGTGATTTTTAAATATACTCTTAACCCTGCATCGTAAGAGATCCATGATGCGACAGGACACTCAGCATAGGCCAATGATTAGATACCCTTTTATACTGAATAGATGTCAATATATCCTTTTTTTAAACAAGGGACCAAGAATCTATAGTCTGGGGGCCAAATCTGGCCCACTAACGTTTTATAAGGACCACAAACTAAAAAAGGTTTTTAAATTTTTTAATTGCTGAAAATGAAAAGAAAAATATTTTATGACACAACAATGTCAGATGAAATTCAAATTTTAGTGTTGCTAAATTGTTTTATTGGAACATGGTTTCTGCTTTTGCACTACAGCTGCAGATTGAGTAGTTGTAACAGTGACTATATGACTGCCAAAGGCTAACATATTTACTGTTGGGCTCTGTACAGGAAAAGTTTGCTGACCTTTTCTTTAAATCCTTTCTGTGACATGAGAACGGATAAATATAATTAGGACATATTTAAGTTATGTCTCAGTTTCCGTCTTTCCTTCCTTCTGAGAATATCATTTGAGTTTTCAGAACTGTACTCTAACCTCTCTGCCTTCTATATTCCTAGAGCTTTTTGAAACTTGAACATTGCAGATTAGATGTTGAGAAGTTAGAGACTTCAAATTCTACTGAATTACGTAGACAAGACCAGCATGGATGGCTCATCCCTCATCCAGTAGTCTAAAATCAGTCTTTTCCTAAATAATATTCTGATTCTTCAAATATACTGTTTTTTACAGTTAAGGAGAAAAAAGGAACGACTTTTTATGCTATTTGATATAATCATTAAAATATGATGCCAAAGGCCCTTTTGTAAATTTTGAATCATTTTTGCCAATATGTTGCAGAAAAAGAGACCCAGCCGTGTTTTGGTTGTATAATCTATTACTAATTATTGGAAGTAACTTTATTTGTTAGGGCTTATTAATAGGCAATATCTAACCTTCATTTTACATTATTTAATAAAATCAAATGGTTTTTACAACATTGTTTACATTTTGTTTAAAATATTTTATTGAGAAAATACTTAATTAACTTTGTTTTATTTTTAGGGTTATATCCTGTGTTGTGACCTCATGGTTTAAGTGGGAATAAAGATGAGTATAAGCAGTGATGAGGTCAACTTCTTGGTATATAGATACTTGCAAGAGTCAGGTGAGTACTTTCATAAAGTAAATAGGCCTCAAATTATTTTAATATTCTCAAAATAACTTTTTATGCATTTGAAATTTGTACCAGTCCAAACTGTTGAACTTTGTATGTTTCCTTAATGTCTGGACTGCCATTTTAAAGCTATGTGTTACTGCATGGTTTAACTCTCTGACTCTTTCAAATATGTTGGAATCATCTCAGGCAAATATTTGTAACAAGTGGTTTGGCTTTCACTGTTCAAAGACCATTTTTATAATTTGTCATGAAGTGAGATTATTGCAC
This sequence comes from Balaenoptera borealis, assembly GCF_965194805.1. Classification (NCBI taxonomy): domain Eukaryota; kingdom Metazoa; phylum Chordata; class Mammalia; order Artiodactyla; family Balaenopteridae; genus Balaenoptera; species Balaenoptera borealis. The sequence continues at coordinate 89,854,537 of NC_138862.1, forward strand.
ACGGTTGGTAGGAACATACAAATTCTCAGATACCATCAATCTGATAATGTATATTCAGAATCCTCAGCTTAATGTTACTGGTCCTCATTGCAGTTAGCATTTCAAAAGGTAAATTAGCCATATTTTTTCGTAACGCTTTCATAAATGCCATCCCAATTGATTAAATGTGTCTTTGACCTGAATTTTACTAATGTATTTCATTGGGGGGGTGATTAGTAAATATAAATCATTGAAAGTCATTTGTAATCAATATTAAGTCAGTGATCTCCAAGTTTTCTAGATAGATTAAGAGGTGTTGTCATAAAACAGAAGGAAAACTACAAGGGAAGATGTGGGATGGATTAGGGGGAAAAAATGTACATGTAGAAGAGGGAAAAACTTGGGTTGGATGGGACATAGGATGGTGGAAAAGATTGACTACAGTGGTAAGTTAGGTTGTTAACATGAGATTGAATCATTTGGTGGTTGAAAAAATGCTGGAGAGTTTGAATTTTAGAAATTATAGTTTAAAGTTATTGAGATGTTTAGTAAGGCACGGTTTGGTATAAAAAGATAATTTTGGTAGTCACTTTTGAGAGGGGATGGAAGGAATAGAGTAGAATGTTGAGCCTTCAATTTTGGTTTGAAACTCTAGTTATTCTTCTTATAGGGCTTAGTTAGTTGTTCTTTCTTATGCAGGGAATGTAAACAAGCCCTTAGATCTTAGATTTTCTGCTTGTTGAGATGTTCCCAGCTACACTCCAGTTCTGAGCTTTTCTCTTGAGCCGGGGGTTTTCTATTCCCAAGCACCATCACTTCTCCTCTCTGGCTTGGAACAGCTGAGAAAGTTATGTCCAACAATGGCAGGGAGGGAAAAAGGGAGAAGAAACTAAAGTAACCAAGAATGCAGAATAACTTGTTATGAAGCTTTGAAATTAATAGATCTTGTGTTGTTTTGTTTTGTTTTATTTTATTTTCAATTGGTATATTGGTATTGAAGGCATATCCAAAGAGGACATCCATAGAATATTTTGCATAAGATATAACGATTAATAAAGTGGAAACGGTAGTGATTTAATGACTGTTACATATGTAACATGTATGCTCATGTTTGGATATTGTTATATAGTACTTTGGACCATTTGGAAAGAATTTGTTGGGTCAAAACGAACTCTGGTTTTTCTGCCTTTGAATCTGACCACCAGTTAAGCCAGAGCTTTGAGGCCTTAGACACTAAAGCGAAAAACAGTGTGAAACATTAGTGGATGGGAAGTATATTGTAATGGCTTGTAGATGTGTTGTAAAGGCAGCTATTTAGGTTCAACCATATGAAACTACTGTTTCTGGAGGTGAGAAGCAGTTGTAACGCTCAGCAGCATCCTGTGGTTCAGCCTACGCTGAGGTGAAGTAGGGGAAGGTGAAGTTAGAGATGTGAATGAACGCTCAAATCTTATTTCCCAACAGAAACCCACAGATTGATGTTTTATGTCGCTATAAGAAAATACAGCAAGTGAAAGGGACAGTAAAATCATACTCTGGATTAATTTCTGAAAGAGTGTCCAGTGATTAAATATTATCAAAAGTCTTAAAGTTGCTTATGTTCTCAGAGGAAATGCTTCTAAATTTCATGTTTTAAGGTATTTTATATTGCAGTAAACATAAAGCAAGAATATTTTTTTACAAAAAACTTTGTATGGTAGACTGATATTTATCGTATTAAGTCTGTGTAATTGTTAACTGTGTTCCTAGTTGTGCTTTGTGTATTATTTAGAAAACTTTGTACTTTACAGTCGTACTGGTGATGAAGTATGATGTTAAGCCACATCTCTAAAAATGTGAACACCAGTCCCTTTATAAAATTGGTAACTTCCTGTTTACATTATGTTTTATAGGGGAAAATCAGACTACACTGATGACATTTTTTTTTAATACAGAAGTGACTTTATTAAGGGTTTACATTGTAAAATAAAATTGTCTTCCAGAAAATTAAAATATAAAACAACTTGATAATAGTACATGGTTGCTAATTATTTACAAACTCACTTTAAAAACTCAAAATCGAAGATTGTGCCATTTTCCCCTAAATCTAATTCTAGATCTTGAAATCTTTGATTATGTTGAAATTGTTTTCTCCTGCATGAACTGTTAATATAAAGTTTTCTCATTAAAATATAATTTGTTCAGGCAAGGTCACAACATAAATTTGCTTTATAAGCTTGAATATATAGTACACACACTTGAAAAGTACATGTTTGTTATTCTCAACACTCAGAACTCTGTATTAGGCAGTGGTTTCCATCATATTTGCTCTGACCATTGTTTCTTAAAAGTCTTTAATTTTTTTGTTTTCTCCACACAGAGGGAGAAATGACACCCCTATCCCCTCATATCTCTGCTTCAGAAAGACTCTGAAACTGCAACAACCAAAATGATAAACTACTGAGGAAAAAAGCCCACTCAAATTGATAGGTTCCAAATTCCTTAACTCAGCTATTTCAGACTAATTTTAGGTGTGAATAGCTCATAAGTGGTATTCTTTCATGCCAAATATGTCCAATTTATGATTTTTTAAAACATAATTGCTGTAAACGTGGGCAGTACGCAGCCTTTGTATACGTTCTGATAGGAATAATTGAGTAAATTTCCCACTTTGCCTTATTAAATTGCACATCATCTTATACTGCGTAATGTGGTGAATCTGGTGCTCATTTGAAAAGGAAGGGGAGGTACTTTTCAGACGAGCTTGTGTTTTGAAGACTGTTGGGGAACGGAATGAGAAGTCAGCATAGTGGCACTTCCGGTTTCCTTTTCTGGCCCCGCCACAGAAAGGATGGACGCAGTAAGAAGGTCGGAGGGAGAGGGTGTGTTCCAGGGAGAGGGAAGGGGACCTGGTAGCACTGATGACGTTTTGACTTTGCTCCACTGGTGGGTTTTGACGTGCTCCAGGTGGTTCCTAGGCACTATTAAGTTTGAAAGCCACTGGTCTGTGTTAGTTGTAGGACAGTTAGAACTTGACAAGAAAGTGTTGCATGTCCACAATATCTTGAAAGAAAAATTATATTTAGTAACTATTTGAGATAAAGTAGAAAGCCGGAAATGTACACATTGAGGTTTGGAGTGTGAGAATATCTCCTAAAGAGGGAGCTGCCCCTAAAGTGGTGTATTTTTATTTGTAGGCAAGGTTTAGCAAGAATGATGAGGCATGTTTATGAGATAAAGGATACCATGAGACATTCATTTGAAATTAATTCCAGAGATAAGAGATAGGAAAGAGTTTAAGAAACATCCGTCAACTCAGGACAGGTTTCAGGTAGAGATCGGAATCTAACCCATCTTAACACTTGCCACTTATGATTCTGATCTCTAATTATACATAAAAATGGCCACTTTTGTAGTGGATTGTAGTTTTTGGAATCACCTAGTCCAGTGATTCCTTCTCTGGGTTGTTTTGGGGATTCAGTATTTATTTATCACCGTAACTTACAAGAATTTCATACTCTTACGGAGAATTAGTTGTTAAATAGCTAAGAAAAAATGATGTAAATTACTTTCAGGCCATAGTTATTTCGCTTGAAAGATTTAAAACAATGCAGAAGAAAGTAGAATCTTAATATTGCTACCTTCCCTCTAAAAGAGTACTGAATCGGATTAGGAGATAGGAAGAAAAGAAGTATTTACAGCAGAGAAAGTATCTGTGCCAAGACATTCAAAGGGCTGGTTTGTAAAGACCTGCCACAAAGGAAAATAAAATTTCCTTCTTGCTTGTCTCATTATCTGAAAAGTTCTCAGAAAGTCTAAAAACACCTTATGAAAGTCTTGTTCTTTTTTGATAACTGTGTGATTTAGAAATAATGTTTTCAGTAAGAGCTTCTCATATTCTCTGCAGTGTTTAATGTTGACTGGACTGTGGTATCCATCTCCAGAGGAAATAAAATCACTTAAATTGTTTTAATCTTAAGTACTTTATACTGTGTGCTAAATCTCCTATTATGAATATTATCAGCACTAGAAAATATTACCTGTTAAAAGTACCCCCCCGCCCCCAGATACATAACTTCTCAGAGCTCCCCATTTTCTCATTCATAAAATTTGTTACTTAAAGGGACTATAGTGTGATAGTCAGCCTCAAATGTTTTATAAACTTCTGTTTGAAATAAGCCATCCTTCCCCATTCATTAAAATTAATTAAGAGGAAAGTTTATTTATTGTGGGATGGTTTTACTGTGTTGGAACTTTTGTCTTTCTTATTTTTATCTCTAGAAAGTTCACCCTAAACATATTACTTTGGTCATCATCATTTTGCACTATTATGAAGTAGGCTTTTCATATTTAACACATATTTCCTGGGGAATAAAATTTGTTATTCTTTTTTTCTTTTGCGATGACTTGGAAATTGAGTGTATTTGACATGTAGTGCTGTAAGTAACGATGGATTTGATTCAGTGTGCTCCCTTTGATTAGCATTCACCCAAGGCCGTTAATAATTTGATTGCCCTAACAACTCCTGTCTAGCAACCATATGCAGAATAAGTACTAAGTGGTACATACTATAGTTAGTTGTATATAACAGAACCTGATGCAGTGTTAATTTTAGAAGAGCTAAGCTGGTTTGCATCTGTTAAATTTTCCTTCCCCCCCCATCTGCTCCCCCTTTGTATCACTTGACTCTCCTGTAGTTATTCACAGGTTTTTTGTTTTCCTAAAGAAATTGTTCCTGGTAATTATTTGTGAACTTTGTGGCACCCGTCTTTCTTGTTGCTTTGTTTAAGATGAAATTTTATTTTGCTTAAATTATGTATTTGGTTTAGGGGAGAATTCTGGATTCTAGATTTAACTGTCATCTGTTACATGTTCAGGAACTCAATAACATATTTATGGTGAACTTGAATGTTGAATGCTATGAAACGGTTGCATCTTATGATTGAAAACTAACTGGAAAATGCAAAAACAACATGTGCTTGTTACTGAGTAATTTTCTAGATTGTGATTCTGAGTACTGTTATTTTTTAAAATCCTCATGTGTTTAGAACTAAGATTCATCTTGCCATGTAGTCTCCATTTATGAGAAGGTGATGACATATGTAGGCTTAAAGCATTTGCTTCATGAAAGATCGTCTTGTCTCTCCTGCACCCCACTTCTCTCCACTGTTTCCTAATCGTTTCAAAGGGATATTGTGTCTCCCAGGAAATAGGCCTTGTACCACACCACTTCTTCTGACATGATGCTTACTTAAAATGTTATATTTGCTTTTAAGATCACACATCAAACACACACTTAATTTGGAAATCTAAACATGATCATAGTGGGCACAGACTAACCTGAATGTTTATATATAACATTAAGATTCTGACTTATAACACCAAAGAGCCCATTCATTTGTCTTTTTCATTTAGTGACTTTGTATTAACCCGGACAACGGGCAGTAAAATATCAGCAATAAGATGACAGTGTAGTTTCTCTTGACTCAGAACTGGGCTAGATAAACATTCCTTCCTACATATGCCCTGCTGGTGCCATTTATAAACAGATTTTTACAGCAGGCTGGATGGAGTTAGGTTAAACTGGCTATCAGTAATGTGCCTCTAGCCGTGAAGAATGGGAGTGAGGGGAGCTCAGCATCTGGTATGTCCACTGTGAGTCTTTCTTTCAATTTTTATGAGTAGATGGTCAGTTACAAAAGTGTAAGTAGGTATATAGTTTTGCTTTATAATAAAATAAAATATGCAGTAACATTGATTTGACACACCACATGACTCCTTAGCAACAAACAGCAAGCAGTTGTCATAAATGCTGGTAGTTACTATACTTTTATACTTCCAAATCAGTTTTTCTCCTCTTTTTGTAAGCTGACTATTTTTTGCTGATAAGGGAAATTCCTATTACACATTCCTACTGACATACTTGTTAAAAGACAAAGGTCCTTTAATAGTTGCCAAAAAGAGAACTTGTTCAATCTTAATAGTAATCTTTTTGTTTTTTTAGGAATAGCCAGCGTAGCAAGGGTGTAAGGAAACATAAATTGCTGATGGCATTATAAATTTGTACAATTTTTTGGAAAAGCAATTTGGCAATCATGAACTTCCTTTAAAATGCTGATGTCCCCTTCTACTTTTGAGGGACTCCATTCTAAGGAGAAAAACATATATATATGGCAAAAGCCTATACACATAGATATTTGAGGTAAGAGTCTTTTTAAATAGTGAATATTGGGAAAGTCCAAATGTCCAGCCATAGGATGAATAATTTACTAGCTAAGTACATTTATTGGCTGAATATTATGATAACAAAATTATTTCAGAAAATATAATTGATATCAAATGTTCATAGTTATATACATATATATATTTTAAGGGCAAAATTAGGGCACAAAACTGTATAGTCAGTGTATTGTGCTGGAAAGAAGGAAATAAAAACTTTTAACAGTTGTATTTGGGTTTTGGTATTGTAAATTTTTTTTCTTCTTTCCTTTTTTTTTTTTTCTTTTCTTTTTTTTTAAGTGCTAGGTCTAACTCTTCAACATACAAGGTCCCCTATAGCATTTTTTCCTCTACTTCTTTTTACCTTTTCTAAAACCTTTAAGCATTTAAGTAGGGAACTTTTTATAGTAAACAAAACTCTGGGTCTGTAGGACAGAATTGGAAACAGATTTGGGGGCAAGGGAGTGTTACGGTGATGGAAGTCAGGATATAACTTTCTGGGCTTTTCTGACCTGAAGCTTAAAAAGGACCTTGAATAAATCAGATTTTGCTTCCAGACTCCTCGGGCACTGTGCTGTGATAGTAGTTAAGCTTTGCATTCCCCCCCCCCACACACACACACACACACCCTTGTTCAGACATCCTACACCATAACCGCATTCAGGGCCCCTTTTCATGGTCCTGTATTCTCAATTTGCAAAGTAGAGTTGACAGGCTCTAGAGGACTTGACTTCCCTTTGAGAATATAATCCCTGTCATCCCAAGGGAAAGCACTCCTGAAACAAGCAATATGTAGAAAATGGTTGTCTTGTGACCTCATTTCTTACATGGGAACAGTGCATGGTCTCAAGGGTAACTCCACACAGACCTCCTGCCACTGCTGGTCTTTATCACTGAATGTCACTGAATTACTGTATCCTGACCATTGTGGTTTTCAGCCTTACTCCTCTCTGGAATTGCTTTTCTACCTCCCAAATCTTAATCACGCTAGTGAATGTGTAGAATATTTGATTACAAAATATTTATACAGAGTATTATTTATATGAGATTTGCTTCTACCCCTGGAAAGAAGGGATGTTCTGTTAGGCAAGCAGGCTAGACTTGCCTGCTAGCCTAATAGAGGCTTTTTGCCTTTTACCATGTAGATCAAAAGTTGTCCCTGAAAAACTATTGCCTGCATATTATTTACAAGTAAATGCAAATAAATATATTTTGGCATAACCCTGGTTCAGGTTTTAGTTTCTCAAGGGAGATTTAAGTCGTATGTTTTTTCTGGATGCATAGATTTCCTGATGTGCTAAGATAAATTATAGTAGAATTGCATTCTGATTTAACATATGTTTTTTGAGCACGAGTATAATTAGGTGACATCTAGCTTACCAGAATTGAAAGATTACTAGACATAAACCCCATCCTCAGGCAGCCCAGTCTGTTAGTCATATACATACACACAATTCGTAGATGCTATACGTATACAAATTATAGGATTAGCATAGAAGAGAATGATCAACCCTGGAGCAGCAGAAGGAAGGACTTCACCTCTATTCACATAGGTGAAAAGAGCACAGGAACGCATAGGGCCCAAAGGCCTGAGATAGCACAATATTTTCTAGGTGTTACCTTGTAGTTGGCAGTCACTTGAATTTAATGTGCATGGGGAAGAGTGGGAGGGTGGAATTGGAGAGATGAGCCTGGAGAGATGGGTAGGGTCAAGATTACGAAAGTAACTGTGTGCCTTGATTATGAAAGCCAAAAGGATCATTGAAAGTACTCAGGTAAGGAGTGGTATGATCAGTTTTTTGGGTTTGTTTTTAAACATACTTTGTTTTTTAAAATTTATTTATTTTATTTATTTACTTTTGGCTGCGTTGGGTCTTTGTTGCAGCGCGCGGGCTTTCTCTAGTTGCGGCGCACGGGGGCTACTCTTCTTTGCGGTGCATGGGCTTCTCATTGCGGTGGCTTCTCTTGTTGCAGAGCACGGGCTCTAGGCGCACGGGCTTCAGTAGTTGTGGCGCACAGGCTTACTTGCTCCGCGGCATGTGGGATCTTCCTGGACCAGGGCTCGAACCCGTGTCCCCTGCATTGGCAGGCGGGTTCTTAACCACTGCTCCACCAGGGAGGCCCAGCATGATCAGTTTTTGTTTTACAAGTAGTAGTCTGGCTATAGTGTAGCAAGCGTACTGGACTGGGGAGGAGAGGAAAGGAACTTAGGACAGCAGTAGTCCAGGCAGAGGATGATGGGGGACTAAATTCCACATTCTGGCACAAAAGGAAAGCTGATGACAGGGACCAGAGAGGGAGGATTGATAGGATTTGGCAAAATGGTGGAATGCCAGGGGCTGAGGTGGAAGTTAGGATGACCTTCAGGTATAGTGAAGTAAGGTGAGAAATTTCTAAGGAAAAAAGTTTCAGGGAGGGGAAGAAGAAGAGTAGTTTTGAACATAATGATTTTAAGCTGTCGTGTAATGCTGTAACTAGAAATAAAGAAAAAGTTATAGTTGAGTTCAGCATGTATTTAAGCAGAGCATTTAAGTATGGACCTTCTTTAGGGTAAACATTAGCAGTAAGTGCCAAAACAGTGCTAATGACCGCTTTAGGGTTGTTTTCTTGGCTATTTGAGAACATTCTAAGCACATACGTAATAACTTGACATGGCAGTGAGCACCTGATCTCACAAAACAAATTCGGGATATAGGCAACATACCAGCCAAAAATTGACATCGTTCTACCTGCAACTCTTAGGATATTCTTTGACATAAGTTTGAACTCTACCATCTAATTAAACAGGGTTAAATGTAATTAATGATTATTTAAATTGTATTTAGGAGTTGGAGTACAGAAATCATAGACTCTGCTACAATTTAGAAGGCTTATGAAGATCAAAATAACTTGCTAATAAGGTGTCTTAATGTTTCATGCACTACTGATGCCACTTTCGAATACCCTGAGATGGAACAAGAACAGTGATGCAGTCTTTTATTTTCTGTTAATAAACAGGAGCTCACTCTGCCTTAACTTTATCCTTGACCATATTCTAACTGTTCAGTAGGATTGGGAGAATGCCGTGGTGATGGCCATGGTCCCTGAGTGAATCCTTATTTTCTATGTGACTGTTTTCACATCTGCTAATTCAGATAATAAAGTAATAAAAGTATATGTGTGTGCATGGTATAGGCCCTCTATAAGTGATATCATCTATCTTGAAGTCTTTTTAAATCCCTAAGCCACTTGGCTGCTTAGCTTTTTTTTTTTTTTCTATTTATGATCTACTGCAGAATTTATTTGGGGAGGGATCTGAAATTGAGAACAGGAGTCTCCAGCCTCACTGCTCATGGATTTCACTGCTGTATCTCTCACCCTTTCTCCCCATCCTTCCCAGTCTTTTTTCTCAGCTTCCTATCCTGGTGATCTGGAGTCTACTCATGCTCAAGTAGTTGTGGGTTTCCTGACAGGGACAATGCAAAATGGTGCATTTTTTATTTGTATGTTTCTTAGCCTTCCTTGTGAGCTCAGGTTAAGTTGCAGACTGTACATGCGTTTAATAATGATCTTGTCTGTGGGCGAAATCAAGAAGTCAAAATTCAAGTCTTAAAGGTAACATCTTTTTACTTCTCACTATGGGTATTTACAGGAATGGTTAGGTGTCCCAAAGAGGTAAGGAAGGAGCACCCCTAAGGAAAATCAACCTTGGTGTACTTTGGCTCTCTATTAACCAATTAAAATTTCTCCTAGCCACATGCTATTTGTGAGCCCACAGTATTTTATTATAGACTGTTCGTAAGTGCCACAAGGAGCCTGAGAGTGGGAGCACAAAATGGAAAAAGACATGGACTAAGCACTAAACAGCTAGGATAGACAGGCTAGATAACACATTATATGGATTAAATTAGTTCAACCAAGACCCAAGTAAGCCCATGTTCGTTTACTTTATTTAGTATGAAAGTTTCTTAACATTCTGTACAGATGTATAATTGAATTATTGAAAATACATTAATGACAGTTACTATTTAATGATAAGCTCTGCAGAGGATGATAATGTTGGTAAAGAAAAAACCACCCTTGGGTCTATCAGTTTACTAGAATTTTACTTTTGAATTTGGACTTGACTTTAGTAAAAAAAAAAAAAAAAAAAAAACAAGGCCAATGTAAAGAGATTTTTGTTATGCGAATGTTTTGGTTTTAAAATGTTTTGGTTTAAGTATTTCAAATTAAAATTAAAGAATTGTTGGACAATCAAGTTGGATTTTCACTTGCCAACTCTTCATTTTCTAAAGCTTTCATTTAGATGGGTTATTACTAAGTCGCAAAGAATTAGTAACATTTTTTTTAAACATTTAATCATACATACAATGAAATTTAAGCATACAAATTATTTTTCATTATTAAATTTCAGTTTTCATTCCTTATATTAGTTTGCTTTTAATTTCCTAAGTAGTTTTTTAAAATAACCTGCAAAATATTGAATTTATAAGGTGTGTGATGATTTGTATGTAGAAATTTAAATATACTACAGAAATATTAAATGTCAGTATACCTTGGGCTAAATTATCTTGAGTGAAGCAGTTGAGTCACATGGTCTACAAAGGCCTTTTTCCAGTTTTAAAGTTTGATACTATTTGTTGAGGAAAATTATGTGCCACCATTATGTAATTAAGGTGAAAAGGAAAATACATAAAGGTTAACTTGTTTGGATTTCGATACTTCTTTTGTTTAAAAACATATTTGACCTTAGCTAACAGTCTGGGATTTCAGATGGGTGGAATGTGATTTTGAAAGACTGTAGAGGTCTTTCATTTGTATCACATAGCATGTTGCCACTTGGAGAATAAATTGTTATACCTTTTCTTTTGCTTTCAGGATTTTCTCATTCAGCGTTCACCTTTGGTATAGAAAGCCATATCAGTCAGTCTAACATAAATGGTGCCCTCGTCCCGCCTGCTGCATTGATTTCTATCATCCAGAAAGGTCTACAGTATGTAGAGGCAGAAGTTAGTATTAATGAGGTAAGGAAGACTTAGTTCAAATACTGATTCTTACTCCTAAATGTTTCCTTCAGTATCTGATATCTTGCTTACTCATTCATTATCTGACTTCAGCTTCACCAGGTGAACAAGATTGAAGGGCATTATTCCTAATGTGGTGGTCAGGTCATACAGCCAAGGCATGTTGGCTCCCAACTGTAAGAGCCATTATCTTACTTCTCTTTACATGGTTTTTATAAGTATACAGTAAGAAATAATTTTCTTTAAAATAAGAAAATTGTGCTGTGGCATACTGAGAGCATAATTGATTGAGAAATTAGAAATTCTCAGGTTATTTGGTTATAACTGATTTTGGAAGGAAGTTTATAATTAAAGACAACTCTTGATACTATTACCTAGGTCTGTATGGTATAGGCAGTTTAACTCATGCGTCAGCCAACTATGACCCATGAGCCAAATCCTGTCTTGCTCGTTTCTGTAAAGTTTGCCTGGGACACAGCCATGCTCCTTCATTTTCATAGTATCTGGCTGCTTTTGTGCCACAGTGGCAGCATTGAGCGGTTGTGACAGAGACCTTATGGTCTGCAAAGCCCAGAATATTTACTCTCTAGTCTTATACAGAAAGAGTTTGCAAACCCTGGTGTAGCTGAAAATTTTCATATGTGGTCAGGATTTATGATAAGTGGAGCTTTTTTACCTTATTTTCATTTCAGAGATTAACATATCCCCCTTTCCTTTTGCAGGTATTTTAAAAACTGAAGCATCCATGGTTTCTACATCACTATTTATTACTATAATTATATAGTCTGTTAAATTGATTATTTTTTCGTTTCCTCATCTCTATAACTGAAAAATCCACTAATTCTAAATTAAAAGTGTCCTCATTGTCTTTTAGCACTTTCTCTCCCAACAGTATCCTTTATTGCAGAGGATGATAGACAATTTGTACCAGTGGCCAGAGATGAAGTCTCATTTTTTCTGAAAATTTTTTTGTAGATTTAATATGGAACTCCACAGTGTAGCTGTATTGGTTTTAATATTTTTAAGTTACTTACAAGTTTAAATACTTTCTCCTACTCCTCAAATACTCCATTACAATTGGCAGTTCAGAAAGATGTGCTGTGTTTTGTAACTCAGAGCACCCCATCACACCGCTGTAGATTATCAATAGTGCATGTTCACTAGCTTAAGTGAGCCAGGCTTCACATGTGCATATTCCTATCTAATATTCTGCACTGTTTCTATTTCTGACTTGCTCTGTATCTGTGTCTCTTCTTGTGCTTGCTGAAGAACTCATTTTGAACTTCCGAATATCAGTGAGAGGAGCTTTGGAAAATTATAGCAACTTGATAAAATTGAAGAGCGTTAGCCTGTGAGTTACGGCGGTACTTCTCAAATGTTTGTGTGCATAAGACTCCCCCAGAGAACTTGTTAAAACAGGGGTGCCTGAGCCCTTCAGAGATTTTGATTCTGTAGGTTTGAATCTACATTTATAACAAGTTACCAGGCGATGGTGGGAGTGTTGGTCTTTTGATGGTGCTCTCAATAGCACCAGTTAACAGACTCCAGCTGCCATTGACTAGCTGTGGAACTGCAAGTCTTTAACCTTGTGGTGCTCATATTTCAACATTAGTAAAACGAGATGCTTGTATAACGTAATATCTGATGTATATTTCTGTTTTAATATTTTCATCAAATCACAAGAAATTTTTGAGTTCAACAAAGCTATTTTAAAAGTTTTTAGTTTTAAAGAAGTATTGAATACTTACTAAAATGTGGCACCAAATCTCTTATCATTGTATGAACTATTCCATATTGCTTTTGACTGACAGAACTTTGGAATATAATTAATAAGCCTTTTTTATCATGCAGGCCTACGTTTTTTATTCCTTTGAAAATTTCAGCTTTAATCTGTGCAGCATTTAACAATATGAACTCTGTGAGGAGGATTTAAGCAGCTGTTTGCGGTGCATCTTGTAGGTTCCTTCTTCCCTCCTGATTCCTTTCCTTCTTACATGCATTCAGAAAATTATCTGAAAGTATTTTTTCTTGGAATGAAGATTTCCATTTCTGCTGTTGACGTGTATGAATACAAATTAAATGTGTTACCTTTGATTTTTCTTCTTACAATTTTTCAAATCCAGGATGGTACCTTGTTTGATGGTCGACCAATAGAGTCTCTGTCACTGATAGATGCCGTAATGCCTGATGTAGTACAAACAAGACAACAAGCTTACAGAGATAAACTTGCACAGCAACAAGCAGCAGCTGCTGCAGCTGCCGCAGCTGCAACAAACCAACAAGGCTCTGCAAAAAATGGAGAAAACACGGCAAATGGGGAGGAGAATGGAGCACATACTATAGCAAGTGAGCTGAGAGAAGAATTTTAAGTTCCTTTGCAGAAAAAATACTTGCTTTATGGGGATGCCTCATTTTAGCTGAAATAACATTATCTCTTTCATTTTTGCAACTTGTTCCCCTAAATTGTATCACACAATTCAGATTTCTAATGCCTAAAGCTCCATAAAGCTAGATTTACTTTCATGGATTTTATTTTCTTTTTAAAATATTTAGAAACCATTTTTCTATTGTTAAGTGAATTTCATATCTGCATTTCATTTCTAAATATAATCTGTAACACTAGTCATTAACAAAAACAATGAAGCTTTGACATGGAGATATAAAGGCAACCGTGATGTTATATGAATGATACCAGCAACCCCTACTGGCAGAAACTCAGAGCAGTGTTGGCATGGATTATACCTAATTCAAAACATTTTCTCTTTGTAGCTATGTTTGGGTCTAACCTCCTTTCAGTCTTCCTCTATTCCCGCTCCCTGCGAACCCCATCTCTGAACACAAACTTAGATGCACATCTCTATTTGAAAAAAGTATGTTCATGCTTCACTAAAGATAGGAATTTATTTTTCATGTGATAAAAATACTGTGTAGTCATTTTCACCCTTACCTGACATAGTGGAGGAAAATAAGTTACACTATAATATGAAGGAGATATTTGCTAGTTAAGAATTCTTTTTTTTCCTCCAGTATGTTGTAATATTACCTAACTGGAATTTTCCGTTTATTTCTCATGATGCAGATAATCATACTGATATGATGGAAGTGGATGGGGATGTTGAAATCCCTCCTAATAAAGCAGTTGTGTTACGGGGCCATGAATCTGAAGTTTTCATCTGTGCCTGGAACCCCGTTAGTGATCTCTTGGCATCAGGGTACGTTTCTCAAAGTGAAACTAAAATGGATTTCTAAAAGTATCTTACTGAAATATTGCATATTTTATAAATACATTATGTACATTTTCAGGTTTTTGTTGCTGCTTACTTGTGGTCATTTTGCCCTGTAAACCTTTATTTCTTCATAAAGTAATCTTAGAAGTTTTAATCTTAAAAGTTACTACCTCAGGAGTGTTTGGGGGGCCCCCCCAAAATGGAGACTGAGAAAAACACTGGAAATGGAAATCCATCCCTGATAGTCTAGTTTTTATTTGCCTTATTAATATATAGAATGTAAACTTGTTGCCTTGATTCTGGAATACTTGAGAATATCATGAGGATTTAAAATATGTTGCATACTTTATAGGTCCGGAGACTCAACAGCAAGAATATGGAATCTTAGTGAAAATAGCACTAGTGGCTCCACACAGTTAGTACTTAGACATTGTATACGAGAAGGAGGGCAAGATGTCCCAAGCAACAAGGATGTGACATCTCTAGATTGGAATGTGAGTATCACTGTACTGGCCATGATGGATGTAGTTACTAATATACTTAACCTCTCTGAGCCTCAGACTAATCGCAGGCTATGTCAGTTTGTTCAGATATTTTTGGATTTCACTAATAAGAACAACAGACTACAAGTCCCCACCCCCAAATGTGTTAAAAAACAAAGACTGGCCCTTGAGCACTCAGACCAAGGTTCATCTTCCAGCTCCTCAGTTTATCTAGCTGTAGAACCTTTGTATAACTGGTGGTCGGTCCCTCTGTACTTCATTTTCGTCACATGTAAAGTAGAAGTGTAATGGTCCTATGTAAATGAAGTAATAGATGAAAATCAATAACAGGCACATACTGAGTTCTTAACTACTAAGTCCTTTGTTGGGGGTATAAGAGAAATCTATATAATAAAAACATTCTTGTTTTCTCATTTTGCTGTGAACTGATGAAAACTTCATCGCCAGCTGCCTTTTAGGAACCATTTGTCTATATTACAAGCTTTATCCTAGCTGTAGGAATCTTATAATTCTCTGATTCTATATATGATTCAACATCTTTGACTACTCTGACTTACCAGGAAGTTTGATTTCATTATTGATAAAGCTTCACCCTTTCAGTTTCAAATACATGATTAACAGCTTTGTTTGTTTCCATTCCCATGATTACTTTGTGGAAAATGAGCATTTTTAAAGTTTCTATACCTTTTCCTTTATTCCATGTTGCCTTTTTTCTTCCTTATAACTTTGCATCCATTTTTTAACAACCCCCCACTGCACCACCTACCCCCCCACCCCAATTCTAAGAAGCCTCTTAGACTATATCAGTGTTACCAAGAATTTTAGGGGTCAGCTGTCCTTTCCTTAGCAAGTGGACATCCTTTCTTTCTCTGGCCTCTGTTTAACAACTTTTTGTGGGGCTTTCCAAAGAATCTTACAGATCTCATTCCAGGAAATGAGATCTATCTTTAAAAATGATTACGCTAGCTAAACTCAGTTTCTGTGAAATTTTTCCAGAACTCATAGGTAAGGTTTTTTAGTGTTCTTAGTTCTAAATTCCAGCAATGTATTTATCCTTCCCCTCCTATAAAGTTGAGAATTCTAAAAATGAAAAGAGGTTTAGCACATTTCAGTATTATTTGATTGTAGGGTCAGAACTAAGAATTATCTTCTTAATATGGGACCTTACTGTATCGTAGGTCAAAGGCGTTATAGCCTTCTTAAGCTGTTTGGCTCAGAGACCGTGTTAATTTGATGAAATTTATAGTTTACACTGAAAAGGATGGTTAACAAATGGTTTGTTGAGCTTGGTGGTTCTGAACTGCAAGTTTTTAAAAGTGTGGACTTTTCAAAGATTTATTATTCACTATGAACTTAAATCTTCTGCTCAAAGGGGAAAATGTTACTGTTGATTAATGGCTCATTTCCATGATTAAAGCAAAAGCCTGTGAGATATCTGATCTTCAAAGTATTCTTTTCCTACCTTAGCGGTCCATGATATAAAACATTTGGGGACCATTAGTTTAAAGGAAACTTTCCATTGTGCAGAGTCTGGAAATAAGCTTTTGCTGTTGGCTTCGACATTGCTCCCTCTTCCTGAGATAGAGCTAGAGGGGATTTCCAGATCCTAGCAAAACTGAGTCTACAACCCCTAGAACCAGCATTTGTTTGTCACTTACCTGTACAGCTAGATGGCTTGACAGGTCTGAAAAAGGTGATCTTGTTTTCAGTGCCCTACCAAAAAGCATCAAAAAGTACTGAGTAAGGCAGGATTTCATTCTGTCTCTCCAGTAGTGTTTAATCATCCCAGCAGTAGTCTGTGTAATGTACCCTGTAACTTGCATTTCCATAGAATAAGTTAGATCTTATCAAGTCCTTCTGTTGTACCATTATTCAAGGCACAGTAGAGGAATATAAGGTTAGAGAAAATGGTATGGATTTATTCTCATAGTAGAGTGGTTCCTGACAGTTGGTACTCAGTTCATTAACTGTAAAGTCAGCCTACACTATTTTCTGGCTGTTTTTCTTGTGTTGCTATTTTTATTGGTAAGGATTTCATATTGGGAAAGAATTAACAAAGGAAAGAAACATTTAGTGATACTTAAGAATCTGATCATCTGAAACAACAATATTGTTTGGAACATACATATACACACACACACACACACACACACACACACAGTTTAGACAGTAAAAGATTTAGAGGGAGGATCATATAAAAACTTCTAATTGTAATGAAATATTTTGGAAGATTCTGCTTTTTACTTTTATAAAATCATCATAAGATTATGATTTTGATGTCCTTGCCAGTCCACCACCCCACCCCCATCTTTAGTCGTGTGCATCTATGAGAATGCAGTAGACCTTAGCATACGTAAGAGTGATGTTGATTCTGCTCCAGAGCAGTTCCTGCCATTCTTGAGATTTGGGTGTGAGGCTTGCACACTGACTGAATGCTGCCAAAATACTAGCTTCACAGCAATGAAGGGTGTATTGTAGGCCTTTTGTGGCACTTGCAAATAGACAAAGCTGAAGATTTTGAAGCAGAGAATGTCACGGATCTGCTGTACTTAGGATTTAAACATAATATATTTTAATAAAAATTAAACGCCCTTTCTGGATTATATAATTGAAAGAAATGTGTTTCTCTGACAGAGTGAAGGTACACTTCTAGCAACTGGTTCCTACGATGGGTTTGCCAGAATATGGACTAAAGATGGTAAATGAAGCTTTTTTTTTTTTTTTTCATTTGTTGTTATTGTTGATCTAAGTTATAAAGCTCTTAAAGTAATTTTAATGTTTTTCCTTTTGAATATTAGGTAACCTTGCTAGCACCTTGGGGCAGCATAAAGGCCCTATATTTGCATTAAAATGGAATAAGAAAGGAAATTTCATCCTAAGTGCTGGAGTAGACAAGGTAAAAAGAATATTTAACTTCTGTAAAGTTTAATTTGTTAAAGAGTATAATTGAAAGAATGTTTTTCTCTGCTAATCACATAAACAAGAAAACATTCATATTTGGGAAATTTGTGTATAAATTTATGATAGGAATAGTAATGCTTTCTTAGATTTTCTGTCAGCTCATTCCTGAATCTGCTTATTCAGATGCCCTTTATTCTTTATCTGTGTGACCACTCCTCATTTTTTGGGAATTTGAGCCATAATGAATGTCATACATCCTATACTTTTTGCCTCCCTTCTACAGTTTCTAGTTAATCTCATCAGTGAGTATGGCTCTGGAGAGATTTCATGGGAAATCTTAGAGCCAGTCTGTTAGCTGAACTCCTAATGTTTAATTGAAAATGTAAGAAATGCCGGGTCTTTCCAGCTCTTTTCACCTAACAAGACTGGTAAATATGGATAGGTTGAAATCATGGCCTTCTTTCTCCTTCATTTTCTTAAGTTACTTCCTTTACCACACCTCCCAAAATGAATACAGATTTAAGATTATTTTAATACAGGAAAGTACACACTCAGTTAACTGTATATTGTCAAAAAGGGAAGTAGAAAAAAAAGGAAGAAAAATGAAGGAGGCCAGGAATGGGAGGGAAGCGCCCTATTAATAGTTATTGCCGGTCTACAATATTTTATGACCCCAAAGTTATAAAATTAGTGATGGGAGGGTATTAAAGGAATTGTGAATATATCTATTCAGATTTATATGTCATACTTTGATGTAATATAAAAGACATTGTTTTACTTATTGTCAGAATTCAAGCTGCCTTTATAGGTAAACGTGAGTGTTAAAAATCTTAATATTGGGAGTTAACTGATTACTTTATTAACCAAAAATCTGCCTCCTTATAGCTAAGCAGCTATAAAAATCTTACATTAAATACACTATTGCAATGGAACTTCTTAAGCAATCTAATATAATGTCTGGTACTTTCTAGACAACAGTAATTGTTATTTGAAGTAAGTTGACTGATAAAAAGTCACCAGGGAAAAATTAAACTGCTTAATAGTCATCCCTCCCCTCCCCTTCCCCCGAAGTGGAATATAGCCTCGTTGTACTAAAGGTAAATGTTAAAAAATAAAATTAAATGCACTCTGACATTTCATATTGCTTTAATATAATTAGGCATCTAATTTATGCATCTATGATAAACTCTTTCTAGCTTCTTAGCAGTATATTTTTCTTTTCTATCTCAGACTACAATTATTTGGGATGCACATACTGGTGAAGCCAAACAACAATTTCCTTTTCATTCAGGTAAATCTTCACAATTTACATGAGAATTAGAGCTTTCTTCTATTTTTCTAATTAAACATTTAATAGCATATAATTCATCTAAAATCTTGAAATATCCAATGTTAGTCTTGTTACTAGTCCTTTGAGGAGTCGATGTTCTTTGACTTTCAGATAGTTAATTTTCAGAGGATCATCAGACGTTTTCTGTGAAATGTACCATAAAAAAGCATTTGCAGCCTGGTGCAACTAGAGTTGGTTATATTTAATGGTAAGAACATAGATTTTTGAGTCAGGAGGTCTAGGTTTGAATGTCGATTCCACCCCACTTAACAAGCTTTAAGATTGAGCAAGTCATTGAACCTTTCTGAGCCTTACTTCCTCTGTCTGTAAATGAGGGATAAAAATAATGCCGTTTGTTAAGAGCATAAGACATATATATGAAAATACTGCATAAACTCCTACAAGTTTAGATATTGTCATTTTTCATTTTGGATTTATGTATCTAAATCAGTCCACCTGCTTACCTAAAATAAAAATTATTAGGCTTTCCTGGTAGTGTTGGAACTTTGGTGCTTTAGATGTTTTTCTCTTTTAAGAAATAATTTGATACTTAAACCAGATAAATATGATAAAAACCCCAAAATAGTGTGCTTCTTTCTTCATGATACACGGCCATGCAACAAGGCATACATCCTGATGTGTAGAGACACCTGGATTTTAGTACCTACACTCTTGTGCAGCCTAGAACTTTTGTGCCTACTTTCACGGAGGTTCCTGAGGACAGGACCTGATGTTGAACTGGAACAAGATGCCTAATAACTATTAGAACAGTAGTTTTAGTACTGCCTGTTTTAATTGCATTTTGCAAGATTATATTGTGGTTGGGTAGAGTTTTGCATTGGAGGCTGACTTAAGTAACTCTGGTTATTTTCAAAGCTTTGGTAACGTACTTTTTACAAACAGCCAATGGCACAGTGTTACCATTAAAATTGAAATATACAGCTTCTCGCATTTTGCTTTTTTGTATTTCTCTATTTAGTGTGATTAAACAAGCCAAATAAGGTACAAAAATGATTTTTCAGTAGTATCTGAGTAACATAATTTTGCAAGTATTATGTTAAACATTTCAGCTTGATTAACGGTTGCCACATTAATGAGCATTGACACGTCAGTTTTTGTTTACCTGTTTTAATGCCGTTTCACCTTTGCTTCTAGTCCTCTCCCAGACGGAATTCTCTTAGCCCTCTGGCTGTTCTGCCTAAAGTTTCTCCTACATCCTAGGAGTGATGGAAAATTGAAATAAGTGTGTGTGTGGCACTGTTACTAGCTGCTATATAATGTGTACCACCTTTGTGCTGGAGATGATGCTCTTTATATACACGATCCCGTTTAGTCTTGGCTACAGCCCAATGAGGTAGATGGTGTTGAAGTCATTTTACAAATAAATAACCTTTCTACCCATGGTATTCTTTCCTGTCATGCTTTTTTGGTTTTTTAAACGGCTTTATTGAGGTATAATTGGTGTAAGATCATCTATACATATTTACATTGCACAGTGTATATATTTTGACATGTATATACACACACACACACACACACACACACACACACACACACCACTGAAACCATCACCACACTCAAGACAGTACATCTGTTAGCTTCAGAAGTTTCCTCCTACCCCTTTGAAATCATTCCCTTCCCCTTCCCCAGGTAGCCACTGATAGTCTTTCTGTCACCAGAAACTAGTTTACATTATATAAATAGAATCACACAGTATGTATTCTTTTTGTGTCTGGTTTCTTTTACTCTGCATAATTATTTTGCATTTCTTTTGATTTATGAGTAGTATTCTATTATGTTGATATACCAGTTTGTTTATCAACTTACCTGTTGAAGCAAATTTGAGTTGTTTCCAGGTTTTAGCTATTACAAATAAAACTGCTATCAACATTCATGTGCTTATCTTTTTTTTTTTTAAACATCTTTATTGAAGTATAATTGCCTTACAATGGTGTGTTAGCTTCTGCTTTATAACAAAGTGAATCAGTTATACACATACAATATGTTCCCATATCTCTTCCCTCTTGCATCTCCCTCCCTCCCACCCTCCCCATCCCACCCCTCTAGGTGGTCACAAAGCACCGAGCTGATCTCCCTGTGCTATGTGGCTGCTTCCCACTAGCTATCTATTTTACATTTGGTAGTGTATATATGTCCATGACACTCTCTTACCCTGTCACGTCTCACCCCACCCCCTCCCCATATCCTCAAGTCCATTCTCTAGTAGGTCTGTGTCTTTATTCCCGTCTTGCCACTAGGTTCTTCATGGCCTTTTTTTTTTTTTTTTTTTTTCCTTAGATTCCGTATATATGTGTTAGCATACTGTATGTACTTATCTTTTTATGAACTTGTGTTTTCATTTCTCTGTGTAAAGACCTAGGAAAGTTATGGCTAGATATATGGTAGGTCTGTGTTTAACTTGTTAATAAACTGCCCAACTGTTTTCCAACGTTTATGTTTTCCAAACTGGTTTACATTCCCAACAGCAGTGGGTATTCCAGTCCCTCCATTTCCTTGCCAGCACTTGGTATGTGGTCAGTCTTTTTAATTGTAGCCACCCTAATGAGCGTGTAGTGGTTCCTCACTGTGGTTTTCATTTTCATTTCCTAATGACTAATGATGTTGAGCATCTTGTCATGGTTTAATTTACCATCTGTATGTCTCCTTTGGTGAAGTATCTGTTCAAATCTTTGGACTTTTAATTTAACTTTGTTGTTTTCTTATTATTGAGTCTTGTGAACTCTTTATATATTCGGGATACAAGTCTTATCAAGTATTTACAAATATTGTCTCATAGTCTGTGGATTGTCTCTGCATTGTTTTGACAGTGTGCCTCAAAGATCAGGTATTATTAATGTTGATGAATTCCTTAATTTATTAATTTGTTCTTTTATGTATTGTGCTTTCAGTATCAATCTAATATGCTCTTTTTCTTTTTGCTTGATGTAGAAGTTGGGGTCACTGATTTGAGACCTTTCTGCTTTTCTAATGGGGATATTTAGTGCTATAAATTACTTCTAACTACTACTTAGTGACATCTCACAATTTTTCAAATGTGTTTTCATTCAGTTCAAAATACTTTCTGGAGTAATTTTGATTCCTTCTTTGACCCATGGGTTATTTAGAAGTGTGTTAATTTCTGAGTATTTGGAAAAATTTTAAAGATCTTTGTAATATTGCTTTCTAATTTAATTCCATTGTTCTCATAAATGTCATTTAGGTCAAGTTGTTTGATAATGTTCAAATCTTTTATGGCCTTTACTGATTATTCTGTCTACTTATACCATCTGTTACTGAGAGAGGGGTATTGAAATCATCAACAGTAATTGGAAAATACAATAATTTCTATTTTCTTTGAAGCTCTGTCGATTTTTACTTTATGTGTTTTGAAACAATGTTATTAGGGGCATGAACGTTTAGGAATGTTGCAACCTCATGTTGAATTGACCCCTTTATCATTTTGTTAGCGACCCTCTTTTTTTTTTCCATTTTATTTTTTGTGCTCTGAAATCTACTTTGTCTCATATTAATGTAGCCCCTCCAGTTTTCTTTTGGTTAGTGTTGGCATGGTATATATTTCTCCATGCTTTTACTTATCTATTAATTTTGTTATATTTGATGTATATTTTATGTAGGCATCATATATTGCTTGTTCATTCAATATCAACATCTGCCTTTTAATGGCAATATTTAGGCTATTTACATTTAATGTGATTATTGATAATGATTGCATTTAAATTAATCATATTTCTATTTATCTCATCTTCTTTTGCTATTTTTCCTCTTCCATTTGGATTAATTGAGTATTTGTATGATTACATTTTTCCTCCTTTGGTGGGTTATTAACTGTAAATCTTTTATTATAATGGTTGCCTTGGGGTTTATAGTACACATCTTTAACTTACCACCATCTACCTTCAAGTGATATTTTAAAGGGATTAAATAATAAAATTTTTTACCCATAGTTACCATTTCCAACTCTTCATTCCTTTGCACAGATACGTAGTTTCATCTGGCATCATTTATTTCCTGCCTGAACTGCTTTAACATTCCTTATAGTGTAAATCTCATGTTGATGAATTCTTTTTGTAGGTATTAAGTCTTCATTTCACCTTCATTACTGAAGGATATTTTTGTTGGGTATAGAATTCTGGGGTTGACAGGGTTTTTTTCTTTCAGTACTTTAAAGAAAATGTTGCTCTGTCCTCTTCTTATTTACTACTATTTTCAATTTGAACTTGCTACCATTTTTATCCTTATTATTCTTGTCTTGTTTTCTCTGGCTGCTTTTAAGATTTTTCTCCTTATAACTGATTTTGTGCAATTTGCATATGTTGTGCCTTGGTTTAGTTTTCTTTATGTTTTTTGTCCTTGGAGCTTCTTGGATTTCTTCGTTCATAGTTTTCTTTAAATTTGAAAAATTTTTGACCATTATTCTTTAAAAAATATTCTACCTCCTCCCCACATTTTTTTTTAACTTGAAATTCTGATTATGTTTATTAGTCTGCTTGATGTCCCATAATACACTGGTGTGCTGTTCATTTTTTTATCCAGTCTTTTTTTTTTGCATTATCTCTGCTGTTTTCAAGTTCACACATCTTTTCTTCTGCAACATCTAATCTACAGTTTATTCCATCCAGTACGTTTTTTATCTCACATGTTTCAGTTTTAATCTCTAGAAGTTTCATTTAGGTCTTTTTTTACATCTTCCATGTTGCTACTTAAGTATTTGAACAAATCATATATAGTTGCAAGTGCTTTAATGTCTAGGTCAGTTTTTATGATTTGATTTTTCTCTTCATTTTGGTCATATTTTCCTGCATCTTCGCATGCCTTGTTACTTTTGATTGGAAGTGAGGCATTTTGAATTTTATGTCGTTGGTTGCTGGATATTTCTGTATTCTTATAAGTATTTGTGAATTTATTCTGGGACATAGTTAGATTACTTGGATATGGTTTGATCCTTTTGGATCATGCTTGTAAGATTTGTTAAATGGCAGTGAAACAGTGCTCGGCGTAGGGCTATTTATTTCCTGGTACTGAGACAAGAACCTAGATGTACTCTAACCAGTATTCCATGAATCAGAAGGTTTTCCCAGTCTTGAGTATCAGGCATTGTTTCTTCTAATTCTTTTGAGTGGTTCTTTCCCAGGTCTCAGCTAGTATCGTCAGATACTTGTGCTGATTAGTACTCAGCTAATTGTGTGAATAGGGCCCACTGCAGGTCTTCAGAATTCTTTCTCTGTCTGCATAGCTCTGTCCTTTCTAGTACTGTGAATTCTAGCTGCCTTCAGTTCTCCAGGTTTTGAGCTTTATCTCTTCTGCTCAGGAATTTCATTAATCTCTTCCTAGGGAGATTCCTCTTCCCTGTGCCAAGATCTGGACATTTTTCCAGATCATATGTTTGAGCAGTTATAGAGGCACATTGTTGGTTGATTTCCCTTCTCTCCGGAACTGCGGTCCTTTATTGCCTGGTGCCCAGAGTTCTGAACTATTATTTCATATATTTTGTAATTTTTTTGGTTGTTTTGGGCAGGAGGTAAATTTGGTCCCTGTTACTCCATCTTGATCAGGAATGAAAGTCTACCATGCTTTTGAAATTACCATATTTTAATTCCTGTACTGTATTTTTGTCCATATACACTCTTATATAAAGCATAAATCATGATTATAGATGAGTTAACCACTTCATATTCATTAGGATGGCTATAAAACATAACAGTGTTCACGATGATGCGGAGAAATTAGAATCCTTGTACTTTGCTAGTAGGTATGTAAAACAGTACAGTCGTTGTGGAAAACAGTATGACAGTTCCTCAAAAAGCTAAATAGAGTTACCATATGACCCAGCAATTCTGCTCCTAGGTAATTGAATTGAAGGTAGGGACTTGAACGAATTCATGTCCGTCAATGTTCATAGCAGCATTTTTCACAGTAGCCAAAGGGTAGGAACAACCCACTGTCCATTAGCAGATGAGTGGAAAAACAGAATGGGTCTCTATATACAATGGATTATTATTCAGCCATAAAAAGGAATGAAGTTCTGATACATGCTACAATACCAGAGAATTTGTACATGTTATGCTAAGTGAAATAAACCAGACATAAAAGGACAAAGAGTATGATTCTACATGAGTAGAATCTAGAATCATTCTGGAGTATGATTCTAGATATTTCAAGAGTATGAAATGTCTAGAATAGGCAAATTCATAGAGACGAACGTAAAGATTCAAGGTTACAGAGGCTGGGAGGAGGGGGAAATGGAGAGTTACTGCTTAATGGTTACAGAGTTTCTGTTTGGGGTGATGAAGAACTTTTGAAAATAGTGGTAATGACTGTACAACATTGTGAAAGTAATTGATACAACTGAATTGTACAGTTAATTAAATGACAAATTTTATGTTATGTATGACCACAATATTTTAAAATTATTAATGTAATATACTAAAAACCATTGAATTGCACACTTTAAATGGATGAAATTTATGATATATGAATTATATATCTCAATGAAGCTTTTTAAAAAAAAAAAAAGCAAATGAATATTAAATGCCTTTTTTCCCTTCCCTCATAGGTTTGTTACCTTTCTAAATTGTGAAGGATGCATGGGTTAACCAAAAAATAAATCAGAATTGGAGGACGCAGAAATTGAATCTTAGCTCCAGGAATTTTTTTTTTTTTTTTTTTTTTTTTTTTTTGTCTGCACTGCACGGCTTGTGGGATCCTTGTTCCCCAGTCAGGGATTCAACCGTGCCCCTTGCAGTGGAAGCACGGAGTCCTAACCACTGAACCGCCAGGGAATTCCAGCTCCAGGAATTTAAAAGATTGTGTAACCCTAGGCAAATTAACTTTTCTTAGCCTCTTTCATCATGTGTAAAATGAGACTAGTAATAGTAAACACACCTCTCACATATTACCTACATAAAAATACATTTTATGTTAAAGATGTGTTTTTATCCTAAAGAACTTGTGTTACCTAGACTCATTTTTATTTATTTTTTGAATTTTATTTTATTTTTTTATACAGCAGGTTCTTATTATTTATTTTATACATAGTAGTGTATACATGTCAATCCCAATCTCCCAATTCATCACACCACCACCCCCACACCCCCGCCCCCCTGCGCTTTCCCCCCTTGGTATCCATACGTTTGGTCTCTACATCTGCGTCTCTATTTCTGCCTTGCAAACCGGTTCATTTGTACCATTTTTCTAGATTCCACATATATGCATTAAATATGATATTTGTTTTTCTGTTTCTGACTTACTTCACTCTGTATGACAGTATCTAGGTCCATCCACGTATCTACAAATGACCCGATTTCATTCCTTTTTATGGCTGAGTAATATTCCATTGTATATATTTACCACATCTTCTTTATCCATTTGTCTGTCGATGGGCATTTAGGTTGCTTCCATGTCCTGGCTATTGTAAATAGTGCTGCAGTGAACATTGGGGTGCATGTGTCTTTTTGAATTATGGTGTTCTCTGGGTATATGCCCAGTAGTGGGATTACTGGGTCATATGGTAATTCTATTTTTCGTTTTTTAAAGAACCTCCATACTGTTTTCCATAGTGGCTGTATCAGTTTACATTCCCACCAACAGTGCAAGAGGGTTCCCTTTTCTCCACACCCTCTCCAGCATTTGTTGTTTGTAGATTTTTTGATGATGCCCATTCTAACCGGTGTGAGGTGATACCTCATTTTTAAATTTTAGGAATAAATATAAAGTAAGGAGGTATGGGTTCTTAGATTATACCAATCTGTTATCATTGTATCTTATGAGCCAGGCATATCACAGAAGTATTAATCATATAACTCATATGGCACCATTCCCCAGCTTCCTCCACTTATCTTTACCTGGTTATACGGTTTGTTTTTGTTTTGTTCTGAACCTATTGGTGTATTTGTTTGAATGCTGTTTCAGATTTTCTCAGCCTCCTATTTAACATTTTGCAGATGACTCTCTACCAAATTAACACCCTGGTGGAGTATGACAGATACTTGGCTTTCTTCATAGCATTTTGTTATACTTTTAATTGTCCTTTAAATTAGTTAGATTTTCAGGCCTTTCCCCCCCAACTTCTTAACACTATAACAAAGTATTTACCAAAGGAACATTTTGTTGAAATAGTTTTTTTTTAATTATATCTTAATGCATTTTTGACCAGAGATGTATTACAGCCACAGGCGTTAGTTTCTACAAAAATCCCCCTGGTCAGTAATGTGTTACGTAATATTTACTGTGAAAATGAAGGTGGTGTCACTGAATCCAATTCCAAGGCACAAAAACAAAATCTAAACCAAGTAATCCAAGAAAGGGAGCATAATACAAGGAAACAGTTGCGGAAGTACTGGAAGAGTGAAAAATAGAGGAGGATGAAGTAACTGAGTTTAACAACTGCAGTAAACCTAAGACTGTAGAGGAGAAGATAGGATCCAACTACCCAGTGGGGATGGGAACCTCAAAGGAGAGGCTGCCTGCCAAGAATAGGTACTGTGGAGCAATCATAGTCACTGCCAAAGACCCAGTCTGAAAGAGAGAGGACTACAGAAATTGCCCGTCTGCCTTCTTTCTCCTGACCTTGGACTCTCGACAGTATCTTCCACTGAATGAGCCCATCTGGAAACCTGCAGGCACAGAGGCCTGGGATATGTAATTTGCAAGAGTCAGCCCCCTGCGTGTAGAGCATAGCAGGGCAAAGCGTGGTGAGGAATGGACTGAAGATAAGCTGACAGCTGAATAAGATGGTCGTCTACGTTGCTCTAAGAAGTTGTGATGCACACAAACAGCAGCAAATCAAACATAGTGCTGATCACAGTGGGCCTGTGTTTTTGTTCACTGACTGATTTAGTTGGGATTCTCCCAGAAGCAGGATAGGAAAGAGAGAAGGAGCCGAGAAAGGGAGCAGTTGCTGGTGAAGAAGGTCCAGGCTCAACCTGATCCAGGCAGGGCTCTGGAGTGTTTGTTGCACCTCAGGGTTTTCCTTATCTTGAGCCAAGGGTGCTTGGTTTTTGAATCTCACCTTTCCCCCCAACTACCTACTGCCTACTCTAAATCCAGTGTTTTTGATACGCTCCTATTGCTTAACCCAGTTACTTGCTACATTATCTTAATCTGCATTGCTAATTATAGAGAGGCTTTGCACTTTGCACCAGGGGAAAATGAAAGGAAAGAATCTTTAATCATATCAGAGCTAAAATAAGTATTAAATGCCAGCCAGCTTTTGGGCGTCTGAGGTTTTAAATTCAATGATGTAGATTTTAAGAGGTATTTGACAAGAATCACTTAGAAGAAAAATGTATTTGCAAATCATGCAATATTCCATTTATCAGTTGAGTAGACAGTGGAAATGATACTTACTCAGTGTAACGTTTGTCTAACTTGTAATTTACAAAGTATTTTCCATACATATAATCCAACTTGATTTTCACAATATCCTTGGATACTAAGCTTAAAGGTTTTATCCCCATTTTTAAATTATTTTTAATTTTTTTGATTTTTATAAATTTATTTATTTATTTATTACTTATGGCTGTGTTGGGTCTTGGTTGCTGCACGCGGGCTTTTTTTTTTTCTAGTTGTGGCGAGCGGGGGCTACTCTTTGATATGGTGTGCAAGCTTCTCATTGCGGTGGCTTCTCTTGTTGCGGAACACAGGCTCTAGGCGCACGGGCTCAGTAGTTGTGGCGAGCGGGCTTAGTTGCTCCACGGCATGTGGGATCTTCCCAGACGGGATCAAACCCCTGTCCCCTGCATTGGCAGGCAGATTCTTAACCACTGCGCCACCAGGGAAGTCCCCCCATTTTTTTCAGAAGAGCAAAATAGCATGAGAGGTGACTTGCTTAGGGCCCACTAGTTAGGGAGTAGTAAAACAAGGCTTCTTATCCATTGAACACTCACAGAATTTCAGAAACAAAAGGAAGTGTAGCATCACATTTAATTTTATCATTTTGCAAATGAGGAACCAAGAATCCAGTGCTAGTAATTTACAGGGCAAGCTCTCAGGAACCCTCATCTCCTGGTGACCAGGCCAGTGTACTTTCTATTAGGCTGTGTCTCACATGGAGACAACCAAACTGAAATGTATTAATATTTGTAATATTTAAGTACTGTAATTTTAAAAATTCTATTAATACCATAAAAAGTGTAAAGTAAAATATTTTAAGTTCCTGTTAGCATACTTAATGTCTAACCGTGGTTTAAAACTAAAGCTCCTAGATTTCAGTACATGTGGAATGAATGCAAACCTTGCCTGTTTTTCTTTTCAGCGCCAGCATTGGATGTTGATTGGCAGAGCAACAACACCTTTGCTTCTTGTAGTACAGATATGTGCATTCATGTCTGTAAGTTAGGACAAGACAGACCTATTAAAACATTCCAGGGACACACGGTGAGAAACCTTTTTTTCCCTCCTTTAAAGTGATTATGATGAATAAGTAATGTTTCGAGTGGTTTTGAAGTGTGCATGTTTAATACCCAAAGAACAACCAAGTCTATGAAATGAAAATGTGAATGTTCACTGTTATTTTTAGAATGAAGTAAATGCTATCAAATGGGACCCAACTGGCAATCTCCTGGCATCCTGTTCTGATGACATGACTTTAAAGGTAATTCAGATAGTGGGGAGAAATGGGGTTGAGGAGTTACACAGTGTGGCTGCTCTGGCTGTTTTAAGATTGTTCAGAATGTCTCTCTTATAGTTGGGAATTATGATACTGAGGTTTGTACTATTATAAATTGTCTTCACTATTAGGGAGTCATATATTGGTACAATTAAAGGTTATTTGCACATGTAAGGATCTGACTCACAGATAGCAAAGATCTTTGTAGGATTCATGGATTTGACTGAAATTCTGAGAATTGTGTTAATTGGATTTTGTTGTGGTGTGAGTATATATCACCCTTTCTGGGAAACTGATATATAGTAGATATATAGCTTAATTGGTGAGTGAGTATAGTTGGCATGTCAGTATTCACATCTCAATATGAATTTATGTTTTTCTTGTTGCATAACTAAAAGCAAAAACTAACACCTAGCACCTATGCATATGACATACCAAAATTAAAGAAGAAAGGCATTTTGAGACAAAGAACAACATAATACTAATCTTCAAAATTAATGAAGCTTGCACCCTATGCTTCACCATGTTAACTGTATGAAAATAATTTATCTTTGACTTTACAGTGCCAGTGACTGCAGACGTGATGACCCTTATAGATAGGATAATCATGAAGGAAAACTGCTTTTCCTCTTCCCATGAACAGACTAAATGTAACCTTGGTAACCTGGTGGTTTTTTTCCTTAAATACCTGCTGTTTTTAGTTAGATAGTTTTTTCAAGCCTGGACTCCTTTGTAAACGTTGCTGGTAAAAATGCTTTTCTTCACGCTCTTGTTTGTGAGATTACTTTGCGTGCACGTGCATTATGCTTATAAAATGAAAAACTTCTTCTGGAACAGAGTATGGCACATACGAGGAAATGAAAGAAGGCCGGTGGCTATAGAGAGCCTACTGTCAGGGACTGAGTTGCAGCTAGAGAGAGAAGTTTAAATTAGAAAGTGTTAGAGAGCTTTTTTTTAGTTCTAAGAATAATAAAAGGTCATAGAATTTTAAAGCAGAAGCTAGAAGGATGGATAATGTCTAGTGAAGCCATATTTTGAGAACAAGGAACAGCAGATGAGTGAGAAGATTATGTCCAGCTTGGACAGTGCCTTTGAGTCATGCAAGTGGAGGTGCCAGGTCGGTCTGATGCTCAGAGAACAATTCTAAGCCTGACATAAAAAATTTGGGAATTCTCAATAGGTGGGTAGTCATTCAAAGCCATGGGCATGGACAAAACTGTGTAGGTGGAAATGTACAGAGTAAAAGAAGAGGAAAGCTTAAAAAAGTCTTAAGAAACTCTAGCATTTAGCAGCGCAAGAGGAATGAGACTCCAAAAGGAAATTGGAATGACCTCAGTGGAAATGGTGAGGAGAGAGAAGAGTATTTCAAGGGGGGTGATGGATGAGAGTGGTCAGTGTTATCAGTGCTATCGAACGCTCACATGAGATATCAATACATTTTGGAAACATACCTTTTGGATTTATTTACATGGAGTTATATATACCTAGGATACAAAAACATGATGTTATTGCTTCATTATCTCATTAGTTTCATTGCAGAAGTGTGAAGCACAGCTAATTTTTGTTTCTTTGTCAGTACTTGGGTTTGGTGTATGTGTGTTTGTATTTGGCAAGGTTTCCCCCCATGTCTTTACTGAATGATTTTGTTAGAAATACTGTTGGTGTAGATTTCTCTTAATTTTTGCTCAAAAATAATATGAATTATTTTTTAACCTGTATACATAGGCATGTTTTCAACTCTAGAAAGGCGTATTCTCTACTCACCATTTTAACTTTACTGCTTTGTTACTTTTCACAGTTTCTTGTATGTGGTGAATCATTTACAATTTCTGAATTTTATATGGGAAGAATACTTGACATGACATCTACTCTTAACAAATTTTTAAGTGTACAAAACAGTGTTATTGTCCGTAAGCACAAGGCAGTGAGGCAGATCTCTAGAGCTGAGATTTTATGCTTGTTGATTAGCAGCCCCTCCCTGCGACCCCACCACCTCTGGCAACCACCATTCTTTTTTTTTTTCTTTTCCATTATGTTTTTTCTTTTTTACACCAATAATTTATTTTTTATTTTTTTAACATCTTTATTGGAGTATAATTGCTTTACAATGAATGGTGTGTTAGTTTCTGTCCTTTATGGTTTATTATAGGATACTGAATACAGTTTCCTGTGCTATACTATAGGACCTTGCTGTTTATCCCCACTATTCTTTTCTTTGCTTTTATGAGTTTGACTCTTAGATACATCATGTAAATGGAATCATGCAACATTTGTCCTTAAAATTTATCCATGTTGTCACGTATTGCAGGATTTCCCCATATGTTAAGGCTGAATAATACTCCATTGTATATATATGCATTTTCTTCATCCATTCATCCATTGATGGGCACTTAGGATGTTTCCGTATCTTGGCTTTTATGAATAATGCTGCAGTGAACAAGGGCATACAAATGCCTCTTCAAGATCCTGATTTCGATTTTTTTTTTTGATAAATACCCAGAAGTGGAATTGCTGGATCATATATAGTGGTAGTTGTTAAAATTTGGGGGAGCACCTCCATACTATTTTTCATAGTGGCTACACCATTTTGCATTCATTTATCAACAGTTTACAGGGTTTCCAATTTCTCCACAACCTTGATGACATTTTTAAAAATTTTAATAGCCATCCTAACAGTTGTGAAGTGGTATCTCATAGTTTTGATTTTCATTTCCCTGATGATCAGTGACATTGGGCATCTCTTCATACACCACCTATTGGCCATTTGTGTATCTTCTTTGGAGAAATGTCTATTCAAGTCCTTTGTCCATTTTTAAATTGGGTTATTGGGTTTTTTGCTGTTGAGTTGTAGGATTTCCTTACATATTTTGGAAATTAACTCCTTATTGGATATATGGTTTGCAGTATTTTCTCCCATTCCGTAGTTTGCCTTTTTACTTTATTGATTGTTTCCTTTGCTGTGCAGAAACTTTTTAATTGTATGTAGTACCACTTGCTTTTTTTTTTTTTGCTTTCATTGCCTATGCTTTGGTGTCAACATGAATCATATTATATTTATCTGTATGTTGCTTATCTATTTTCTCTTCCTGATTGCAAAATAGTTCCTGATTCTAAATTCTAAGAGGAATTTATAATGTAGATCTTTTATTTTAAAGGACAGCATAAAAACTAATGCCTTAAGCATTGTAGGATCATTAACTGAGGAACTTACTGAATGTTGAAGTTTGTACCATCTGAAGCTTATCAAAAGTAATCTTAGAACTACAGTTAATTGAATCCTGAAGCCTCACAATAGTGAATATTTAGAAAGGACTTGAAGCTAATTTGTCATTTTTAAAAGATAAATATTAAATATATTCTACACTTTATTTGTATATATTCTCTTGATCTCTATAATTATTGTTCTGGTTACACTGCTATATTTTGGACTGGCAAGATAATATTATAAAAGTACCCTTTGTATGGAAAAATAATTACATACATTTTTCCTTTTTGCTTAGATATGGAGTATGAAACAAGACAACTGTGTCCATGATTTGCAAGCACATAATAAAGAAATTTATACTATCAAGTGGAGTCCAACAGGGCCAGGGACAAATAATCCGAATGCCAACCTCATGTTAGCAAGGTAACATTTCTGTTTTGCTTTTCCTTTATGAGTCTTTTACAAAGAAAACCTCTTATAAATATGACAGAAAATTAGGAAAAATTCCATGAAATGGGAATGTATCCTACAAGGAATATTTTTTTTTAATGGGAACCTTTAGACACAGTTTTATTATTATTTTTGGTCATAATGGATGTTTGTATCTGGAGATATCAAATAATTTACTGATAATGTCAAATATTGATTAAAACCCAAGTAATTGAGGCATAATGCAATAAAGTTTTTTCAGCATTTAAAAAAAATAAGTCAAAAACATATTTAATGTAGCATTTCAAAACTGTGGGTCAGTATAAAGGAGTTATTTAAAGAGTAAAGGAATACAGTGAATTAGCTCATTTATGTTTTCCAGTTTACAGACTTGGAGATGCCCTTAATGAAGCTGCCATTTCTCCAATTAGCTTTGTTTCCAGAACACTTTCTTCCTAACAGCACAGTCTGCTTCTCATGAGGAATCCGTGGCTAGCTGTTAGGAATGGCTGAATATTGTAGATTGGGGGTGGGGCTGAGAGTATTTCATTACTTATAAAATTTTTTTTTTTTCTCCCTTGTCAGTGCATCCTTTGATTCTACTGTTAGATTATGGGATGTAGACCGAGGAATTTGCATCCATACTCTGACAAAACACCAAGAGCCTGTGTACAGTGTAGCTTTCAGTCCTGATGGCAGGTATCTGGCGAGTGGTTCTTTTGACAAATGTGTGCACATCTGGAACACACAGGTATGTCCAAGTTAAAACAGTCAAGTATTCTTATATTAGTAAGAAGCATTTGTCTAAACAAAATTTTTTTTAGTTTTGGTTGTCATTTTGTGTCATTAATTCAGTTCTTCGTTTTTATATGAGCACTTTTTTGGGGGAATTTACAGCTAAGTAAAGATCGAAACCAGCTGAAGTGAGATTTTCATAATACGGACCGAAATTTAGAGTCTCTGTTTTATTTTTTCCAACAGTTTTGCAGACATGAAATGTGAGAGTTCAAGATGCATTTATTTAGATAAATGATACCATTTCTTTATTTTCTTAAAGAATTGTCTTTGGAGAAGGTATATATGAGCAGTTAAAAAAATGTGTTAAAGGACAAGGTTTTATGATTGAACACATAATTTATCAGAAGCGAACTTAAAACTATGTACCACCTTTTTAGGGACAATGCTACAGAGATCCTTTCTTAAAAATGGAGAAAACAGTTTTGTTGCTTTCATTATTTTAATCTTTTCAGTGTTTTAGTTTTTACATGCCAAATATTTTTTCTTTAATATCAGTCACATGGCTCTCCCTGCCCCACCCCCTGTTCAAAAATCAGATCTTTGCTGCTTGTATTATAAGCACAATAAGTTATTGTGGGTTGTTTCTCTTTGTGTTGCTGACCACCATAGTTGGTCAGCCTATTTTGCATAAATCATCATTTTCCCATATTATTTTTGATTAAGTTATACATTCAAATGGTCTCCAACACCCTCCCCCCATTATGAAAAGGTATACACTGAGAAGTTTTGCTCCCATTTTTTTCTTGATCCTCTACAGATAACTATTTTTATCGGTTTCTCTTTCATTCTTCTTGAGGTTTTTTGTAAATAAAAGCATTATGATTCTTTCATCTTATACTCCCACTGTTTTATTTTTTCATTTATATTATACTCCCTTAGAATTGGTTTTTATATATGGTGTGAGGTATAGTTCTAATTCTGTCTTTCTTTATGGATCGCCAGTTTTCTTGGCACTATTTACTGTCCCTTCACTGTTTCAGAATGTCACTTCTTCCATATACTATGTTCTTGTATGGTTTGTTCATAGATTCTCTTGTATTCCATTGATTGATACATTTGTATGTACCTGCATTGTTAGTTTAATTTTAATGACTGTAACTTTGTTATTCCCCCTCATTAAGTCTTTTTTTTTTTCCTTCAGTAGAGTTTTATAATTTCTTCATAAAGATCTTCTTTTTTACAAAATGTATTCTGAGATGCCTTACGGATTTTATTGTTACCGTGTATAGCATGTTTTAAAAAATAATATTCCTTTTACTTACTGGTGGTTGCTCATGTTTGGAACATTATGAATTTTGGCATGTTGATGTTGACTCCATCAAACCTGCTGAGCTCTCTCATTACTTCTAATTACTTCCCGGCTTGCAGGATCTTAGTTCCCCAACCAGGGATTGAACCCGTGCCCCCTGCAGTGGAAGCCTGGAGTCCTAACCACTGGGCCATCAGGGAATTCCCAATCTTTCTGTTTTGATTGAATAGCAGAGGCTTTATAGATAATCTGCTGGTTGTATACATTTTCCATCACTCATTTACTCCATTTTGAGTAAATTAATTTAAAATAAAATTTGGGTATAGAACTGTAGAGTTCTAAGGGAAGATACTGCTAGACTTCTAAGGGCATTTGAGTAACCATACTGTTTTGTTGTATCACTATTGTGTATCAAAATGTCATTTTACTTTTTTTCTTTTAAGTTTGAAAATAGCAAAATGCATCTTACGAGTTTTCAGTGCAGGAGAAAGTAATTGTCTTTTTGTCAATATGTACATCTAGTTTTTTCTTTCATTACTTGGATGATATGTTACCTAAGCATTTGACAGTTAAATTGTTACAGTCTGGTCAGAACACAGGTTTGAGTAGATGCTGAGGGTCCTTTGGCTTTTGTTAATGTGATTAGCTCTGGCTTGTTGACCATGCTGTTTCCGTTCAGTTATAGCCTGATTCAAGCTTAGAAATTGGTAAGTACTATTGAAAGACAGTGTCGGTTTTTAACCCCAAAGTTGACAGTCCTGTAGATTTTACACTCTATACAACAGCCTATCTTAGATCTCGTTGGCGCCACTCCATTCTCTTCTAATTAACTGTAGATACTTAAGGCCTCCTGTACTCTGTGCTTTTTCATTAATCTCTTAAATTGTGAGAAATTTTAGGTAGGAGGGAAACAACAGTTGAGACTTCCCATTGTGATCTTCTAGCTTAGTGATTAGCTTAGGGCTAGCTGTCTCAGAAGCTTATGTCTTGGTGCCATGTTGTGTTTAGGTAGTTCTGCTACTTCCAGTTTGAGTTTTTTAGTTCACCATGAAGCTGAGAGATACTTTTCTGGTTTGTCAGGACAGAACACTGGAAGCATATTTTTCATTATTTCTCATTTCTCACAGCAGAACCTCTGACCTTTGCCCTGTTTAATAACTGGTTTCCTAAGAGAATACATTTTTGTACTAAGTTTCAGTTATTGAATGGCAGCTGAATGATTTTGGTTTCCATTGCGGAAGGAGTAAAATAATTGAGTTATATTTATGAGTCGGCTAAATTGATGATGAAATTGGTAGTGTTCCTGGTTGTACTTTGTTTTCTTTTAACTTAAAAACATCTTTCAATAATAATGTACATATGCTCTTTTAGCTTCTTTTATAATTCTCCTAGCTTAGGGGCACTTCTGGGGTCAAAGAGACCAAAGATACCTTAGCTAAGAATGGTTATCAATACTGGAGAAGCCGTGTGTGTGTGTGTGTGTGTGTGTGTGTGTGTATGTATGTGTATGATCTGTTGAGAGCAGACTAGTGCTGTCTGTTTGTGAAAGGATCATCATTTTATGTTTCTGGTATTTCAGAACTTGTTTATTTTGAAGTTGAAGCTAAATCCTACATTGGATTGCTAGAAATAAAGCCATATAATATTTTTACCTCAGTATTTGGACATATATAATAATATATTATTTTTAAGATTCCGCTTCTCATTATTTTAGACAGGTGCTCTAGTTCACAGCTATAGGGGAACAGGTGGAATTTTTGAAGTTTGTTGGAATGCAGCAGGAGACAAGGTTGGAGCCAGTGCATCAGATGGTTCAGTAAGTATATAATGAAGTGTTTCCAAAGGGTGTGTGTGTGTGTGTGTGTGTGTGTGTGTGTGTAAGAAAGAGAGAAAGCATAGTGAATAAATGTGGCTTGTTGTGGTAGTGACTACAAAAGTGTTCTTTTTAAAAAATAAATTTTATGATATGGGTATTGACCTTTTTTACTGAAGGCTCTATACTTTTCATTTTCATTTCATTCAAATAATGTGAACAGAATTTAGGCTATCTTTGCCAGAAGAGTGCCTTCATAATCAAGAAATGGACAGTTATTTTTAGTGTACAACTTCATCACTGAAATTAAGTGTAGCACTGTGAGAGAGACTTGAATTTTTAATGCCTATTTTTGCCTTCTCTTCCTTGCAGAAGAGTGTTGGTGGCCCAGGGAAGGGGAAATAGAGGCAGTAGGGTCTGCATTGAGGAATGTGTGATACCAAGAGACTTTCAGGATGAGGTTGGCCATGTATTCACAGAAATACTAGTTACAGCCTCTAAAGTTCTGAAAGCAAAGGGAAGATGGAAAGGGGATAGCTATTAGCTGTTTACTGAAGCAATAGCTTAATGTAATGTGTAGTATCTTTCATTAAGATCCAAGAGCTAGAAAATGGTCTATTTTGAGTATATTTTTTCTACTTTTTAATTAACAGAGTAAATCTTCAGCATGTTAGCCATGGTTCTTCCTCTGTAGTATTAGCCCATGGTTGTTAACTCCATCTACTTTCAGACAATTTATCTGGTTTCTGTTGGTGCCCATTGCTATGATTACTTTTGTTTTACCAGTTTCATGAACTTGGAACTAAGAAATAGATTCCAAACTGTATAAAAATGTACAATGAAATTCTTTACACACTGGTTGATTATTTTAATTTCTTACAGGTTTGTGTATTAGACCTTCGGAAATAGCGCTACTAGTTGGAAGCCATGGACCGACTATGAATGTGTATATAGCCAAAATGACTGTCCCCGACCCAAGTACTGCTATAGTCCCACTTGAACCATGGCCAGTCCACTACAGCCAAATCTAAGAGAAATATATACATACAGTGTATATAAACAAAATTGCACCCTGAAGATGACAGAATTTTGTCACAGCTTGTGAATTCTGTTCACCAAGTGCTGGAATCTAATCTGCTGTGCCCCTAAAATAGCATTTAGAAGTTTTGGATATGAAAAACAGAAGAGAGAAAAAAATAAGCGTTATAAAAGCAGCCCATACATGTACGAGTTTTTGGATACTAATGACAGCCTTGTTTCTCCCCTTTGAATCAGCAGACACCATGGATTATATTCTTTTTTCCCTTCAGTAGTTTAGCAGTTTGTATGTACAGAGAAAACGGACTTACAAAAACTTGCAGCAGTAGTTTGTTCTTGCTTTTAAACTTTGTTTTTGGTTTAGTTTATGGATGCATGAAGTAAGGGAGTGAATCAGTTTCTTGTTTATATTTTTTTCACCTTTTAAACAAAAAATTCTTAAAAATATTTTAATGCATTCTTTTGAAGAGATAGATGTTTGGTACATTTATGGCTCCCAGAGCATATATTCGATTGGTGCATGTTGTAGAAGGGGGAATTGGAAATTAAATGGAACTATATGACTTTGGTCATGTCAATCTGTAAGACACATCAGTAAAAGGGTATTATGCTCTGTTTTTTGTTTTTGCTTTTGCTTTGTTTTTTTGTTGTGAGGTTTTTTTTGTTTTTTTGTTTTTCTCTTTGATTTTTTTGTTTTGTTTTTTGGTGATGTGGCTTAAATGCAATAGTTTCTTTTTTGGGACATATTTCTGCCAATTAAAGACTAGAAGGGCACAAAGAATTTTTTAATACCATAGAGAGAAGATGCATAAAAAAAAAATCTTCTGATGTCTTGTAGCCATAACTAAATTATGGTTAAAATGTGCACTATTGTGAAAAGGAGCAAAGTAGGGTTGGGTTTTTTTTGTTGTTTGTTTATTTGTTTCTTTTGCTTTGTTTTTTAAGAGATTAAAATGTTTCTGGATAAGGATTAGCTTCTCAAAGTGTCCATCATTCTGTGTAGAAGCTTAAATATGTAATGTAACCAAACTCCAGTATTAAAAATCTCTCATGTTATTTTTCTTTTTACAAAGCAAGATAACAACATATAACACTGCCATTACATGGCAAAATGTTTGCTACCTTAGTTTAAAAACAATCTTTAAAACAAAAGACTTGCTTCAAGGTGTTTTCACATAGCAGTGATTCAAAATTTTTTTAAAAGGTATAATTGCACTAACCTCCCTGCTGCTCTAATTCTGCATTTGTGGTACTTGTGACTACATTTTTTCAAATAATAGATAGATTTAAGCTGCTGTGTTTTGTTTTTTCAGTAATCACTACTATATCATGTCTTTTACTCTGTTTATAATATCACATATTTTCTTAAAGGTATAGGTATCAGATCAGAAACCTCCTGTGCTCATGCAACTAAAAGCTAAAATATACAGAATCTACAAATGATAGCATGGGGCTATGTTTATATGTGTGATTAACAGGGTTTGTCATGATTAATGTAATAATCCAGAAGTGTCGATTTTGAAGAGAATAGTTGTCAAATTTATGTCTCAAAGATTTTAATTAAGGAATATCATTTATTATCAAGCCTGGCAAATTTATAACACTATCTCTGTCACTAATTATTTTGAAGCTTTTACTGCTAAAATTTTAACCTATGTTTTAAGTAGAAACTGATTTAACCCAAGTAATGCAGCTTTGATTTTCAGCATTTGTTGTTTTGCTATTTTTACAAAACAGCATTGATTGAAGCAAGTCTTGGTTTTACTAAGGTAGGATAGCATTTGCTATTGGTAAAGAGAATAAATACACTTAATTTCACAATACATTGTTATGTGTACCCCAGTTGTTGTTAGTGGGGACTATGATACTGTAATAATATTTTTTAAAATTTACATCCAGAGAGGCAGTCATTCATGATGGTTTTGTGCCAGCTGTTTTTAGGGTTTTCGATCACATTATAGATATTTAGAACTATTACCCTGTGACTTATGTAGGAAACCTAATATGCTGAGTATCTGGCACTTGAAATCCTGCTTTTATTGCTGGAGGTCCACATCTGTGGTTGACCTCTGTTGTTGTTTTAAAAAAGTAAATAAAATTTTAAAAATCTGTGCAATAATTTTTAAATGTGCTCCCAGGAATAGACACAAATGTTTTGAGTATGTTTAAGCTGCATTTTCCTTTAGCGATGCATTTGTCAATTGCACTGAATTTAAATCTGAAAGTCAGAGGTGATTATTGATAGTACTTTTTGTATTTTGATATGGACAATTTATTCATTTGCATACAGTTATTGACTTTTTTCCCCCGGCTGATTAAAAGATAGTCATGAAGTTCTGCAGTATAGCTGCCAAAATAGACAGCTACATGTTTATGGTGTTGTCATCTTCTCTGTTTTTTGGGGGTTTTTTTTGTTGTTGTTGTTTGTTTTTTTTTTATCTTTAGCTATTTTACTTAAGCATAATAGCCACAGTAGGACATATAAAAGATTATAAATACAGAGCTTTATTATCCTGAAGTCTTGGGTCTTTTAAGTATAAACTATCAGAAAGGTATCCATTTTGTAGGCTTGGGTTCTTTGTGAGCATACAGTTATTTCTTTTTGCTGCTGTTCTCACCATCATCATTGCCTGCTGATGTGCCACGATGCTGCTCCGGTAGACGTAAATAAGATTGCCTCTAATTTGAGCAGTAACATGATCGTAAGAGACCAAGTTTCACAGCCTGTAAAGTTCTATTTTTGAGGTTCTTGCTTATTTTTCCTTCCTTTTTTTTTTTTTCTCTCTAAGAACTTATCTGAAGATCTACTGATTCCAGTAGATTTTCTGTGGTATTCATTATATATCATTGTTGTATAGGCTACTGTAAGAAACTTATAAGGAAAAATAGAAAGGAAAACTTGAATGAATAGAATACTCATTGATTAAAATAGAATAAGGAAAGAGCAGCTGTCACTCTTAAACATCGTAAAGGAATATCTTTTTTCTTCTCCATGTAGGAAATCCCCTAAGTTCTTAATATTTGTTCCATTCCCAATTTCCTGTCATTGATCAGGTACCATCATTGACTTTCAAGTGACTTTTAGAAGTGGTTAACTTTTAATTTCCTAATGGGTCCTTAGAGTGTATTGAATTCTGTTTTAGTTAATTATTCTCTAGGTAAGTATGTTTTAGGATTAAACACCTTTTACAGATACTGAAAGTGCCTCCTTTTGTGGTGTAAAAAACAAATTATGGTGCAAAAAGTAATCATTAGATTGAATTACATGAAGGTTTTTTGCTTTTTGACATATAAAAATGTCAAGAGAAAGGCCAAAGATTTGTACTTTTTCACTTAACTTATAAAGCACTCCTTTTTTCCTTAAACTTATTTCTGTCAAATTAGATTTAATGAGAGAGTACTATTTTTAAGGAGCTATCTGTTTATGTAGAATGATTTTGTTAAGAGTAATGTAAACTATTATTGAGTAGAGGCCTGAAGAGGAGTATGCATTTTTGCTGTTTAAAGGAATCACAAATGACCATTCTTATGTCAGCAAAAATGTTAAGTTTTACTAGATAAGTAGAAAAAATAAATCTCAAATGCAGTGCTATTTACTCTTTTCAAACAGTTTTCGTTTTCTTAAGCACATTGTACATTTCTATAGAACCCGCATTTATTCTCACATGCTAAGGACGGTACTTGCATTTGGTGAATTACTGTTGACAGTTTCCACAGAAATCCTATTTCAGTGGACCAACATTGTGGCATGGCAGCAAATGCCAACATTTTGGGGAATAGCAGCAAATCTACAAGAGACCCTGGTTGGTTTTTTGTTTGTTTGTTTGTTTGTTTTCTTCTGAATCAGCAGGGACGGAAGGGGAGTTAGGGAAGTTATGAATTGCTCCTTCCTGTAATAGCTCTGACGTGTCACATTCAATATCAGTTTTTTTTTTTTTAAACGTGATTCTAATTAAATGTAGAAGAGAGAGCAAAAAAAAAAAAAGAGAAAGTGTTCACTTTTTTAATACACTGATTTAGAAATTTGATGTCTTATATCAGTAGTTCTGAAGTATTAATAGCATTCTTTATTTCTGCCTTTACGTTGACAGTGTTGAAGCAGGGTGAATAACTAGGGCATATTTTTTTTTCTAGTAAGCTGTTTCATGATGTTTTCTTTGGAGTTTCTGGATAAGTTCAAGAAAACATTCTGCATGTTGTATCTAGTCTAATGTACTTTTCCATCTCATTACAAACAAAAACAGACAGACTGCATTTTGTAGCTCTGTAATCCCTAAATACAGAAGTAATTCTCTTCTTTCCTGACTTTGACATTGTAGCTATAATGTTCTAATTTTGATTTTTACAAATCCTTTGGGTCTAATTCTGTGAGCCTACTTATAGCACTGGATTAAAATGTCTGCATCATTTCTTTAGTTATCCAGTTAACTTTAAAACTGTTGTACAAGTGTAAACCAGCCCATGACAGTTTTTTGTACATGTTAAAGAACTTTATTGTTCAGTTTTCATGATTATTATGTAAGGAAGACTGATATAGATGTTCTATGCTGTCCTGGACCATGTTAATTACACTTATGATGTATTTTGGTTCCACATCACAATGATTTGTCCCCAATGACCCTTTTCTCCTTTCTAGGCACATTTTTTGTTGTTGTTGTTGTTGCAGTTTCCCTTTGCATTGTATTGCTTTGACAACTGTAATTTGAATCAGATCTGAAAGAGGTCCAGAATAAAATATATTTTGATATTATGTTGGCTGTGTACATATATAAAACCTTTGATATCTATGTAGTTTGTATAGACTATTTACTAGTCAAGTAAAGGGAGAGGGATGCTATTTCTTGTTTACAATTTCTTGTTTACATTTTATTGCAATTACTCCTCCAGTGTTCTTTTGTAGAATAAACTTTTTTGCTCTGAGTTAGCCTTCATAACATATAGCATGTCTATTCTCCCATACTGGTGTTACCAGTTGTAACAACTGCCATCAGAACCCAAACCACTGTATTTCATAAATATATTGTTTTACAAGATAGACACTTTAAGCCCATAGATAAAATTACAAATTTTACTATTTTATTACTTCTCATAGGAGATAAGATTTTTTAAATGAAGGGATTACTTACTATTTTTATTAAAGACTAATAGAGCATTTAATCAGCTAAGGAATAACAATTACTTTTGAATTATTTTAAAAAATCAATATTGTACTTAGAAGACATTGTTTCACATAAACAGAGACAGATTCATTTGCTTAGAGTGCATTTGAGCACAAAACAATGTGTACATGTTGTTGAAGATTTTTAGGACAGGGTGCTCAACATCCTTAATGCCCTTTTTTCTTCATAGAAACCTATTATAACTTAATAATTTTTTTCCTTAGCTAGTGGCTTATGTTGCTAACAAAGCTTATAATCTGTGAGGAAAGATACTAGGCACCTTCCAGTTTTAATTAATTCCAACTCCTTTAGAGTTACCTAGAGACTTTTTTAAAGAATCATTGAGCATATTTTTTTGTTTTCTTTTGTTTTTTTTAAAAACTTGTATTCTCCAGGTCTTCTACATTTCCCTTCCATTACCTTAAGTATAAACTACTTATGGGCATATAGCCTTGTCATGTTTTATTAAATGATAAGCTACTGCAGTTACTAGAACTTTCTGACAGCCTTTCATTTTCAAAGGGTTAACTTTTATTGCATGGCATAGATTGTTAATACTGTTCTGCATTTTACACTTTCTCCAAAAGTGTTGGACAACTAAGGATTATAATCTGTATAAGCTTGAGGTAAAACAAGTGCAGAAAGGGTTATCTGAAATTTCCTAGTTCTTACACTATACAGTAGCTCAGATTTCTTACCTATTATAATACATAGCAGGTCAAATTAAAGTTTACTGTGTCCCTAGTATATACGCTTGCAAATGCAGTGGAGGAAAAGACACTATGGACAGTAGTTTTACGGTGCTTTTCTCTGCTGTACCAAAGCTCTGTCAACAATGAAATGTTAACCCTATGCTACTTTTTCTGCATGTTTCTTCTCTTCAAATGTCATATCTCAATGCTTACTTGTCCTAACTTGTAATATTTTTGTATTAAATTTTTTTAGG
The DNA here is from genome assembly GCF_965194805.1 of Balaenoptera borealis. NCBI lineage: Eukaryota > Metazoa > Chordata > Mammalia > Artiodactyla > Balaenopteridae > Balaenoptera > Balaenoptera borealis. Next base: position 89,898,942 of record NC_138862.1, read on the forward strand.
AGTTCCTTGTAATTTCTTTATAATTTAAAATATATTAAACACAAAGTGTTTAGTAAAGTAAGAAGACAATTATTAACGTTTCTTGGTTGTTGGGTTTGTATGATCAATTGTGCAAACAATTCACACTTCAAGAACTAGGACCAGTGGGGTGTAATCTACACAGAAAAATATTACCACAATTCTATTAAAAAACAAGCCATCTTAATAAGTTATACAATCCAGTGTCAGAATGGGCTGCTTTAAGAGATACTGCACTACCAGAAATACCAAAATCATAGGTCGGAGGGCTCCTCGACCGCTGTGGAGGGATTTAAACACTGCATGGATACCTCAAGTAGTCAACTCTTCTTACATTAAAAATCCGGTCACACTGAACTCCGTCCGAGATCAGACATTTGAAAACATCAGCTTCCAGAATATCACATTCAAATTTAGGGGATTTTGAAAAGTCTACATATTGTCAGGTCCTTCTCCACATAAGCTTTTACTGACTCAATTTATATACACTACTTGACCAGGTGAATTATCTGATTTTCTAACTCGGGTACCTGAGGAGCAGAATACCTCAGGCCAAGGAATGGCGACTTACATGTCTGGTGTGGGTAGTATCATACTGAAGGCCCAGAGTCATCAGATAACTCAAGTTGAGTTTAATATGACGTAAAACTATAGCTGTGTGGTATGTTTTTAAATGTCTTCCGTGAAACGGTTGAAATAAACTTAAGTTTGAAGTTGGACAAGTGTGTTGAAATAAATGAAGTCTTACTATAACCAAGACTAAATTAGAGGTAAGTAAATTTTACTTTTTTAAAAACAATGTTGATTTAGAGTCCCTTAAAACCCTTTTTATAAATTTATTTACTTATCTATTTTTGGCTGTGTTGGTCTTCGTTTCTGTGCGAGGGCTTTCTCCAGTTGCGGCGAGCGGGGGCCACTCTTCATCGCGGTGCGCGGGCCTCTCACTGTCGCGGCCTCTCCCGTTGCGGAGCACAGGCTCCAGACGCGCAGGCTCAGTAGTTGTGGCTCATGGGCCCAGCTGCTCCGCGGCACGTGGGATCCTCCCAGACCAGGGCTCGAACCCGTGTCCCCTGCGTTGGCAGGCAGATTCTCAACCACTGCGCCACCAGGGAAGCCCTAAAACCCTTTTTAAAGTAATATGCCTGGCCCTACCTTAACCTACTCGCTAATATGATAGCGCTAGGTATGTGTGCCTTTTTTTTTAACGTTTGTGTGGCATAGATGATATTCGTAAGTACACGCTCATAAAGAAATTGAAAAATTCCCATTTGCAAATACCCAACCAGTTCTTCTGTGGTTGGTTACACAGTTACCACTTTGCTATGTGTCCTTCCAAACATTTTTTAATACATGCGTAAAGAAAAAAACAGGGTTGTAATATTCATGGATTTGAGAAACTAGCTTTTTCACTGAACTGGTCAGGGCCTTTTGTGCCATCAGTGTGCATACGCCTCTCTACTGTAGATGTGGAGTCTACCATAGAGATTTACGGCATGAATTCTGCCTGACTGTCTGCGTTGAATCCCAGCTCCACTCTTAAGTTGTTTGACCTAAGGAGTTATTGTCCTGGCTTTCCCATGTGTAAAATGGGGCTAGCAATAGTACCTACCTCATAGATTGGTTATGAGGATTAAAATTGTTAACGTATATAAAGCCCTTAGAGAATCATGCTTGCTTGTATAAAGCATACTATATGCTACCTTTATTTTGATTTTTAATGGTTGCATTGTATTGTATACCATAATTTAATTAGCCCCCTATAATGTATATTTACTTTTTCACTGTTTCCTATTATAAACAATGGTGCAGTAAACAAATAATTGTGTATCAGTAGGGCAAACTCAACGGTTGATTCTGATGTACACCCCTGGTTAATAGGCATTTTCAAAGAATCTATAAAACTTGCTACCCACCCATTTTCTGGCATTAACTGAATATGTTATTTTGAAAGGAGTCACTTGGGAATTTGTGGAAGGGAGATTTCTTGGGGAAAATGCTCTGGATATTTACTCAGTGTACATACAAGAACAAGAGAGAAAATAATTTAGACCAATAAAGGACAATCATGTGGCAGGAGTTAGCAGAAAACCACTAATGTTTTAAGCCTATGTTAACTAGTCATTAAATGTTCAAGATATGAGGAAGATTTTGTTTAAACGTGGAAGAATATTTCTGCCACGGAGCAAGATAACATAGGTTAAATCCAATTATAAAGTTACAGAACTACCAGAATATTTAGTGACATACACTAATAATGCTGGGAGCCAAATTCCTAGTCCATGTGCTAGAATAGAAGACATTTCTTTTTTTATAGGACTTAAAAAAATTCTATCTTTACACATTTTACCTTCTCGAGTCTTGGGTCTTCTTTTGTTACTTTTTCAGCACATATTTATTTGTTGAAAATCTAGTATGTCCCAGGAAGTGCCTTTCCCACTACAATAGTAGTACAGTGGTGAGCAGGAAAAGATAGGCTCTGCCTTTGTGAAGTATTGTAATTGAATGCTGTAATAGGGAATTAGGTTGAAGCTGTTTTTCTAAGTCAAAAACTACTAAACACTGGAAATTTTAAAAGGATCAGCTTAATTTGAGGTACTGTTTGTAAATGGCAAGGGGTTTCTAACTGTTTGGGTTGTTGGCCCGTTAGACTAGGTGTGCTCATCTGGCTATATACGTCCCAGTATGGCCCTCTCTGTGACCCACGTTGCACGTGTTAATTACTTGTTTTATGTCAGTCTTCTAACGCTGCTATTAAAATTTTAAATAGTATGTATTTACCTCCATTTATTACTTAAAACAGTGTCCATTGATTCCTTACCTGGAAAGCCAGAGAAATTAGGCACTTCATCCCTTCTCACCTCAAGAGCTCTGTTATGATTTTCACTCGTTAAAGGTGATAGGCATATTTTTGCTGTTACTGCTGTTACAGTCAGGAACTCATAAATGTTGGAAATGTGTGCCAAACTGTGTCTCAAACCTCACCCCTACCAGGTTTCCAAAGGCAGTTACACATAAACAGTATATGAGTCGAAGTACCTCTTTTTTAATAGTTACAGGAGCTATACTTGTATCACCCCATTCAGCTCTAGAGGGAGGCTGCTTTGGAGTTTGTGGTTTAGGGTTTTGCTACTCAAAACTGGAGCCCATAGGCCTCACCTGGAAACTTGTTAGAAGTCGTCCCAAGTCCCACCCCAGGACCTAATGAATCTGAAGCTGCAATGTAACAAGATTCCCCACCCCCACCCCCACCCAAGTAAATTGCATGCACATGAAGGTTTGAGAATTACTGTAGGGTCCGAAGTCAAACTAGAGGATCTTGTACCACTTTCCCCCCTCCCCATGCCTATCCTGAAGTCCTTGAAACTAGCAACATATGTTGGGACACCATAACAGTTGCTGTTCATGATAGGGGTAGAGGTCCCCAAAGGGACTCTAAAACACAGCTTACTGATAAGACATGGAGTGGTAAAATTTTAGGGTACTAAACGGTTCTCAATAAACACAGTAATCCTGCTAAACTTAATAATATCCTAATATCTCAGGCTCTGACCAATCAACTGGGAGACCATGGGCGAGATACCCTCTCTCTGCCTATGTCCTTATCTGTAAACTGGAAAATGACGATCACCTGTCTTGGGTTGTAAGGATTAAATGAGATGACGCATATAGTTTTTAGCACCATGCCCAGCCCATAGTTAGGCATGAGGAAAAGTATAAGCATTATTGTTCTCTGGTGGTGGTGCCGATGGAGGGTGCTAGGATAATGCGAGGAGCAGAAGTTCCTACACCTGTATGTTGAGATCTATGTCATTTGTATTGTCTTCTGTATACACATCCGTTTATATTCAGTTTTTTTTTTTTTTTTTAATAAATTTATTTATTTATTTATTTTAGCTGTGTTGGGTCTTCATTTCTGTGTGAGGGCTTTCTCTAGTTGTGGGGAGCGGGGGCCACTCTTCATTGCGGTGCGCGGGCCGCTCACTATCGCGGCCTCTCTTGTTGCGGAGCACAGGCTCCAGACGTGCAGGCTCAGTAGTTGTGGCTCACGGGCCCAGTTGCTCCCCGGCATGTGGGATCTTCCCAGACCAGGGCTCGAACCCGTGTCCCCTGCATTGGCAGGCAGATTCTCAACCACTGCGCCACCAGGGAAGCCCTATATTCAGTTTTACATTGCAGTAAGTTCAGTACTCACTTTGAGACCATGGCTTCTCTGTTCCTGAGTTTATTTGGACCCAGTTTTTAGTTGTATGGATTTCATCTTCGTGTAGTCCTAGTGAGTTCTGTCTTCCTTGAATCCTTGTGCATTTGAGGCTCTTGCTGTGCTGTCCTACACAAAAATGAATACTTGATAAGAGTATATTATTCTTGCATCACATTTTCTTAAATCTCAGTTGGTCAGCATTAAAGTGGAAGTCGAGAACTCCCAACGTGAGAATAAGTGGTATCTCACCCAGGACCTGCTAAATCAGATTGTATGCAGAGTGAGGCTCCTCAACCTGTGTTTCCAGAAGTTTCTAACGCACAGGAAGCCTAGAGAACCACGCTGTGCTACTCGCCTGTCTTCTGGCAATCACCGCTGCTGTGCTCAAGTGCGAGACCACCGTGGCTTTTGTCTCAGGTAGTTTTTTTCTCCTGGATTCCTAAGGATTCCTTGTCCTTGAAATTCTGTAACTTCTCAGGATGTGCCTAGGTATTGCTCCCTTCTGAATCTGTTCTGGAACCCAGCAAAACCTAGTAAACACAGTAAGCCCACAGTCACGTTTTTCTTTACTTCCAAAAACCTTATTAAAATGTTGAGTCTGTTTTTCCTTTTCATGATATTTTGCTGAGCCTTGCGGCAGGCCCAGCTGAAGTCAGCAAGCATGACTATCCAGTGGCACCCGTCTACACACCCTTGTGTGCTTTTTCTCCATGGTGCTCAACAGGCCTGGGGAAGGGGATGTCTTAGGTGGTGACTGAGACTAACAGAGTCAAGGAGCTTTCAACAGTTCACACCTTGCCAGAGGGCTAGCACTCCAAGTACTTCCAGGACACGGGGCCCTCTAGTCAGGATATGCCTGGGACAGAGTGAGTAGCACTTGTGAGAAACCTCAGGTTTCTGGAGACTGGAAAGGTTTCCATGTGTCTGGAAGGAACTGTCATGACCCAGGCTAAAGGCAAGGGTGATAACTGGCTTAAGTATGCCTGGCGTTCATGCTTCGTGGGAGATAGTGGAAGTTCTGCCGCCATGAAAAGAGCTTGTCAGATGGGTTAGAAGGTTATGGTTGCTCGGAGCTGTCAGTGAGAATACGCGGCAATGCCTGGGAAGGGGACTGTGGAATAGAGGCTAAGTGTGGGGCTGGGCAGGGGAGCAGGGTCGGTTTAGCAACGTGAAGTTAGGTGGCTGAGGCAGCTCTGTCTCTTGGATTCAGTCACATTCTTATCTAGCCATACTGAAATAGATGCACCTCCTGTACGGTTTCTTCTCCCATATAGTCAGGTAACTCCTGTACCTGGAATGCCTTCTCCCTTTATTCATTTGCCTAATTCCTAATTATCAGGTTCAGTCAAGCCAAGTGCTTCTCGGAAGACTGGCCGTTGCCTACTGCCTTCCTTCTGCCTCTGCTTCTGCTCTGGGGTAGGTGCCCCTGCCACTCTCAGTGCCCTATCCACAGCTCTGGTGATAGAGTAGCTTCCTAGGCTGCTCCTACTAAACTGAGTTCCCAAAGGGCAAAGCGTATCTATTCTATTTCTCTCTGGATTCCCAGAACCTAGGATAGTGCCTGGGGGAAATAGCTGTTTGATAACGATAAATAAGGGATGGAAAGCACTCACGGAGAGTAAATTGTGAAAATGAGAAGGTCACATACTGTAGTGAAAAAAAGCATTACCTTTTTCCTATGGATGTGAGCTGGAACAAGTTTCTTTATATCTGAGCATCAATTTCTTATGTCTGAGAAATATCTATATAAGATATCTTGCTTTCAAGGTAGTTTTAAGGATTAGCAGTCTTGTAACTTGTTTAGCACAGTGGCTGGCATAAATTAGGCTTTTATACATGGCATGATTATTATTGTTGCTATTTTTACGGTTATAAACATGCCAGAGAAAACATTTGTTTGACAGGATCATTTGTTGAAAATAATTAGTGGTAATTAGATTTACAAAAGCACTACTATTATGGACATGAATGTGGAAGTTATTGAGCAAGCTGTTATTTACAGTTGCATTTTGTTATGATGGTACATTTTAAAATATGTAATTTTTTATATGCAACCTAGTTGCATCATGATGATGATGGGTGTGTGTCTGTGTAATCAGTTCCCTTGTGTTACTTTATCTGTGTTTTTTTCTGTCTTGCCCTTAGTCTCCACTAAATTTTTTTTTTTTTTTGGTGGGTGCATTGTCAAGAATTGGAGAATGCACTTTTAAAAGCAACTCTGTGCCAAACATCCATTTTGTGATCTATTATTTATAGAAAAACATCGGAAACTGCATCAATATTAAGAACCAAGGTTCTAAAAGAGTAGCATTTCACATTTCGCCTTCTTTTGCCTTGATTTCAATTATCTCACTTAGACTTCAATTTTGAAACATTAATCAAGGTCAAAATAGCACTCTACTTCTGTGTGTTTGGTCACCTTCATTTTTCAGACATAGACCTTTTGATCTATGTAATTGTTTTTCTCCTTATGGTAGTAATATGTGCTCATTTTAGAAAATCTTTAAGTAAGAAAAAATGTTGAGGTATATGTGTAAATAAAGAGAAAAATCACAAGTGTAAATCTTATCTAGCTTTGAACAGGACGCTTAGGTACTGCTAAATATAGGCCTTTCTGCCATTTCAGTGAAGAATAGGGCGTCCTGCTGACCTCCATGGGACGCATAACATGAGTAAGAAAGATTAATTGTTATTTCAGGTTATTGAGATTTTGGAGTTGTTTGTTATTGTAGCATACTCACTCTTTTACCCCTACCTCTGACCCACCTGGGCATTCTCTCCTATAGTAGCCTCTGTTAGCTACATAATATTCTAGACACTTTCCTACATGTTTATAAACATAAACCAATGGTTTGTTTTAACATAAAGGGGATTATGCTGTACTTGTTTTTCTGTGGCTTGATTTTATTTCATTTATTAAAACATCTTTCCATGTCCTTCTTTTTCAAAACAGCTTTATCGAGCTCTAATTGACATAAAGTACATATTTATTTATTTGTTTATTTTTAAAGATTTAATTTTATTTTTGGCTGCATTGGGTCTTCATTGTTGCGTGCGGGCTTTCTTTAGTTGCAGCGAGCAGGGGCTACTCTTCATGGCTGTGCGTGGGCTTCTCCTTGTGATGGCTTCTCTTGTTGCGGAACATGGGCTCTAGGCACGCAGGCTTCAGTAGTTGTGGCACGTGGGCTCAGCTGCTCCACGGCATGTGGGACCTTTCCGGACCAGGGATTGAATCCATGTCCCCTGCGTTGGCAGGCGGATTCTTATCCACTGTGCCACCAGGGAAGTCCCAAAGTACATATTTAAATTGTACAGGTTTATGTGTTTCTACCTATGTATACACCTGTGACATAATCACACTTAAAAAATGGACCTATCTATCCCCTTCAAAGTTTGCTTTTGCCTCTTGGGAATCCCTCTCTCTTAGCCATCCCTGTCCTGACCCCAACCATTCTCAGGTTATCTTCTCCCAGCAAAGATGTGTGGCAACATGCATGGAGTATTGCCAACCAGGAAAACTTGTCCAAGCCTTGGTGTTAATGCCGAAAACTCGGCCTCTGTGCACTGGTGCCGAATTGAATCTTGGAGACAAGAGTTTGGGGTGAAGTAGAAAAGAATAGTTTTATTGCTTTGCTGGACAAAGAGGGACACAGCAGGCTCATGCCCTCAAAAACTGTGTCCCAACCAGGGAGGATTTGGTGAGGAGTTTTATAGCAATGGTTCAAGGGTAGGGTTGCTGATAAGGGTTAGGGTATGTGCAGGGCCTGCACTCCTTTAATCTGGCCTCAGGTGGTCTCCTGATGATCAGCTTCTCTGGAATGAAGAATGCTGACATCTTCCATTTGGTGGGGGGTTTAGTTCTGCAGAAGAGCTCAAAGATACTATCCTGTGTATCCCTCGAGGCAGAACCAGGATCCTGCCCCACGCCTGCGCTTGGCTGCTCCTTCCTTGCCTCTGCATCCCCTCCCTTCCCTGATTAACAACCGTTTGAACCTGCCTTTTAGAACTCAGGGAAGGTCATGGAGGCTGAAGCCTGTTACCTACAAACCAGAGACGGGGAACAGAAAGGCTTCCATGCCCAGGAGTCCCACAGGGTCCTGCTCGATTTCAGTGGTCCAGATTTTACTGGGGGCTGGGTCACAAATATGCAGTTGACCACCCATGTGGTTGACCTTAGTTTCCAGCCCCTTTGAAGGCTGAGCTGATAACTGTCTGGCCCAAGCCCCTCCCCCAACCCTAACCATAAATTGCATTGTTAGCATAGATTATCTGGCATGGCCCAATGCCTCCAGGTAAACAAAGACATTCTTATCAGGCAGGACACTGAAGAGCTTATAAATTACCTCCCAGGAGCTAGAGGCAAAGGCCAAATCTCTTTAGGCAAGGTTAATCCTTTACTGCTCAACTGGTATTGACTTGAAGATATTTATTTTATTCTTCAGGTTAGAATCCAATGCTATCATTATCTATTTTGATGATCACATCAGTCCTTATTTGGCCATTGAGAGGTCTTTCAGGTTGGTTTCTGTGCTCTTTCAACATGCCCCAGCACTTTTTTTTTTTTATAAGCACTTTATTACTTTTTTGACACTTCAAGTTTGCTCCAGATTCATCTAGTATTTCCCCTGCCCCCACCATAGAAAAAGCCATTTCTTCAAAGAGCTCTGTTTTCTTTTACTGGAGAATGGTATTTAGGCTGTAGGTGTGTTCGTTGTTACTGTCGCTGCTTCTAAGTCCCCCTCAGAGCTAGTACACAAATACATGGATGTATATTAACCCATGTATACTTAGATATCTTGATTTATTTCTCTAGCTTTACATGTATTAAAATAAATGTGAGTTTATACTGACATCTGACTTTCTTCTAGGACCACTTGGGTTCATTCTAGTCTTTCCCCCTTGCCTACATGTCACTTCACTCTTGTAACCTGCCTCTCATTATCTATAAGTTATTTGCATATTGATTTAACCCTAGTATACATATAGTTTCAGAATTACTAAACTGTGCCCCTGTGTAAAACAAAATTTATGAGCCATAATACAATGTTGTTTTGTACAATTCTTTACATTTACAGTGTCTAGTCAAAGCAGTGTTATCCAAAGTTAGGTAAGTTCCTTTTTTTCCCACCCCTTCAGTGAAGTTATGCATTTGTAATATAATTGAATTTATTTTTCAGCCTGGATATCATACTGACATCCTACTTGAACTATTTCTTAATTTGCATGCAGTAAAATTCACTTTTTATGGTATAAAATATGGGTTTTGTTAAATGCATAGTCGTTTATATACCAACCACCAAAATACCACAGAGAAACAGTTCCATTACCCTGAAACTTCCCTGGACAGCTACTTTGTAGTCAATTGCTCTCCCCTCCATCAGCCTTCAAGCAATCACTGATCTGTTTTCCATACCTGTAGTTTTGCCTTTTTCAGAATGTGATATAAATGCAGTAATATATGTAGCCTTTTAAGGCTGCCCTCTTTCAAATTTTTAAATGCATATGTGATTCATTCATTTTGTTAGATGAATCAATAGTTTATTCCTTTCTATTGCTGACTAATGTTCCATTGTATGTATGTACCACAGCTTTTTAATTCATTCACCCATTGGACATTTTGGTTGTTTTCAGTTTTTGGTGATTATGGCTAAAGATGCTATAAACACTTACATACAGGTTTTAGTGTAAACAGAAGTTTTCAAATCACTTGGGTAAATGCATAGAAGTGGGAAGAAACAGTCAACAGTTTTTGCAAAGTGGCTGTACCATGTGAGCTTGAGAAGAATGTGTATTCTGCTGTTGGATGAAGTTTTCTACAGATGATGTTGTTTATACATCCAGTTGATTGATGGTGTTGTTGAGTCCATTTCTGAAAGAGGAGGTGTGGACTTCCCCAACTATGGTAATAGATTCATCTATTTCTTCTTGTAGTTCTATCAGTTTCTGCTTCACATAGTTTGATGCTCTCTTGTTAGACATATGCATGTTAAGGATTGTTATGTATTCTTGAAGGATTGACCCATTTATTATTATGTAATGCCCTTCTTTATCCCTGATAACTTTCCTTGCTTTGAAGTCTGCTTTGTCTAAAGTTAATATAATTACTCCTGCTATCTTTTGATTAGTGTGAGCACGGTATATTTTTCTCCATCCACTTACTTTTAATCTATATGTCTTTATAATTAAAATGGTTTTCTTATAAACAACATATAGTTGGGTCTTGTTTTTTGATCCACTCTGACAATCTCTCATTTTCCCCCAGCTTTATGGAAGTATTACTGACAAATAAAAATTGTGTATATTTAAGGTATATGTGATGTTTTGATATGTGTGTACATTGTGAAATATTTACCACGATCAAGCTAATTAATATATCCATCACTTGATAGTTACCTTTTTTTGAATATGTAGTGAGAACACTTTAAATCTACTCTCTTAGCAAATTTCAAATATAATACATTATTATTAACTATAATCACTGTGCTGTACATTAGATCTCCAGACTTATTCATTTTATAACTGAAAGTTTGTACCCTTTGACCAGCATTTCCCCTTCCCCCCATCCCTCAGCCCCTGGTAAATATCATTCTACTTTCTGTTACTATGAGTTTGACTTTATTATTTTTTAAATTCCATATATAAGTGAGTTCACATAAATATAATATATATCACATATTCTTTATTCATTTGTCTATTAACAGACACTTAAGTTGTTTCCATATCTTGGCTACTGTGAATAATGCAGCAATGAACATGGGAGTGCAAATATCTTTTTGAGGTAGTGATTTTATTTTCCTTGGATATATATCCAGAAGTGGAATTGCTGGATCATATGGTACTTCTATTTTTAATTTTTTTGACTTTTTGATAATAGCCATCCTAACAGGTGTGAAGTGATACCTCATGATTTTGATATGCATTTCCTTGATGGCTAGTGATGTTGAGCATCTTTTCATATACCCATTGGCCATTTGTACATCTTTGGAGAAATGTCTATTCAAGTCCTTTGCCCATTTTTAGACTACTTTATTTGCTTTTTTGCTATTGATGTATGAATTCCTTACATATTTGGGGTTTAATCCCTTACTGGATATTATGGTTTACAAATATGTTCTCCCATTCCATAGGTTGACTTTTCATTTTGATGATTGTTTCATTTGCTATGCAGAACTTTTTATTTATTTATTTATTTTTGGCTGTGTTGAGTCTTCGTTTCTGTGCGAGGGCTTTCTCTAGTTGCGGCGAGTGGGGGCCACTCTTCATCGCAGTGCGCGGGCCTCTCACTATCGCGGCCTCTCTTGTTGCGGGGCACAGGCTCCAGACGCGCAGGCTCAGTAGTTGTGGCTCACAGGCCTAGTTGCTCCGCGGCATGTGGGATCTTCCCAGACCAGGGCTGGAACCCGTGTCCCCTGCATTGGCAGGCAGATTCTCAACCACTGCGCCACCAGGGAAGCCCTGTGCAGAACTTTTTAGTTTGATGTAGTACCACTTGTTTATTTTTGCTTTTGTTGCTTATATAAAATCTGTCTTTTGATTGGTTCATTTAGACCATTAACATTCAAAGTGATTATTGATATAGTTGGATGATTATCTACCATATTCATTACTGTTTTCTATTTGTTGCCCTTGTTCTTTGTTCCTACTTTTGTCTTCCACTCCTATTTTGCCTTCTGTGGTTTTAATTAGCATATCAGTTATACAGTCACCCTTCCTTATCCAAGGTTTTCACATTCAAGGATTCAACCAACTTCAGGTCAAAATTATTCAAAAAGAGATTCCAGAAAGTTCCAAAAAGCAAAACTTGAATTTGCTGTGTGCTGGCAAACATTTACATAGCATTTCCATGGTATTTGATATGATAAGTAATTTAGAAATAATTTAAAGTATATAGGAGGATATGCATAGGTTATATGCAAATACTGTACCATTTTATAAGAGGGACTTGAGCATCCTTGGATTTTTGGTATCTTCAGGGGGTCCTGGAACAAATCTCTCACAGATACTGAGAGATAACTGTACTTTTTTTCTTAAAAAAAATTTTTTTTTAGTGGTTGCCCTGGAGTTTGCAATATACATTTACAACAAATTCAAGGACACCCTCAAATAACACTATACTACTCAGTTTACAGGCATTGAACAAAATAATCCTAATTCCTCCCTCCCGTCCCTTGTATCATTCCTGTAATTCATTTTACTTATATATAAGCATATATACATAAGACATACATACACACACTGTTGACCCTTGAACAACAAAGGGGATAGGGGTGCTCACCCTCTGTACAGTTAAAAATCCACGTATAACTTTATAGTTGGCCCTCCGTAACTGAGGTTCTGCATCTGCAGATTCAACCAACTTCAGATCATGTAGTACCATAGTATCTATTTAGTGAAAAAAAAATCCACGTATAAGTAGACCTGTGCAGTTCAAAACCATGTTAAGGGTCAACTGTGTGTGTGTGTGTGTGTGTGTGCGTGTGTGTGCATGTGTGTGCACATGTGCATATATGATATATGTAAGTGTATATAGTTGAATACACTGTTGCTACTATTATTTTAAATGAACATCTGTTAGACCAATTAAAAATAAGAAAAATAAAAGTTTTTATTTGACCTTCATTTTTCTGAGACTCTTCCTTTCTTTATGTAAATCTGAATTTCTGACCTATATCATTTTCCTTGTCTCCAAATAACTTTTTTAAACATTTCTTGCAAGTCAGGTCTATTGGCAACAAAATCCCTCAAATTTTGTTTGTCTGACAAAGTCTTTATTTCTACTTCACTTTTGAAAAATTATTTTGCAGGGTACAGAATTCTAGGGTCTTTTTTTTTCTCTCAGCACTAAATATTTCATTCCACTTGCTTCTTGTTTGCATGGTTTCTGAGAAGTTGCATTTAATTCTTGCCTTTTTTCCTATGTAGGTAAGGTGTGATTTTCCTCTGGCTTCTCCCAGGATTTTTTCTTTATCTTTGATTTTCTGTTGTTTGAAAATTATATACCTAGATGTAGGATTTTTTCAGTTTTGATTTTGGTTTTGTTTTGTTTTATTTGTATTTATTATGCTTCATGTTTTCTGAGTTTCCTGAATCTGTGGTTTGGTGTCTGATGTTAATTTGAGGGGATCTCAGTCATTATTGGTTCAAATATTTCATCTATTTCTTTCTACCTTTCTTCCTCGAATGCTCCCATTACATGTATGTTACACTTTTTGTGGTTGTCCTGCAGTTCTTGGATATTCTGTTTTTTTCAGTCTTTGTTCTCTTTGCTTTTCAGTTTTGTAGGTTTTTACTTTTACTGAGATACCTTCAAGCTCAGAGACTCTTTCCTCAGGCATGTCCAGCCTACTAAGCCTATCAAAGACATTCTTTATTTCTGTTACAGTGTTTTAGATCTCCAGCATTTCTTTTTATTTCTTTTTGAGAATCTCCGTCATCTCTCCTTACATTACCTATCTGTTCTTGCATATTGTCTACTTTGTCTATTAGACTCCTTACCATTTTAATCGTAGTTACTTTAAATTCTCAAGTCTGACAGTTCCAGACTCCCTCCATGTCTGAATGTGATGCTTGCTCTATCTCTTCAGATTGTGTTTTTTGCCTTTTAGTATGCCTTGCAATTTTTTCTTCATAGCCAGACATGATGTGCTGGTTGAAAGGAACTGCTGTAAACAGGCCTTAAGTAATGTGGGTGAAGTGTGGGAGGAGAAGAACTGTTCTATAAACCCTATGATTAGGTCTCAGACTTCTAATGAGCATGTCCCTCTGGACTGTGAACTTCACAAGCGTTTTCCAGTTTTTTCCTCCCCACTTAGGTGGGACAGGTTGGCTAGAGCTGACTTGAGTCGGGTATTTTCCCTCCCCAGAGGGTTAGACTCCGGTTAACTAGTTTCTCCTGAGGGCAGGCCTTGTTAAGAAGCACAGAATGCTCTGGCGTATTTCAAAATGGTTCCTTTTCCCCTCCCACTGCCAGAAGCACAAGGGAGTTTTTCTCAGATTTTTACTGTGAGAACCTAGTTGGGCTCCTTCAGATGAAACACAGAAGTGTGGGGGGTCCCCTATGACTGGGTCCCCCTGGCGTTTTTAAACCTCAAACTTATCCTCACTGAGTCTCCAGCAATTCATCAATTACAGTTCAGGTTTTCCTACCCTGGCACTGGATCCCCTGGCTGTTTCTGTTCCTTTGTGTCTGCTTCCGTAAGCTGTGATGACCTTATTCATCCTACCTGACTCTCCGTCTTGGAGGGAGACATTTTACCTGTCTCCTCATCTCTCTTAGGGGACCAAGAAGAGCTGTTTTTTCAGTCTGTTCAGCTTTTTACTTGTTAGGACAGAGCAGTAACTTCCAAACTCCTTACACATGGGACTGGAAACCAGAAGTTTTATCTACCACTTTTAAAGGACCCTTTATTTACATTGGGTCTACTTGAAAAATGCAGGGTAATCTCTCTCTTTTAAAGTCAGCTGATAAGCAACTTTGATTCTGTCTGCAACCTTAATTCCTCTTTGCCATGTGGCATACTGTCATCACTGGTTCTGGGGATTTGGTTGTGGACATGTTTTGGATGTCATTACTCTGCCTACCACACCCCACTGTATCTCTTTAAAAAAAAAATAGTTTAACAAAGATGAAATGTTGAATAGAGGGTTAGAAATCACTCTTACTACTGCTAAGCAGCTATTGTTATTTTTGGATAATATTTAGACATACTAAGCTATGTCCATCTCTTTCTTTGATTCCAGCAGGCAGCTAGCTCTGTGTTCATTGCCTCAGGGAAAGTATATGGCAGCGCAGAAAACAAATTTTCTCCAAGTCTTTCTGAGTTCTCTTAGGAGAACTTAGTGGATTTGGAGCCATAATAAGAGTATGACCAGGAAACATGAAGAAGATTTTCTCCAGACTTCATGGCTAGTGGCAGGGGGCTGGGGAGTATATGGGGGGAGAGAGAGAGAGAGAGAAAGAGAGAGACGAAAAGAATGAAAGGTCTGTGTGTTCCAAGAGCAGAAAAGACCATTTCCTGCTTCCAGACAACACTACTGTGTGGTCCACGTTATCCTGAGAGGAACGGCACTAAGCTATGTCTAGGCACATGGGATCTGTGTGGCCAAGCAGATTTCCATCTTCTGTCCAAGAAGAGCCTAGAAGGAGCAGAGAATCTCTAGGTCTAAAGAGACTACAAACTTAAGGAAAAGTGCTCATCTTTTGCTCCAACAAAGGATTATCTGAAAATCACATCTCTCCCCATGCTTTGGCATATCCGAGGGGCCTGGAACTGTAGTACCACCCAGAGGAGGAGGGTGGTGAGAACTTCATAAAGTACTAGGGTACTTTTTTCTTTGACCCTGTGGAATGGGGTAGACTGGAGGGTGGCTCAGAGTCAGAAATTAAGTTTTGTTTTTAAAAATTCTACTTTTTTATAATTTTGTCGAATGGCATTCCTGCCTGGTGCTTTGTAGTTAATTTACCTGAAAGTCATTTATTCTGCCTGAGTTCACAAAGTAAACTGTTTCCACGTTCAGCTGTGTTGAGAAAGAGTAAAAATGAGTTGTCTTTTTTTTAAATGTGTATCTCTCTTAGCAATCCTAAGACAAATGAAGCTTACTTAAAAATCTTCAACTGCAGAATATCGTAAAAGTCCAAATGTAAATTATACTGTGGCGATCAGTTGGTTTTGACACATTTTAGGTAAACAGTTGTAGTGAGAAATATCCAGGGAGGTTTTAATCTCCCCTACCTTAAAAATTTCTGCTCTAAAGTCTCTTGAAATTTGATAACATTTTTACAAATTCCTTACTTTCCCTTAAAAGAAATTCTTTAAAATTGCTTCTTGACAGGTTATGACAACATTTTAGACAAGTAGCCTGAAATGATGTTGCTTCACTTTCAATACTGTGTTCCCAAATGAAATTAGAGTTCTTAAGCATGAAGATTGCTTCTTGAATACTCAGATTTAACTGAGGGAAAATAGAAAACATCTCAGTAAATCTGAATGGAATGATTTGAGGATCCTTGCATCATCACTCTGTACTAAGGAAGTAAGTTCATGAAGAAGGTGCTCCCTGGAGACAGCTGCTGCTTAGTGAAACATTTGAATGCTGGCTGATTACATACAGTAGTCTGACGACTGTGGAAGCAGCCATTATAAAAACCACAAGCTCCTCCCTACCAAGGACCATTCTTTTTCATTTTATATTTCCAGAACCTACCACATGTTTTGAATGAATGACTGCCTGAATAATTGAAAGAATCAATCATTTGGACTAAGTTTGTATCACTTACATACAGGAGAGGACATGGCACGTGGTTGGTACTCAAAACTCTTTTTAGTTGCATGAAGGAAAGAACAAATAAATAAATGAAATAAACATGGCAACTCATGATTAGTCATTAGTAAGATCTAATGTTTGCTATTTTCACGCGGTAGAGATTTCCTGTCTGATCAATCAGCTGTTCACACTTGCACCAACCGAGGGCCTGGGCTCAGCCAACTCTCGACCAGTTTACAGGGCTGTTGTGGTCTTTGAATGTAGCAGAGAGGAAGGAGAGTCTGGGTTTGAGTGAGTGGAGTCTTATGCATTTCACCTAACCTCTCAGAAACCGCTCCCTCATTTGCAACATGAGATTTACAGTACACAGTACAGATTTAACAGGGTTACTCTGAGGATTAACCAAAACTCATACAAAGTTTTGGCACACTCTGCAGATGTTAAATATTGTTATTTATCAGGGGAAGACAAAGGTTCTGGGATTATAGCGGTGCTTACCTTTTTTAAAAAATGTATGCGAGTACCTAATGGTTTTGTTTCTGAAACTAATGTTTAATTAATTTGGATCAGTCGATTTATTCACTAGGTTATACTTTCTGGGGGTCACTGTTATGCAAATTCAGTAGAATTTTGTGTTCCTATCAAACTTTGTTATTGTCAGTCTCCCTTTATTACCCTTAGCTATCACTTATTCAAAGTCATTTAGCCAACTTCTTAAAAACCTTGATAATGGGAAAAAATGAAGCATGGCTATCATCAAGACAGGGTAACCTAATTACTTCTGGGACTTCAAACCAGTCTCCATTAGTAGTTTCTCTGCGCATTTACTAAGACATTGAGAACAGTAAATTACAAAATAATGACAATACATTAAGGATGAAATTAAAAATACATTTTGCATAAATATTTGAACCTACATGGAACGTCAGGATTGAGTTTAAAGACCTAAGAAGAGTTAGTGTTAAAAAATTAGAAGTGTTTTGTTGAGAAGATTAAGATGACAGGTTGCACTCTATCTTGACACAGGAATTTCAGAATTCGGAAGGAATATAGAGATAACCTTTAAACTTAACTGTTGTTTTTTTTTGGTTTTGTTTTTGTTTTTTTTAATAGATGGAAAGACTGAGGCCAGGAGAGGGTAAGTGGCCTATCCAAAGTTTAACAGGGGAAAGTAAATAAATATATAACAGCTGTTAATAAACATCGAGGTAATGATACAAGACAGAACATGAATTCTAGAGAGCAGGGGCTAGACCTGTGGTATATGTAGTAATGTTTTGTTGCTTCATAAGTTGAGTCAGTGAAAAAGAGCCACATAGTAATATTTGGTCCTGGTTAATATTTCCTCCAATTAATTATTCCCTGAGACTGTGGTGGTATAGTAGAAATCTGGTTCTGAAAGTAATGATTTGAATAACCTCAGGCAAATCTTGTGGTCTTTAAAATTCTGTGTTGTTGCTTTTTTTTTCTTTTAATCTATATAGTGGAAATAGTCTGCATCACCTATCTGGTTATGTACAGAACCACTTAGAAAAGAAGAACTGACTCATGTCCAAATGAAATTTTTCCATTAACAACACCCTGCTTTTATAAGGGTGCTCAGGTGTTGGGCCAACTGACCATGACCTTAATGGACTGACACATGTTGGGAGGCATCTTAACATTTGGCCTTATGATGAGTTAATGTGGTGGGTGGTAGTTGTAGTGACACGGGGACAGATGTCTGAGGTCCTTCCCCCTGTACCCTATAGCTCCCCGTTGTTGGGACACTGTTAGCATTTCCTTTCCCTGGGGTCACCCCAAAAAGCCTGCACAACAATGGTTAATTTACAGTGACAGTTCAGTATCCACAAAGATGGAGGTCAGCGCCAGTTGAATGATTATAAGGAAGATCTACTTAAAAACATACTGATTCTGATACTTGAGCAGCAATCAACTCAATCTTTTTCTCTCCTTTTCATTTTTACTGGAGTGGGTTTCAAGAGGGGGTGCTCTTGTACTGTCCCCTGGAGACGTTGGGGAAAAGATAGGGTGTTGTCACCGTGACTGGGTGACATATTTGTGTTAGTGCTGACATCCTATAACGTGCCAGAAAGCCTTACACAGGAAGGAATGGCCCCTCCCGCAGTGAGGAGCAGCTGCACCTTTCTCTGAAGAAGAACCGTCATAGCGGTCCTGAATCTAAAGACCAGGGCTCTTCTGAGTTCCGCTCTACGGAGACAATGTACTTCAGTGCAAGAGTCTGCATTTTGCTTTTACATTACCTCTGCTTTTGCAGTGCAGATAACCTCTACCCAGCTGTGTAACTTCAGCCAGTTCCTTCATTTGTTGAATGCTCCCCTTTCTCCCACTTATAATGTTGGGATAATAATACTGACCTTTTAGGGCTGCTGTAAGGATTCAACGGTATGACGTATATTTGAAGTGCTTAATGCCCACAGGAGCAGCTTGATAAATGTTTGTTTCCTTCTTTCCATAAAAGAGATGCCTGCTTTAGAAAAAAGATGGAAAAATGAAATCAGCTGTTTCTTCAGAACTGCAGAGATGCAATTACAGTTCCTACTGGGCCTCCTTGGTCCTTCCATGGCAGACTGGCTGAAACCCCACTGGCTGTTTTTGGGAAAGGAGGGCAGGATCAAGCCTTCCTAAAGTGAAGTGGTTCCCCTGGGTGTGTATGACGGCGATTTGAAAGGGTCCCTCTCCCCAGCCTGTGGGCAGTGAGTGCTGTAACCTGTGTGGAGTTCCTGGGCTTCCCTTTTTTCGGGGTGCCAGTGTCTTCCCAAGAGTAGTGAGGTTAGAGACCAGAGCAAGTGGAAGGTGCCCTCAGCTGGGGCTGGGCTGGGGTGCAGGGGCAGGAGTGGGGTGGGATGGGGAGGGGAGGGGAGGGGAGGGAGGGCCCGGGGCTGCGAGCTCAGGCCAAGCGGGGGGCCATGAGGTCAGAGCCAGGCTATAGGTCACCCTCACGTCCCAGCCAAGGTGAGGGTGGGGCCCATGTTCTGAAATGTCCCTGAAATCTGGGCCAGCAGAGGTTTAGCATAGGCGCAGAGCTCATCGCTGGCCTCAGGATAATATCCGTATTCTTTCCAATGGCTTTTCATTGCCTTATGGGGATCTGGCCAGAGTTCACAACTCCAGGGTCACCCCCTTTCCCATATAGATTATGCTTCAGCCACAGTGAAGGGAGTTCTTCTGTCCTTTTATCTCAAGGCTTGTTCTTTGGTCCTTTGTTCTGTTTTTTCTCCTTTGGATGTCATCTTCACCCCCATTTCTGCCTTCAGCAGCTTTCAGACTACCTCTTGTCATCAATTTCTAGGAAAGCCACACTCCTCTCTGGATGTCTCTCCCATGTGCTTTCACTGTAGTCATTAAATAATTGATTAATCTAATCACTGTTTAGGTCTCATTATGTAGTAAGTATGAATATTGTCCCCCAACTAAGATACACTAAGACTTTATTTTCTAATACTCAACTTCTTGTCTGGCTTCACGCTCCATATCCACCAAACTAGAGGAAAAATTTAATCTCAGAACTTTCCTCCAGAATCTGCCCCCCACCCAGGGTTGAGCTACAGTTCCAGGATCCAAAGCATGAGGAGGGCCATGCAGTCCTTGGTACTTGGTGCTGCTCACAGGCTGTTCTTGAGTTGCTTACTGTGCCTGCCTCTCTGGTCCCTTCTGGTCCAGCTTCTCCCTGCTCCTCACATGCTCCCCAGGGACATGGGAGCCTTGCAAGGCTGACGTGGTCTTCCTGGCCTTGACATTCCACGCTGCTGCCTCCACCCGCATCACCGAGGAACAGGGCAAGGGTTTCTGCTCCCGTCACCAAGGAACTTCCCTCTATCTCTTCACCTCCAGCCCAGGATGGGCTCCTGCAGATCTGGAGGGATGTCCTATCCTCCTTCCTCATTCTTTCTCCAACACCAGCGATTTAAGCTTGGACATTCTGTTTTACTTTTTCTCCTTAGCAAACTCTGGAAATTCTCTGACAGGTTTAAGTCTTTTGGAAAACAAAGGATCCTCCTCTGAGGCAATGAGTACACACCTGACTACCTATCTGAAGGTTGAATGCAGATAAAAAAATAGAGGTGAGAAAAAGCCCATAATATCCCCAAACATTACCCAGCCACAGCTGTATGTTGTTCACTGCTGAGCATAGAGACATAGGCTAAGTCAATGTACAATTAAAACATACCCTATACTTACCCAAATCCTAGAATTTATCACACACTATCAGAATTATTTCACTACTTTAACTCCAGCATTTATTTTGGGGCTGCTCATGGCCCTTGTTACCTTCTCCAAGATCCTTTAAATATCCCCACACCAGACTAATCTATTTGGACAAAGCATATATCCAAATTGGGGTATTAAAAATAATGGAGAGAAGGAAACCAAGCCAAAACTCTCTTCCTAAAGACTATGCATATGTTGATTTACCTTTTCTGTAAAATAAAAAATGTCCCCATTACAAATCAAGATATGGAATAATTTCAATTTGTATTAGGGGAAAAGGATATTTCTTCCACACATTCTTTTTTTAGTATCATTATTTTACTGTTTTCCAGAAAGGAGAAAATAAACAGCAATAAATACTCACATGAATTTAAAAGTTTTTATTTCTTCTTAAATTATACATTTTGTTGTTTTTAATTATCAATTCAATATTACAGCATACAAAGTTCTTTTTTTTTTTTTTTTTAGAAAATGTTATAATCACTTAATGTAGCTCATTTGTCTGTTCATATATGCAGTCTCGCTCTGGCAGCTGTCTGAGGCATGGCACTTCCTGGGGAGGCACTTGTATCGTGTTTATGTGCATATTAATGAATCTCTACAACTTTCCTATTTTAACTTAAACACTTCGCTGCCACTTCAGCTGATTATGGCTTTGGATAATTGCCACAGTGAATCTTGTATTTAGTGGAAACAAGATACATTGATGACAAACATGTTTCCTATCAAAAGCCAGAAAGATGGATCTGAATTCAGATTGTTCAGTAAAAAGAAGTATGTAAACTCATTAGACAAACAAGATTCAAATTTACATAGCCTGAGAAAAATGTTGAGGACAGCTTCAAATCTGAGGGAAGAGGCAGCATCAGGCCTCATAATTGTAAAAGCTTGGCTAGAAAATAGAGTTTTCAGGGCTTGCTTGTGTGGAGGTGAATATTAAATTATCGAGTCCCCTGGGTGGTAAAAGAGTGAGAGCCCAGTGACTGTGGTGGAGAAGCTTAAGGGGCTGGAACCACTGTGATCATGATTGTCACTCCTTGTTGTGTTTGCTTTGTGGTCCTCCCTAAGCAGAGGATTGAATCAATAATTTAAGCCCATGGGTTTCCTTTTTATACTGGCTAGGTGGCTATCTTAGTCTGTTCCAGCTGCTGTAACAAAAATACCATAGACAGGGTGACTTAAACAACATTTATTTCTCATGGTTTTGGAGGCTGAGATATCCAAAGTCAGGATGCTGGCAAACCCAGTGTCTTGTGAGGGCCTGCTTCCTGGTTCATAGATGGCCATCTTCGTGCTGTGTCCACCCATGGTGGAAGCTGCAAGAGAGTTGTCTGGGGACTCTTTTGTAAGGGCACTAATCCCATTCATGAGGATTCTACCTTCATGACCTGATCACCTCCCAAAGATCCCACCTCCAAATACCATCACATTGGGGATTAGGTTTCAACATATGCATTTTGGGGGGACACAAACATTTAGTTTAAAGCAGTGGATTTACAAGTTTTCACATACTATGCACCTAACCTCAGTTAAATGTTCTGTAAATATAGGTGTCTTAACTCAAACCAAGCCTCTAGGACTACTATGAGAGAGGGAAAGAGAGAGAGAGAGAGGCTAAATTTTAATTATCTTTGAAGCCCTACCAGAAAAGTGCCTTATGTGGTAGGCCAAAAAATGACTCCCCAAAAGACATCCATGTCCCAACCCTTGGTACCTGTGGACGTTACCTTGTATGACAAGAACACAGAACTTTGCAGATATGATTAAGGATATTGAGATGGACAGATGATCCTGGATCATCCAGGTGAGCACAAAATGCCAATACATGTATCCTTATAAGCGGTAGGCAGAAGGAGACTGGATACAGAAGAGGGAAGGCAATGTGACTATGGAGGGGGAGGATGGAGTGACGTGACCACAGGCCAAGGACTGCTGGCAGCCGCCACAAGCTGGAAGAAGCAGGGAAGGGGTTTTCCCTTAGAGGCTCTAGAGGGAATGCAGGGTTGCTGACACCTTGATTTCAGCCCAGTGAGACTGATTTCGGACTTCTGGCCTCTGGAACTGTGAGAGAATACATTTTTGTGTTTTCAGCCACCCAGTTTGTAGTGATTTGTTTTAATGGTGAGGTAAACACATCCAGCTTCCTTCAGACTTCTCTGACCTCTCAATTGGGGTTGGGTGCCCTTGTATACGTTTGGCAGCACACAGTACTTGGTGTGTCATGGCACTAATGGCCCTGCTAATGATTTCTTCTGTCAGGGTCTTTTGCCTGCTGGATGGAAGCTCTCTCAGTGTAGGGGCCCCGTTAGTCTTGTTTTTACTGCCCCAGAGCCCACCATTGTGCTTGGCACCTGATAGGTACTTATTTTTTAACCAAGAAATTTTAATTTGCTGACATCGTATTACTTAAACTTCCAATATTTATTTACTTTTAATTGAAGTATAGTTGATTTACAATGTGTTAATTACTACTGTACAGCTAAGTGATTGTTTTATATATATATATATATATATATATACATATATTCTTTTTTTTTACAGTCTTTTTCCTAACTTCCAATATTTAAAAATGGGCATCTTAGTTTTCTAGAAGGTGTCTGCGTGTCTCATATTAATCGTAAAGGACCAAATCCCAGAGTTCCCCCAGAAAGTTGCAGCACAAAAACAAAAACCCTACTGGTGGAAATTTGCCTATGTTTACAGAAGAACTGACATTTGGGAAATAATTTTATATTATAAAATCCTGAGCAACCTTCAAGATGGCAGAGGAGTAAGACGTGGAGATCACCTTCCTCCCCACAAATACATCACAACTACATATACATGTGGAACAACTCTTACAGAACACCTACTGAATGCTGGCAGAAGACCTCAGACTTCCCAGAAGGCAAGAAACTCCCCACGTACCTGGGTAGGGCAAAAGAAAAAAGGAAAAACAGAGACAAAAGAATAGGCACGGGACCTGCACCTCTGGGAGGGAGCTGTGAAGGAGGAAAAGTTTCCACACACTAGGAAGCCCCTTCACTGGCAGAGACGGGGGATTGGTGGGGGGGAAGCTTCGGAGCCATGGAGGAGAGCGCAGCCACAGGGGTGCAGAGGGCAAAGCTGAGAGATTCCCGCACAGAGGATCAGGGCTGACCAGCTCTCACCAGCCCGAGAGGCTTGTCTGCTCACCCGCCGGGGCGGGCGGGGGCTGGGAGCTGAGGCTCGGGCTTCAGAGGTCGGATCCCAGGGAGAGGACTGGGGTTGGCTTCGTGAACACAGCCTGAAGGGGGCTAGTGCGTCACAGCTAGCTGAGAGGGAGTCTGGGATAAAGTCTGGAACTGCCTAAGAGGCAAGAGACCATTCTTTTGGGGTGCACGAGGAGAGGGATTCAGAGCACCACCTAAATGAGCTCCAGAGACGGGCACAAGCCGTGGCTATCAGTGCGGACACCAGAGACGGGCATGAAACGCTAAGGCTGCTGCTGCAGCCACCAAGAAGCCTGTGTACAAGCACAGGTCACTATCCACACCTCCCCTCCTGGGAGCCCGTGCAGCCCACCACTGCCAGGGTCCCGTGATCCAGGGACAACTTCCCCGGGAGAACACAGGGCATGCCTCAGGCTGGTGCAATGTCACGATGGCCTCTGTCACCACAGGCTCGCCCCGCATTCCGTAGCCCTCCCTCCCCCCAAGCCTGAGTGAGCCAGAGCCCCCGAAGCAGCTGCTCCTTTAACCCCATCCTGTCTGAGCAGGAACAGACGCCCTCAGGCGACCTACATGCAGAGGCGGGTCCAAATCCAAAGCTGAACCCCAGGAGCTGTGTGAACAAACAAGAGAAAGGGAAATCTCTCCCAGCAGCCTCAGGAGCAGCAGATTAAATCTCCACAATCAACTTGATGTACCTGCATCCGTGGAACAACTGAATAGATAATGAATCATCCCAAAATTGAGGCGGTGGACTTTGGGGGCAACTGTAGACTTGGGGTTTGCTTTCTGCACCTAATTTGTTTCTGGCTTTATGTTTATCTTAGTTTAGTATTCAGAGCTTATTATCATTCGTAAATTTGTTTATTGGTTTGGTTGTTCTCTTCCTTTTTTATTTTATATATAGATACATATTTTTTCCTTTTTCTCTTTTTGTGAGTGTGTGTGTGTATGCTTCTTTGTGTGATTTTTGTCTGTATAGGTTTGCTTTCACCATTTCTCCTAGGGTTCTGTCTGTCCGTTTTTTTGTTTTTTGGGTTTTTTTTAGTATAGTTTTTAGTGCTTGTTATCCTTGGTGGATTTGTTTTTTGGTTTGGTTGCTCTCTTCTTTCTTTCTTTTTTTTATTACGTTAAAAGATTTCTAATAATATTTTTAATTTTTAATTTTAATAACTTTATTTTACTTATTAACTTTATTTTATTTAATTTATTTTCTTTCTTTGTTTCTCTTCCTTTTCTTCTAAGCCGTGTGGCTGACAGGGTCTTGGTGCTCTGACTGGGTGTTAGGCCTGAGCCTCTGAGGTGGGAGAGCCGAGTTCAGGACATTGGTCCACCACAGACCTCCAGGCTCCACGTTATACCAAACTGTGAAAGCTCTCCCAGACATCTCCATCTCAATGCTAAGACCCAGCTCCATGCAACAACCAGCAAGCTACAGTGCTGGAAACCCTATGCCAAACAACTAGCAGGACAGGAACACAACCCCACCCATTAGCAGAGAGGCTGCCTAAAATCAGAGTAAGTTCACAGACACCCCAAAACACACCACTGGATGCGGTCCTGCCCACCAGAAAGACAAGATCCAGCTTCAAACATCAGAACACAGGCACCAGTTCCCTCCACCAGAAAGCCAACACAACCCACTGAACCAACGTTACCCACTGGGGGCAGACACCAAAAACAATGGGAACTACGAACCTGCAGCCTGCCAAAAGGAGACCCCAAACACAGTAAGTTAAAAAAAATGAGAAGACAGAGAAATACACAACAGATGAAGGAGCAAGGCAAAAATCCACCAGACCAAAAAATGAAGAGTAAATAGGCAGTCTACCTGAAAAAGAATTCAGAGTAATGATAGTAAAGATGATCCAAAATCTTGGAAATAGAATGGAGAAAATACAAAAAACGTTTAACAAGGACTTAGAAGAACTAAAGAGCAAACAAACAATGATGAACAACACAATAAATGAAATTAAAAATTCTCTAGAAGGAATCAATAGCAGAATAACTGAGGCAGAAGAACGGATAAGTGACCTGGAAGATAAAATAGTGGAAATAACTAGCACAGAGCAGAATAAAGAAAAAAGAATGAAAAGAATTGAGGGCAGTCTCAGAGACTTCTGGGACAACATTAAATGCACCAACATTCGAATTATAGGGATTCCAGAAGAAGAAGAGGGAAATAAAAGGACTGAGAAAATATTTGAAGAGATTGTAGTTGAAAACTTCCCTAATATGGGAAAGGAAATAGTCAATCAAGTCCAGGAAGTGCAGAGAGTCCTATACAGTATAAATCCAAGGAGAAACACACCAAGACACATTAATCAAACTATCAAAAATTAAATACAAAGAAAAAAAATTAAAATCAGCCAGGGAAAAGCAACAAATAACATACAAGGGAATCCCCATAAGGTTAACAGCTGATCTTTCAGCAGAAACTCTGAAAGCCAGAAGGGAGTGACAGGACATATTTAAAGTGATGAAAGGGAAAAATCTACAACCAAGATTTCTCTACCCACCAAGGATCTCATTCAGATTTGACGGAGAAATTAAAACCTTTACAGACAAGCAAAAACTAAGAGAATTCAGCACCACCAAACCAGCTTTACAACAAATGCTAAAGGAACTTCTCTAGGCAGGAAACACAAGAGAAGGAAAAGACCTACAATAACAAACCCAAAACAATTAAGAAAATGGCAGTAGGAACCTACATACTGATAACTACCTTAAATGTAAATGGATTAAATGCTCCAACCAAAAGACATAGACTGGCTGAATGGACACAAAAACAGGACCCGTATATATGCTCTCTACAAGAGACCCACTTCAGACCTAGGGACACATACAGACTGAAAGTGAGGGGATGGAAAAAGATATTCCATGCAAATGGAAATCAAAAGAAAGCTGGAGTAGCAATTCTCATATCAGACAAAATACACTTTAAAACAAAGACTATTACAAGAGACAAAGAAGGACACTACATAATGATCAAGGGATCAATCAAAGAAGAAGATATAACAATTGCAAATATTTATGCATCCAACATAGGAGCACCTCAATACATAAGACAAATGCTAACAGCCATAAAAGGGGAAATTGACAGTAACACAATAATAGTAGGGGACTCTAACACCACAGTTTCACCAAGGGACAGATCATCCAAAATGAAAATAAATAAGGAAACACAAGCTTTAAATATACATTAAACTAGATGGACTTAATTGATATTTATAGGACATTCCATCCAAAAACAACAGAATACACTTTCTTCTCAAGTGCTTATGGAACATTCTACAGGATAGATCATATCTTGGGTCACAAATCAAGCCTTGGTAAATTTAAGAAAATTGAAATCGTATCAAGTATCTTTTCCAACCACAACACGATGAGACTAGATATCAATTACAGGAAAAAATCTGTGGAAAATACAAACACATGGAGACTAAACAATACTAAATAACCAAGAGATCATTGAAGAAATCAAAGAGGAAATAAAAAAATACATAGAAATAAATGACAATGAAAACACGACGACACAAAACCTATGGGATGCCGCAAGAGCAGTTCTAAGAGGGAAGTTTATAGGAATACAATCCTACCTTAAGAAACAAGAAACATCTCAAATAAACTACCTAACCTTACACCTAAAGCAATTAGAGAAAGAAGAACAAAAAAACCCCAAAGTTAGCAGAAGGAAAGAAATGATAAAGATCAGATCAGAAATAAATGAAAAAGAAATGAAGGAAATGATAGCAAAGATCAATAAAACTAAAAGCTGGTTCTTTGAGAAGATAAACAAAATTGATAAACCATTAGCCAGACTCATCAAGAAAAAAAGGGAGAAGACTCAAATCAATAGAATTAGAAATGAAAAAGGAGAAGTAACAACTGACACTGCAGAAATACAAAGGATCATGAGAGATTACTACAAGCAACTATATGCCAATCAAATGGACAACCTGGAAGAAATGGACAAATTCTTAGAAAAGTACAACCTTCCGAGACTGAACCTGGAAGAAATAGAAAATATAAATACACCAATCACAAGCACTGAAATTGAAACTCTGATTAAAAATCTTCAAACAAACAAAAGCTCATGACCAGATGGCTTCACAGGCGAATTCTATCGAACATTTAGAGAAGAGCTAACACCTATCCTTCTCAAACTCTTCCAAAATATAGCAGAGGGAGGAACACTCCCAAACTCATTCTACGAGGCCACCATCACCCTGATACCAAAACCAGACAAAGATGTCACAAAGACAGAAAACTACAGGCCAATATCACTAATGAACATAGATGCAAAGTCCTCACAAAAATACTAGCAAACAGAATCCAAAGCACATTAAAAGGATCATACACCATGATCAAATGCAGTTTATCCCAGGAATGCAAGCATTCTTCAATATATGCAAATCAATTAATGTGATCATCATCTCAATTGATGTAAAAAAGGCTTTTGACAAAATTCAACACCCATTTATGATAAAAACCCTCCAGAAAGTAGGCATAGAGGGAACTTACTTCAACATAATAAAGGTCATATTTGACAAACCCACAGCCAACATCATTTTCAATGGTGAGAAACTGAAACCATTTCCACTAAGATGAGGAACAAGACAAGGTTGTCCACTCTCACCATTATTATTCAACATAGTTCTGGAAGTTTTAGCCACAGCAATCAGAGAAGAAAAAGAAATAAAATGAATCCAAATTGGAAAAGAAGTACAACTGTCACTGTTTGCAGATGACATGATACCATACATAGAGAATCCCAAAGATGCTCCCAGAAAACTACTAGAGCTAATCAATGAATTTGGTAAAGGAGCAGAATACAAAATAAATGCATAGAAATCTCTTGCATTCCTGTACGCTAACGATGAAGAATCTGAATGAGAATTTAAGGAAACACTCCCTTTTACCATTGTAATAAAAAGACTAAAATACCTAGGAATAAACCTACCTAAGGGGACAAAAGACCTGTATGCAGCACACTATAAGACACTGATGAAAGAAATTAAAGATGATATAAACAGATGGAGAGATATACAATGTTCTTGGATTGGAAGAATCAACTACGTGAAAGTGACTATACTACCCAAAGCAACCTACAGATTCAATGCAATCCCTATCAAACTACCAATGGCATTTTTCACATAACTAGAACAAAAAATTGCACAATCTGTATGGAAACACAAAAGACCCCGAATAGTCAAAGCAATCTTGAGAAAGAAAAACAGACCTGGAGGAATCAGGCTCCCCGACTTTAGAGCATACTACAAAGCTATAGTAATCAAGACAATATGGTACTGGCACAAAAACAGAAATATAGATCAATGGAACAGGATAGAAAGCCCAGAGATAAACTCACGCACATATGGTCACCTTATCTTTGATAAAGGAGGCAAGAATATACAATGGAGAAAAGACAGCCTCTTTAATAAGTGGTGCTGGGAAAACTGGACAGCTACATGTAAAAGAATGAAATTAGAACACTCCCTAACACCATACACAAAAATAAACTCAAAATGGATTAAAGAGCTAAATGTTAAGTCACACACTATAAAACTCTTAGAGGAAAACATAGGCAGAACACTCTATGACATAAATCACAGCAAGATCCTTTTTGACCCACCTCCTAGAGAAATGGAAATAAAAACAAAAATAAACAAATGAGACCTAATAAAACTTAAAAGTTTTTGCACAGCAACGGAAACCATAAACAAGCTGAAAAGACAACTCTCAGAATGGGAGAAAATATTTGCAAATGAAGCAACTGACAAAGGATTAATCTCCAAAATATACAAGCAGCTCATGCAGCTCAATAACAATAAAACAAACAACCCAGTCCAAAAATCGGCGGAAGATCTAAATAGACATTTCTCTAAAGAAGATATACAGAGTTAACAAACACATGAAAGGATGCTCAACATCACGAATCATTAGAGAAATGCAAATCAAAACTACAATGAGGTATCACCTCACACCAGTCAGAGTGGCCATCATCAAAATATCTACAAACAATAAATGCTGCAGAGGGTGTGGAGAAAAGGGAACCCTTTTGCACTGTTGGTGGGAATGTAAATTGATACAGCCACTATGGAGAACAGTATGGAGGTTCCTTAAAAAACTAAAAATAGAATTACCATATGACCTAACAATCCCACTACTGGGCATATACCCTGAGAAAACCATAATTCAAGAAGTCATGTACCACAATGTTCATTGCAGGTCTATTTACAATAGCCAGGACATGGAAGCAACCTAAGTGTCCATCGACAGATGAATGGATAAAGAAGATGTGGCACATGTATACAATGGAACATTACTCAGCCATAAGAAGAAACGAAACTGAGTTGTTTGTAGTGAGGTGGATGGACATAGAGACTGTCATACAGAGTGAAGTAAGTCAGAAAGAGAAAAACAAATACCATATGCTAACACATATATATGGAATCTAAGAAAAAAAAAATGGTTCTGAAGAACCTAGGGGCAGGACAGGAATAAAGACACGGAGGTAGAGAATGGATTTGAGGACACGGGGAGGGGGAAGGGTAAGCTGGGAAGAAGTGAGAGAGTGGCATGGACATATATACACTACCACATGTAAAATAGATGGCTAGTGGGAAGCAGCCGCATAGCACAGGGAGATCAGCTCAGTGCTTTGTGTCCACCTAGAGGGGTGGGATAGGGAGGGTGGGAGGGAGATGCAAGAGGGAGGGGATATGGGGATATATGTATATGTATAGCTGATTCACTTTGTTATAAAGCAGAAACTAAGACGCCATTGTAAAGCAATTATACTCCAATAAAGATATTAAAAAAAAAATCCTGACGGTATTGACATGGTTCAGAATGTGCTGCACCAAATTTTGGCACCTTGGCATTTGGAGTTTCAAGCTGAAAGAATTTGAGAAATGGGAGGTGCTGGAAGGACTCTCTGACCTCCCTTGTCTCCCCTGAAACAGGTCAGAAGACCCTCACTGGAGAGGCACACTCACTGTACCTGCAGGAGAAAAGCATTCTATCTCCAAGATGAGGGACGCCCAGAGGAACCTGAATGAACAGGCCTTGCTATTTCCCCCAGTTTATCATCCTTAGCTCATAGCCTTTTGTCCAAACATATTTTCCCACAGCTTTCCACTCTTCATTAAATCAAACAACAACACAGGTGTAGCTGCTTCTTCAGGTCTTCATTTCCTTATGAAGACTCTGGTTTCACCTAAAACTTACATTAAACACATTTGTGTGCTTTTCTCCTGTTAATCTGTCTTTGGTTAGACAACTCAGCCCAGAACCCTCCTCAAAAGGTTAGAAGGAAAAAGAACAGTTTTTCTCCCCTACAATGTAAAGAAGTACCTCTAAGTTTGAGTAGGGCAACTATACATCTACTCGTATTATTTAAAGTGTCTTATGTTTGGTTTTCTAACTGGTCTCTGTCTCACTCTGCCTTTCCTGTCCCATCACCACAGGGGTAGTGTTCAAACGTGATAGAGGTGCGATCATTCCAGAGCCTGGCCCCATCTGCTTTCATAGCCTCATCTCCCACTCCTCACTGATATGTAACTTCTCCACTGCGAACCAAAATCATGTCCATCCCTGGGGTGCAACATGGTGTCTTGTTTTGTTTTGCTCCTCCTGATATTCTTTTTTTTTTTAAATTTTTTAAAAATTAATTAATTAATTAATTAATTTATTTTGGCTGTGTTGGGTCTTCGTTTCTGTGCGAGGGCTTTCTCTAGTTGCAGCGAGCGGGGGCCACTCTTCATCGCGGTGCGCGGGCCTCTCACTATCGCGGCCTCTCTTGTTGCGGAGCACAGGCTCCAGATGCGCAGGCTCAGTAGTTGTGGCTCATGGGCCTAGTTGCTCCGTGGCATGTGGGATCTTCCCAGACCAGGACTCGAACCCGTGTCCCCTGCATTGGCAGGTTGATTTTCAACCACTGCGCCACCAGGGAAGCCCCCCTCCTGATATTCTTCACAAGTTAATTTCTCTACATTTGAGGCTGTTTTCTCTCATCTCTGCTTCCCCAAACCCCTATCCTTCTAGAACCTGATCAAATGTCACTTTTCTGAAGCCTCCCCACCACAGTGTTGAATGACTCATTAGAAATCTGATTGCGCTTAGCTTTATCTCATATTTTTATTTCACTAAATGGCAGGAATCTTTCCCTGTGTGGATTCTGTGTCTTCTCATTTGGCCTAGAAATGGAAGTAGAAGGTGTTCTATTATGCTGCTTACGATAGACATTCAACAAATATTGTATAACAGATGAGTAACATCCAGCAACTACTTGAACAACCTCAGATTATTTACTGAGGGCTCGATAGATAGCTAAAGCAGCACGTTGTACCGTAGCATCATTTGACTGAAATGTTGAGCAGCTGATCTCATAGGATGCAGCATCTACCTCATAAGTCAATGAAATTTCCTTTACTTAATGCTTTCCCCCTCCCCTCAGTCTGGCACTGAGCTTACTTAATAAAATGCTTTTGTGACAAAATGACCACGTACACGATCAAATAGCTCAGAGTTTGAGAAATGTACCAAATGTCAGGCTATGGTTTTGTCTTTATCATGTTGTGGCTCTGGGGTCCAGACTGCACCCTGTGGCGACAACTGAATGGATGTTGTCACTATTGGTTATTGTGGGAAGAGGTAAAGCCTAAGACAGTGAGGGGTGGACAGCGGTGAGGGAGGACTCCTTACGCCCTGGGACTGGGAGGGAGCTGGACCCAACCTCCCAGGCCTGAAGAAGCCTAAATGGCTTTAGGAGGGCACTGAGCTGCTGCCGGCCATCTGGAGGCGAGCGGAGGACAACAGCGAGCCTTTGCTTTTCGGCGGCACTAACACTGTGGACAGGGCAGATGCTTGTCAGTTTCTGAGAGTGAGGTTAGTCATCAGATCCGTTTCACCTTTAACCTGCCCTCACTGATCAAGCTGGCTTCCACTGTTTTTACAAAAACGTGCATGTCCTCCAAGCCTTAGGTAGCCTAGATAATAAGATGTTTGCCAAAGTTGTTTTCTAGGAACTTGGAGTCAGCTGTGTCCAGTTTGAGCTCCAGCTGGTTAAGACTTGTTAAGACCACCGACCATCCAACTGAGCATGTGCGAGTGGCCGCTGGGTGACCTTTTGACGTCAGCGGGCCCAAACTCCACCCTCGGTTCGTGCTGACTGCTGTTTCCTGAGCACGTGTCCCAGGGAGGGGCCTGGAGCTTAGTTGCATCTGCAGAGGATGGTGATGACCTCACGTTTTTCCTCTCTCCAATTACCTTTCCCCGTGCTCCCCACGCCTGGGCTTTATCCCACAAGTGCGCTGAGCCCTGCGCTTCAGGCGGTCAGAGCTCTGCGCTGGGCTGAGAACCTTGGCGTCTTGGCGTTTGGCTTGCTGTGCCTCCGGCCACTGAACCTCTTTCGTTAGCACAAAGCCAGGACCTGGGGAAATGCTGGGGAAGTCTTCCGGTCGCAGGAAGGTATGTTTGATTTTCGGCTTCATCAGTAACGGTAAGAATAAGTTGGGATGTGCATGAAGAGTTGTGGGGATTTTTGGACATGGGAGAAAGGAGCTTGGGAATGACCAAACTTTCTGCTTGTCTGGTATAGGAGGTCTTAAAGTTGGCACACTTTGAGAACAGATTTTTTTTATCCTAAGCCAGTAAAGGTGGCTATTTGGACCAATACAATTGGTTGGGTTGTTCAAGTTTCCTGCTAGGTTTAGTCAAATTTCCAAATGCTTTCCCCTGGTACCAGTAGCCAGATGATACCTCCTGGTATTTTCTCTTCCTCTCTCATCACTCATACAATGGTCATTTAGTGACCATATGGTGAAATTTGAGCCAGTGGGCCTTAAGTAGGACTGATATTTATATCTTCTAAGTACTCTTTCTAAAGAAGAAGCTGCTATCCTTGGACTTTGTTTGTCCCCTCCCCATAGGCTGGTATATTGATGTAGTGTCGACTCAGCTTTAACCATGAAGGGTAATGCAGAACAACAAGATGGAAAGAATGTGAGCTCCTGGAGAAGAGCTCTAGCATAGACCTCCCAGGCTGTTTCATGAGAGACAAATAGAAGTCAATCTCGTTGAAGTCACTTGCTTTTGGAGTCTTGTTTTTACAGTGTCATTCTTATTCTAATTAATACAGATATTGGTGCTTATCATCATAAAAACCTTAAATATGCGGTGTTGCCCTAGATGTTAGACAGTGGGCAGTGAAAAAACAGGAATTTCAGATACTGGGAAGATGATGAGCTTGGTACTGTCAAGGCAACATTTGGTAAGATTGTCTTCAGTTTTAAGAAGAAAAACCTCATGTCTGTATAATTAGTCCTAGAGAAAGCAGTTGGAAGTAACCAGATTATTTGTATGTTGGCTGCTCTTTGCTGCTTTCCACAGGTGGTTATTAGAAAGAAATGAGCCCAGGCAAGAATTGGCCAATTGGCAAGAAGACCCCATGGGGTTGGAAAAATCAACTGTTATTAATCCCACAAAGGCAGAAAACTGTTACAAAGGGTGCTTTTCAAAGTCCTCCCATTAAAAGATTCTCAGCTGAGTAAAGGAAGGTAGTCCTAGCAACAAAGATCAGATTGTCTACTGTGTCAAATGGCCTCAAGGGAGTAGCCTTTTAAGGGAGGAAAGAGTGATGGCTAAGCTCAGATGCCAGAAAATAAGGCGGGCTTAAGAAATAATGCCCAGTAAAGAATTCTGGGTGGGTACTGACATGTTAAATCAGAACAGAATCAAATAGACCAGAAATCTACCATTGATTCAAGCAAACTTTGTTGCCAAATGAACCACTGGCTTGTGAACGTTCAACCCTAATGTAATCCTCAGGCTCACTGCCCTGGTAGGAAGCCGTGTAAAAAGAACTGAGCATCCTTGAAGGGAGGGCTCATGAAAGAAATGTCTCCAAACTCTGATGTGGCCATGAGGGACAGTGGGCAAGGAAGAACCACTGAGGCAAAGCCACAGGCTCAGGGGACAATGGACAAGGGAATGCCCCCAGAAACCAAAACCAAGATCTAACCATGAAAATATTCCACTGCCAGGGCAGGTCCCTTTATAATTACTGCCCAGCGCGACGCCATCATTGCTAAGGACCAGTGGCTGCTGTGTGTTTTGCTTCTCTTTTCTGAGAAGAAATGTCTATTGTGCATGTCTTGTCTTACCCACCATTGTTTACTGAGTTTGTTGTGGGTACAGGGATGGGTAGGTTGGACATGGGGGAGGGAATGAGCTCGTAACTTCTTGGCTAGGAGACACATCCAGATGTGGTAGAAGAGACTGCATGTTGCCCACATATCTTGGACTTTAAGCTGTGTGCCATAGCAGGATGGGACCTGTCTCTTTTAGGGTAGGGGTACTGTGTTCTGTGTGAGGGAGGAAAAGGGCGTGCACGGATATTTGGGTGATCAGAGAGGTGGGCTTTGGGAAATTGCTATGTATCCCCATGTTCTCTCTCCAGCTGGGTGCGGACATGCGACTAACTTTTGGCAAATAGAAATTGAGCTGAAGTGGTATGTGGAACTGGGATATAATTTGCAACTTAAAGACCATCATGTTTCTCTGGATTTTGGCTTTCTCCCCCTATAGGCTGTAGTGTGGATGTTGGGGCAACCTAGCTGTGACAGTGTGGTTGAGCATGTTGGGGAGGAAAACATTTTCCTCTACCCACCTAGGTTCTTATGGCTGGTCTAAGAATGAAATTGACATGAGACAGATGAACAGAGAAAATCAAACAAAAGTTTAATAACATGCATACGTGAGAGACACCCAGGAAAACTGAGTAACTCGCCAAAATGGTCAAAACCCTCACCTTCAATAACATCTTCAGCTAAAGTTAACAAAAGAGGATGTTAGGGGTAATGGTTTGGGACTTCAAAGGGGAGGAAAACAATTCACATGAAAATGGAAAAGCATATTTTTGGTAAAACAAATGTTTGCTGGGCCATGCAGAGAGGATGGAACACAGAGGACTGATCTCTAGGTCTTGCTGAGTCTCCCCTGACACACCTGGTCCATATTCTCTGCAGATACCTCAGGTGGTAGCTGTATTGTGGGAGCAAGCCCATTATGTAAATTCTTGTAGGCAGTTAAGGGAGAGGTAACAAGAAAAACCGAGTCTTCAGTTTCTTAAAAATAATGAGCCTATTCTTTTCTATCATGGCTTATCACAGAATACTGAATATAGTTCCCTGTGCTATACAGTAGACTATAAAGTACATATGTGTAATTGAATCATTTTGCTGTACTGCAGAAATTAACACAACTTTGTGAGTCAACTATATTTCAATAAAGAAAGAATAATTTTTAAAAATCAGCCTAAATTGATCGCCATGCCACAGAGACATGTTGGGGTGGCAAATGTTGTTCCTCTAGCTTCCTGTGTAACTGTCTACTGAATGAACACAGGAAAACTGTTCTGGATTCTACATGGCTGGTTTCTAAAGTTAGAGGTCTAGGGACTTCCCTGGTGATGCAGTGGTTGGGAATCCGCCTGCCATTGCAGGGGACACGGGTTCGAGCCCTGGTCCGGGAAGATCCCACATGCTGTGGAGCAACTAAGCCCGTGTGCCACAACTACTGAGCCTGCGTGTCACAACTGGTGAGGTCCGCGTGCCTAGAGTCCATGCTCCACAACGGGAGAGGCCACTGCAGTGAGAAGCCTGTGCACTGCGGCGAGGAGTGGCCCCCGCTCGCCACAACTAGAGAAAACATGCACACAGCAACGAAGACCCAACACAGCCATAAACAAACAAACAAACAAACAAACTTAGAGGTCTAGATTGCTTAAGACCTGGGACTTTCCTCACAGTGTTACCTGAGTGGCCATTGCCACAGACACGAGGAAATAGGTGTCAGTCTGTTCAGGCTGCTGTAAGAGAATACAACAGAATGATACAACAGTAGCTTATAAACAACAGAAATTTATTCCTCATAGTTCTGGAAGCTGCAAGTCTGAGATGAAGGGTGCCAGCCAACAAGGTCGAATGAGAGCCCTCTTCCAGGTTGCAGAGGCTGGTTGTGTCCTCCCATGGCAGAAGGGCCCAGGGAGCTGTGTGGCCCTCTTGTATGAGGGCACTAGTCCCAGTCATGAGGGCAAGGGGCGTCACCTTGAAGTTAGGTTTCCGATGTGAATTTTGGGGGGGACACAGACATGAAGACCAGAGCAATAGGTGATTGTTCTCAGACATGATTCTGAAAGCCCATTTGGGGGGAATGTTAGGACAAAACAGAATGTTGAAGAGGAAAAGCCTTCTGTAGTTCTCCTTGCCATGGTTCTCATGCATTGCCATTCATGCAGCTTTACACCCTTGACTTTTTCCTTTCAGAGATCTTAATTTAGTCCCTAGGGATTCCTCCAGCACATCTAAGTAATTTGCAAGCACAATGGAACAAATCAGTGTGGGATCCCGTGTAGGTCCCAAACCCTCCAAAATGTGTCAAACATTAGTGAGAAGACATCACTTAAAGTCCTGCTTATACTGGCTCCCTCTGGTTAAAATCCTCTCATAAACGTCTTCCCATGGAAGCTGCACAATTCACGGTATGGTGATATCCATAGACCGAATCACTAACAGAGAAGTCAGTAGGTTACAGTCTAAAAATACTTATTTAAACTTCTGTACCCACTCTACTACCCTGATTTGCAAGGAGGTTTCCTGATGATGGAAATCATGGGGAAGTAGGTGGGCTTCCTGTGTGGGATCTACCAGAACGCCTCCCCAGTTCACTTCTTTCCCCAGAGTGCCTCTGGCACTTTCTTGCCTTTGCTCTTAAGTGTGAGAGGGTGACCTTAACTAGTCTCCTTTGGATGACTCTCCTTGGATGTGTGGTGATACTAGACGCAATCACCCTTTTGTTGGTGACTAGCCCTTAATCCTTGCCCTGAGTGTGAAAGAAAATCATTAAGTTACCTAAAAGTGTCTCATTGTGCTTCTAGTTCTAATTTTATAACAACCCTTTGTGATCTTAAAACCTTCGAAAGTAGACTCTAATGATCAGATTCTAAAAGCATTGGAATTTAGAGTATTCCTGCCACCTTGGATTTTTTAGGATGGGGCTATCTCTTTCCATTACACCAGGCTCCCCTTCTTTTCCATGCACTGGGTTTACTCACAGTCTCCCAACATTTGACTCCTGGTCCATCCCTGCTTTTGTTTTCATCACTCCTATTTTGGAGACGAGGATTTGTAGTGGTTCCAACTCCTCATGTGTTCAAGTGAACATCCCCCTCTGACTCTGCTTTTTTCCTTTGCAAATAAATACATAACCTGTATGATCATTTGGTATTGTGTTCCATATCTTTGGGTGACATAATTTAATTTTTTATGCTCACAGGCAAATAAGCATCATCCAATAATAAAAAGTGGTAGATGTACTTGAATTGAAAGCTTTAATAATTATACAATCTTTAAATTAATTAATGAGCCAAAGGCAGCTAAACATTAGCATTTAGAAAGATCTCTACAGCATCAGCTGCTAATGAGTTCATTTAGATCCATCGTGCCACCCGTTTTGGAATGCACAGACCATATTTAATCATATTCAATCAGATCTAATATTGAAATTATGAACACAAGGCATTGTTGAGTGTGAAATTACCATAGAATTTTACTTGTTGAACACATTTCTTGTTGGTGCTCATAGATGAATGATAATTTGATGATGAAGTAGGTAATTTGTATACAATGGACCATTTATGGAATAATAAGGAATTCTAAGGTGTCTTGATTTGTGTTGATCATTCTCATACAAATTCTAAATTCATTTGCCTCAGCTACTTCAGAGGTTCTGCTGCCCTCAGGCAAGAAGGATGCACTTTTGGATGTCTTTTCCCCTTGAGTTTGTAATTTCTTTTTTTTTGAGAGGACATAGAAAATTTTAGAAATGTATTATAGCAATTGACTAAGATCATTAAAAAAATTTTTAAAATGTAATAATAATACAAAAACAGCTCCCCCCCTCCACTTGGCTTCTTTTTAGTCATTACCCACCCTCTTATCCTGACTTCTAACATAATTGAAGTGTTTTGCCTGTTTTTGTACTTTATATAAATAGACTCATATAGTATATCTTTTTCATCTGGCTTCTTCTGCATAACATTATGTCTGTAAGATTTATTCATATTGTTTCATGTCACAGGTCATGCATTTCTCATTGCTGTGTAATATTCCAGTGGGTGAACAGCCCACAATTTATTCACTTTACTGTTGGAGGACATTTGGTTAGTTTCCAGTTTCCAGCTATTATAATTGTGCTACTCTGAACATTCTGATACATGTTTTGTTTTTATGCTTAATTATGGTAAAATACATATAACATAAAAATTACTATTGTAACCATGTTTAAGTAACAATTCAGTGGCATTAAGTACATTTACATGGTCGTGAAACCAATCTCTAGAACTCTTCATCTTGCAAAACCAAAACTCTATCTCCACTAAACAACACCCCCCTATTCCTCATGCCCTTGGCAACCACCATTCCTACTTTCTGTTTTTATGAGTGAGACTACTCTGGTTACCTAACCTAGAGTGGAATTACACAGTATTTGTCTTTTGGGACTTCCTTATTTAATTTAGCATAATGTCCTCAAGGTTCACTCATGTTGTAGCATGTGTCAGAATTTCCTTCCTTTTGTAAGACAGTATTTCATTGCATGTATAGGCCACATTCTAGTACATGTTTCTGATGAGCATATGCACATATTTCTGATGGCATTATATGTAGTTGGGGTCATAGAATATTTAAAGATTCAGCTTTAGTAGATTTTGCCAAACAGTGTTCCACAGTAATTGTACAAATTTACATTCTCGCCAGACACGTGTGAGTTAAGTACCTTTTAATGCAATTAAAATGTTTCTTTTACCTATGTACGCTACAACAGTGGCCAGATGCCAGTTATAGGATCGTATTGTTTATTTTCCTTTTTAAAACTCATGGTATTAGTTATGATAACATCAGCTTCTGCAGTAGATTCAGTTTATTTCTCACTCACTAAATAGTTCAGTGTGGGGAACACCCAGTAAGGCAGTTTCCTCTCCTCTGAGAAGTGATTCAGGGATTGAGAATTATTCCATTTGGTGGCTCCACCATATTTGACATGTGCCTTCCAATGTCTCCCTGAGCTTCGACATCCAGAGGAGTGTGGAGAAGGCACACTGTCTTTTAACTATCTTAGCCAGGAAGTGACACATCCTTTCTGTTCACATCCCCTTAGTAGGAAAGTGTCACATGCTACATCTAGATGCAAAGATTGGGGTGGGGGGTGTGTGGAGGAGAGGAAAAATGTTCCCTGGCTGGGCAGCTGCTTCCATTAGTAACTCTACACTTAGGGAAAGGAGCACAGATACCTGCTGGGCAGCTGTGTTTGCCACACATGCCTTGGCATTTTTGTGTTCCATCCTCTCAGATACTCTTGTCCTTAGGATCCCTGGCTGAAAGCAGTGATGACAGATCAATTGAAAAATCTTAGAAAACTTGCTGGA
This sequence comes from Balaenoptera borealis, assembly GCF_965194805.1. Classification (NCBI taxonomy): domain Eukaryota; kingdom Metazoa; phylum Chordata; class Mammalia; order Artiodactyla; family Balaenopteridae; genus Balaenoptera; species Balaenoptera borealis. The sequence goes on from NC_138862.1 coordinate 89,939,335, forward strand.
AAAATTTGTCATGGACAAACGTAATCCGGTGAGACCCGGTTCATAGAAGTATTTTATAAATGCTTGTATACTGTGAGCCCACCTACATGGTAACATCTTAAATACTCTTCGCGCTGTTTGACATCTTCCTCATAACTTTGAACCAGAAGTAAGCAAGGAGGAGGAGAGCGATTTGCAGGGAAATTGAGAAGTGAGGCTGCAGAAGGGCACATTTGTCCTCTATGATCTCACCCAGTGTCTTGGTAGATCCTTGATAAGCACCAGGCGTTCAATATTTGAAAGTCCTGATCAGAATCAAGGCCTTGGATTTGGGCACCCTGGAGAAAGCTTCAGGTCAGGCAGGCCTCAGTCATGTCCAATATCTATGTCTCAAGCATAAGACAAGAGTGCAGATCACATACATCCAAGGTAACAAATAGGAAGAAGGTGGAGGGCCCAGGATTCGTCATCCATTCTGAGGTCATGATGATTTTGTTTTACAAGATAAAAGGGTATGCAGTTTATTACTGAAAGCATTACCATAAGAAAGGAAAGTAGTAATCTCTGTCCAAGGTGACAGAGAGAGCTATCTGGCTAAGGCCTGTTTGGAGAACATAAGAATCTCCCATCTCTCTGATCCATAACCAGAGTGACCTGTGTACATTGTTAGTGTAACTTCCTTTTCATCTGCTTCCTAAAATGTCTCTCAGTTATGTTATAAGGCTGTTTTTGGTTGAACGAGTTTTGAGGTTTTAAGAATGAGTAAGTTGCCATGTGGCGCTGAAATCTGTATGCATAAGGGGTGGTGTTGGGGAGGGGGAGGATGGAGAAGTCTCCAGAAATAACAGCTACATGTGTGGAATACTACACAATGTGCAGTTACTATGTGCTACACACTTTATCTGCACTAGTCGCTTTAATCCTCACATGGAGAAGGCAAATGAGGTTCAGATAGGTGACTGCTCATGGCCACTCAGCTAATAAGAGGAGGAGCCACAATGTGAGCTAGCTGGCTCTGACTCCTAGTCACAGGCTCCACAGGAAGCAAAGAGGTCCTCTAAAGGAGGCGCTGAGAAACCTGAGAGTGGATACAGCAGCATGGATTTTCCTCGGAGTCATGGATTTGCCTTTTATCAGCCTCCCCACCACCCCAAAATTGGCATCCCCTCGGTAGTGAGGGCTCACTGCCATTCACATTCATCACCGTGACCTTTTCTGGTGGTATGGAAAATAAGCAGAAGCTAAAAAGCAATCACACTTCTCTGGTGCTAATGTCTAAATATTCTTTTCAATTGTAATTGATTTCTACATGTGCTAGTGTGCAAGTGAGCAGTGGGTTCAAATCCTCCCCATCTTTCACGATTAAAATGTTAACAGCCATTCCTATACACTAACAACGAAAGATCAGAAAGAGAAATTAAGAAAACAATCCCATTTACCACTGCAACAAAAAGAATAAAATACCTAGGAATAAACCTACCTAAGAAGGTAAAAGACCTGTACTCAGAAAACTATAAGACACTGATGAAAGAAATCAAAGATGACACAAACAGATGGAGAGATATACCATGTTCTTGGATTGGAAGAATCAATATTGTGAAAATAACTATACTACCCAAAGGAATCTACAGATTCAGTACAATCCCTATCAAATTACCAGTGGCATTTTTTATAGAACTAGAACAAAAAGTCTTAAAATTTGTATGGAAACACAAAAGACCCCAAATAGCCAAAGCAATCTTGAGAGAAAAAAATGGAGCTGGGGGAATCAGACTCCCTGACTTCAGACTCTACTACAAAGCTACAGTAATCAAGACAATATGGTACTGGCACAAAAACAGAAAATAGATCAATGGAACAGGATAGAAAGCCCAGAGATAAACCCATGCACCTATGGTCAACTAATCTGTGACTAAGGAGGCAAGGATATACAATGGAGAAAAGACAGTCTCTTCAATAAGTGGTGCTGGGAAAACTGGACAGCTACATGTAAAAGAATGAAATTAGAACACTTCCTAACACCATACACAAAAATAAACTCAAAATGGATTAGAGACCTAAATGTAAGACTGGACACTATAAAACTCTTAGAGGAAAACATAGGAAGAACACTCTTTGATGTAAATCACAGCAAAATCTTTTTTGATCCACCTCCTAGAGTAATGGAAATAAAAACAAAAATAAATGGGACGTAATGAAACTTAAGAGCTATTGCACAGCAAAGGAATCCATAAACAAGACGAAAAGACGACCCTCAGAATGGGAGAAAATATTTGCAAACGAATCAAGGGACAAAGGATTAATCTCCAAAATATATAAACAGCTCATGCAGCTCAATATTAAAAAAACAAACAACCCAATCAAAAAAATGGGCAGAAAACCTAAATAGACATTTCTCTCAAGGAGACATACAGATGGCCAAGAAGCACGTGAAAAGCTGTTCAACATCACTAATTATTAGAGAAATGCAAATCAAAACTACAATGAGGTATCACCTCACACCAGTTACAATGGGCATCATCAGAAAATCTACAAACAACAAGTGCTGGAGAGGGTGTGGAGAAAAGAGAACCCTCTTGCACTGTTGGTGGGAATGTAAATTGATACAGCCACTATGGAGAACAGTATGGAGGTTCCTTAAAAAACTAAAAATAGAATTACCATAAGGTCCAGCAATCCCACTACTGGGCATATACCCAGGGAAAACCATATTTCAAAAAGACACATGCACCCCAATGTTCATTGCAGCTCTATTTACAATAGCCAGGTCATGGAAGCAACCTAAATGCCCATCGACAGACAAATGGATAAAGAAGATGTGTTACATATATACAATGGAATATTACTCGGCCATAAAAAGGAACGAAATTGGGTCATTTGCAGAGACATGTATGGATCTAGAGACTGTGATACAGAGTGAAGTAAGTCAGAAGGAGAAAAACAAATATCATATATTAACGCATATATGTGGAACTTAGAAAAATGGTACAGATGAACCAGTTTGCAGGACAGAAATAGAAGACACAGATGTAGAGAACAAATGTATGGACACCAAGGGGGGAAAGTGACGGAGGGGTGGTGGTGTGATGAATTGGGTGATTGGGATTGACATGTATACACTGATGTGTATAAAATAGATAACTGATAAGAACCTGCTGTATAAAAAATAAAATTCAAAAAAAAAAATAAAATTCAAAAAAAATGTTAATAGCCAATCGAGGGTGTATGCTCCAGGTTTTTTCACTACATCATTGGAAAAGCAAAAGCTTGTTTTCTAGAACTGTAGCATAAACCCATCCCTAAAGCAGGGTGCTGGTCACGGTGACTGTCTTGCAAGTGATGGATGGCAGTGGTGTTTGGGAGCTACGCTGGTGTTATTTGTTTTGAAAGTGCTCAGACAGGCCGAATTTCACAACCATTAGGAGTATTGGGTTGTTACAATAAATATCAATAAGAGATACAACTGCTTCAGGGAACCAGTGGATTTTAGAAAAAGTGGCTTTATGCCTGTGTATTGTATGTCAGGTTGCCTCAAAATGATAAATTATTTACCAGTGAGAGAGGTGAATTAATTCTGTAGTAAAAGGCAGCTTCATTTGTTACTCAGTCAGGAGGAAACTGGAAATATCAAACTGTAACTATATCAAGAGTTTGTTTCTTTTAGATACCTTATTTTTCTTCCCAAAGTATTGGCCGCTATTTGACCTCTGCCAGACAGTTCTACCAATTTAGGGAACATTTACATTTTCCAATTCCTTTCCGTCTGTTTTCAATCTCAATCCTCAATGTACTGAATTCCGTAACAAACTTAATTAGAATTACTTTACTAGAGGCATTAGAGCCAGTTAAATTAAAGATTCAAGTCCTCAGTTGTACTAACCATACATCAGGTGTTCACTTGGGGCTAGGGGATACCATATGAGATAGTGCAGACGTGGAATACATCCATTATTTCAGAAAGCTCATTGGACGGCCTTGTCTTCATGCACCTGGCCGAAGGGGAAAGCAGGTGAGCAGGAGGCAGGCTTTCTTTTGAAAAGTCTTGACCTGGATGTGGCACACATCACTTCTGCTCACTTTGGTCGGTGGAAATAAGTCTTTTGGACTCCCACACACTGGGGCCTGGTGTCTTAGTCCATTCAGGCTGCTGTAACAAAAATGCCAGAGATTGGGTGGCTTATAGAACAAACATTTGTTTCTCACAATTGTGGAGTCTGAGAAGTTCAAGATTAAGGGGCCAGCAGATCCCATGTCTGGTGAGGGCTCGCTTCTGGCTTCAAAGATAGCTGTTTTCTCACTGTATTCCTCACATGGTGGAAGGGGTGAGAGAACTCTCTGGGGTCTCTTTTATAAGGGCAGTAATGCCATTCATGAGAGCTCTGTCCCCATCACCTAATCACCTCCCAAAGGCTCCACCTCCAAATACCATTACTTTGGGGATTAGGTTTCAACATATGAGTTTTGGGGGGACACCAATATTCAGTCTATAGCACCTGAGTAGCTACAGTCCTATACTATGGAAAAGAAGGACTGAATTTTACCAGGCCATAGCCATTGCCACCTCACTAGACAAATTTAATAATGCAAATCCGGCCCAGAGGAAAAGCCTTTGGAAATAGGCTTGGATTCAAGTCCTTCTTCTGCCACTTCCAGACTGTTTGACATTGGGCAAGGAGGAAGCCCTGACTCAGCTTCATCATTCTTAAATGGCAACAATGATAATACCTAATTCCTGGAACCTTCATCAGGATTAAATATTAAAATTATATCATGTAGACGTGCTCGCTTCGGCAGCACATATACTAAAACTGGAACAATACAGAGAAGATTAGCATCGCCCCTGTGCAAGAATGACATGCAAATTCGTGAAGTGTTCCATATTTAAAAAAAAATTATATCATGTAAAAATGCAAATGTACTTTAAAGTTCAAATGTGTACACACGTGTGATAGATTGTCTCATGGACCACAGTTCTTCATCTGTCCCTACAGCCTTGCCTTTTGCTATGTAGCTTTGCAGTATAGTTTCCTGCCCCTTGAATCTGGGTTGACCTTGTGAATTGTTTTGGCCAATGGGATGTAGTGAGAGTGTCACTGTGCCAGTCCTGAGTCCAGGTTTTGAGAAACCTTGTAGGTTTCTGCCATCATGAGAAAAACCTGCCTAGGGTAGCCTCCTGGTCCCAGGAAGAGGTTGATGGGAGAGTGGTACTCTCCTATCAGCTAGTACCATGTGGAAGAGCGGTACGAGTTGGCCCGGCTTAGACCAGTAGCTTAGGCCCTCAGCAGAGGCATGATCTAAATAAATGCCTATTATTGTATGGCAATGAGGTATTGTTGCTTGTTGACTATTGCTATAGTAACAGTAAACAACTACAATTAGTTTGTTCATCTATATCTCTTCACTTGAGCAACTTTTGACATTAAATTAATATAATCTAAAAAAGTAAACGTCAGTAAAAGAAAAGTTTGGGTTAAATTTTAAAAATATTAAAAATTAAAAAAAAATTGTCTGGTACTTTTCATATGGTGACTCAGAAAAGAATTAAAAAGCAATAACAAATGAGATGAGATAAAAACAATGAAGAGAGAAGTAATTATGTGATCACTACTTTTTTTCCCCTTCAAATTTTTTGCTTAATTGAACTATGGTTGACTTAGAATATTGTGTTTCAGGTATATAGCATAGTGATTGAGAGTTTTTTTTCCCCAGATTACATTCCATTATAGGTTATTAAAAGATATTGGTTATAATTCCTTGTGCTATACAGTAAATCTTTGTTGCTCATCTGTTGTATGTATAGTAGTTTGTATCTGTTAATCCCATAGTCCTAATTTGTCCCTCCCCTACTCCTTCTCCCCTCTGGTGACCATAAGTTTGTTTTCTATGTCTGTGAGTCTGTTTCTGTTTTGCATGTAGATTCACTGGTGTTATTATTTTTTTTTTTTAATTTTTATTTATCTATTAATTTTAATTTATGGCTATGTTGGGTCTTTGTATCTGTGCGAGGGCCCTCTCTAGTTGTGGCAAGTGGGGGCCACTCCTCATCGCTGTGCGCGGGCCTCTTACTATCGCGGCCTCTCTTGTTGCAGAGCACAGGCTCCAGACACGCAGGCTCAGTAATTGTGGCTCACGGGCCCAGCCGCTCCGCGGCATGTGGGATCCCCCCAGACCAGGGCTCGAACCTGTGTTCCCCGCATTAGCAGGCAGATTCTCAACCACTGCGCCACCAGGGAAGCCCCCACTGGTATTATTTTTTAGATTCCACATATAAGTGATATCATAAAATATTTGTCTTTGACTTATTTCACTAAGCATAATATTCCCTAGGTCCATTCATGTTGCTGTAAATGGCAATATTTCATTCTTTTTTATGGCTGTGTACTATTCCATTGTATATATGTACCACATCTTAAGCCAGTCATCTGTTGATGGGTACTTGTGTTGCTTCCTCATCTTGGCTGTTGTAAATAGTGCTGCTATGAACATTGGGGCACGTGTGTCTTTTTCAGTTATTTTTTTTTTCCAGATACATACCCAGGAGTAGAATTGCTAGATCATGTGATAGTTCTGTTTTTTTAGGGAAACTCCATACTGTTTTCCATAGTGGCTGCACCAATTTATATTGTCAACAACAGTGTAGGAGAATTCCCTTTTCTCCACACCCTCTCCAGCATTTATTATTTGTAGACTTTTTGACAGTAGCCATTCTGACAGCTGTAAGGTGATACCTCCTTGTGGCTTTGATTTGTATTTCTCTAATAATTAGCAATGTTGAGCTTTTTTTCATGTGCCTGTTGGCCATCTGTATGTCTTCTTTGGAAAAACTTCTATTTAGGTCTTCTGCCCATTTTTTGATTGGGTTCTTTGTTTTCTTGATATTGAGTTGTATGAGCTGTTTGTATATTTTGGATACTAACCCCTTGTCAGTCACATCATTTGCAAATATCTTCTTCAGGTCTGTAAGTTGTCTTTTTGTTGATGGTTTCTTTTGCTGTGCTTTCAAGTTTGATTAGGTCCCATTTGTTTATTTTTTGTTTATTTTTGCTTTTATTTCTTTTGCCTTGGGAGACTGTGTGATCAATGATTTTAGGTAAAGCGCTAGATAGTAAATATTTTTGGCTTTGCAACTTCTCAGCTCTGCCTTTGTGGTGTGAAGGCAGCTGTAGAAAATATGTAAACAAATGAGTGTAACTCTGTTTCAATAAAACTTTGTTTACAAAAACAGGCAGCAGGCCAGATTTGGCCCACAAGCCATTGTTTGTGGACTTCTGCTCTTAGACATACTAATTATTGGTATGGAGATAAATATACTTAGACCCATGCCTCATTTCACACACTGTAAAAAAAATGAAATTACAGAAAGAATACAAAATTATAAGACATGAAAAAGGATTATTCTGGTTATAAAGGGCAATAAGTTTAGAGCTATTGTTGGGTTGAATTTAAGTCTAATGTCTACTACGTTAGACAAATTAGACTTCTAATTTAAGTCTTCAGCTTAGTATTTGGCACACAGGGCATGCTATGGGACTGTGAACTATATTAATGTGAGAGCAATATAAAAGTAGTATAAACAAGCTGATGGGCTTAGTTATATAAATATAAAATCCCTCAAATATGTGCTCAATAAAAATCAGTTAAGGTAAAATGGAAAATCATATAAAAGAGTACACATAGGCTCTGTAAATACAGCATACTATTGCTTCACCAGCCTTGGGTACTAATAAGGCCATATCTCACTATCAAGACATTCTTTCTTTTATCCTTTGGAGTCCCTTCATAGTTTTTACTCAGTCCCGATATTAGTCTACAATATGTTGACTTCTTTGAAAGAAAACTGAAAAATCTAACCAGTCTCCAATAAGCCCTGATGCTATTACAGGGAGTTATGTGAGGCACTGGGGATTCTGCTATTAGCTTCATAACATGTAGTGTCTGATACGTCAAGCTGCTCCAGCGTTGATGGCACCAGAGCTGGGACGAGCTCCCTTTGTACTAGCTACCACCTATGCTGCCACAGAGCTGCTGCCAACACTGTTATGGGGAGGAGGGAACACAGGGTGGGAGGTCTGGGAGTACTGCCCTCTTCCATCTGCCTCCTAAGACCATATTCTTTCCATCATCTTCTTATCATTCCCAAAGTCTGTTTGAAGTGTGCCCCACCTCCATTCCTACTCTTAACATCTTTCTGGTCCTATAGTTTTGCTACTCAAGGCTCCTTATTGACATTTTTTATTTATTTATTTATTTATTTATTTATTTATTTATTTATTTATGTATTTTTGGCTGTGTTGGGTCTTCGTTTCTGTGCGAGGGCTTTCTCTAGTTGCGGCAAGTGGGGGACACTCTTCATCGTGGCGCGAGGGCCTCTCACTATCGCAGCCTCTCTTGTTGCGGAGCACAGGCTCCAGACGCGCAGGCTCAGTAATTGTGGCTCACGGGCGTAGTTGCTCCGCGGCATGTGGGATCCTCCCAGACCAGGGCTCGAACCCGTGTCCCCTGCATTGGCAGGCAGATTCTCAACCACTGCACCACCAGGGAAGCCCCTTATTGACATTTTTGAACAGTCTGACATAAGTGGTTTCCCTAAGCTCTGGGCTGTTCAGAGTTCTCCAAGGTCACTGTGATGGTTAGTTTTAAATTTTATGTGTCAGCTTGGCTAAAAGATGCCCAGATAGCTGGAATAAACATTATTTCTGGGTGTGTCTCTGAGGATGCTTCTGGAAGAGATGGGTTTGACTCAGTAGACTGAGTAAAGAAGATTGGTTAATGCCCACGCACATTGGTGATGGCAATCTGTTGAGGGTCTAAATAGAACAAAAAGGTGAAAGAAGGGTGAATATTCTTTCATTGTGAGTTGGGTCCTCCATCTTCTCCTGCCCTTGGACATTGGTGCTCTTGGTTCTTGGGCCTTCAGACTCTGGGGTTTACCCTGTACTTCTCCCCTGGGCTGGGAGTTACACCATTGACTCCCCTTGCTTCTCAGGCCTACTGACTTGGACTGAATGGCAACATCAGCCTTTCTGGTTCTGCAGCTTGTAGACCACAGATTGTACAGATTGTGGGATTCTTGGCTTCCATAACTGTATGAGCCAGTTCTTATAATAAGTTTCCTCTTACACATATCTATATATATCCTACTGGTTCTGTTTCTCTGGAGAGCTTTAATACAGTCACATTACTACATAAATATTATGAATAAAGTATTAATATTAATAACATAAAGTGAATGGAAGCCTATACAGATAATACTTAAAATCCACTGAACAAATGAGTAAATACAAATTCTAAATCTTTCCTGTCCCCTGTGGGATAGAATGCAGTTTCTGGTCCTTCTTCTTTCATTCAGCTCTTTTTTTGTGGCCCTCAATGTTGAGGCACTTAGGAGAGAGAGGTGAATTCGTATTCTTGCCAAAAGGAGGGACTTTGAAAACAACAAATGCCACAGGCTTCTAGCCAGAGATATTGGCTAGTGGTTAAAAACCTGTGACTAAAATGTTCACTTTTTAAAAGGAATTTAAGTGCCTGTTCTAATAAAACCCCAGAGACATAAGCTTTGATAGGTGATATTTATCAAATGGACCATAAACAGATTAGGAAGTCTGACTTTGAAAAGCTGTACAAGGTGATAGTTGTACTCAGTGGTTTTAAAAAATAACCCCCTTTCCCCCTTTATGTCACTAGTAATAAATTTTTTTTTATATGAAAGAAACAAATAGAAAAAAGTGCTAGGTTAAGAGCCTGGGCTCTGAAGTCAGTTAGCCGAGTTAAATCCTAGCCCTGCCACTTACCAGTGTGACCTTGGGTAAGTGTGTTAACCTTTCTAAACCTCAGGTTCTTCGTTTGAAAAGAGAGAAATAATGGTCTCTCTCGGGGGGTTTCTGTGACTACTAGGTGAGGTCACGCTTGCAGAGTACTTCGCATGCAATGCCCAGTGAGCACTCAGTGTGAGTTATCATTTTTATCACCCATAATACCACGGCTAAGGGATCACTGATGCTAACATTTTTATTTATTTATTTATTTATTTATGGCTGTGTTGGGTCTTCGTTTCTGTGCGAGGGCTTTCTCCAGTTGCGGTGAGCGGGGGCCACTCTTCATCGCGGTGCGCGGGCCTCTCACTGTCACGGCCTCTCTTGTTGCAGAGCACAGGCTCCAGACGCGCAGGCTCAGTAGTTGTGGCTCACGGGCCTAGTTGCTCTGCGGCATGTGGTATCTTCCCAGACCAGGGCTCGAACCCGTGTCTCCTGCACCGGCAGGCAGACTCTTAACCACTGCGCCACCAGGGAAGCCCCAAGTGCTGCTAACATTTTGATGTTTAGGGGGTTCTGATTATCTGGATATTTGTTTTTTGACTCTCAGCAGTTACAAAGTTGTTAGACTATAGCAGCATAAAAATATTCAGTAATTTAACTGACCAACTGTAAGATGTCTGCTCTTAGAGATTTCCTGCTTTAATCCTTATGTCCGGCCACCCAGGGTATCAACGCTCAATGTTCCAGTGCAAAAACAAAGCAAACTGAAATGTGAAACTGCAAATTTTACAGAAGATGGGGGATTTCAAGTAAGCGATGTTGGGGGACTTACACTGAGAAATGAGTATCTGGCAGAGTTAGACCAGTTAACAGTTGAAGAATGGAAAATCAGCTGCGATAGTGGCCTCAGAGGCCCTTTGAAAGGGAATAATTTGGATATCAAAGGCCCTCAGGATAATTGAAGCCCTCAAATATTTCTGTAAAAGCGACTCTTCAATCTTGCTTTTTAGACAGGCACTAATTTTGCTAGATAGTTTTTCTAGATGGACTCCATTTCTTCACTGTAGTTGTATCTTGCTATGCCCATGGCCATCAAAGTGTGACTGTTAAGGTGGGTTCTCCAACATAAACCCTGTAAATATTGATGTAGAAGAAGTTGAGGTCTACGGTGACACCTTTTTGTCTCCCCTTATCCCAGACAGGGGCTTTACATAACAAAAAGCATTGTGACTCTGGAGAAACATGGCCTATTTTATTTAAAAACGTCAGATCTCTTTGCTTTTGGGGGGCAATCTTTAGAGTTTTTGGTAGTAGAGCTCTATGTTTTTAGTCGTAGATCCCATTGAGAAACTGATAGCAGTTAATTATGCTTATCCCAGAAAAATGAACATTTGTATCCACTGTGAACATTTTCATACAATTTGAAGGGAGGCCCAATGGAATCCATTTACAGATCACAGGTTCAGAAACCACGTACTGTTGTATTTCAATATCTGAAAGTATTTATGCTTTTTAAAATTTCAGACTTGCATGAGCTTTAATTCAATACATATGTTATTGAATATTTGCTCTTTTATCTGTAGGAGAGAAAGGAGAAATATTGGACATAACTCGAGTTTCAGCTAGACCAAGGGAACACACGGAGGTGCAGACAGGATATGGTGAAGTAGAGAGAGACTGTCAGTCTACATAGGCAGAGTTACTCCAAAATATTATCTACAGAAGGTATTAGGAACCAGCCTATAGTGAGGGAAGGTAAGGGTAGGGGTCCAGCTAAAACTTCTATCCAGATCCGGATACGGGAAAGTGTGCAGCTAAGAAACAGGAAGAGGAAGGCACTTAAGTCAAGAAGTTCTTACATGTTCTCATTCAGGGCCAGACTGATTTCAAGTTCATAAAGAACTGGTTTTATCAGGCAGCCTACACATCTGCCTCCTCAGTCTAGGCACCCCTGTGGTGACGACAGCCATCATGGGCTTCTACCTTGTTAAATGTACCTGAAAAAGTTTTTTGTAGTGAAAATAAAAACCAAAAGTGAGTGAATATATATGATCAAAAAAACCAAAGTTGTTTACTTAAACATCACACCCATATCTGTATGCATACGTACAGGATTTAAAAATAATTTACAGGTGTAGCTGCTGGCTGGTGCTGGTGTTCCTCATGAATTCCTTCTCTCTAGGATATTGTGGAAGCCATCACCCAGGTGGCATGACTTATTTCTGCACAAGTTCTAGGAGGTGCAGCTCTCCTTACTATAAATTCACTGTGCAAAATGCAGTAAAATGAATTCTCCCTCCTACTGTGGCTAGTGGGGTCTCACAGGCTTCTAGCTTCTAGCAAGGAAAGGATTGACTGTTACTTAGAAGAATCCTTCTCTGTGGCTTTGCATCTCCTTCCTCTCTTTTACTATCTACTTTTTCTACTTGTAGTAGCAAGTGTTAAAAGGATTCGGCTTGCTGCCTTGCCAAAATTTTGCTGTTGAGTTATTTAAACTTCAGTACAAATGGATCCCACCTGGAGATTAACAGACATACCTGGCTTGGTTGAAATAAGGAAGAGTGAAAGGAACTGAATACAAGACCAACATACAATAGAAGCCAGTATCAGATAGTGCATGACCAAATGCTCCGTTATGTGATAATGAAATATGAGCAGAATCATGTGGGGAGACTTTGAAACAAAGTGAGGTGTGAGTGTGGCATTGAAGTCTAGGTAATAATCACCTAAAGTTGATGTCTAGGCTGGTTGTGGGAAGGAGAATGGAGGATGGAGGAATCATGTATTTCCTAGGAAGGCAATGTGATGCAGAGCAAAGAGCATGAAGCTACAGTCCTTTCATTGCACAAATATTTAGTGAGAGCCTACTATGTGCAGGCACTGTTCTGGGTCTAGGCATGGAGTAGTGAACCCAAGTCCCCAGGGCACTCGCGTTAGGATGAGACTTGTATGTGAACCTGGCTCTACAAATTTTCTTGTTCACATGGAGAAAACTTCTTAACCTCTTCGAGCCTCAGTCTCCTTGTCTATACAACTGAATTATACTAATTCCTTCAGTTTGGTTTGGAGTAGAATAAACCAGATTAGGTAACTGAATTACTTAATAAGCTATAAAATTCAATGCCAAATTTTTTTTTTAAATTAATTTATTATTTATTTATTTTTGGCTGTGTTGGGTCTTCGTTTCTGTGCGAGGGCTTTCTCTAGTTGCGGCGAGCGGGGGCCACTCTTCGTCGCGGTGCACGGGCTTCTCACTATCGCGGCCTCTCTTGTTGCGGAGCACAGGCTCCAGACGCGCAGGCTCAGTAATTGTGGCTCACGGACCCAGTCGCCCCGCGGCATGTGGGATCTTCCCAGACCAGGGCTCTAACCCGTGTGCCCTGCATTGGCAGGCAGATTCTCAACCACTGCACCACCAGGGAAGCCCCTCAATGCCAAATTTTAGTTACTATTCCAACTAGCAAGTGACAGGATGTATGCTTTTTTGAATCCTGAATTTTAAAATACGAATCCTTGGAAGAAGAGAACGTTGTCCTCTGGCTGGAGAAGGGTCCAGTAAAATGCTGGAACTGAGCTCACCTGGCCCTCCTCTACCTGAAAGCTGGTCTGGGATGACAGCCTTGGCTCTGGGCAGAATTAAAGGGGAGTGAGCAGAGTGAAAGGAGAAGAGGAGCTCAGTGTAGAACGAATGACTGAAGATGGCGTATGAAACAATACGGGGGGAGACAGCTGTTCCCACCAGGTTATGTGGGAGATACAGAGATCACCGGAAAGGTGCCACTCAACTGTGGACTGAAGGATCTGGTGTGCTGTGAGCTCTTGGATGAGGTTGAAACTGTATTTTTAGAAAGTTCATCATTAATAGTGCTGTTTCCTGAAGCCCACAGTGTTTAGGATCAACTGCAGATACTATATTTCTTCCTAAGAGCTTAGGCTTGAAAGCTATGGCTTTCTTTCCTTTATGTCTTTAGAATTTTCTATATGGTTTACTGGTTGTAGTGACCTAAGTACCTTCATCAAGCTGCAATTAAGTCCTTGGGACTGAGCCATGTGCGTCTATGGGAGATAATTATAAAAGCTGGATTAATTTGCCATTGAATTATTTATGTAAACGTAAATATTGCAGCGGCAATTAAACCTCAGGTATTTCTTAAGGCGTAGATAAATCAATTTACATTGTGTTCCTCCAGTTCATTTCAGAGGAAATGTTTGACAGGAAATAGAAATCTTTGTCAAAAGGAAAAATACCCTAAGAATCCATCCCTCCATTAATTTTCTTTGCTCTCTAAACATACCCTGTAAAGTAATTTTGTGTTTTATTGTAATTCTTTCCAGCTGCCAGAGATAATAAGTCAAAAGACATTGAGAGTTTTCTCTTGTCGGTACCAGGAAGTCAATCTTCTGTCTATTTCGGTATAATTTAGTACAGTGAGAATCAACTGATTTCACAGATATTAACTTTATCGAGTATACAAACGGAAGTGTTACAGGGAAAATAATTTCTTAGTGAACAGCAGAGGTAACGTAGCAATCAGGAAATGCAATCTCCTTTTAGTCTCAAAACTTAACTCAAAGTCTGGAGCACGCCTGGAATCCACCCCCCTTCTCCCCCCACAAAGCAGTGATTTAACATAAATGAAACCTGCAGGATACATATTATGCAAACGCTCTGGGGAAGTGAATCATAGCACAACCAAACTAAAATTGATGGAGCCGCAGCGAAAATAATGTTATTAAATTTGTGGTGAAGGGGAAAATGCAAAAGGTAACACTCTAACGGTATCTCATGTATAAAACCAATCAGCTACTTCTGAAGAGGTCGTTACTTGCAGTCATCACATCCTCTGCCCTTCTTATCCCACCATCTACTTCCAGCTCTGTCTTAATTTTTGGCCATCTCTCATCAAGTCAGTCAAGATTTCAGATCCTTTATTTTTACCCCAGCTCCAGTTTAAGCACTGCATCCTCATATATTTTTTTTCCTTATATACCAGGCCACCGAAGCCAGCTCTCAGCCCTCATTCAAAGCCACCCTGATTCAACTTAACTCAGGTGATACTTTCCAGAGCAACTGAATTTTTCACAGATCTAAGCCATCTTTATCTAGATCTTTCCTATGGTGGACACACTGAGGTATCCTAAGCAGAGAAGTGAAAGGCTTAAAAGATGTTAATTGAAATGAACAAATTTGTAGTACATTGAAATAGAAGCTACAGGAAGGTGGGGGCTTCTCTTATTACTGATTCAACAGTGAAAATCACTTTTGATTCAAATTGGTGCTTTGCACATTGTTGGGAATAAATGACACATGACAAATTTCAAGGGCCTGGGTTGCGTTATGTGAGGGATACAAAAGAAGGAGTTAGATGTGGAAGAGACAAGCTCAAAGAATTTACCCTAATCTCAGGTTCTGTGGGAAGCTGGAATGCAAGGTCTTAACCCCATTCTGGTCCATCCTCCATCACCTAGAGAGTGGCTTTGTTAGAATGCAAATCTCATCATTAGCATTTCTTGGCTTAAGACACATTTTTGGCTTCCTACTGCTCTTGGTCTGAGGGACCAAGTCTTTAATATGGACTGACAAGGCCCGGCCTGGCCTGGCCCCTGTCTACCTGTCCAGATTCATTTCGCTCTGTGTGCTACAGGCATGCAGCCACTTCCTTGAAAACCCTGTACTTTTTCCCTGTGCTGGGCCTTGGCACGTGCAACTTGATCTGCCAGATGCTGCTTCTCTCCCTGCTCCAATCCACTAACTCTTACCCATTTCTCAGGTCTCAATACAAACTTCTTATCTTCAGGGAGAACTCAGATCTTTGCAATGTGGGGAGACAGTTCTCCATGAATTTCTTTCATGCCTCATTTGTCCAAGCCTTCTGAACAAAGGACATGTTGGAATAGCAAACAGCCTAGGAAGCTAGAGATAGTGTTTCCCTAGAGAGAGATTTGGAGACATACTGCTTGGAGACACCCTGGGAGTAAGCGCTCTCCTTCCCCTCCCAGGAGACATTTGCTTACATTCCAGAGCAGTAATGATTTGTCCCCTTCTCCTCTGGAGGAGATTTAATTTACACATTAATCTCACTTTCTCTCCCGAGGCATGGATGGGTTGGATGGACTGCCTTCTAAGAGCCAGTGTCCTAGAATTCGAGGCTCCTTTCCTGTGGTGTACCTTACTACGGGAGCAGGTAACATCTGGTCAAATCCTGTTGCTCTGTGGAGACTGGGGAAGTGATACAAGACACTGCCCTGGAGGCTGTTTTGTTATGAGTAACCAACAATTAATATCACTGTTTCTTACCCAGGAGTCTTATCTTGGGTCTTCTGCCATTATATGTACTTAAAACTGGCAGGCTATCTTGTTAGCTTGCGGGTAGGATAACATTTCAGACCCTTTACAGTTTCTGACTTAACACGTGGCTGGTCAAATCCCTCTGTCCTAGCATCATGTGCCACTCATTTATGACATATGACACAATCCATTTTACATTTATCCATTGATGATTTGAGCAGTGTTTCTCCAAGTATATTGTATTTTTTTCTGCTGTTGTATATCTTGCCCCTACAACAGTGCCCAGTGAATGCTTTATTTGTTAAATGTGGAGAGAGAGCTTAATTCTAACTTAGAGGATGAGGAAAGACTTCATAGAGAAGGAGACACGTGAAGTGGGCAGAAAATAGACAGTTGGAAACAGAGGATGCGTGTGTCTGGCAGTGGGAACAGAGCAGTCAGCACTGGATAGAGTACTGTGGATGGTAGGACCAGTACTTGTGGCTTGGGTGTGGACCAGTGTGTGTGGGGGGTAATAATGAAAAAGGAGCCATTTTCTTGGCAAATGTCACTCTATTTCTGAATGTAATAAAACAGAGAAAATTCCGAAGGCTAGTGGAAATAAGAGACTGATGTGTTTATAGGGATTTAATTTCAGGAGGCCAAATAGAATCAAGAAGGGAAGGACTTAAAGGTGCCTAAGGATTTGGGTCTTATTTTTTATTTGTTTTTTAACATTACTAGGGAGGAAGATGATTTATATCTTAAGATTTTTTTTTTTTTCCTTTGTGGTCGATGGGAGAAGGAGGAAGATGTTAGCTGAAGTATACTTTGTTCTTGAATTTAGTGTTGGTTAATCCCAAGGCATTTTAGGACTAGGAGAAGTAAGAAAAATATTAGGACACAAAACAAAATAACTAACTCTGGAAGACGACAATAACTCTAGTTCGTAAATGAGAAGGTGGAGGCTGGGGGTGATGCCGCAGACTGTTGATGTCCGTAATGACAGCCCCTGTCACATGGTTTCTCTGAGTTTTAGGGCTCTTCACAGAGAAGGGATGTTGGTGTGTTCCTTAGGACGTGGTGAGGCAGCTATGCAGTAACTCCTCCAGGTACAAAATTAATGAATGTATTGAGCTTAATTTCAACATTTCTGACAGAATTAAAAATATTTTTGGGGACTTACCCGGTGGCGCAGTGGTTAAGAATCCGCTTGCCAATGCAGGGGACACGGGTTCGAGCCCTGGTCCGGGAAGATCCCACATGCCATGGAGCAACTATGCCCGTGCGCCACAACTACTGAGCCTGCGCTCTAGAGCCCGTGAGCCACAACTCCTGAGCCCACGTGCCACAGCTACTGAAGCCCACGTGCCTAGAGCCCGTGCTCTGCAACAAGAGAAGCCACCGCAATGAGAAGCCTGTGCACCGCAGCAAAGAGTAGCCTCCGCTCGCCGCAACTAGAGAAAAACCCACGCGCAGCAATGAAGGCCCAATGCAGCCAAAAATAAATAAATAAATTTATTTTTAAAAAAAAGTTTGTGTTTTCTTTATTGTTCCTTTATTTAATTCAAAAATAGAATTGGGAATTAAGTGATCTCTCTGGGATTCTCTTAAGGAAAAAGTATAAGAATATGAAATCATGTCTCAAAAACCTAAAAGAAAAACTTTTCTCAGAGATCGTCTTCAGCAATTATAAGTACAAAAAATTATCTTTAATGGAACTCTCATGGATAAGCCTCTATCCTTTTTAATATTTTAGGGACCTCATTAATTCCTGAGTTCTGAATTTGGTAAAAATCTCTTAGGGTTTTTGATTCATATAATGCTGCTTGTCTTTTTACTGAATGGCCACAGATAGCTGTGCCTCTTGAAAGTAATAGGGTTGACTTTTTATGACTTTTCAGTTTCTTACCTCAATTTCTGTTGCCATGGGTATACCTGGTTTGATTCTAGCAGCATTTTTTCCCTTTCTATGCTGTGGTCATTCATCTTCTTTGGAAGGAGAGTCAAGATGAAACAAGCTGGTTAGAGGTATGTGTAAAGTAAATGCAGATCAGCTATGAGTGATGGCCTAGGGAGCTGGATCAGTTAGGATCAGGTTGGACTGCACATAGTAGAAAAATCCATAATACCTTTGGCTTAAACAAGATATGTTTGTTTGTCACATAATATAAATCAGGAAGTAGGTAATTCAGGGCTAGTATGGCACTATGGCAGATTTCATTTTTTTGAAGATGGCCGTAACGATATCTGCTGCTGTTCTTAAATCATGATCTTGCTGTTCCCTGTCCTCATCCCCCAGAGGTGCATCTGAGACCCCTCTCCTTGAACCTGGGCAGAACTTGGGCTTGCCTCTGCCAGTAGAGTGAGTGCAGCAGAAGCAACACCATGTATTTTCTGAGGCCAGGTCAGAAAGGTCTGTACAATGACTGCTCGTTTCTGCTGCCATGCTGTGAGGAAGCACAGGCTATGTTGGGAAGCCATGGGTAGGAAACCCGGCCAAGAGTAAACATGAACCTTCATATGTGAGTGAAGAAGTCTACACGATGACTTCAGCCCCACATGAGCAACCCTGAGCAAGAACTGCCTCACTGAGCCTAGTCACCCCTTAGAACCATGAGAGAAAATGATAGTAAATAATTGCTGCTGTTTTACGTCACTAAATTTTTGGTGTTTTGTTACTCAGAAATATAAGACTGGAAGAGGGACTCAAGAAAGTTATTAGTGACCTGGGCTCCTTCCAGCTCTCTGCTCTGTTATCTCTAGCACAGAACTATCATCCTCATGTTTCAAGATGCTGCTGGAGTTCCAGTCATCACGTTTGTATTCCCAGCAGCAGGAGGGAGGCATAGAAGAAGAAGAGTGTACTTCTTTTCAAGGAAACTTCCTGGAACCCCGTACAATATTTCTAGGTTTTAGTGGTCAGAGTTTAGTCACATGGTCACTCTTAGCAGCAGGGAAGGCTGAATAATGAATCTTTTATTTTGGGTTGTAATGTACCCAACTAAAAATTGGGCTGTCTGAGGAGGAAGACCCAAATGGCTGTTGGATTAGACAGTTGGTAGTTTTGAGGCCTTTTCGTGAGCCAAGTGTATGAGTTTTAATTCACAGAGGCACTATTTTACTGCATTCTCAGTTATCTTTGGTTGATTGTTAGGTGACTTCTTTGTACAACTTTCACTGTAACTGAGATGTCAGTATGCTTATTCTGTTATTTCTGTGTTGCTATGGTAGCTGATAAGCAATGCCTGATAAGGCTCCTTCAAATTTCCTCTTAAAATACCCACAAATAACGACAAAAAAAATTGGCACCAAAGCCATAAACTGAGGAAAAAACAAAAATAGTTGAGTCCAGATAGACCATACTTTTACTGCAACACGCTTGGGTTTAGATTTTGAAAAACATTGTATGGCTTCACATATCCATCCACTGAGCCAAAACAGTGGAGAGAGGAGAAGACTTGGATGAAGGCCAATGATCTCCCTTAATTCTGGGACTCTGAGTCCTCCACAGTCAGTGAATCAGGGAACTGGCTTTCATTTGCCTACGAATCATCTTCTGAACCAGCAACATCTGTTCCATGTTCCCCAGATCTTTGCCTCTCCATGACTCTTCCCCTCTGACTTTCATTATGAGGTCAATTTGAGGAATATGACTCTCAGGATTCAACATAGCTGGTAGGAAATCTTAGAGGATGGGCCATGAGGAACTGCATCATTGGAGATCCCATCACTTTAGGAAGGCCCATGAAAAGGCAGAACCAGGAAAAGGAAGAGAGGCCAGAGCAGACCACAGTGGGCTGGCTCAGCTCCTTAAGAAAAACTCTGCTGAAGGACGCAGAACACGTGTAGGAGAAGAGTTCCCTTGATGAATGCCTGCAGGCTGGGCACACTAACCTTCTCCCTAGGTCTAGATCATATAGAGGAATGTATCTAGTTCTCAAGTGGTCAGGGAAGGGATGAAGGAGCCTCTCACCCTCCTCCCGTCTGTGTGGAAAGAGAGCGAGCATTTATCTCATTCAGAGACCAGTAAACGAAGTTCCCTTAGACTCAATCAGATGGAGAAAATTCACGAACAAAAATCATACCAAACTGATATCAAATATTTATTATTTTTTTAAAGGGCATAGACAAAAAAACCTTACGGGACTATCTCAAGGCCATTAAAGATTCTGTCTGATCTGTTTGCTATGATGAGAACTGATGTTCAGCATGAGAACCCACAGACACTGCAAGATTTTCAATCATGAAATATTCAAGTATGTTCTCTATGTTCTATTTACTAAGGCAGGGAAGCAGACATTAAAAAAAAGGATTTCCATAATAAGAATTGGTTTCGGTTTCAGACACTGTACTCTCCTGGTTGTGTTTGTTCACTAGAGTAATTTAGAGTCCCACCAGCAAGGAATCCAGACAATGCCATGAACAAGTAGAAAATGTTGAACATTTGCATTTGGGTGACCTAGAAACAGAATAACATAAAAAAAAAAAAAAAAGTTTAACCACTCTACAATCTCCAGTCATAGCCTTACAATCCTCCATTTGTCTATCCATTTATTGTTATGTGCACTATCTTTTAACATGGGTCAGTGGACACGAATGGTTATAGAATTTGCTGTATTACTGCTCATTTTATTTATGCCATTCAAACATTTTGTTACGAACTAAATGTTTGGGTCCTTCAAAATTCATATGTTGAGGTCCTAATCACCAATGTAATAGTATTTGGAGGTGGGGCCTTTAGGAGGTAATTAGGGTTAAAATAGGTCATGATGGTGAGGACTCAGGATAGGATCTGTGGCCTTGTAACAAGAGAAAGAGAAATCTTTCTTTCTCCTTTTCCCTGCCATGTGAGGATACAGCGAGAAGGCAGCCATCGGCAAGAAAGGAAGACAGCTCTCACCAGAAACTGAATTGGCTGGCACCTTGGTCTTGGATTTTCCAGGCTCCAGAACTGTGAGAATATAGATTTCTGTTGTGAAGCCACCCAATTTATGATAGTTATGGCAGCCCAAGCTAACAGATTTCTATCTAATAATGATGATAATGATGATAGTATTTTGGATTCTGGCTATTTGCTAGACATTGTCTTAGATGGTTTATGTGCATGAGTGCTTTTAATCTCCACACCAGCACTATGGGTCAGGTATTATTCATTGGTCCCATCTGATAGAGAAGCAGAGGTTAAGTTACTGAACCAAGGCCCTGTGGTCAGTAAGTGATAGAGCTGGGACTTGAACCCAAGCCTGAGACTGGAAAGACTCTGTCCTTTTCCAGTACTAGGTACAGTACTTCAGTTCTGAAAGCCATCAGTTAGTAACTGTCATTGGTGTGCATATTACGCTTTGTTTTGTAAAGTGTGTGTCTATTTGCATCTGCTTCTCACAGCATCTCCAGGAATAGGTGTTACTGATCTTGCCTCAAACATAGACATCCTTGGGTCACATCTAGTGCTCTTTCCCCTGTGCCTCGCCTGCCACTTCCCTACCTTACAGATGCTGCTAGTACCCACCCTATCCTTTCAGACCTTACCACGTCATTGTATTGTAGGTCAGCTGCATTCAATGGCAGGACACATCTCGCTCACTGAGGGCTTTTCTGGCTGCTAGAGGAAGTCTGCCCATGTGCCCAGCAGGTCTGAACTGCCAGTGTAGATGCCCTTCTGCTTCCCTCAACCAATGGCTGATGGGAGTTGGGGTGTAAATTCCTTTGCTCCCTCGCCTGGGTGGCGTGCTTCTGAGGGGTGTTCCTCACAGGCTCCCAGGTTTCCCTCCCGTGTGACGTGATGCTCCGATTGCTCGTAGGGGTAATTTGCTTGAGGACACATCCTTTAGTGCCTGCCTTCTCTTCCCTGTCCCTGAATAAAATACCTGCACTTGAATTCCTTGTCTCACGTTCTGCTTAGGGAGGGACACAAACCAAAACAGCTCCGTGTTTCTTTTTTTAAATAAAATTCTTTTTTTAAAATTAATTAATTTTATTTTTGGCTGCGTTGGCTCTTCGTTGCTGTGCGCAGGCTTTCTCTAGTTGTGCCGAGGGGGGCTACTCTTCTTTGCGGTGCGCGGGCTTCTCATTGCGGTGGCTTCTCTTGTTGCGGAGCGCGGGCTCTAGACACGCGAGCTCAGTAGTTGTATCTCGTGGACTCTAGAGCACGGACTCAGTAGTTGTGGCGCACAGGCTTAGTTGCTCTGCGGCATGTAAGATCTTCCCAGACCAGGGCTCGAACCCGGGTCCCCTGTATTAGCAGGCGAATTTTTTTTTTTTTTTTTAATTCTTCATTTTTTTTTTATTATTTATTTTATTTATTTATGGCTGTGTTGGGTCTTCGTTTCTGTGTGAGGGCTTTCTCTAGTTGTGGCACGCGGGGGCCATTCTTCATCGCGATGCGTGGGCCTCTCACTATCGCGGCCTCTCTCGTTGCGGAGCACAGGCTCCAGACGCGCAGGCTCAGTAATTGTGGCTCACGGGCCCAGCTGCTCCGCGGCATGTGGGATCCTCCCAGACCAGGGCTCGAACCCGTGTCCCCTGCATTAGCAGGCAGATTCTCAACCACTGCGCCACCAGGGAAGCCCGGCAGGCAGATTCTTAACCACTGCACCACCAGTGAAGCCCAGCTCCGTGTTTTTGGATGACCACCATTAGGTACTTTATCGGGCACTTTACCTCACCATTGTTTTATCTCCTCTCCCCAGTCATATTGTGAATATATAGTTTTCCTTTCATGACACCTAGACTCTCGTGTGTTTTGAATTCAAGAGGGATGTTAAGGAGATGGACCAGCCATTCCTTGGAACCTCTGGGGATAGGGCTGGGCTCATGCCAACTCACTGTGGGCTCTTACGTTGACTCATGTAGCCCTTACTGTGCATCACTCATTCTCTCTCTCAATCACATGCTCTCTTGAGATGCTTGATGATTTCTTGAGTGTAGGTTTGGTCACCCATTCAAAGCAGTGGTTATCTTGAAAGCAGCAGCTGTCTCACCCTGATTTTGAACTTCCCCTGGTACTGAGTGCTTCGTAGATACTTCTCGTATGCTTGAGTTTGGAAGTGCATATACTGTTTTTGCCTTGTAAGTTATTCCATGTGTGCTGTGTGTGCTTTCCCTTGAATATCTGTGTCATAGCTGGGATTGTTGTTTATTAAAAGTTCATTTGAACTTCTTTAATTCCAAGTTTGTGTTAGGGCTAAATGCAGACTAGAGTCATCTTTGCACTACCTATTAGGAAAAGAGGGCCTATTAAGTTTGGCATAAACAGGCTTGTCTGGGAAATACTTTCTAAGTAAGGGAAGCTTTTCTTTTATTGTTTAAGCTACTATTTCACGTACACTTATAAGGAAAGCAGAAGCAACTGGAGACTTGGCTTTGTTACAGTTTTTACAAACCATGCTTATTTACTAATGCAGAATGTTTACCAGGTGACATTGGTATTTGAATGAATAAATACACAAGGGTTCATTCATGGCCAGGGTGCATGACACATCTCTGCACTCAGGTTGGTGTCATCCTGGGCTGCCCTCCTGGAATCTGGATTCTGTGGTACTGTTTTATCTGTGCGTGTGCTTAGTGAGGAAGGGAGAATTGCTTAAGCATGAAACTTCCCATTGCACTCATGGGTGGTGTAATGGATGTTTTTTTGGGTGGCTGCCTAGCTCTCAGTTCTCTAACCTGCTCTGATCCATAGGCAAGGACTCCCAGCTGCCATCTGCCGTGTCTGGTCCAATATGACCTTGCTTTCTTGGCAATGGCTAATTTTTTTTTCAGTGAATATAAACTGAGCCACTTAAATTCTCTGTCCTGGGGATTTTATTTTATTTTTAATTTATTTATTTTTAAATATTTATTTATTTGGCTGCACCGGGTCTTAGTTGCAGCACACGGGATCGTCCTTGCTGCATTTGGGATCTATTTCCCTGACCAGGGATCGAACTTGGGCCCCCTGCATCGGGAGTGCGGAGTCTCAACCACTGGACTACCATGGAAGTCCCTGTCCTGGGAATTTTAGAATTTGACCTAAAAACAGTGGACCTGGGAGTCATCAGTGTGATATTAATTCAACATTCCAGAGGTTCTCAACCCTGGCTATACATTAAGATCAGCTGGGGAACTTTTGAAATATACTTATTCATGGGCCCCACCCCCAGAGATTTTAATGTAATTTGTCCTAGTAAAGCCAGTACATTGCTTGTTTTTCACATTTACCCATGTGATTCTATTATGTAATCAAGGTTACATAATAAGAAATAAGAAATTGCCAATGAAGCCCCTGGAGCATCACAAAATCCTACTAGTGTCCTTCTAATAAATTCTTTCTCTCACTCTCCTTCCATGACTCTGAATCTAGCCAGAGTCAGTATTTATTTCTTGCTACTAGAAGAACCTTACTTAATATAGATGATATCAGTGTCAGAGTTACCATCTTTGGAATTTTGTTTATGGAAGCCACATGACTTCCTATTTTGCTATTATGCATCTGGGTTTTTAAAAACTGCTATTTTGGGCTTCCCTGGTGGCACAGTGGTTGAGAATCTGCCTGCCAATGCAGGGGACACGGGTTCGAGCCCTGGTCTGGGAAGATCCCACATGCCGCAGAGCAACTAGGCCCGTGAGCCACAACTACTGAGCCTGCACGTCTGGAGCCTGTGCTCCACAACAAGAGAGGCCGTGATAGTGAGGGGCCCGCACACCGCGATGAAGAGTGGCCCCCGCTCACCGCAACTAGAGAAAGCCCTCGCACAGAAACGAAGACCCAACACAGCCAAAATAAATAAATAAATAAATAAATAAATAGCGTTCCCTTTAAAAAAAAAAAACAAAACAAAAAACACTGCTATTTTTAAATTTTCCAATATTTTCTTAAAGAGTCATGCATATTCCCCTAGGATATGACTATTTTGTTTCCTTTGGGTTTTCAGGCACTAATTCTATTCCATTATTTTAGCTTCCTATTTTTGTGTCTGCATAGTTCTTGTCACAGTGGCCAGACTATAACTTTTGGGAGTGAACAGTAAGTATAGACAGCTAGTATATGTGTGTGTATTTTAGTAAAACTGCAGTGCCAGTCCTCACACCTTAACATACTGTAAAATACCTCATTTACCTTCTTCTTCTGGCTGTTTTTCTTTTTTCTTATTTGCTCCACGTGATTTCAAAGGGATGAGAAATTTCATTTATTTGAGCCTCTTCTTGCTTACTATCAGTCTGAAAAACAATTGCCAATAGACTCTATTGGTTTGTATCATCAAACGTACATAGATTCACACATACACAGAGTCAAATTTTAGTGTAATCAAATGGCCAAATATGTCTTTGGCACGGCTGCCTTGCCAGTGACCAGCTGAGACTTCTCATCCCAGACTCAGTATGTGTGTGCTCCCCAGCTGGACTGACCAGCTGGCATATGACACCATGCTGGCACAGGGGTCCTGGCAGCCCACAAGCATGCCATTCCACCCAGAATAGAACCAGAGGGCCCGTTTCTGCCTCTGAACTGTCAGCAGAAATGTCCTTTCAGATGGCTTATGATAATTTTGTAAGCATGAAGGAGATCCATTTAGTAGTATAACTTACTTCACAGCCTTACTTAAGGTTCAGAGAACCCAGTGATTTTTAAAAAATTGAAATATAGCGGTACAATTGATGTACAGTATTATGTCAGTTTTAGGTGTACAGATAGTGGTTCAACATTTGCATACATTATAAAGTGATCACCATAAGTCTAATGACCATCTGTCTCCATATAAAACTACTACAATATTATTGACCATATTTCTTATGCTGTGTAGTGCATCTCCGTGGCTTATTTATTTTCTTTTGTACCTCTTAGTCCCCTTCAACTATTTCACTCGACCCTCTACCCCTCTCCCTTCTGGCAACCATCTGTTTGTTTTCTGTATCTATGGGTCTGTTTTTGCTCTGTTTTTTTAGGTTTCACATATAAGTGAGATCACATGGTATTTGTCTTTCTCTGTCTGACTTATTTCACCTAGCATAATACCCTCTATGTCCATCCATGTTGTCACAAATGGCAAGATTTTTTTTTATGGCTGAGTAATACTCCATTGTGTGTGTGTGTGTGTGTGTGTGTGTGTGTATATATCTATATATATATATATCTATATATCTATATATATATCTATATATATACCACATCATCTTTATCTGTTCATCTATTGATGGACACAAGTTGCTTCCATATCTTGGCTATAGTAAATAATGCTGCAGTGAACTTTGGAGTGCATGTATATCTTTTTGCATTAGTGTTTTTGTTTTATTTGGGTAAATACCCAGGATTGGAATTGCTGGATCATATGGCTGTGCTATTTTTAGTTTTTTGAAGAGCTTCCATACTGTTTTCCATAATGGCTGCACCAATTTACATTCGCACCAACAGTATATGAGGGTTGGGAGAAGCTAATGATTTCTTTTCCTTCTTCTTTTTTTAATTTAACATCTTTATTGGAGTATAATTGCTTTACAATGGTGTGTCAGTTTCTGCTTTATAACAAAGTGAATCAGTTATACATTTACATAAGTCCCCATATCTCTTCCCTCTTGCATCTCCCTCTCTCCGACCCTCCCTATCCCACCCCTCTAGGTGGGCACAAAGCACTGAGCTGATCTCCCTGTGCTATGCGGCTGCTTCCCACTAGCTATCTATTTTACATTTGGTAGCGTATATATGTCCATGCCACTCTCTCACTTTGTCCCAGCTTACCCTTCCCTCTCCCCGTATCCTCAAGTCCATTCTCTAGTAGGTCTGCATCTTTATTTCCGCCTTGCCCCTAGGTTTTTCATGACCGTTTTTTCCTCCTCTTTTTAGATTCCATATATATGTGTTAGCATACGATATTTGTTTTTCTCTTTCTGACTTACTTCACTCTGTATGACAGACTCTAGGTCCATCCACCTCACTACAAATAACTCAATTTCATTTCTTTTTATGGCTGAGCAATATTCCATTGTATATATGTGCTACAACGTCTTTATCCATTCATCTGTTGATGGACACTTAGGTTGCTTCCATGTCATGGCTATTGTAAATAGACCTGCAGTGAACATTTTGGTACATGACTCTTTTTGAATTATGGTTTTCTCAGGGTATATGCCCAGTAGTGGGATTGCTGGGTCATATGGTAGTTCTATTTTTAGTTTTTTAAGGAACCTCCATACTGTTCTCCATAGTGGCTGTATCAATTTACATTCCCACCAACAGTGCAAGAGGGTTCCCTTTTCTCCACACCCTCTCCAGCATTTGTTGTTTGTAGATTTTCTGATGATGCCCATTGTAACTGGTGTGAGGTGATACCTCATTGTAGTTTTGATCTGCATTTCTCTAATGATTAATGATGTTGAGTATCTTTTCATGTGTTTGTCGGTAATCTGTATATCTTCTTTGGAGAAATATCTATTTAGGTCTTCTGCCCATTTTTGGATTGGGTTGTTTGTTTTTTTAATATTGAGGTGCATGAGCTGCTTGTAAATTTTGGAGATTAATCCTTTGTCAGTTGCTTCGTTTGCAAATATTTTCTCCCATTCTGAGGGTTGTCTTTTCATCTTGTTTATGGTTTCCTTTGCTGTGCCAAAGCTTTTAAGTTTCATTAGGTCCCATTTGTTTATTTTTGTTTTTATTTCCATTTTTCTAGGAGGTGGGTCAAAAAGGATCTTGCTGTGGTTTATGTCATAGTGTGTTCTGCCTACGTTTTCCTCTAAGAGTTTGATAGTGTCTGGTCTTACATTTAGGTCTCTAATCCATTTTGAGTTTATTTTTGTGTATGGTGTTATGGAGTGTTCTAATTTCATTCTTTTACATGTACCTGTCCAATTTTCCCAGCACCACTTATTGAAGAGGCTGTCTTTTCTTGACTGTATATTCTTGCCTCCTTTATCAAAGATAAGGTGACCATATGTGCATGGGTTTATCTCTGGGCTTTCTATCCTGTTCCATTGATCTATATTTCTGTTTTTGTGGCAGTACCATACTGTCTCTATTACTGTAGCTTTGTAGTAGAGTCTGAAGTCAGGGAGCCTGATTCCTCCAGCTCTGTTTTTCTTTCTGAAGATTGCTTTGGCTATTCACGGTCTTTTGTGTTTCCATACAAGTTGTGAATTTTTTTGTTCTAGTTCTGTGAAAAATACCAGTGGTAGTTTGATAGGGATTGTATTGAATCTGTAGATTGCTTTGGGTAGTAGAGTCATTTTCACAATGTTGATTCTTCCAATCCAAGAACATGGTATATCTCTCCATCTGTTGGTATCATCTTTAATTTCTTTCATCAGTGTCTTATAATTTTCTGCATACAGGTCTTTTGTCTCTTTAGGTAGGTTTATTCCTAGATATTTTATTCTTTTTGTTGCATTGGTAAATGGGAGTGTTTCCTTAATTTCTCTTTCAGATTTTTCATCATTAGTGTATAGGAATGCAAGGGATTTCTGTGCATTAATTTTGTATCCTGCAACTTTACCAGATTCACTGATCAGCTCTAGTAGTTTTCTGGTAGCATCTTTAGGATTCTCTATGTATAGTATCATGTCATCTGCAAACAGTGACAGCTTTACTTTTTCTTTTCCAATTTCGAGTCCTTTTATTTCTTTTTCTTCTCTGATTGCTGTGGCTAAAACTTCCAAAACTATGTTGAATAATAGTGGTGAGAGTGGGCAACCTTGTCTTGTTCCTGATCTTAGTAGAAATGGTTTCAGTTTTTCACCATTGAGGACAAAGTTAACTGTGGGTTTGTCATATATGGTGTTCATTAGGTTGAAGTAAGTTCCCTGTATGCCTACTTTCTGGAGGGTTTTTATCATAAATGGGTGTTGAATTTTGTTGAAAGCTTTCTCTGCCTCTATTGAGATGATCATATGGTTTTTCTTCTTCAGTTTGTTAATATGGTGTATCACATTGATTGATTTGCATATATTGAAGAATCCTTGCATTCCTGGGATAAACCCCACTTGATCATGGTGTATGATCCTTTTAATGTGCTGTTGGATTCTGTTTGCTTGTATTTTGTTGAGGATTTTTGCACCTATGTTTATCAGTGATATTGGCCTGTAGTTTTCTTTCTTTGTGACATCTTTGTCTGGTTTTGGTATCAGGGTGATGGTGGCCTTGTAGAATGAGTTTGGGAGTGTTCCTCCCTCTGCTATATTTTGGAAGAGTTTGAGAAGGATAGGTGTTAGCTCTTCTCTAAATGTTTGATAGAATTCACCTGTGAAGCCCTCTGGTCGTGGGCTTTTGTTTGTTGGAAGATTTTTAATCACAGTCCCAATTTCAGTGCTTGTGATTGGTCTGTTCATATTTTCTATTTTTGTCCTGGTTCAGTCTTGGCAGGTTGTGCATTTCTAAGAATTTGTCCATTTCTTCCAGGTTGTCCATTTTATTGGCATATAGTTGCTTGTAGTAATCTCTCATGATCCTTTGTATTTCTGCAGTGTCAGTTGTTACTTCTCCTTTTTCATTTCTAATTCTATTGATTTGAGTCTTCTCCCTTTTTTTCTTGATGAGTCTGGATAATGGTTTATCAATTGTGTTTATCTTCTCAGAGAACCAGCTTTTAGTTTTATTGATCTTTGCTATCATTTCCTTCATTTCTTTTTCATTTATTTCTGATCTGATCTTTATCATTTCTTTCCTTCTGCTAACTTTGGGGTTTTTTTGTTCTTCTTTCTCTAATTGCTTTAGGTGTAAGGTTAGGTAGTTTATTTGAGATGTTTCTTGTTTCTTAAGGTAGGATTGTATTCCTATAAACTTCCCTCTTAGAACTGCTTTTGCGGCATCCCATAGGGTTTGTGTCGTCGTGTTTTCATTGTCATTTATTTCTATGTATTTTTTTATTTCCTCTTTGATTTCTTCAATGATCTCTTGGTTATTTAGTAGTGTAGTGTTTAGTCTCCATGTGTTTGTATTTTCCACAGATTTTTTCCTGTAATTGATATCTAGTCTCATTGCATTGTTGTTGGAAAAGACACTTGATACGATTTCAATTTTCTTAAATTTACCAAGGCTTGATTTGTGACCCAAGATATGATCTATCCTGTAGAATGTTCCATAAGCACTTGAGAAGAAAGTGTATTCTGTTGTTTTTGGATGGAATGTCCTATAAATATCAATTAAGTCTACCTTGTTTAATGTATCATTTAAAGCTTGTGTTTCCTTATTTATTTTCATTTTGGATGATCTGTCCATTGGTGAAAGTGGGGTGTTGAAGTACCCTACTCTGATTGTGTTAGTGTTGATTTCCCCTTTTATGGCTGGTAGTATTTGCCTTATGTATTGAGGTGTTCCTATGTTGGGTGCATAAATATTTACAATTGTTATATTTTCTTCTTGGATTGATCCCTTGATCATTATGTAGTGTCCTTCTTTGTCTCTTGTAATAGTCTTTGTTTTAAAGTGTATTTTGTCTGATATGAGAATTGCTACTCCAGCTTTCTTTTGATTTCCATTTGCATGGAATATCTTTTTCCACCCCCTCACTTTCAGTCTGTATGTGTCCCTAGGTCTGAAGTAGGTCTCTTGTAGACAGCATATATATGGGTCTTGTTTTTGTATCCATTCAGCCAGTCTATGTCTTTTGGTCGGAGCGTTTAATCTATTTACATTTAAGGTAATTATTGATATGTATGTTCCTATTACCATCTTCTTAATTGTTTTGGGTTTGTTATTGTAGGTCTTTTCCTTTTCTCGTGTTTCCTGCCTAGAGAAGTTCCTTTAGCATTTGTTGTAAAGCTGGTTTGGTGCTGCCGAATTGTCTTAGCTTTTGCTTGTCTGTAAAGTTTTTAATTTCTCTGTTGAACCTGAATGAGATCCTTGCTGGGTAGAGAAATCTTGGTTGTAGGTTTTTCTCCTTCATCACTTTAAATATGTCCTTCCACTCCCTTCTGGCTTGCAGAGTTTCTGCTGAAAGATCAGCCGTTAACGTTATGGGGATTTCCTTGTGTGTTAGTTGTTATTTTTCCCTTGCTGCTTTTAACATTTTTTCTTTGTATTTAATTTTTGATAGGTTGATTAATATGTGTCATGGCGTGTTTCTCCTTGGATTTATCCTGTATGGGACTCTCCGTGCTTCCTGGAATTGAATAACTATTTCCTTTCCCATATTAGGGAAGTTTTCAACTATAATCTCTTCAAATATTTTCTCAGTCCCTTTCTTTTTCTCTTCTTCTTTTGGGACCCCTATAATTCCTATGTTGGTGTGTTTAATGTTGTCCCAGAGGTCTCTGAGACTGTCCTCAATTCTTTTCATTCTTTTTTCTTTATTCTGCTCTGCAGTAGTTATTTCCACTATTTTATCTTCCAGGTCACTTATCCGTTCTTCTGCCTTAGTTATTCTGCTATTGATCCCTTCTAGAGAATTTTTAATTTATTTATTGTGTTGTTCATCACTGTTTGTTTGCTCTTTAGTTCTTCTAGGTTCATGTTAAACGATTCTTGTATTTTCTACCTTCTATTTCCAAGATTTTGGATCATCTTTACTATCATTATTCTGAATTCTTTTTCAGGTAGGGTGCCTATTTCCTCTTCATTTGTTAGTTCTGGTGGGGTTTTGCATTGCTCCTTTATCTGCTGTGTGTCTCTGTCTCCTCATTTTGCTTAACTTACTGTGTTTGGGGTCTCCTTTTTGCAGGCTGCAGGTTCTTAGTTCCTTTTGTTTTTGGTGTCTGTTCCCAGTGTCTAAGGTTGATTCAGTGGGTTGTGTAGGCTTCCTGGTGGAGGGGACTAGTGCCTGTGTTCTGGTGGATGAGGCTGGATCTTGTCTTTCTGGTGGGCAGGTCCACGTCTGGTAGTGTGTTTTGGGGTGTCTGTGGCCTTATTATGATTTTAGGCAGCCTCTCTGCTAATGGATGGGGCTGTGTTCATGGCTTGCTAGTTGTTTGGCATAGGGTGTCCAGCACTGTAGCTTGCTGGTTGTTGAGTGGAGCTGGGTCTTGGCGTTGAGATGGAGATCTTTGGGAGATTTTTGCCGTTTGATATTATGTAGAGCTGGGAGGTCTCTTGTGTACCAGTGTCCTGAACTTGGCTCTCCCACCTCAGAGGCACAGCCCTGATGCCTGGCTGGAGCACAAAGAGCCTGTTATCCACATGGCTCAGAATAAAAGGGAGAAAAAAAGAAAGAAAGAAAGAGGAAGATAAAATAAAATAAAGTAAAATAAAATAAAATAAAGTTATTAAAATATAAACGAAAAAATAATTAGTAAGAAAAATTTTTTGAAAAGTAATAAAAAAAAACATAAAAAAACAGACAGACAGAACCCTAAGACAAGTGGTAAAAGCAAAACTATACAGACTAAATCACAGACAGAGGCATATGCATACACACTCAGAAAAAATGGGAAAAAAAAATATATATCATTGCTCCCAAAGTCCACCTCCTCTATTTGGGTTGATTCGTTTTCTATTCATGTATTCCACAGATGCAGGGTACATCAAGTTGATTGTGGGGATTTAATCCACTGCTCCTGAGGCTGCATGGAGAGATTTCCCTTTCTCTTCTTTGTTCGCACAGCTCCCGGGGTTCAGCTTTGGATTTGGCCCCGCCTCTGCGTGTAGGTCTCCTGAGGGTATCTGTTCTTCGCTCAGACAGGATGGGGTTAAAGGAGCAACTGATTCGGGGGCTCTGGCTCACTCAGGCCAAGGGAGGGGAGGGAGGGGTACAGATGCGGGGTGAGCCTGTGGCGGCAGAGGTCGGCGTGACGTTGCACCAGCCTGATGCGTGCCGTGTGTTCTCCCGGGGAAGTTGTCCCTGGATCATGGGACCCTGGCAGTGGCGGGCTGCACAGGCTCCCGGGAGGGGAGGTGTGGAGAGTGACCTGTGCTTGCACACAGGCTTCTTGGTGGCGGCAGCAGCAGCCTTAGCATTTCGTGCCCGTCTCTGATGTCCGAGCTGATAGTCGCAGGTCGCACCCGTCTCTGGAGCTCGTTTAGGCGGTGCTCTGAATCCCCTCTCCTCGCGCACCCTGAAACAATGGTCTCTTGCCTCTTCGGCAGCTCCAGACTTTTTCCCGGACTCCCTCCCGGCCAGCTGTGGTGCACTAGCACCCTTCAGGCTGTGTTCACGCCGCCAACCACAGTCCTCTCCCTGGGATCCGACCTCCGAAGCCCGAGCCTCAGCTCCCAGCCCCCGCCAGCCCCGGTGGGTGAGCAGACAAGCCTCTCGGGCTGGTGAGTGCTGGTCGGCACCGAGCCTCTGTGCGGGAATCTCTCCGCTTTGCCCTCCGCACCCCTGTTGCTGCGCTCTCCTCCGTGGCTCCGAAGCTTCCCCCCTCTGCCACCCGCAGTCTCCGCCCTCGAAGGGGCTTCCTAGTGTGTGGAAACCTTTCCTCCCTCACAGCTCCCTCCCAGTGGTGCAGGTCCTGTCCCAATTCTTTTGTCTCTGTTTTTTCTTTTTTCTTTTGCCCTACCCAGGTACGTGGGGAGTTCCTTGCCTTTTGGGAGGTCTGAGGTCTTCTGCCAGCGTTCAGTAGGTGTTCTGTAGGAGTTGTTCCACATTTAGATGTATTTCTGATGTATTTGTGGGGAGGAAGGTGATCTCCGCATCTTACTCTTCTGCCATCTTGAAGCTCCTTCCCAATGATTTTTTATTGAATATAGTGGTCACAAATGAGATTTAATAATGTTATTCCTGTCTTGAAATTCCATTACCCAGGATTGTGCTAAAGAGCTTTTGTGAGTCACTTGGATTCACCAGCTGCACTTTTGATTTTGAATTACTGTGCTGCCTTGGATCCAAGAAGATACCCGCTATTCTTCTTGTCTTTAGCATGTGACATCCTTTTTAGTTTGTTTTAAAGTGAAGGATGGTAAACTGGGTTGGGAATCAAGAGATAACCAAGAGATAAATATAATCAAGAGATAAATATTTGGATTACGTTTCTACCACAAGGGTTTGAGTGACCTGTGATTTAGTTAGGCTGGGATATGATGGTAATTCACTGAAAAAATGCCATACCATTCATCACTGTGTCATTCAGAGATATCAGCCTTCAGGAGTTATCATTCCTTTGCTACTCACAAGCAAACAAAACAAAATATACTCAAGGCCCATCTCAAGTATAGTTGGGAATCCTAGTATCTCTGTAAGGGGGGGCCAGGGAACTAAACTGTTCCTAGCATGTCTTCCTGTGGTTTCTTCCCGCTTATGCTAAATTGTTTGCTGCCCTCCCTCTGACCTCCTGGTCTGTTTTTTCCCTTCTGTTTTTTCATCAATTCCATATATGGAAGACAGTTTTGCCTTCAATTTTTCACCACATTTATCTAAGACAGTGTGTCTAAGAGACTTTTACTGAAAATCTAGAGATAGAGAGTATGGGTGGGGTGCATGCATGTCATGGGCTGAATTGTGCACCCCCAAATTCATATGTTGAAGTCCTAACCTCCAGTACCTCAGAAGGTGACTGTATTTGAAGATAAGGTTTTTAAAGAGATAATTAAATTTAAAGGAGGTCAAAAGGGGTGGTCCTAAGCCAACATGACTTTTGTCCTTATGAGAAGAGAAGATTAGACACAGACATATACAGAAGAAAAGACCACATGCATGAGGACACAGGGAGAAGAAGATGACCATCTACCAAGGAGATGGTCTATCAGCCAAGGAGAGAGTACTCAGAAGAAACCAACGCTGTCGACACAGCGATCTGAGACTTTGAGCCTCCAGAATTGTGAGAAAATCCTGTTGTTTGAGTCACCCAGTCTGTGGTGACTTGTTATGGCAGCTCTCGAAAAATGAATCCTGGGGGCTATTTCAGAGCAGAGCACTGCACAGGAAACAATTTACAATTGAATAGTAAACATCTTTACTTCAAAGATGTCTTGGCTTCCCTCTTATCTTTCTCTGCTTTTACCTCTGAGGAGGAACTGACCTTTGTCAAGGAGAAATGGACGTCTTAGGGAAGCACACGGCAAGGGGGGGTTCCTGGGGGGCAGAGAGGCCTGGCAATTCCTGCTGGGCTCCACTACTTCCCAGCTGTAGGGTTTGGTGTAGGTTACTGAACCTCTTCATTCATAAGTGTACTTACCTGTAAATTGGAGGTTTGGCACTTACCTTTCCGCAGTTGTTTTGATGATTAAATAAAACAGTGCATGTAAAGCACTTAGCAGAGTGCTGAGCTCAACAAATACAAGCTGTTATTATGTCGCCATCCCACCAAGTGGTGCATAAGTGGGTGTAGCAAAAGGATGATAAATTGATCCAGGTGCCCAACCAGCCTGTGTATAAATACTAAACAAGGTCACATTTACTTTGATGTACAAATGGACCAGGCAGGCCTTTCTCTTTGAATTAGTGCATCTCTTCTTTTACAAGCTCTGCTGTCTTTCTACTCGGGGCTCTGGTTCAGGCACCAGCAGGTTCTTTGAAGGCCTGACAGTAGCAGAGCGGGCTGAGACAAGGGAGCCACTGAACAGCTGTCTTGCTTGGCCTGTGGTACAGCTCAAGATGTCTTTTTGGCTCACAGAAGGTCCAGCCTAGGTCACAGGGTAGGAGAACCGAGAGTTCAGAGCAGAAATCTTAGTTAATAATAATGTCTGTGTGTATGTGCATATTTCTTGGGTACCTGGTGTGGCTATAAATTGCAGGATAGGATTTAAGAATACAGAGAACTGACCCTTTACCACAACCAATATAATGTTGTTGTTGAGGCATAGGTAGAAACAGCCTATGCTAACCTGCTGGCATCAGCTCATTGCGAGATAGACCAGTCTGCACCATTGCCATCCCCATGGCTGGGGATGAGCCCCATTTATAACTCAGAAATAATGAGTGAAACTATCTGTAAGGAGCCAGCAGCCCAAGTGCTCCCCAAAGATGTTCAATCCCAGAGAGATGGCATTTCAGGCACACAGGGCAAGGGCAGTCCTGAGTGACACCAGTGTATGGCCATCAGGGATGTTAAGTTGTGCAATAGCGTCTGTACATTCTGCCATCGAATCTTGATTTCATCTCCTTGGAAAGCTTTCCCTTTTATGTGTAGTTAATAAAAGGCATTGAGGAGATAGCACTGTTCAGGGCTTGACTTTTTGTCTAATGTGAATCCTTACAATTTCTCACACAGAGCTTTTAGGGGGTAGTTATTAGTTACACACATTACGGATTATACAATCAAAGTCCCTGAATTCCTCTAAATTATCCCATAATTTGATCACAGAGTAACCCAGTTAACAAGGCAGAAATAACTTTTAAATGATGTCTAATTACCACCCTAACCGCCAGATGTCAGTTTTTAAATGCAGGTCACTGATCAAAAGGCATTTTTCACAATTGTAGGGGAGGGAAGAGTGGCCGGTGAAGGAGTTCAGCAGTCGTGGTCCGTGGCTTCCTGGGGAGTGTGTTTGGGGATTAGAGTGGAGCGGCGGGAATGTCATTTCCATTTGAACAATGCTGCCTAGTGATGGAGTTTGTGTCTGTGTCCTGCATATCATTGTCAGACTGTAGGGTGACCCTGATCTGTATATGCATGGGCCCCAGAAACTATCATAAGGCCTCCAAACATATGCTGAGTTGAGTATCCGGGGGCGGTGCTGTTTTGTAGGTGACAGAGGTGGACACACAGTGCCTGTGGCGGGGAGGTTGGGAGAGGTCTGTGAAGCATCTCCCTTGTCGTCTCTCTCTAAGCGGCACCATCACACAGAGCAGCAAGCAGCCCAGGCACTGCGTAACTTTTCAGTAGAGCACCTCAATCCAATTTCAAGATAAAAGCCTCCAAGCTGCCTCGGTGTTATTTTTTTCTCAAGTATGTCCAGACATTAACATATTGGTGGCTCATGAGCAATGCCATCATTTTCAGTGTCATAATTCTGTTTAATAACTAGGTAACGTAAAATGTGAAACTCTGCATCTTCTTCCAACCAAAGGTGGTCTCTCTATGGGATCAGGGAAGCTGTTGTAGGAAAGAAGATGTAGCCTTGTCACAGACGTTCCTGTTTTTCTGAATGGGCCCTCATACATAAATTGACATAAATTGAGCCATCAGGCTCTGGACGTGATGTGGAGCACCTGCATTTCAAAGAGGCAGAGAAGTGTGGTAAAGGCAGAGGCATGTGGTCTGTGAAGTTGTAGGAACTTGTGTTCTAATCACAGATTTACTACTTTTTATTTTTTTTTATGCTTTGGGCAAGATAGGTTGAGGATAAGATGTGGATTATGATACCTCTTTCCTAGAGTTCTTATGAAGATTATATGAAGTAGTGTAAGTGACGTGCTGGCACTTGGTAGGTCACAGTAACCTGCAGCTGTCACAAGCATCAAGCATCGTTATCAGCGTCGTCCGTCATCATGACCATCTTGTTTGCTCGTAGTTTCATAAACATATGAACTCAATTCCTGGCCTGCAGTGCTTGCTTACCCCCTTTCCCCATTCTCTTTGATCTTTTAAATCATACCTGGCTTGACTCTAACTTTCCCCCTTCCCCTCACTCTTCCTGCCCAGGACACTCCTCTGTTCCACCCTGGGCTAACTTTGCTAGTGTTTGCTGCCCTGTTTTCTAACTTCTTTTTGTATTTGCCTTTTCTCCC
This sequence comes from Balaenoptera borealis, assembly GCF_965194805.1. Classification (NCBI taxonomy): domain Eukaryota; kingdom Metazoa; phylum Chordata; class Mammalia; order Artiodactyla; family Balaenopteridae; genus Balaenoptera; species Balaenoptera borealis. Next base: position 89,976,846 of record NC_138862.1, read on the forward strand.
CAGTGAAGGTTCTGGAAAGCAGGAACTTGCCTCACCCTTGTGTTTGTCTTATCAATTCTATGCCGAGTAGAGCCCATACAATAAGAGGTCAGTACTTACTTGAATGATGAATAAAACAGTGTGTGCAAATTGTTAAGTATATTCACTTGGTGATGTGGGTGGATCAGGATTCAAACGCATAGAATGAAGAAATTGGGAAAGACCTCTGAACTCATCTAGTCCATCTTTTATTTAATAGGTGGGGGAACGGAGACCCAGAGGAGCAACCGACGCTAGTATTCAGAGTTGTAACTTAAGTGTGTCCCTTTGCTTGAACTGTATCATGTTCAGTAAAAGTTCACAGAACATTTATGTCCTAATAGACCTAAAGATGAAACTTTGCTATGGAAGCATATTGGGTTCTTTGTATGTGGACTGCCGGAAAGTGTCCCCGTAAAATTATTTCAAGGATTAAAAAAAAGTGATGAACAATTCATCATATTGATCTTTGTTTTCACAGCCCAGACCACTACGTCTCTGTGTTCTCACGAGAGTGGGGACTTTGAGCTTCCTGCCCTGCCTCCACCCTTTCCCTTTTTCTTTTTTAATGAACCTGAGTTGTGTGCAGGTCTACTCTCCTCCTTCATACAGCCCATGGGACTCAGTGGAAGCTGACCCCATTCGGCCCCAGGGACATATCATGATTGATCTAAGCCTCCAAACCAATCAGATTAATCTTAGAGGCAGCCAGTTCAAGAATGGATACATTTTAGTATCTTGACCAACGAGCCAAGAGAAATGGTTTGTCAGGGCTTTATGGGAAAATCCTTTACCTGCCCTAGGATCCTCCTGAGAACCATTCTTTTTCCCAATGAATGTGAATAGCATGCATTATGGCCCAGATATCTACTGGAAACATATTCTAAGACCCCAAGAGTAACCAGCTTTGGGATAAAATAACATTGTGGACAGCAGAGCAAGGCATGAAAAGAACATGGGTTTTTTTTTTAAAAAAATTTATTTATTTACTTATTTGGTTGCACTGGGGTCTTAGTTGTGGCACGTGTTCTCCTTAGTTGTGGCTCTTCATGATAACTGTCCAGCTGCAAATCAGCAACAACATTAACTCTGGACTTCATGTTACATAAGACAAAGTTCCTTGATGTTTTAAGTCCATTTCAGTGGGTGTTCTGTTGCATGCCTAGCATTCTAACAGAAGCATTCATGGGTAAGTGTGTCCCTGCAAGTACAGAATGGTTTCCTGTCAGGTAACAAGGTATTATGTCAGCTGTAATACAAATTAAAACACTTGCAAAACCCTCCAGTGAGTTTTGAACTATTTAAGTGCTTCAGAGTACTGTTAGAGATTTCCAGAACAGTAACTTCTTAAATATCACACTGCAACTAACAGCTCTGAAAGTCTATGACTTCTGAATGCTAAAGTTTACTGGACACCGGTTTGGAACCAGCACTTGATGGAAGTGGAGAATTTTGTAGGCTGGGAGTTGATGGCAAGGATGATAGAGAAGGAAGAGCTCTTAACATGCTTAAGGTCTTTATTAAATTGCCGAGAACCCCTCACTTGAGTTTTAGAACTTACTAATAATGGTCATAATATTAATTATTATGCACTTACTCTGTGCCAACTACTTTATAAACATTTATTTGCCCATTTAGTTGGTCTAACTACCTTGGTGTTATTATCTTTATTTAATAGATCAGCAAACTGAGGCTCAGAGAAATTAAGAAATATGACAAAAGTCCAATGGAAGATAGAAAAGAGAACCACAGTTTCAACTTATGTTCGTTTGTTTTTAGAACTTAGTTTATTAGCCGGTGCACTAAAAAAAACAAGTGCACAAACGTGTGTGTGTGTGTGTGTGTAATGCTTACACAATGTAAAATGTAATGACAAAAGCTGAAACTTCTTGTGTGATTTCCTTACAAAAATATTAACATCTAGTGAGGCAAACTGTACACCTAACAAAACTGGTGCATTTTGGCTCTAGGGGAAAAATGCTGTCAGTGAGATTGCAAAAATGAAGTCCGTGGCTCTTGGTGGGATGGTGCAATATTTAATGCTTGCCAGTAGGTGGCATTCATGCCCTATAAACATTAGAGACAGGACCCTGATTGGCACTTCCAGCTTACAAAGAGACTTTAGTTCTTTGATTTTATAATGCTAGAGCTTCCTATGCTGTCTAATTATCTCTGTTGAACGGGTTGGGTATATGAAAGACTTAATCAGTGCAATTTGAAATACAGGTAATGTGGCTGTGTAATTTTCAGTGACAATTTATACAACTTTTATTTTAACGTAGTCCTTAAAGTACAGCACATCTCGTTGAAGCCTATGGATTATATTTATATTCATGACAAACAATCCACTGCATGATGAAAATAGGATTATGCAAGTACAGCGTTTCCCTAAATTATATGGTCAGAACACACTTAGAGTCGAAAATCTAATAAAGGTTTTCACAGTGGAAAATGCAATTGAAAAATAAAACCCATTCCTAGAAATTGATATGCCACTTAATCAAGCTTGCAAAGTTGTTCTGATAACCTGCTCGGAATCTTTGCTATTTTAAAGGAAGGTGAACATTGCAATCTGCTGGATTTAGAAAGAAAAGACATGCACATTTTGAGCTTTGTTGAAAGACCTTTGGTATTATCCTTACCATCATCCTTGTCATTTTTCTTTCGAAATTAGGTCGAGGGGTTAAAACAGGTAGATTTGTAGCACAGGGGCATCATTTGGTCTTTTCAAGCCACACTGCTTTTTGCAGTAAGTGATTGAGCCCCAGTGTTGGATGAAACCTGAGATGGAGAAGTGAAGGGAATGTTAAAGGAGGTGTCTATCCTGCTGCTTTGCTAGCGTTGTTTAAAGGCGCAGACACTGGGCCTTCGAATGCTTCCTTCTCACTTGCTGTTATACTTTCTAGTCTGTAGCCTTCTGCATTTGCTGAGAATGTTATTTGCTTTCTGTCAGATTTATTGTTTGAATTGCAAGGAAACATCTTATTTTAAAAGCCTCAAACCCCTTTTGTTGCATTGTTAAGAAGCTATCCGTCAATTAGTATTCACAAAAGACATCTTGCAGCAGCCAGTGAATGTGTGACTCAGTTGCTTTTGTGCTGAAGACCTGAGGATGCTAGTGCTGTCTCTTCTACATCTAATCTGGAAATAATTGTGTTTTAGGAAGTTGCTAGATTTTTTTTTTTTAAAGGAAATACCAACCTCTTATGTGTTTCAAGTGCTAACCTAGCATTATGCTATTATATTACTCTGAAATTACTGTGGATATATTTATTTTTGTTTACTTTCTTTCCCTCTCTGGGGTGTGTGCCTATTAATCTCAGTAATAATAAAATGGCGTCTTCTTGAATTAAATTTCATTTAGGAAGTTAAAACCTGTCCTTTACCGTTTTTCTTGGAGGCTAGCAGGAGAGTATAAGGAAGTTTTCAATCCCGAGAGGGACTCCGTCTCTTTTCTCAGATCCTTTCTGTGAAGTTGGCCACTCATCTGTCTGTAGTTCTGGTTCTTTCTTAAGCTGGATTTAGTCCAGTTGTTCACTATGCCAAATTCGTCTAAACAAAATCATGTCTGATGCCTTCCACTTCTACCCTAACTAAGCCTTAGAATTAAAAAAAAAATCCAGAATTTGTTCCTGATAGACTTTTAAAAACCTCATAATTTTTCTTTTGCTGCAAAACAAAAGGAAAAAAAAAATAAACAACTGAACTAGTAATAACAACCTGTCTTGAGCTGGGATAAGATGGGAGATGAACTAAAGCTGGCCAAAATGTCTATATAAAAACAAAAAATCTTCCTTTGATTTTGGCTTAGTGATTGTCCGGAAGGTGTTAACCTAATGATACTTGGGTAAGAAATCTCAGAGCATATGAGGACTGTCAATTTAGAATTCTTTGCATAAGTCAATTCAGGGCTGTTCCTGGGACTCTGTTCGCAAATGCCAGGGAGAGATTTCCTCCAAAATGTCTCGGTAAAAAGTGGATCAGGGTGGGAGAGCCTTTGATAGAGCAGAAGCCAAGAAATTAAAGTCACTTGTGCGATGTGGCATTTCAACAGAGTGACAGCCAAAGAGCATAGTTTCTACTCCCTGCCTTTACTAAATGTATCTTTCTTGGAATGCTAAGGTGGAGGAAAAAAATCAGCATTGTTTATAGCTGGAAAGAAAACCTTTTATGAAACCATGGAAAAGTGGGGACACAGTGCAGCTTTCTGAAGTGTCTGAGGAAAAACGGCACGGCTCACTGCTTCTAAATTAGATCACAAATTTTCTGGCTGATGGCAGCATCTTAGTGCTCACCCTAAAGGCAAAGATCTGAACAAATTACATTTTAATATCTTAGGTTCATTTATCCCTGCTGAGATCACACAGAAGCAAAGAAATACACATACATGGAAATCCAATAGGCCCGAGGGGCTTGGCAGCAGTGCTGGAGAGAGGGTAACAGTGAAAGTGATACGAAACCTCTCTGTTTCTGCAGCAGGTGATATACTGCACCTTACACGTGTCATCGCTCCGATAGAGCACACCCCTCTTGGGTAAAAAGGGGCATGCTGGATTTAAGAGCTAAACTTTGCTTATTGAAATGTTCATGTAGTTAAGTGCTTCAACCCTCACTTCTCCCCCCTATACATATGAGAGATGCTAATGTTGACCTAAAACTCAAATAAAATGTTTTTGTGAGAGTATAATGACTTTGGAGGATAAACGCAGGAAAAGGTAACATAAGATGTGACCAGATTGGAGAAGACTTTGGGCTGGGCTAAGGCATTCCATCTTCATTCAACAGATCTTGGGAACCACAGTATATCTTTCAGAGTGGAAACGATTACTATGGAAGAGGCAAGTATTTTACGTGTGGATGGTGAAATGGAGGCAGATCATTTAGGATACTTTTGTAATGCTTGGGGTTAAGAGAACTGTGACCTAAAAGAAGGATGACAAAGGGAGGAATGGAGATAAGAAAATTGAAGAAAGGGCAATCATGAATTGGCAGGCTTGACAGCTGCTTGGTTACAGCAACCAAAGAGAGAGAGCTTTTGAGCCTGGATCACTCTCCGACTGGTGGTGCTACCGATAGAAATAGGAGTGGAAACAGGTTTGGGAACCAGACGAGTATTCCATTTTCAATATGGAACGGGAGGGACGTCTGGGAGAGCCATATGGAATTGTATATGAAGACAGTGAAAATGTGGAACCAGGAATGAATGAAGGCCTGACCTGGAGTTGTTTGGGGAGGGGAGAGTTAGGGCATAAGAAGCACATTTTCTTGGAAAGTTTATGCTTCATCTAAAAATTCATTTTAATTTTGCATTTTATTCTTCGATATATATGTTTTTTTCCTTTAACACTGCTTTACAACCGAGCTTGACAAAATAGTTAAATGAAAAAAATCTTAAGTGTACAGATTGATATTTATATTTGTTTTTAACATGAGAATAGGTTTTAATATTAGTTACAATCAAGAAGCATCAATACTTCTGGGTATTGGCCTGTACTCTACCATGGACCCCAAGGAGTATGTAAATGAGCATTTGACTTCAGTGGTCGCTTTCAGTAACGGAAGAGATTGTCAAAGGAGAGAAAAGAGAAAGGAGGCTAAAGGGCTATAGCGACACTTTGGGGACAAATCTGTACCTAAGAGAAAGAGGAAGATAAGCCCAAGAGGTTGATGAGAAAATTCAGAGAATTTGTGTTGCTGGCACTGTGGGGAGGAGGAGATTAAAACATGAATGGTCAGCTCAGCCAGATGTTCCAGAGAAAGCTTCAAGAATGAAGAAAGAATCTTTAGATCAGAAGGGGAGGTTGAGGGAAGAGAAATTCCAGCAGAGCAAAGAGAGTGGAAATCAGATGTCAAGGTTAAGGAGTAAGTGCATTAGTGAAGAAGTAGAGGAAGGTGAGTTTAGAATGAAAAGACTTGCATGTTTGCAGGCTGATGAGAACAAAGCAGTTTCCAAGGAAGGATAGAAGATACAAGCGAGACAGAGGAGAACTTCGTCTGGGGGAGGCAGGAAAAGGGGGTGGGTAGAAGGAAAGACTTAAGCCCAGATAAATCCACAGATGCTAGATCCTGTTTCTCTCCTCTATGTCTAGCAGAACTACAAGGAATTTAGTGGTTAAGAAAAGAATCCTGTTTTGTAAAGTCATGACAGATCTAGGTTATACAAAAGGCAGCGTTTATTCGTGTTGGGAAATGAGCTGTGGGGAATCCAGTCTGCTCAGATGGTCTTGTTGCATGCTGATGGAGGAGCAAAGCATTCCAGAAGCTCCCTCCTTGCCAATCTGGGGTTACTGGAATGTGTCTGCTGTGATACAGTGACCAGCTCTGCCTCGTTTCTCTCATCCAGTGGATTATTCTAGGCCATGGAAGCATGCATTTTAATGATTGCTGGCCTTGCTGGGAGATGTTCTCTAACATCCTTGGGCTTAAGAACTATCGTGGAAAGCATGGATTAGGTTGGCATTTGACTTTGCTGAGGTGCCAGGATTGCAGGATGCATATCCTGTTCCTGGAGAAAACGATAAACCTACCTGCCAGGTTTGCTAACTATGCACAAAACATTCTTAAATCCGCTAGAGGTTGGGCATACATTTCTTTTGCCAGTATGGCCATAGCGGCATGTATACTTCTTTTCCAAGCTGAGGAAAATGAGCAGACTTTACCCAGTTCCCTAGAGGGACGGCTCTGCCCATCAGCTTGCTACTCTTACTTGTACCTCTCATCAGACGTCAGTGTTAATTACGACTGATTAAGATGAGCTGGATTTGTGGACAGAATATCTAATGTAGCTAATCAACTCCAATTTTTTTTCCAAGTTAATTTTGTAAATGTATTCCAACTGAAGCACCATGGGGTAAGAACCTTTCTTGTTGCAGCTCTTGATCTATCAAAAATAGAAAAAGGAGATAGACTGTTGTATTGTACCTCCCTTAAACTGCTTAGGCTTGTGCCTGAGAAAAGCAAAGAAAGGAATTTCTGGGGGAACAGACCAATCTTCAGAGTTGTATGTGAGGTCTTTGCTGTGTACGTATCAATGAACGCAATTGTTCTCAGATGCCATCTATCCTGGGATTGATTACTCAAGAATTCCTTATTTGCAGCAGTGGAGTTTATGGAAGGTCACTTAGTGTCATGTCTGAAAATGTAAACTCAAATCCATTTCACTTGGGTGAACTAGCAACATCTCCTTGTGTTAAACGGAGGTATGTCAAAACGCTGCAATATTGATGTTGACACTTTTGAACTAATAGTGACATTTCGATATCCATGAAACCAGAGCTGTAAACTTCAACAATAAGTAGCTTCCCTTAGCAAGTGTAAATATTCTGATCTGACAAAGTAATAGAAAATTAGTTTAAATCTAATCTCTTAAAAAAAATCCTCGCCAAAGTCACCTTAATACTTTTCTTAGAGATGTGTTTTCCATTTTCTCAATTCCATCTCCCCACCCCAAGGTGCTATTTGAGTATGCTCTCCCCTTGGCCATTCTAGGATTTGAGTGTGAAGTTTTGTGTGTGTGTTTTTTAGGGTTTTTTTTCCTTTGGTCAACTTAAATGCCATATTCTAGTTTTCAGTGGCAGGAGATTTGATTTATATTAAACATAATTTAAAGAACATTCAAGGCATTATTTACATGGTATTTCGTTTCTCCAAATTAAACTTAATCACTTAAAATGGTTCCTATTGTATGTATACATTTCTGGATAAGTGTTCTCATATACAGAAACCCAACCTCATGATCTCAAAGGTTATCATTAAAATGCTTATTTCATATATATCCACAGGGGATATAGAAAGACCAAGGATTTCCATAGTTAAACTTCAGAGGTTTGACTGAAGTCGGTAAGAAGGCTATGAAATATGTGAATTTAACCTTTGCCTATTACCATGTAAATCATTTAGTTTCAAAATGTTTGCTCTGGAATGAGTGAAAGTTTGTATTTTCTTCTTGTCAAAATGCCTGTGAACTGGGAGTGAAACAGTGATGTTTGTAAATGTCAACTTTAATGCCTGTCTGCTGGATCCCAGGCAGCTGCTTTTATATGTTTAAAAAGTTTGAAACCTCTGGATGTAGTTTAAGTATGAGCAGTATGTAAACGTGGTTTTTCAAAAAAATTTTGAGTGTATAGTGACCAAATGTGAAAATCAATGTCATTCCTGCTCTACTTACCACCAGAAAGCAGGTAAAATGAGAAAATTATGCCCTTTATTTTGCCATAAAACCACTTCAAAATAAGTGTCATTGCTGAGGTATTTTCTTCCAGCACTATCTTATGTCTTTTCCCCAATGAAACGTGTTCATTCCTATGTTTACAGCACGACATTTGAGATGTAATTTCTTCCAGGAAACTTAGAAGCTTTGGGTTATGGTTGTGATCTCATTAGGAACCCCTTCTACCCAATAATTGCTGTTGGTTTCACATGGTAAATATAAGTTACTGCTCTCAAAACAGCAGATGACAGACGAATGGTTAAAATTCTTGCCACAGTGCCGCCTACTCCTCCAGGAAAGAATTCTTAATATGCTTTGCATATAGTTGACTTCACTAAAACTCTCATTAGGGGGATACATTTTATAAGTGTGGGAGAAATGAAATGACTAGATTCAGTTTTAATATAGTAAAAATAAGTTTTTGAGTGTTTACTCTCTGCTAGAGGCCGTTCTGGGTACTTTCCATGTGTTATCCCATTTGGTCCTCAGGAAAGCCCAACACAGGAGCTATCTTTGTTCTTCCCCTTGCACAGATGACTCCACTGAGGTATTCCTTCCGAAAGTTTGATTTCATACCGAGTGAATACAAACGAATTCAAAGATATCCTGAAAGTTGGCTGAGTTAAAGATTCTGCTTAAGCTTCATCTTTCCCCTTAGCTACAGTAGGGATTCTTTCAGCCTGAACTCCAGGTTCCCAGAAGATAATAAATAGCCTGTCCCATCACTAGGAGAGGGAGGATAGGAAAGATGTGACTGATGGTTCCTGCCTGCCAAGAGGCAGGGGGCTAGTGTGTCCTCTGTGGGTGGGTTAGAGTTACTGGAGGTTTCCGCAGGGAGGTTGTAGGATTGTAAGGTTACACCCATACTCGCTATTAGCTCCCATCCTTTGAGAGGTGCTACCTGGGGCAATTGCAGCTTCAAATGCATAGCAGACTACCAGCTTTAAGCCCCTCTGATATAAAATTTTGCAGCCCCCATCTGCCTGGGGGTCTTGAGAGCAGGGGTGTTGTTCAGCCTTTGGCTGGATATGGACAGCATGTGTAGTAGGTGTGAGCTGATGGGAACCAGCAGAGAAGAATGGTGGCAGGGTTCAAGGATGCTGCCTGAAGGCTACAACTCTGGCAACGTGTGCAGGATGGAGAGGAGGAAGGATAAGGGCAAGTAAGGATTTGCCACCAGGGCAACAAAGGCCAGACAGGGAGTAAATTCCGGAGGGGGGAGGGGCCCGATTTTTCAGCAATGTACAAAAAACAACTAAAAGCAAAATAGAAACACCGTCCAAGCTACCCCTGTTCACAGAGGATTGATCTTTCTGTCTGAGAAGAGATCAGTGGTCAAAGCTAAAATCACACTTGTTTTATTTAACGGAAGGATTCTATTTTTTAGAATAATTAGTTCAGTTAATAATTTAGCAATCACAATAAATTTTCTTTTGGGGTTTTAAGTTGTGATTAAAAACCAGAGCTATCTATTTTTAATCACATCAGATTTACCTGAATCTGACCAATGACTTTTTGATTATTGGACCAGTGTCTGACCTGGGAGGAACTTTCCCCAATGCTGTGTCCCTGATCTTCGACCTTCCTGGAAAAGAGGAAAGGAGGCCCTGAAAAAAAAAAAGTAAAACAAAGCCAGAGACTTGGGTTATTTTCTATTATTGAATGTGGAGGAGGGCTGCGAATCACTGAGACAAGATTATATTCCATTTGCATGAGTGGGGGCAGAGAAATTTGCTGGAGGTGTTTGTTTAACGTAGCTGTTAGAGTCTTTGGCTTGCACTACTTAATAGCATAGCTGTCACTTTGTCTCATGGGAATGTGGTATTTCTAGTCATTTGCAAGAATATGTGGACTAAACTTTGCCAGATCTCATGGCTGGGATGAAATTAACGCATGTGATCAGAGTCTTCCTCTTGAGGGTCTTAACCCATTAGGACCAGAATACTAAATAACCTGTTTAAATGTGCTCTGTTGGCTATCAGTTTATTTTACAAACTACTTTAAAAGTTTAGGCAGATATATCTATACCTATATATCTACAGACACGCATACATACATACATATACATACACATAATGTACATATAAAATACATATTTTAAAGACAACATGCCAAGAATTAAAAAGCAGAAAAACATAAATGCAACTTCAAATCTTCCGTTCAAAGCTAAGCTTTAGCAAAAGTATTTCTTTTCCCCCCTCCTTCTGTTTACATTCTGTGTTCTGCTTGATTACCACAAATATTCATGAGTTTAAAACACTAGGTGTCTGTTATACAGTTTCTTGTAAAGTGCATTTGATATGCAAATTGTTATAGTGAACCATCATTCATAAGCTATTTATGTTCATTTTGATAGGGGAAGAAGTACCCTGTCTCATTCCATATAAATTCCTCTTTACAGTCTATCAAATACAGAAGGATGCTTGAGATTAAATAAATGTGCTACTAATGTTAGTGAATATCTGATGCTTGACATATGTCAGAGATTTTTGGACATTTATAATTACATTGCCCTAGTTGTTCTGGGAATTGGAGACAAAAATGAGTGATGTGTAGCGCTTCAGATAGTGGTCTCCATGGTCCCTCGTCCCACTCCTAAAGATGACTTACTTCATAAAGAGACACAGGTCAGTAAGTGGAAAAGAGAAGCATTTAGGAAGGTGAATATCCAGGAGAGAATGAAACAAGCATTCCTTGCTTCCTTTATTTAATGTTTGTTAATGGTCACCACCTCTGCTGGCGTGCATGAAGACGTGGCTCCTACTCTCAATATACTGAGGGTCTAGTGGGGGGTCAGACATGTGACACGGTGAGTGCTTCTTGCTATCTCACCTTAACCCTAACTCTTGCTACAGAGAGCATGTTCTTCGCTTCCCTTCTGTAAGCATGTGTCACGGTGCAGCCACTTCAGTTCTCGGCTGTACGGCTTTCCTGCATCTCTTCATCTTTAGGACTGGCTTTCCTCCAGACGTGAGGAAGGACCATCCGGCCCAGCGCTTCGCATCTATAGATGCTGCTTGTTACACTCTCTGTTTTTGTCCGTTTTGAGTCACTGGAAGACCGGCAGCATCGCTTCCTGTGAGAGTGGAGGACGTCTTTTCGGAACGCTGAAAACCCTCGTACACCTGGTCCTATCAGTTGATGGTGGTGGCAATAGCATTCTAAATGTGACCGGTCTCCTGGGATTCCTTACGGCAGCTCTCACTGGCCTTACAGATGGATTTTTACATCCTCTTGCACTTAGCTTACAAACAAGAAGCAATTTTTTTTTTTTTTACTTTAATAAATCAGGCTGATGGTTGGTTGCTGTGAGGCTTAAGGGTATAGTTGACACAAAACTAGAGACAAGTTTGTGCTGCACACCCCCAGGCATAGGCACCATGACCCCAGCAGAGGAACTGGTTCCATCCTGTTTTTCCCATTTTACGTTTTAAAATACTTCTGTTTTCATTATGAGAGAATTTTCTAGAGATATATTGAAGTATTGGAGATTCAGTTGGATAACTAGCAATTTGTAATTAGTAACGTTTTTTAGATCAAGGATTCTCACTTTTTGGGAGCTTGTCAGGGTCGTAATGCAGGTTGTGACACAACATAGGGCTTGTGAAGTTGTTTGTAGAGAGTGTAATTCTGTTCTATAGGTGAATAACTATATGGCAACACATACTACATTTCTGATAAAAATGATACAACATTGTGAACACTAAACAGTTGGTGGGATACTTAATATTTCTAGGTCAAATGATGATGTTGGCTTTGTTTTCAAGACAATTGCCTTCCAAACATATGAAGATGTTAGAGAGAGAGGAAGTTGGTAATGGTGGGAAGGCCATGTTCACAGATTTGTTTTTAAATATATCATCTGTTCCCTAATGATCACACACGTAGAAATCTTTTTCTTTGAGTAGCCTTAAGATGAAAAAGGAAAAACAGGTTTTCAAGTCAAACACACCTGGGATTAAATCTGAGCTCTGCCGTTTACTGGCTGTATGACGTGGGTTAGATAAACTTACCTGGAGTGTCAGTTTACTCACCTGTAAAACTTGAGTGAACATACACTTCTTAAAGGATGGCTGTGAGTTTACATTAAATCATGTATGTTTGGTATTCATCCCAATCTTGCCGCAGGCAGGTCATCAATAAATGTTGGTGGATGAAGGGGTACAACCTTAATTGAGCTAAGATGCTGCACAAGTGATGGGTGGCCTTTGTGGACAATGCATTACTGTTCACTGAGCAACTTTTGTGTGTTGGACTCTGGGCTAAGCACCGGGCTATGGAAATGTTGAGCCCCAGGTCCTCCCCTCAAGGAAGTCCCAGCCTGCTGGGGAAGTCGAGCCCCCGCATCTGCGTCATGGTGTCATGCAGTAGGAACGATGCAGCGGGGCACAGCAGGCGTCCTGGCAGCCTGAGGAGGGGAGGCCCATTTGCGAGAGCTTCCTGGAGGGGAGTGACCCTTGAGCTGACTGTGGAAGGACAAGTATGAATCACTTTAATTTATTCAATAAGGGAGTGAGAAAGGAAGAAGGAGCGGGGAAAAGGCCACTGGGGCCTGAAGTCATGTCCAACTTCTCAGTTTGGGGTAGAAGTTATATGGATGAACACATCTTCTTCCTTTTTTGTGGAATTCATGTATTTTCCTTTCTCTCCCTCTGTCAGCACAGGAAGATCTGAGGAGGAGGGGGAAGACGGCAGGGCACACCACTGCAGGCCTCTGATTCCCAGGTTCTCTGTTCCAAATGGTGTCACTGGGGAGGTGGTGCTCTACTGGCCGCTTCCCATGCCCGGGGAAGCCTTGCTGTCTATTTCACAGGGGGTGGCAAGTGGGAGGGCAGGGCAGCTTGGCAGTGGTGACCCCACTGCTTTCTGTGTGTGTGTGGTGGGTGCATCACCGAGTAGTTACGTGGCATTGATGATCAGTGTGCCCCCTGCTCCTGCAGGTCAGTGAGGGAGCATTTTTGATAGCAGGATGGCTGCCATGCTGGAGTATGAAGTGCTCCTCCAGGCTGCGTTCTGTATCTCAGTGATTCCCACCTGTCTCCAAACCACCCTCTCCCAACACCCCATGGCAATAACATCTCTTCTGGGAAACACACGTACCTAAAACACTGTTACTTTCATCACCAGAATGTAAATCACTCCTTTGCATTCCTGGGTAGGTGGGGATCTCTGAGGCCTGCAATTACCGAAGTTATGCAAACAGCCTCTTTTTAAGATTTCCTTAGAGTATGCGCTGCACAGGAGGAAGAAGATGCTTTGTGGAAATTGGGCATTAAAATTGCCTTGAAAATACATTTATAATTGCATATAAAACAAAATGTGCATGTGAGCTGTGTGGTTTTATTTTTAATTATCTGTTTTTTAGTAAACATTTCACTAAGATTTCAAGAAATAAAATCCCAGGGCCTCCTAAATGAATAAATAAAATATGAGGCATAATAAAATCAGATGATATAACGCACATGATAAATGGGACAAGAGGAATATAAATAGAAAATATATATATATATATATAGTCTTGTAACACTAACGCTGTGCTCCTTGATGAAATATCTCTGGAACATTATAAGCAAACAGGTTTTAAAATTTAGAAATGCACTCTATTATTTTATCTTAGGTTTTATATGTAAACATTAATGTATTTATATTTCTTTTTGTTTTTATGAATCCACTGAAGCAGCCTTTAGCTAATTCCCACAACCAAAATGTAGTTCACGGATGCTATCTTTTCATAAAGAAAAGAAATAAATTTGTATCTCGTGATGTGGCAGTATTATTTTCAATGAGAGGAGTTTGATTGTATTAGATTTTTCCATTCCTGTGTAACGTAACAGTCTCAAAGTCTATAAAACAGCCCCACAAATAATAAATACTATGGAGAAAAGTAGGTCGCTCCGCATTAATTCATAGAGAAAATAGGTCGGCTCGAACGCTGGTCAGAGAGACGTAATTAGTGTTAGTCACTGCTTTAACGCTGGAAGAAGTTGCTACCGATTCCTGCCCTCTTTCCCTCCCTCACTTCCCGGACTCTTGTGTCAGCAGACACTGAAAAGGCAAATAAAAGAGCTGTTTCAGCGGTTCCGAGAGAGGCGGCCAGGTGAAGGTCTGGGGTTAACGTGACCGCGTTTCGAGGCCCATCAGACAATGACTGCCGGGCCGCGGAGGTTGTGTGGGAGCCGGTTCCCTCGCCTGGAGCCGCAGAGATGCCGCTGCCCTCTCTTCTCTCGAGGGAACTTAAATCCAAATACAAAAATAGGAGGGTCATCTGACGATCACGTCTGCCGTGTTTGTTGCTGATGTTTATATCCCTTGGGGCCGGTATGACTGCTGCTTGTGGGTTTCGTTAGAATAATGAACTTCTCCGCTAAGCTGGCCTTTGGTCCTCAGTGAATCATCCTGGCCATCTGGGTGGGTGGTGGTGAAGTAGTTTTATTTATGGAAAATTCTCAGGTGTCAATCGGCATATCTAGGGCACAGGTGGCAAGCTCGTTGTTCCAAGACGTACTTTGTTGAGGGTGCCTAGTATTCCGAGTTATTTTTCAACACTTAAAATTCAAGGGATTTGGTGTTAAAAATATCCAGATTTCTGGGTATTTTTAACAAATCGGAAAACGTGACAGCAACCCGCCCCTATTCCTTCATGGCAACAACTGGCTGGGGCTAGGTATCAACAGTTAAATACACACCCACGTGTGTGGTTTCCGGCTCCCCAGGGTGCCCTACCTGTTTCCCCGCATTGCTGCCTACCTTTTTGTTTTTGGACCAGTGATTGGCAAAACTGGCTGCATATTAGAATCACCTGGGGAACTCTTTGGCCTTGGCTTCACCCCGAGAGATTTGACTGTATTGGTCTGGCGTGGGGTAGTTTCAGCAGCACCCCAGGAGATGCTAATATACGGCCAAGGTTGAGAAACCACGGCCCAGGGGGGATAGAAAGTGGGCACCAGTCACCTTCTCATGAGGTCCCAGGGGAACCATTGCTTGACCTTGTGATGTTCATTAAAGAAATTTCTTTCTTGGTTCTTCCAAGGAGAATTGATCTAACTTTCTCTTCCTTTTTAATTTTATGGTGGTGTTTGGGGGTCGTGAGATTCACAGTTTGGTGCTGCTGGCAGGGGACGGATCAAGCATCTCGTCTGTTAAGCAGTCACAGATGTTGAGACTCACGCTCTGGGTTTTCCCATCTTACAGAGCACGACGTGGAGAGCTGTAGCTTGCTCCCCCATTATCTCTTCCTCACTCTGGAGGAGGGACGGGGGTTGTGTCTCTGGAGTATGTCATGAGATCAACCTTTTTAATGCCCATAAAAAGACAGGATGTCAATTTAAAGCCTCATCTGTCACAGGCGTTTTCAATCTTGCAGTGATTCATGAAATACTGTAAATTGCAATCACACTGGCCCATAACAACCTGGCAGCTACTTCAATAGCAAAACTTGATCCAAAAATATGGCTCTACAGGTGGAATAAAAGTTTCAGAAAGGGAGTGTCGTTTAATAGGCAGGTGCTATTATCATGGGCTTACTGACAAGGGAAAGGTTTCTCAGTAAGGAATGTTCTTTTCCACCCACACAACACCCTGCACAAAGCGTGGTGAAGGGGGATCCTGCTTTGCAGTTTTGTGCATCTCATGAGGGAGGAAGAGTTCAAGGAGGATATGTCAGAAAAGGCAGGAGGAGAATTGAAGCTTTCATTTGAAACGAACCATCCAAGGTCCTCTTCACTGTTGTGTGTATTTTCGCCTACAGACAGATTTTCCCTGCAGTCCTGTGGGAGAAGGCAGGAAGCTGTGCAGAACCGTCAGAACGGGCCAGTTTGATGTGTAATGGGTTGGCAGATTTAAGATAAAAAAATGCATCTGTGTGTGTGTGGTGGAGGGGAAGGGGGATCAGCTGGGGCTGTGTTCCAGTTGGTTCTTGTACAGAAACTTTCATGTTAAAAAAGAGTGACTTCTTCAGAGCTGGTTGACAGAGAATCATACTCTTGGCTTCTCAGAAGAAACTTAGGATTTAGGATTCCTAGACTGCTTTTTGGACATGGGTTTGCTATCACCTTAGGTTTAGATGTTACCAGATTTTAGGGAACTTCACCTCAGCAGGGATCTGGTGATGGCGGGGGAGACCACAGACTCAGAATTTTAAAACCAGGTGTTGCTGCTTAGAGGACCTGCATTGCAGAAAGGAAAGAGGGGGCTCACTAGCCAGGGGCTGGGAATTGCCTCATGCCAGTTTTTTTAACACATCAAAGTGACAGGCTTTCCTTTATATTCAATCTACCCTTCAAGTTTTGCCTTGTGGTCAGCTGGGGAGAAGAGGCTTCATAACACTCAGGTAAGAAAAAGGAGACAAAGGGACATTTAACAGGGAAGGGAGGATGAACTAATGAGTTGTCAGGCTTCCAAAAATCTATTGGAAAGGGGTATGTTTAAAAGGCGTACTGATAATGTCCTTGAAAGATGTCAAATATCCATTTGAAAAGAGGTCAAACACACTTTTGAAAACAAAGGGAGGAGCAGTATTTGTTCTGGAGAGCAAAGGAGATTATGATATTGAAATTCTATAAAGGTGTCATGATTGTACAAGGGAGTAAAATCTTAAGGATATTTTTGGATAGTTGACTTTTTGACGAGACAAGAAATTCTTTCGATTTGGGAGGGCTGATTTCCCCTCATATCCTATTTTTTTTTTTTTTTTTTAGTTTTATAAAAAATTTACTGTTATTGATTTATACATCTTTATCTGACAAAAAGGATGTGAAGCAGCTGTCACTTTCAAGATTTATCATTTCCTGACACTATACCAGGGTAGACAATAGAACTAAGCTAGGGCAAGATGAGGATAAGTATCCCTTTCATTTATTTTGCTTTAAAAATATTTATACTATATCTTCATGTCATATCCTATCTTGATCATCTTGGTATTCCTTTCAGGTAGTCTGACCCAGAGTAGGTGCTCAAAGAATACATTTTGATAAATGATGTTTCCCTCATGGGCAGAAAGAAGTTAGACTTAATCAGAATTTTGAAAGCACTTAATTATTTGTTGCAGGCCACTGTGGGAGATCAATTTTGTTATATCCTCTGACAGTGTTAAACTTTATAACAGGCCTGTGCTTCCCGAAAGCAGTGACAGTTAAGAAATCCCACCACACGTTTGTGTTTTGGAAATGGCTAATGGTTGTCCAAAAAAAAAAAAAAATTGTGCAGGATGGAGTTAAACAGTCAAGGAAGACTTTATTGAAGACTATTGCAATCAGGGAGAGATTGAACTCGTCTCCAATACAACAGGGGCAGCCGTGGATTTATAGACAAGAGGCAGGGTTAGCAATTCAGTGGATGAAGAACTAACAGGAAGTTGGTTAGCTTCCCAAGGGTGGGGAGATTCTTGATAAACTGGCGTGGCAGGGTTCTTGTTACACTGGGTCAGTAGGCCATGCATGGGGCCTAGTTGAGAAGAGGGCCCAGAGGAGCCTGACTAAAGGGCAGTTGAGGAGGGAATATTTGTCCCCACGAAGGACCATCTTGCTCTTGTTTGTTCTGAGGTAAAATCCACCCCATCCGTCCTCATGACTCCTCTAAGACTGGCAGATGACTCTTGTTTACCTGCCTCTATGAAACCCCAGGCCCTCTCCACCCACCCCCCCCTTTTTTTTTTTGAGACATTTCTCATTAATGAGTCTTCTCCTTCTGGCAATAGCCTAAAGAAAATCGTCTCCTTAGTTGACTGACGCAGATTGTCTTTTCCAGTTCTGGGGCTGTGTCTCAGGGAGGGAGCGGCACCCTTGCCCTTGGAAACCTGTCCACTCCACCCAGGTATTATGGCCTCTCAGAGCCCTTTGTGCTCAGTTTCTGACTGACGATTTATAGGGGGTGGATTCAGTGTGTGTCAGACTCTTGCCTTCCCAAAATTGAATCCTAAAGGATATCTTTTGCATGTAAACTGTCTTTGAGATTTCCAGAGGGCTCTGGAAAATCACAAAGAATTTGTTCTTTCCCCTTGTAAAAAAGAGAGATGCTAGAAGGAATTAGGCTTATTTGATATGTTACCACTGATGAATTGCATGGAAAGAGAGGTCAAATCAGAAGAGATACTCAGGCTTCTGTAGGTTACATTTGTCTGGGCGAAATGTTAATAATACAGATATTTCAGAAATTGTATGCTGTCGGAGAAGTTCCCAGAGAATTGTCAGGGCCCTTGATGTCCGTGCTGTTTCTACCTACCAGAGACCTGGGATGTTTTGCTTGATAATCGACAACAACGGGATAGTGTTATCAGCCACAATTTCAGTTATTTTTTCAGTGTTAACTTGGTTGCAACTTATGTTGTGGGCAATTAGGGTATGTATGCCTCTGATGAGATATAATATTTTTTTCCCCCTGAAACCACTAGATCACTTAAACTACAAGCATTCATACATGCATACAGACTTTCAATAAATGTCAAATGACAACTACGTATCAAGCACTGTGCTAGGCACTAGCGGCCAGTCAGATTTATTATGAGGTTTATTCTATTGGTGAAGACAGACAATAGACAAGTGGTTAAAAAATAAGAGTTACAGATGATTTTTTATAAAAGAAAAGATGACGTGATGAAGATGAGAGGAAAGGTAAGGGCGATCCTGGAAGGCTTCCGGGGGAGGTGGCACAGGCTGAAATTGGAAGACTGCTGCTGAGCCAGCCACGCAGACAACCGGGAGAAGGGCCTTTCCACTTTCCTCTGATCTCTACTCAGGCTACACGCTGGGGTAAACAGTGCTTTCCATTTGCTCAGTAAAAACTTTTTGCCTGATGTGTCTAGCAGGCTACTTTCAAGAATGCATTTACCTTCCCACCAGTTTTATCTACTGATCAAGAGTCAGTTGTATTTTTTCCCCAAATTTATGTATACTGGTTGTGTTGTTTCAATTATGCAAACTGATGAGATACACTTTTGCAAAGAGTCATTTGTATGAAAATTAACTTCAGTGGTATAGAAAAAATTTTCAAAAGGTGACTTGCTAAATTTTTGCTATCAAATTAGTTGTGTGGGCAAGACAACTGTCAGAGTTGGAGAAAAAGTATAAAAATATGGAAGCATTTTGGGCTTAGACTGCTTCACAAGAGTCTTTACGTTTTCTCACCAGTTAAAGAAATCGAAACTGGAAATATTTGACAGTGTGGTACATAAAGACAGATGATATGGAACTATGAAAAGTGGACCCACAACCAAAAAAATTGAATCTTGGCCCTTTATCAAATGACTGGGGGAGTGTACATTTATGTTTTAGGTTAAAACAAAAAATATATGTATTTATACATTTAACATTAAACATTTTAACATAAGCTACCTATTATCTTTCTTTCATTCTATCTATTTCTTATGTTTTACCACTTTAACTTTTTTTTTAACTGACCAATCCCTTGACCTGACTAGGTAAAAACAAACAAACAAACAAAAAACTACAGTATTTTTCTCACAAAAATGAGATCACCCTATTCATATTGTTTTGTAACATTTTTTCCTATTTACCATACTATGAACACCTCTCAGTGTCAATCAACATATTTCTATAATACAATTTTAGATGCCATCGTATTTCATGATATGAATGGATCGTAGTTTTTTTTTTTTTTGGCTGTTTATAATGATCAGCTATTTAAGGGGTTCAAACTTGTCACTACAGTGATCAGCCTTACATACACATATTTGCGCGCATCCTTAATAATTTTCTTAAGATGAATTCCCAGGAGGTGAATTTCTGGCTCAAAGGCAGGCACATTTTTAAGACCTTTGATATATATGGTTAAATTTTCCTCCAGTAAGGTGAACGGTCACATGTCTTTTTGGAGTGAAATGTTTCTGAAATTCTCTGAATATTTCTGAGGCAATGTGATAATCAGACAATAGGGTCTGCTGTTAAAGGTTATGTGCACATATAGAAATACTGAATTCAGGCCCCTCGAAGGACAGAATGAATAAAACATAGCACAGCAGCCAATACATACCAGCAATTTCCCATCATCTGGTCAGAAGCTTGCTTTTGCCAGTTAAAGCCTTTATTTTGAGTGACAAATAAAATGTGATAGAATGTGAACTATTTTTGTCCTAGTGGTCCTCCCACTCTCTTCTTTAAGATTCCTCACTGGCTGCCTCCACCTTTTAGTTTAAAGGTTGCCCATCAGAGAATAGGTATAACCTTGCTTGAAGGAGCAATCTCCTTTGTCAGCACACCTGGCTCTCTTTTTGATGATGTCTGTATAAAATTTGTTACTTCCTTTTCTTTAATCTACTATGTGGTCACTTTAAATATCATTCTTTAAAATGTCTCTTAGAGACAGCCCTAGAGGAAAAATAATTGCATTAGTTACAAACACCGAGATGCCGCACAGGCCCAGAATGTTATACCAGTCAGATTTCACACCTTTTCCTGACATAACTGTCCCTGGATGTCTTTCGAGCTGATAATTAGGTTTCCAGGGTTTTCTTTCTCATTAATGGCCTGGTACTGTCAAAACCCCCATTGAGGGTGAGATTTATTTAAGATAGAAATTAAATTCCAGTACAGAGGGGAGAGCCAGGAATTGCCGCCACGTCATCCAGTGATAATGCTGTCTCTTGCCACTCTGTGCTTTAAAACGATTTAATAAGGGCCTCTTTCTTGTTCCAAGCTCAAATAATGACTTCCATATGTAAAATTCTCTGTCAGTTATAATTAATTTCGTCTTTACTCAGTCTGCAGCTTTGGATATAAATGCTGGGTCATCTTCGGGAGCAAAATCTCTTAGGCATCCTGGAGAAGGAAGACGTTGACACTTGTGGGAAGCTCTCTTCGTTCTGATGTGGGGAAGCAGCCCCTTGGGGGCCTTGAGCGGAATGTGATATAGGCCAGTGGAAGAGGTAGGCGTGAACTTCTGTGGAAACACAGAGAAGTGACCTGAGTCCTTCTCGCGGTGTCAGAACAGGCTCTACAGAGGAGGTGAGCTTTGACTGGGGCCTTGGAGGATGGGTCAGAGTTGCTTAGGCAGAGAAGACAGGCACTGCACGTGGAGGAGGGAGTATTTGAGGGAGTGCTACAGGGACAACCAGAGGGTAGGGATGTTTAAGGAGACAAAGTAGGGTAGCTGTTTGTGAGATGACCTGAGGGGACCAGGCAGGATCCCCTCTCCAAACCTTTGCCCTTACTGCCTCTACTGTCATCTGCTGTTACCTTCATTAAATAGTCATTTAAAAAATGGCAAAGTCTTTCTTGTTTTCAAGAATCTATTAAAAGGAGAACAATACTGGGAGAAATGGAGGGTAGTGGGGACCCAGATTCTGTTGGATTGCTTTCCATGTGCTGTCCCACTTAGTTCACTCAACCAGCCATTGGCTTTTGGTTTAGGAAACGGAAGGTTTTTGGTGAACAGTTGTCAAAGGCCATATCCCCTGGCAAATCGTCAAAGAGTAGAACCTTCAAGTGTCTCGGCAAAGGCATCAGCAGGGAGGAGAACACGTTGCTGGGTGGGGCGTGGTCACGCATGGGGGTCCTGGGGTGCATCTGCTGGTGGTGCTGGTGTGGCACTCAGCAGAGCCGGTTCCTGGAAACGGGGTATGGGGTAGAGAGAGGAGAGGTAGAAGGAAACCAAAAGAACTTGTCACAGATCTCCCAAGGGCACGTACGCATCTCTCTCTTACTCCTTTAATAAGAGTTTATTGAGCATCTACTGTGAGGTAGGCGGTGAGCCAGGATTGGGGTGACAAGGGCACGCTGAGGCAGGATTGTTGCTCCTGTGGCGCTCACGGCCTCGTGAAAACATGAGCACAGATGTATCACAGCTCACTGTAGAAGTGCTCACATGGAGGTTCGCCCAGTGTATCGAGGTGGGAGCTCTGCTTGAGGCAGGGGATAACATTGAGATGGACCTTGAAGGATTCCCAGGAGGTTTTCTGAGGAAGGCCGGTGGGGAAAGGCATTTGAGGCAGAAGCGGTGAGGATAAAGGTGTCAACTTGTGAGGGGAACGATGTGTATGTGGAGTGGTGCATTCAGCGTGACCGAAAGAGGGTGACGACGTGCAGTAGGGATGAAGGTGGGGCCCAGGCCTGATTGTGAAGGGCCTTAGGAGTCATTCTGAGGAGGGGACTTAACCCTGTACATTTTGGGTTTTAAGGAGGAACAATAGGATAGTAACCCTGGTGGCGATTTGGAGGGTAGAGGTGAGGAAGAGAGAGATTGGAGGCGACAAAATAAAACAGGAGGATGGTACAATGGCCATGGAAGAAGTGATGAAGATCAGTAGCAGCTGGAAAAGAGAGAAGGATATGGAATTCCTTTAGATTTCTATATATTTTTAAAAGTTATACAAGCGATTCATGCTCATTGTAGAAAATGCAAATGATGCATGCGTGTAAAATAAAAACTGGAGGTCCACACTTCCCATAAAATTACCCCAGCAAACCTGTATGAATCCTTTCCAGACGGTGTTGTGCTCTTTCTACACAAACACACACACACACCCACACACACACACACACACACTCATTGATATATGCATGTGCATAACCCATCTTCTGTGTCAGTCCAACATTGGTCCTGTCCTTCCGGAGTTCACAGGCATCCACTAGGCTTCCAGTCATATGAATTTGAAGCTCAAAGCAGGGATTTGAGATTATGGGTGAATAACTGAAATATATCCACTCAACCCCCTCCATGGGAGACAGAAGAATCTTTGAATTCTTGTCTGTTCACTGCTACTCACACTGTGAACAAAATAATTGTTCCTACCTAAGCCTCCTCAGCGATCTAAAAGGAGAATCAAAGAAAATAGATTTAATGAGTTTCTGTTCCAAGTAAAATGTTTGGCTTTTTAAAAATTGGTGAATTAAAGACACCTTCTGTTGCCTCCTTGGCAGTCCTTACTTATGAGGCAGTGCAGTAGATATCTAACACCATCGTTATTATCTCTCTGTTCACAGGTTTTTATAAGAACCTCTCAATCTCTCAGGAGAGGTATTTTAAAAAGCAACTCCATGATGAAGAGGGACTAACTGTTCTTTTAATAGCACTAGGACTTGGTTTCCTGAAAAGTATGTGTGTATATTCTCATTTGTTATTTTCACTTTTTTTTTTTTAGTTTTTCACTTTACATTTTTAACAGCTCTAAGAAGGTATAATCTGTCTTAGTATGTTTAGGCTGCTATAACAGAAGTACCCTAGACTAGGTAGCTTATAAACAACAAAGATTTATTTCTCCCAGTTCTGGAGGCTGGAAGTCCAAGATCAAGGCTCCAGCAGATTTGTTGTCTGGTGAGATGGCCATCTACTTGCTGGGTCCTCACATGGCAGAGGGGGGCCAGGGAGCTCTCTGGGGTTTCTTTTATGAAGGCACTAATTTCATTCCTGAAGGCTCCACCCTTATGACCTAATCACTTCCCAAAGCCTCCACCTCCAAATACCACCACATTGGGGATTAGGTTTCAACATATGAATTTAAGGAGACATAAACATTTGGTCTACAGCACAGTACATTCCCCATATTTATGCATGCACTTGACGTGTGTAGAACTGGGAAACATCGTTACAATCAAGATAGTGAACATGTCCATCATTCCTACAAGATGCCTCATGTCCCTATGTAGTTCCCCCTCCTGTACCTTTTTCCTATCCCCAGGCAACCACTGATCTGTTTTCTGTCACTACATAGTCACATGTTAGGTTTTATAAACAAGGGAAAAAAATCCAACCAGTCAGGGAAAGGTAGTTGCTTACCCAAACATCCATTCCCACTCCTCTCCTTTTAAATGAATCCTGATTTATATCATGGAGGGCAGTGATACCTCTAGAAGATTTTTTTCCTTCCTTGCCACTAGCTATAACTAAGACCTTGCCAATGAGATGCAAGCAGAACTGTTATATGAGATTTCTGGGAAGAGTGCTTAATGGGGGCTAACTTGGCTGGGGAAAAGCCCTTTTTGCCTTTTCTCCCATTTCTCTTGCTATTGTATGGAATGCATCTGTAATGGCTGGAGCTCCACCAGCCATCTTGGACTATGAGATGACCTTGAAAATGAAAGCTATTTACTGAGTTGGTGGAGCAGAGAGATGAACTTGCATTTCTGATGTCCCTGTGATGCTTTCATACCAAACCTACACCGTCTATATTTGGGTTTCTTTTATGTGAAGGTATCATAAACTTGTAATTTTCTTAAGCAACTCTTATTTTGCTTTTATTTTCATATGCAACTGACCTTATCCTAACAGAAACATTCATACTTCTATGAATGTTTCTCATTAGCTTTCTGAGAACAGTTACAGAAGTGCCATTTGATTTTATTTCCGTTTGAATTATATGCCTGATGTAGATCCCCCTTTAAACATTTATATTTCACTTTGACAGGGAATGGGTCAGTATGCTGGGGTCAAGCCGACCTCCTCAAAAACATTAGCAAGCAAGTTGTTATAGCAACTTGATTCCCTAGGCTATGACAAATCAGCTCCTCTGCCAGAATAAACTGCTGTACAGTTAAGCACCTTTTTCACCTTAAGGGAATTTCATAACGCGTGGAGCCTTCAACACTTTCGAAGGGGGCTGGGGAGAATCCTTCCGACACTCTTTATCAATGTTAAGGAAAAGAAAGAATATAGAAGCTACAAACCTAGGCGGTAAAGAAGTGTCATTAGGGCTAAATAAGATCTTCCTAGAGACACTATTCCTTTCCTGACATGGACATAGGATATTTCCAGTACTGCCCTGGCTTAGTGTACAGTGTCTGTTATCTTAATGTGCGTGAAAAATAGAGCCCTTGTTGCATTAGCCACCAGGTATAAGGCCCCACAGAGGACTGTGGCGGGCTTCACATGCTTTTTTATGGACTGAGTTCTAGGACACATTCTCCTCACTTGCCTCTAACAAGTGTTCTTTTGTAAGGCAACGTGGCTCATGCTGTAAAACATAAACTTAATTAAGCTCTGTTAGGTGCTGCCTTCCTTGTGAAAAAAGAGAAAATGGATGAACTAAAATAAAGAAGAATTGGCCTAGGCAAACATTTGTGCTGTTTTTCACTGGCATTTCTGGAGATTAAGCTATTAAATCAGGAGAACGGGTCAGACCAGTTTGATATTTATTTTTCATTCCTTGACTGCAAAGTAAAAGGCTTAACTTATAATGGCATAAAATCAACACCTACTGTGTTCCATTCATTAATTCTGGCATTCTATCAAAAACATCTCCCAGGTTTGTCTGATCTGATTTTTTTTTCCTTTGTAAAAGCCTGAAGCATATTAGTCATGATGCCATTATATTCTAGATGCTTTAAAAAGACTTCTGTAATTCCTCTCATCCCCTGCCTAGTACTTTTTAGTAAGAAAACAAAACTGGGTAAATTAGAAAGTTTGTGGCTTGTAAAGATGTCTTGGCGTTTTCTCATAGACTTTGGTGGTCTCTTTCCAGTTTTCAGTATTTTAAGAATATTGTAAGCAGTTTATTAAAGGCATGAACAATTTGGATACTCTGTCGCATATTTAACTCAGAGCTTCTTATTTATTTCAGCTTAAACTTTACAGGGGCTTATTTCAAAATAATATTTCCTCAAGTCTTCATTATTTTCCCACTGAGCACATTTATTTTTGCCATTTAAAAAAATTTATATGTAATGGATTTGTCTTGCTCTCATAACATTTCTACCCTAGATGGTAAAGATATTTCCACTTGCTTTCCTTTCCTTAATTTTATGCAAAAATTCCTCTCATTTCCTTTGCTCAGAGCACATAACCATCTTCAGGAGAAGAGTACAAGGCTGTTGGTTCACTGGCTTGGACACTGTAGTGAAACATGGCACAGTGATGTAGCAGTCCATCTCCCTGCTAGATTGAAAGCTTCTTAAGGTGGGAGGTGTGCTTATCTCCCTTAGCCCATTTCCTGCATCTGGAAAATGCTCCCTATACATTTGTTGAATTGATTAATAATGGTACCAGAACAGAACTTGACTTGTGCTCACCAAGGCTGTGTTTACATAAAACATTTGACCTAATAATTTAAAAAATTGACTTGACTAAATATTTATTTCCCTCTAAGCCAGGCCTGTTATGGTTGCATAGATACAATATTATAAGTTGATTTGACTATCTACTCTTGAAGTTTTCATGTGAAGGTGTTAGAACCCAGTGCAAGGAGCCCCTTTTCAATTATTTGGTTATCTACTTTTCACTCTACAAATGCCTCCACCTCTTGACCTGGGATCAGAGAAGGTCATATTTTCCTTGTAGCCACATGCCTCAAACAGGGTAAAACTGAGCAATAAACAGTTATTGAGGAATAAGTGATTGACATATATGGATTAAACTAACAAACGGAGAATATAACCATGAACAAGTATGAAACTATCAAATTTATTTTTGACTTTTTTAAAAAAACATACTTTTTATTTATAACCTCTGAATTTCATACATCACCTTTCCTCAGCTCTTTGTGTACTTTTTTAATATGAGGAAGAATTGGATCCCACAGACCGAAGGCTGAGAAGGGAGGCGGTGGGAAACAAGCAACCTTCTAATACCATTTGATATTTGTCACCTCCCTGGTGACAGGTATTAGAAGTCAAAGTGGAGTCCACTCCATGCTTCTTCTATGATGAGCATTTCAAGCTGACTCAGACTACTGGATCCCAGAAGAGACTTACTCCAGAAGCCTTGGAAATAAGGAATGCTGGGTAGCCAGAGGCTGTGTGGGGCTTGGCTGCTACCTGAGGTGGAGTGTCAGGAGGGTAGCTGTTTCCAGCTCCAGATACACTCAGAGTGAATCACCTATCCCTTAGGGAAAGATGATCCTTTTCCTCTAAATCCTATCAGAATGATAGTAACTATATATGTTGGTTAGGAGGTGCCTATCTTATAGTATTTTATAGGTGGAATTTTTGAGGTAAATGTGTTACATAGATGAGTGAATTAAAGCTAATTTATAATAAATACTCTGCTATGAAATATCCAGAAACAAATTCACTGACTGTAATATTACCCACCCGCCAAAGTTCTTATTTACAATTCAAATCTGTTAAAAGCGCCTGTGGATGAAATTACTTTCCAAATAACTGATGGCATGCAATAAGACATAGCGTTTGTGGATTTGGACTGCTTTGACTCCTTATGGAAAACAGAGGTGTCCTGCTGTTGTTTATTGAGAAACGAGCTGGTGTGATACTTAGCCATTTTCACCTCCGCGGGCTCCCAGAGGCCTATGGACCGACCTGGCCACCTGTAGATAGGCACGTGGGATACAGTGTTTGCCAAACTGACTGCAACAACCTCTCCCCTCCCTGTGTGCATGCTCCTTTCCAATGTGATTTGGGTGCTTGTCCCATTGAGAGGTGAAGTATCTGCTCCACCCCCTTGAGTCTGGGCTGGCCTTGGGATTCACTCTAACCAGTCGACTGTGGTAAAAATAATGTGGGAATTCCAAACAAGTCTGAAACTTCAGTTCTCACTCTTTTGGAATGTTGCCCTGTAATTGCCATACGGCAAAACGTGGTCTAACCAACAAGAAGATGAGAGGTCATATAAAACAGAGAGAGACCAACCCAGCCTAGTCTCCTCAGACCAACGAGCCAGTGGCCAGCACCAGCCACGAGGCACAGGAGTGAGGCCACCTTAGATCACCCAGTGCCACTCAGCTGCCAGATGACTTCCGCTGCGGGAGTGGCCTAAGGCAAAACCAACAGAAGAGCTGCCCACCAAGCCCAGGCCAAGTTGCTGTTCCACAGAAGCAAGAGCAAATACAATCATTGTTATTCTTAAGCCATTAACTTTTGGGGTGATTTGTGACACGGTAATAGACAACTATTACAGCACCCTGTGGAAAGGACCCTTTTCTTCATTTTGGCAATTCATGGTATCTCTTCAGGCTGCTTCTTATCCGCTCTGCTGCCCCTGCTGGCCTCACCTCTTGTTACGCCCTCTTTGACTCACACTTGGTCTGTGCCTCTCTGTGTCTGGCCTCTTTAGACTCATGGCTTTGTTTGGAGTATCCGTTTTGATTCATGACTCCAGCCTCACCCTGGAATGCTGGGCCTTTGGATGCCCTTCGGCCCCATACCTTTTAGCCTGAAGGCCAGACCAGCTGTGCTCGTGGTTACCAGAAACCTGGCTCCTGGATGTGGTGTCCAGGGACCCTTCTTGGTCAGGAGGGGAGCTCGGAGGCAACAGTTAGTTGAGTAAAGGCTGGCTTGCAGAGTCATGGGGCCTACGTGAGAACGAACTTGGGTTAAATGCAGCCTATTTATACCCAGAACATACTCTTGTGCTTACAGTTATAGTGATTCTTTAGAGGCAAATCTGATCACATTTCCAACCTCCTTTAAAAAGCCTTCACCATTGCTCTTAAAATAAAGTCAAACTCTCTTTTTATGGCTCACAAAGCTCTGCATGTTTTGTTTGCTGCCAAACTCCATCATCTCCTCTCTTACCGTTAACAGTCCCTGCACTTACTCCATGCTCCTGTCAGACTGAACTTACTTCATATTCTTGAATGTGCCTTGCTCACCAGTCCTGATGTTTAAGCCACCCAGTTTGTGCTACTTTGTGTTACGATCTCTTGAGGAAACTAACACAGTCTGCTGTTTGCCACACAGTGTTCAGATGCTTGGTATACATCATTATACATCATGTAGCAAAATAAAGATGCCCACCCTTGAATAATTTACATTCTAGTGGAGAGTGGCAGACCATGAACCACAGATACCTGTTAGAATGTAGTATAGGCTGTGGAAAAAGGAGAAAATATGGAAGAGTAAGCGGGTTGGAAGTGTGGAGGAGTGGGTCAGTGGAGGTCTCACTGAGAACATGACATTTGAGCAAAGATTTGAAGTTGATGAAGAAGTTATCCACGGGTTACGTGGGGAAACAGTGTTCCAGGCAAGGGAAGGGCAAAGCCAAGTCCCCGAGGCAGCGTGGGTCTAGAGGAGAACTAAGGGGGTCAGCATGGGGGAAGTCAGAGGTAAGTGCGAGGGGTGGGGTGGGGTGGGATGGTGTGTTGGGGATCCAGCTTATACGGGGCTCCTTAAGCTCCTGAAAGCTCGCTGGCTTTTACTCTGACTGCAAGCAGAATCTGATATGGGTTCTGGATGAGGGAGTGATATAATCTAATTTGTGTTTAAAGAGGATCACTCTGGCTGCTGCATATTAGCACAAGCGTAGAAGCAAGGAGAGCCTACCGCAGTAATCTAGGTGAGAAATGGGCCTCACTTGGGCAGTGGCAGTGAATGAGATAAGAAGTGGTCAAATTCTGTGGGGGTTTGGAAGGCGGAGACAGATTGGATATAGGAATGAGTGTGTGAAAAAGAGACGAGTCAAGGGTGACTCCAAAGATTTTGGCTTGAGTAAACGAAGAGACGGTGTCGTCTGTTATTTCTTCTCTTAATTTGCTGAGGATGTTAAGACCTTTTTGGTGAAGTTGATTCCTTCTCTCTTTGCAGCCGCTGTTTCTTCTAGTTTGATTTGTTTGCTTTAGAATAGATACCTGCTTTCCATTTTAGGTGATTTCCTGCAGTGTCCAGTAATCCTTAACTGTTCACATTTAAGAGTAGGGCACGAAAAACCTATTTGGAAGCTCTGTGTGTGTAAGGAGGTGGGGAGTGCTTATTGACTGTGGTCTTCACAGTAGGGTGACCTTGTCATGCAGCTTGATTAGGGAATCCCAGTGATAGACACTTTTGTCTTTCCTCCAGTTGTTGAGATTCCTTAGAAAAGAATCTTTCAGTTGCAGAGAGTTACTTGTAAATATGTGCTTAGGATGTTAAATGGTTCAAGAAGGGTGGGTCTCTCAACAATGAGTGGGAGACCTACTTCTAGTAATGTGTCCTTGCCTTGGGCTGTAACATGTGTTTTTAGTCTAGAGACTTGTTTTGCTCTTTCCAAAG
The DNA here is from genome assembly GCF_965194805.1 of Balaenoptera borealis. NCBI lineage: Eukaryota > Metazoa > Chordata > Mammalia > Artiodactyla > Balaenopteridae > Balaenoptera > Balaenoptera borealis. The sequence goes on from NC_138862.1 coordinate 90,006,939, forward strand.
GAAAAACCTTGGGTGTCTTGTCAGGGTAGGTGATGGGCAGGTGCCAGGCTAGGCAAAGAGAAGGAGGGGACCAAATCCCTCTCGTAGAAGAGTTTGAATCAGTGCACTTGTTTTAAAGCCATCTGTACTCCTACTTCCCCAGGTACCAAGCACCACGGATTCATTCAGCAGCATAAATGGTGTTGCTTTTTGGTTTTTCCCTCTTGTGGTTAAGAGTCAGTTTTCTCCATTCAGCTAAGTCATTTTCCCTTTGTCAGTCTGCTTTCCGAATTCCAGCATTTCTTGTTGGTGTCTTATTTCCCATTCTCTTTGCCCTCGTAGGCTTATGTGTTTATGTCTTTTATTTAAAAAGTTCTTTTACTTTCATGTTAGTGAATTCTGCCACCTTTATCCAGAAGTCCTTGTCTTCTCTTCAGTAATCACTGCACATCCTTCAATCCTCAGCTTAGGTGTCACTTCTTTCGGGAAGTCTTCAACTCTGAGTTAGGTGCTCTTACTGTGTTTCCAGAGTTTTCTGTATTTCCCTATCCAGGTCTTTTCACATCATGTTGGAATGGCTTGATCACCATCCATCTTCCTCAGCAGACGATAATCTCTGTAAGGGCAGGGAGGGTGTCTGTCTTATTTGACATTGTATCCCTGGAACCTGACATAGTGTCTAGTACGTAATAGAGATTCAGAAATGTCTGTTGACTCATTGGTTACATATACCTTAACAGCATCCACAGTGCTCTGAACTCTGACCACACGTCTCATGGAGGGAGCCCGCGGCTATTTTCTATTTTCTTTGACCGCATACACCACACCCCCGGAGTGTCTACCTTACAGCCCTGTCATGGGACACTTTGAACTTAACACAAGAAGCGCATTTCCAACAAACCTGCTGGGAAGAGAGTAACACTGTGGTGGAGAGCTTTCGCGCAGCTGTATGACAATTCTCCCACGTGCTCTTGTGTTCCATCTCTTCTCCCACAGGATCCTTCGTCTCAAATACTCTTTGAACAGCCATCAAAACCTCTAAATCTTCTTCTCAGTGTGCTATATATAGATTAATAAGTCGACTACCTCCAGCACACCAGGTTTTCAAACCCTGGAATCTCAGCTTATCGATCTGGATCTTCTAACAAAACGTGCAACTGTGGTTTCATTTTGTGCCACAGAAAATGCCTTTGCTAGGAAAACACTTTCGTTAAAACTAGCTTTGGGCATCTGGGAACTCACAGCCTGGAGGCCTGTAGATCAAAGGGAAAATTATGTGCTTGAAAGACTCAGCTTTCTTAATTAATAATAAATTCCTCAAATTAAGAGAAGATTTTGACGTGATAAAAAAGTATTACTGTTTCACAAAAGTTATTTCTCCCTTTTTCCAGGACTGTACTAGACTTTCTTTGAAAAGAATATTTCCCCCCAAGTTTTCTTCTATTTTCACCATGTAATCATACAATAATTTGGCCAGGAGAAATAAGTACGTGTGTAGCACAGACATAGTAAAATGAGGCATTAGGAACCAGGTAGATACAAGAAGTGAAAAGCTCTGATATTTATACAAAAGAAATAAGTCTTCCCTGACTTCCCTTCTCCAACCCTAGCTCCACCCTACTACCTCCCCCTCTAGGTTGGGTCAGCCTACACTATTCTCCCATCCACCAGGTACTTTTTTGTTTGTTTGTTTTTGGCTGTTCCGTGTGGCATGTGGGATCTTAGTTCCCTGGCCAGGGATCGAAACCATGTCCCCTGCATTGGGAGTGCGGAGTCTTAACCACTGGACCGCCAGGGACGTCCCCAACCAGGTACTTTTTTGTAGCATTCGCAGCATGTCATCATTGACCAATGCCTGTCTTCCCTGCTAGCTGTGACCCCCACAAGGGCAAGGATTATGTCTATCTTGTTCATTGCTAATCTCCTGGACTAGAACAGTATTTAGCACTTAGGAGGCATGCAAGAACTTTTTTTTTTTTTAACCTAACCATGAATGAATTTATAACAGAGTAAGGGGGACGTGGTAAATTGTTTGCAATGATGGCTGTAGCAATTCCTTGCACCCCTTTGCAATGTGACTTTGCTGCTCTTTGCATCAAGAGGTGGGGTCTGTCCCTTCCGCACCTTGAGTCTTGGCTGGCCTTGTGCAACTTCTGTTGTCACCGTCTTGGAACCAGTCCTCCCCTGAGGAAGCCCAGTTAGCCTGCTGGCTCAGTGGCAAGCTGAGGTGCCAAGCCAAAAGCCTCCCCAGCTGCCATACAATGAGGTCTTCCAGAAAGACCCAGCCCCTGCCCACAAGCTGCCTGATCACAAACACATGAGTGGGCCCAGCCAATACCAGGTGGAGCAGAGCTGAGCCTTCCCAATTGAGACCTGCCCCATTGTTGATCCAAAGAATGTGAGCAAGTAAATTATTGATGTTTTAAGGCATTAACAGTTGCGGGGGTGGGGGTGATTTTTTGTGCAGCAATGATCGATGCAGGAGGATTTTTCAGATTTTCCTCAGCGTGAGAGTTTCTCCTCCTTATTTAAACTAGAGAATCTGTGAAATCTGCTCTCCCCCAACCTCTGTGGCTTCATTGCAGCCTCAAAAGGTAAAAGCTATTCCTGGGTAATTGAAAGCAGCTATAGGTAACTTACAAAGAGCAAATCAAATTAAATCCCAGAATAACACAGGTCTGTTACATAGAGTGATTACAATGAAGAATCCGTTTTTAAAGAAAATCATTATTTTTATGAATCCACCCTGATTAGAGAAGTGGTTCATGCTAATTATGGGAAATCTGGAAAAATCAGATATTATATAGCAATGATAAAATTTATACTTAAAAATTCCAAAATATGGATATTACTCTACTAATAATGCATGACTACTACTGCTGGACTAATGTGTGTTAGTGGTGAGTGTCTTCCAGATCTTCCAAGCTGCTGTAGTGACCTTTCTTTTCAAGAACATGGAGCTATCTTTTTATTCACTCTAGTTTTCTTGTGCACGTCTCAGTGAGGTTTTATAGATATCTGTATATTAGGTTGGCATATGTTGTTTTAGGCTTATGCTCAGTAGCTTTTAAATAGATTTTTGTATTTACTACGAATTGTTTTTTTTTTTTTTCTAAGTTCAACATTGTAGTTATTGTATCATTGATTTATTGCGATAACAATGCTGGTTAGCAGACAGCCACACAATCTAGCGGCTTAAAGTAACAAGTACTTATTTTACTTGAGAGTTAGTAAGCCACCTGAGGTTCCTGTCCGGTCTTGGTTGAATTTACTCATGGGTCTGTGGTCAGCTGTGGGTCGCTTAGGTGGCCAGGTTAGGTGGCTCTCATAGGTGCAGGGGTCCAGCTGGTGACAGCTGATCTGGAAGGCCTCTGTTGGTAGGACTAGGTTGACTCGAGTCAGCTCCACGAATTTCATCTTTCACTAGCATAGTCCGCCAAGTACTTGATGGTGAAGACAGAGACCTGCGAACTCATTGCAGAGAAGGGGAGGCACAAGAAATAGTAGAAACATGCAAGCACTTTTTCAAGGTTCTGATTACGTAAAATTTACTAGTGACGCATGGGCCAAAGCAAGTCACATAGCCAAAACCAGTCAATGCAGGCAGACACCACTGCCAAATGGCACAGAGACACGGAATTTTACTGGTAAAAAAGGAAAGCAATTGATTTTGTACACTTGTCTTTTAAATAACTATCTTACAGTTATTCCAACAGACATTTTAGTAAATTCTCATGTTACCCTCTTTTTGATACTAATAAGTGTAATTTCTGTTTCAGATGTGAATGCATTGACCAGAACTTCCAGATTAGATAGTTGGACCCTTTGTGCTGTTCTGATTATTTTTATTTTATTTTATTTTGTTTTAGTTTAGTTTATTTGGCTGTGCCACATGGGATCTTCGCTGCTGCGTGCGAGATCTTCGTTGCGGCATGCGGGATCTTTCTTTTAGTTGCAGCATGTGGGATCTAGTTCCCTGACCAGGGATCGAACCCCGGCCCCCTGCATTGGGAGCGCAGAGTCTTAACCACTGGACCACCAGGGAAGTCCCTGTGCTGTTCTGATTTTAATGGGAAAGCTTCTATTGTTTAGATGCTAAGGATGTAAGTGGCTGTTGGTTTAAGATAAGTATTCTTTATCAAGTTAAAAAGGGATCTTTGGGTAACAGCTTACAAGGAATTTATGTCAGCATTGTATTTTGGATATTATTGAACGTCTCCTAATAGCACTAGCTTGGGTCATGTTGGAGGTCTTTGAAGGACATGGCCACTGGTTGACCCACAGGCTGAACCCAGGCAATCAAAGACCCCTCCTCACCTCCTGTCCTTGGAAAGTGAGTTCCCCTTGTTGTCACTGCTCCCAGAGGCTGCCTCAAGGACACTAGTCCTGAGATGATGTGGTGTGGAAACAATCTAGATGGTGCACATGGCTCAGTTAAGGCCTCTGTATAAACCTTTAAGATGCTGGTGGCCTGGTGCAGAGATCTCCTTGTTTTGTGGTACCCAAGATAAGCCTCCTATGTAGGTTTCCTTGCTTATTAAACCTGCCACCTACCAATCTGGAGTGGTCTGCTTCTTTGGTCTCCCCTTGCCTTTTGTGTATGGGCCAGTTTGCAAACCAACAGGTCATCATTTGGAGTTTGTTATTAGATCTATTAATATATTATGCAAATAAATTTCATAATATAAAGTCATCCTTGCTCTTATGAGAGAAAAATCTTTTATTATCAGGTGGCTATTTGCTGTTAGACAGTAGACCAGCATTTTATTTAGAAATTTTACTTCTATATTTACAAATAAAATTGCTTTATGGGGTGGGTACATTTTTTCTTTGCCAATTTATAAAATCTGGGTTATGCTAGTTTTATAAGGGGCATTATGTAGCTGTAACAGATTTCGAAGACTTTGGGAGCATTTAATAATGTAGAAATTACCATTTTCTTAAATATTTGAAAAACATTAATGGTAAAACTTTAGACATTAGAGGTTTTTTTTTTTGAGGTACTATGTTGATAAAAGTTTCAGTTTATTTCATGGCTATTTATGGAAAGTCTTTTTGATTCTATTTGGATAATTAACTAAAAAACTATTCATTTAATTTGAGATTTCATTTCTTCAAAATCATAAAAACCAAATCTTAAAAATATTTTATATACTCTTTTATGCTAATATTTCATTTTAATAGGTTGAATATATTTTTCCTCCTTTAATACTAGATTTTTAAGAGAAATGTTTATCTAAATTGTTTTCCAAAGAACTAATTTTTTGATTTATTCAATGGTGATTTTTTGAGTTTACTAATGTTGTCTTAATGTGTTTTATCTTTTCTTTTACTAGGCTTAAGTTTGTTTTGTTGGCTTTTTTAATTCTTAAATTTGTTTAATAATGAAATTTAAATTTTTTAAAATTAAAAAAAAATTATTTATTTTTGGCTGTGTTAGGTCTTCGTTGCTGCACGCGGGCTTTCTATAGTTGTGGTGAGCAGGGGCTACTCTTCATTGTGGTGTGTGGGCTTCTTCTTGCGGTGGCTTTTCTTGCTGCAGAGCACAGGCTCTAGGCACGTGGGCTTCGGTAGTTGTGGCGTGCAGGCTCAGTAGTTGTGGCATGTGGGCTAAGTTGCTCTGTGGTATGTGGGATCTTCCTGGAACAGGGATTGAACCCATGTTCCCTGCATTGGCAGGCAGGTTCTTATCCACTGCGTCACCAGGGAAGTCCCTAAATGTTTTAAAACATTTCAAATATACAGAAAATTATGGAGATAATCTAGGGAACATGCATGCAGCTTCCTTGAAGGTGTAACAAAATTTAACATTTTTCCCTGTTTGCTAGACACACACACATACAAATACACACACACACACAAATACACACACACACATATACTATTTCAGACACAGGTGAAGCCCTCTTTTGCTTCTGATGGGTTATTCCATCCTCCTCCCCTGAAACGATCACTGACCTGAAGCCAGTGTATATATTGCTGACATAAAAGCTTTTATATTTTTAACACATGTTAGCATTTATAACAATGTATACTATCATTTCATGTGTTTTAAATCTTAAATGAAGGTTTTTATACTTGCATGTTATCCTACAACTTGCCCTTTTATCCAATTTAATTTTTTATTATATTTTTATTTAATTTATTTTTCAGTTTATTTTATACGTCAGGTGAATTAACCTTACTGCCTTTCAGCTACTGTTCCTACTGTACATCTGTTTTCATACTCTATTGAAAATGCCAGTAATCTTCACTGTTTTTCTTTTGTTTTCCTCTGGTGTGTCATTTTCAGAGGTATGCATTTTTTCTGATTGTTCAGGATAGTGTTCCATTGATTTCCAGTGTTTTTTTCCTCCCCATAGTTCTTATGGATTTTTGTTTCCTTACGCATGAATCAAAAAAAACTCTCCCAGGCCCACTATTTGCCAACAGAGAAGCTGTATCAGCCTTGGTCCCACTCACAGTCAAACTGAGTCTTGTTAAATATCGTTCTGAAATCATGGTCGAAAAGTAGATTACTGTGCTCATTCTCAGTCCCGTGTATATTGTTTAGTAGACATTTAACTTACGCAGTTACTCTGGTTGAGGCAGGGTCTCCTGCTGTCAGTACCTGACTTCTGACAATTGGAAGCAAGGTAGGACATGAAAAGCTGCAAAGCCACTGTTAACACTTCCTAGCTCTGCTCTGTTTCTGTGCTGGGGCTTCTCTTTCCAGGACAGAATAGAGCATCATCTATCTATGAATAATACATATCCGTCATCTATCTATGGATAATATGTGTAGATTTCTGAATTGTGCTCTTTGTATGGATGTAGGAAGGGAGATATTAACTAAGACAGTAACTAAGGAGGTAGCTTGTACACTGGCCACCTCAATAGCAGTCCCCATGGGATTGCCCCCAACTGGGTTGGACCCCAGGACCTTGAGCCATGGGGCAGGCAGAGAGCGTGGGAGGGAAAGAGTGTCGCCCTGCCTTTGTCAGGAGTGATATGCTCTGGGTCGATATCAAATCATGCATTTTCCCTTCAGTTTTGATTCTGGATTTTGTTCTGTAGGTCTTATAGTTTGTACAAGTTCTTTTCAGATTAGCAGTAAATTGATATTCTTAGATTTTCTGTGTTAGGTGTTTTTTTTTTTTTTTTTTCTGTAATTTCACCTGTGTTTTTAGTGGGATGTTAGGAGAAGTTGCACTGGGGTATACAATTCAGATGCCATATATAAATTAAAGTCCACAAACTGTAAGGTTTAAAAATTGTACTATACTGATTTAGAACAGACTAGTTTGCGGTTTGTAACAGCCTGGGGCAATGGAAGGGTTTAGTGAAAGACACAGCCATATAACAAGGAAAGCTGAAAAAGATCTTCAAAGAACCAAGGCAGAGATGTTTTCCTTAGTCATTCCTCACCAAGTGTTTAATAAATTTCTTAGTTAGTAGAAATTAAAATTTACTGTCAGATCTACCCTGTAAATATACTCAGTTATATACTCAGTATATAACTCAGGTCAATTGATGGTTAATGTGCATTAAAGAGAAGTATGAGATCATGTCTGGGCTCCACCGGAGATTGAGAGCCAAGAACAGTTAGGAATGGCTGCTATGGTGTAGGATGTGTTGTGTATTTACAGCACCAAGAGTACTTAGTTAATAGGTTAAGTACTGCAGTGTGTTCTCACTGTGTCAATTCAGGTCCTTTGAGAAGCAGATGTCCACGTGATTAGGATGTTGATATGATTGAGATTTTTTTGTGGGGGAAATGCCAGTGAAGGAAGAAAGGGAAGGGAACAGTAGGCAGCAGGTAGAGCCTTTAGGTGATGATGCAGGTTCGGGACTTGTGAAAGGAAAGAGGAGAAGAAAGATTCAGTAGGAGGAGTCTCAGATTGCAGTGTGTTTCTGAGAAAGTTCTGACCAGGCTGATGGGAAGTCCTTGAGCTAAGACTACAGACTGGAAGAGTCCTGAATTAGACAGCAGTGGTCCAGCTCTAGTAGCCCCTGTCAAGTTCAGTCATTGGCTGGGAGCACCGGGGTGGGGGGGGGGAAGTGTGGCCTCGGCATGAACACCATGCTGGATCCCCAGGGTGGCAGCTGGAAGCGTCAGTCTCCATTAACACCTGCCATTTAAAGAGAGCATACTATGATCCATGAAACTTTAATATTTAATTTACAAAACAAACTTGTAAGGTAAATAGTATCGCCCCTATTTTATGAATAAACAAAGTTCAATTTGGAGAGGATAAATAATTTAAGGTCAAACACTCAGTAAGTGGCAGTGCTAGACTTTGAACATAAATCTATAGATACATGTTAGGATTCTTTCGGTTGAAAGCAACAGAAGATATTTTTTAAGAGGAGAAACAATTTTTTCTAAGATATAGGTACAGTTGTTACACAGACCCCAAGGGCAGACATGCACCCAGGTTGGCCTAGAAGCTGGGATTGGCATGTCATCAGCGCTCTCTCCAGTTCTCACCTGTACTCCTCCCAGAGCATCTGATTATTTCTTCTCTCTTGCTGCAGAACTGGTTTTCTTGTATGTGGCAGAAAAGTGGCTGCTGACAGCTGTTGAGTTCGAGAGAGCATCAAAGACTAAAGCTGGAACTGCTTTCTCACGGAAGGGGTTCAGCATCAGCTAGGATCAGGTGTCCACGTTTAGAATGGTTGATTGACGGGGCCTGGGTTCTAGTGGGGAGATTTTGTTGGGGTGGGGTGGGGGTCAGGGTGTGCTACTGCAGTTAATCATGTAAATAGCTGGGAAAGGAGTTACCAGAAATCGGAGATGTTGGATGTAAAACTCAATAGCTGTCCATTGCAAGATAGCTTCTTTAGTGGGGTGAACCCTAAATATATATTTAAATATATAAATAATATATATATATATATATATGCATATGAAGACCAATAACAACAGTCTTTATATATGGCCATTTAGCAAGACATATTTCCCGTCTGAATACACACTTGTTTCACATAAAGGTAACTGAACTGATTTTTCCCAATAAAATGTTCCACAAAATGTATTATTTTTGACATGAATAAGCAATGTATACTGAAGACCGTGTAGGGAAATGGAAGTGTGAGTTCACTGGATCCCTGGGGAAGAAGTTACAGCGTCTGGCCCTGATCTGTTTCTCTCCTGTTACTGGGAGGATACTCCTGGGGAAAGGAACAAGGCAGTGACCTGGTCTAATCTTGTTGTGAACATGCTGATAGCTGAAACTTCTGGTAGATAAATTAATGACATCTGCTAGGAAGAGAATCTTTATCTATTTTCCTGGTTTAAGACTGCATATGGTGACCAAATTTAGGATATATGGATTTCTGGGGCATAGCTCCCTAGAAAATGTTCTTTTTTTTTTTTTTTTTTTTAAATTGAAGTATAGTTGATTTACAATATCATGTTAGTTTCAAATATACAGCAAAGTGATTCAATTATACATATATATATATCTATATTGTTTTCTTTGGATACTTTTATAGTTTATTACAAGATACTGATTATAGTTCCCTGTGCTATGCAGTAAATCCCTGTTGTTTATTTTATATATGGTAGTGTACATCTGTTAATCACATATTCCCAATATATCCCTCCCTCCTTCCCCCTTTGGTAGCCATAAGTTTGTTTTCTATGTCTGTGAGTCTGTTTCTGTTTTGTAAATAAGTTCATTTGTACTATTTTTTTAGATTTCACGTATAAGTGATATCATATGATATTTGTCTTTCTCTGTCTGATTTACTTCACTTAGTATGATAATCTCTAGGTCCATCCATGTGGTTGCAAATGGCATTCTTTCATTCTTTTTTATGGCTGAGTAATATTCCATTGTATATATATACCACATCTTCTTTGTCCATTCATCTGTTGATGAACAGTTAGGTTGCTTCCATGTCTTGGCTATTATAAATAGTGCTGCTATGAACATTGGTGTGCATATATCTTTTTGCATTAGAGTTTTTGTCTTTTCCAGATATATTCCTAGGAGTGGGATTACTGGATCACATGGTAACTCTACTGTTAGTTTTTTAAGGAACCTTCATACTGTTTTCCATAGTGGCTGCATCAATTTACATTCTCACCAACAATGCAAGAGGGTTCCCTTTTCTCCACACCCTCTCCAGCATTTATGATTGTCAGACTTTTTGATGATGGCCATTCTGAGTGGTGTGAGGTGATACCTTCTTGTAGTTTTGATTTTCATTTCTCTAATAATTAGCAACGTTGAGTGTCTTTTCATGTGCCTGTTGGCCATCTGTATGTCTTCTTTGGAAAAACGCCTCTTCAGATCTTCTGCCCACTTTTTGATTGGGTTGTTTGTTTTTTTTTGTTATTGAGTGTGTGAGCTGTTTGTATATTTTGGAAATTAAGCCCTTGTCAGTTGCATCATTTGCAAATATTTTCTCCCAGTCCGTAGGTTGTCTTTTCATTTTGTTGATAGTTTCCTTTGCTGTGCAAAAACTTTTAAGTTTGATTATGTCCCATTTGTTAATTTTTGCTTTTATTTCTATTGCCTTGGGAGACTGACCTAAGAAAACATTGGTACGATTTATGTCAGAGAATGTTCTGTCTATGTCCTCGTCTAGGAGTTTTATGGTGTCATGTTTTATAAGACTTTAAGCCATTTTGAGTTTATTTTTGTGTATGGTATGAGGGAGTGTTCTAAGACAATATTTTTTAAACTAGATATAAAATGAAAGTTTTCCATATCCTAAATGTCTCCTGCTGTGAGGTCCTATGTACCTCATTAGAGACCTCACTATCACTCTGGGCTGGACAGATGGAAGGACCTGGGGAACCCTATGGCATGTTCCAGAACTTTCATGCTTCAACTGTGCCTTTTGATTGCTTGTATCCTTGAAATCCTCCTCACAGAGGAGGACCATGTGAGGACACAGTGAGAAGACAGCCATCTACCAGCCTTAGGAGAGAGGTCTATTGGGAGAGAACTCTGCTGATATCTTGACTTTGGACTTCTAGCCTCCAGATTGTGAGAAAATAAATTTCTGAGGTTTAAATCACCCAACCTGTGGTATTTATTATGGCAGCCCTAGGAAGCTAGTACAGATGGGAAGGGAGATTGTGTCCCCTTTTTTGTTCACTCATAGAAGCCATGAAGAATCCAGCATTACTGGTTTGTGTGTCTTCCTTCTAGGGCTTTCCTTGATACTTAAAATTCCTTACCCTTTTAGTATTTAGAATATTTTTGTAACTTGATCATTCCCTCCCATATTAATAATAATGGATTATTATCAAGGAATAATTCATTTGAAGTGGAGGAATTCTTGTAAATTTTCTCACTATTGTAGCATTTTGTTTATTCTGCTAGAAAGTACAGGTCAAACTTTGTACCTATGATGAATGGAGTAAATTATCTTGATGCTATTTTGGGAATATGATAAAATATAAGAAAAGAGATAGGGACTTCCCTGGTGGTGCAGTGGTTAAGAATCTGCTTGCCAATTCAGGAGACATGGGTTCGAGCCCTGGTCTGGGAAGATCCCACGTGCCGCAGAGCAACTAAGCCCGTGTGCCACAGCTACTGAGCCTGTGCTCTAGAGCCTGTGAGCCACAACTACTGAGCCCACGTGCCACAACTACTGAAGCCCGTGCAGCTAGAGCCCGTGCTCCGCAACAAGGGAAGCCACCACAATGAGAAGCCCACGCACCGCAACGAAGAGTAGCTCCTGCTCGCCGCAACTAGAGAAAGCCCACATGCAGCAATGAAGACCCAACGCAGCCAAAGATAATAAATAAATAAATAAAAAGAAAAGAGATATATAATAAGTACCTGAAAACTTAAAAGCATTTATTGTGCTGTGTAACTATTACTGGAGATTCTGAATAGGTTTACTGGTTAACTTACCCACTCCCTCTTTTGTTTTCCTGGAAGCTTTGCAAATTGCAAACTTTCTAGTATTCTCAGTAGAGTCTATCCTGATTATAATTATACAGGCTAATGGAGATTCTTCTATCATTTTAAGTGGGGAATTTCCCCAGGGTGACTACTAGGATTGTGAACTATCTCATTTAATGCCTTAGTTTGGAAAATGTCTGTGACTTCTTCCCCAAATGGGGCAGAGGGGAGTCACTCTACTCTTCTGTTTAAAGGGCATGAGGGAATCTGAATATTGAATTTTTATCTGTTCTTACCCTGCTTGCTAATTTGCACAGTGTTTGAGCTATTTGAAAGCCTTCTTAGAAATGAACATTTGACTTGGTATTCTAATTTTTCCAGCAGCTAAGCAATGGAATGGTAGCAGCCAGCCGCTTTCCTTTATTGGTCCCCACTTCTGTTTTCTGGGCTCAAGTAGGTGCTCAAGTGAGGTAAAAGTCTTCAGTGCTCACACCAGATCTATTCATAAATAAAATACCCACCCCCTTTCTACCTCCTGCTTATTTTTTGAAAGGAGTAATATACAGTAGATAATGTTTAAAAAATGTTAAACCTGTGAGAAGACATTCATACTGACTCTGAGAATTCCAGAGCAAACAGATAGAAGAGAGACAAGAGTGATTGAGAAGTATTTTGAAGATTTACCTTTTTTGTCATAACTGTTGCTGAAGGAGATGAAGGTATCTTAGAGCTGATGAGAACTTGTTTAGGTACCATGCTCCAAACAGAAGGGGGCAGGGGGATGAGAGGAAATGGGCCAGTTATTTATTTCCTTGCAGGCAGTATTCCCGGGAGCCTCTGAGCGATGAGTTACAGGAATTTAAGGTATATTTCCTAAGGGAAACCATAAAGGTGTTTATTTCCTGTAACAACCTACAAGGTGTGCTTAGGGCAGAAGTGTGTGTCTAAGCCTGCAAGGTGTTAGTCTTCCTGCCTGAGGCCCTGACCAATTATGCCATCTATCAATTCTCTCTGTTCGGCTCATCTCAGATCACCTCAGAAGGTGTTTACTGTGGCTTGTGAGCCACCAGCTTAACGGAGTGCCAGTATTAAGGGAGTTTGGATAAAGGACTGCCTCAAGATGAATACAGATTTTTTTCCTTCCCTTAAAAAGTTTACTCTCTTGGGCTTCCCTGGTGGCGCAGTGGTTGAGAGTCTGCCTGCCAATGCACAGGACACAGGTTCGAGCCCTGGTCTGGGAAGATCCCACGTGCCGCGGAGCAACTGGGCCCGTGAGCCACAACTACTGAGCCTGCGTGTCTGGAGCCTGTGCTCTGCAACAAGAGAGGCCGCGATAGTGAGAGGCCCGCGCACCGCGATGAAGAGCTGCCCCCAGCTGCCACAACTAGAGAAAGCCCTCGCACAGAAACGAAGACCCAACACAGCCATAAATAAATAAATAAATTAAAAAATAAAAAACAAAACAATTATGTCTTCTTAAAAAAAAAAAGTTTACTCTCTTGTAATGGAGCAATCATGGAGGATATAAGACTCTCTAAACTTTAGCCTGATTAGAAATAATGAGTGATTGCCAGTCAGAATGGAAGAAATAATCAGAGAATAAAGGGAGAAGGAAAGTTTTAACGAAGAGGTGAGAGATATATACTACTGGCACGTGGCAGATTCTGACGGGAAAGCAGAGAACATATGCTTTAGTTTGAGTTATAATATGTCTCTGGGACCTTTCCAGAAAAGGAGAATTTGAATCTTATGAAGAAGTGGTAGCATCCCATTCTCCAGAGAAGGATCAGTAAAATCACTAGATCCTAGTCTATGCAGGTAAACCTGATCTGAGGTCAGGGAGGGAGAGGTGCCCAGCAGTGGCTGGTGTCTTCTCCTTCAGGCCATAGCATCATAAGTTCGATGCAAACCTGGCATGGGAAATTGGACAGTACTCTGTTTTCCTGGAACAGGTCGATGAGATGTGATACAGAGTTTCACTAATATATCAAATGCTACCAACCGTGATCTCATTCTGTTGACTCACGTGAGGTCGACTGTGTCTATCAGAGAAAAGTTGTGGTAAGTAAGGATGATTTAGAAGTCCCGTTAGAAATGGAAGAATTTAAGTACACAGTGGGTGTCCTTATTTCTTCTCGTCTGGGGATGGAATTATAGACAAGTGTTAAAATTACCTGTTTATTTATTTGAACACACTCATTAGAGGGAGGGGACATTGTTTATCTTTCCACCACGATAACCTCAGTTATTACCACAACACGCTGTATTAAGATGTCTGTTGAATAAATACATGAAAAAGGAAAACGTTTATATTGAACGTATGGCAGTGAGGAAGGTGTTGCTGAAATAGAATTTAGATTTTTGAACTGTAACTTAAGACCCCAGGATAGTGGGGTTTTGGCTAGGGTGAGGATAGAGCTCAAAATTATATGGTTGAGGTTTAAACTAAATATGAAAGAGGAGACCAAATAATAAGATACACTGGAGTAGACTCTGATTTTGGAGAACAAGGGTAGTAACAGGGAATGTAGGAGGCGCTTAGTGATTTGCATGGAAAATCAGCAATGGTCCTGAAAGCCAAAATCATGGCCTCCAATTCTTATATACCCCTGCAGAACCTGAGAAATGAACAAGACATAGTGAGATTTAACACACGGCAAGAGGTTTAAATACTTTCATAATTATTATTGAAATTCATTGAGATGTGATTCAAAATTGAACGATTATGACAGCATGTCTTTAAAAGGAACAGACATTTTGTAATAAGAGATTAGAGAAGTAGTTATGTATCAAGGAGACATAGACAAGTGTAGAAAACTCACAATGGTATGGACTGTCACTGAGGAAAACAGAAAAGGGAATCAGAAATTATACTGTTGGAGGAGGGTTTTTCGAGCTGGCCAGATGACAGAAAAGATAATATGCTTTTGATGGAGATCCAAAAGATGATCTGTGTCGAGATGCAATCATGACTGAGGGATTTTAGTTATCAAGAAACCTGCTGGAATTCCCAACCTGCTATGAAGCTGAGTGCTTGCAAGCTCATGAAGTTATTTGAGAAGTTGACGAAGTCTCCCGAAAGATAGGCTAGTAAAAGAACACTCCCTCTGGGTCTGTCTGTGACATCTAGCAAAAATTTATTGCCAAGTGAAAGGGGCAGAAGCTTTGGGGAAAGTCCTGTGACTTCTTAGAGTTTGTGATAACCACAGAGGGGAAACCTGGCATGGTTGGTCATGTGCTACAGACTTCAAGAGGGCAGTTTTCAAAAAAGATCAAGGAAAACATGGACATGACTTCATGGCATGCTATATCCAAGGGAAGATGACAACAGGTTTAGGAGCTTCTTACAAATACAGTTCTGATTCTCCATATTGTAAACCATCCATCTGATAACAACTAGGGGGAATTCCAAAACGAAATTAAGGTCATCGCATAGAGAGATCTCTAGTGAACTCAGACTTTCAAAAGATATGTATAAGTGATACAAGTCAATTAAAAAATATGTGAGGATGATCTACATGTATAAATGGACATTAGTCTGTAACACTCAAGTATACACAGTTTTGCAGAAATTGCCACTGATAATAAAAATAAAATGGAATTTCTCCAACATATTCGGAGGAAGAAAAAGATCAAGGAAGAGACAAGGTAACGAAGTTGGGAAGAAGATGCTATATTACATATAATCCAGTAGACTTCCTTGTATCAGCTTGATCATCATACTAAAAAGAGTGGGGCAGACATTAGAATGGGAAAATGCAAACTCAATACAAATACAGAGGTGAGAGAACATTAGCAGTTCAGGTGAATCCAAATCTTATGAAGCAAATGAATGACACCTTAGGGTACTCAGAAAATTAAAACAAATTAACTGAATCGCTATTTGTTATTGCAGAGAAATTGTGGAAACTGGGCAAGATGTGGGATGTTGCCCAGTTGACAGTTATCCTAAGAGTTTTTTTTTTTTTTTTTTTTAATGCTATTCTTGTCTGCTTACATTCTTTTTATGTATGTATGTATGTATGGCTGTGTTGGGTCTTCGTTTCTGTGCAAGGGCTTTCTCTAGTTGTGGCAAGCGGGGGCCACTCTTCATCGCGGTGCACGGGCCTCTCACTATCGCGGCCTCTCCTTGCGGAGCACAGGCTCCAGACGCGCAGGCTCAGTAATTGTGGCTCACGGGCCGAGTT
The DNA here is from genome assembly GCF_965194805.1 of Balaenoptera borealis. NCBI lineage: Eukaryota > Metazoa > Chordata > Mammalia > Artiodactyla > Balaenopteridae > Balaenoptera > Balaenoptera borealis. Next base: position 90,022,954 of record NC_138862.1, read on the forward strand.
GCTCCGCGGCATGTGGGATCTTCCCAGACCAGGGCTCGAACCCACGTCCCCTGCATTGGCAGGCAGATTCTCAACCACTGCGCCACCAGGGAAGCCCATCCTAAGAGTTTTTAAATAAAAGGTGATCTCTGTAAACACAGTACACTCTTCTGTCAATATTTAGCCATATGTGTTGTTAATCTATTACAACCCTTCCCCCTTTTTTTTGCTGATAATTTTACCACAATGCCAGATATCATGTAATTTTATCTCTAGATATCTCAGTATTCATTTAGAAAATTTAAAAAAGTTATTTTTATACATAACCATGGTACCAGTAGAGGTGGCTTATTTAAAAGATTTGTCATCTACCATAAGTAGAGAATGATCACTGGGATATGTATTGGGTTGACACAAGTTCATCCTAGACTGACTGACTTTCTTTGATAGGATTTCTTGTCAAGGAAATGATACAAAATGATACTGAATGATACTGAAATGATACTGTATATCTGAACTTAATCGAGGAATTTGACAAGGTCTCCTTAATTTGTGGACAAGATGGAGATACACAAATTGAATTCCAATATTCTGTTGAAATAATGGATTTCTGTTCAATTGGAGGAAGTTTCTATTCTTAGCTTTGTCATTTCTGATATTTTTGCCCATGACTTTGAAAAAGATATAGAAAGTCTATTCATTCTTATTGTGGATAAAAGAATCATTAACCAACTAGTATTTTTTATCTGGAGGGTAGACTGAATCCAATAGGCTAAAATTTAACAGATCTCAATATATGGTCCATTATTAATTTCCAGATCTACTCTAGAGACAGGTTTCCGTTGGCAGTAAGTACACAATTGACTTAGTGTGTGATGAGGCTTTCAAAGAAAAGAGAATATGATTTGAGATTGTAGGAATACTCATACAAGAGAGTAGTTATATGTTTGTTCCTTCTCTGCTCTGGTAGGTCAGTTTAAGAGGATTTAGACAGACGAAGTAGCCAAGAGATATAAAAGAGTAACCAATGTGGTTAAGCCATGTCATGTAAATAATGTACTGAATGAAGTGAGAATAAATAAATATTCTGGGGAAGAGAAAACTTGGGTCATGTGATAACTGCCTTCTGATATTTGAAGGGTTGTCATTTGAACATATAATTAGACTTTCTATGAAGACTTGAATGTTAGCATTTTAACCAGTAATAGAACGTCCAGGGAGAGAGATTTTTGGCTCAAGATATGGAAGAAGTTTCCAATGGTCACAGCCATCTAAAGTTGGAATGTGTGTGATTTATTTCTTAAGTCATTGGAGGTATTCCAGAATAGATGCATCATTTCTTGGGATGTTATAACAGGCATCTAAGCTTTGGATGATTAGGTGACACTTAGTCTTTTTTCATGCTTGAATTTTTAGTAGTCTGTGAAGCTGTTTTCAGCTTGCTTGACTTCAAAGAGGCCCATTTTCTAGTAATCCAATCCAAGATAATTTTGTTTTAACCGCAAAGGGATGGTGCCACTTAATAGGGGTCTTGCTTAGCTTCCTTTATTCCTAACTTTCTTCCTAATCAACATTCAAGTGGCCTCTGGCTGCTATCCTGTCTTCCTGGAAAATTCCTTCCTCCTTTAAACTTGTGCCCCTTTCACAGCACAGGTATCCAGATCACCTGTATTTTTCCAATTTCTCATTCTGGTCTGATGGAAAGGCTCTTTGACATTTGATTGGCAGGAATTTGGTGACAGGCCCTCCGTAAGACCCAATGAATATTCTAGCTCTTCCTCTCCTAGGTTATTACATTTGACCGGCTAAAGAACTTTCTGTGAAAACTCAGTCTTTATACATTTATAAAGTTACAAAATAGCCATAATTTAACTCTAGACAGAATCGCCACAATTATATTAAAGTCCTTTTATGTATAAAGTGAATTTATTTTGAAACTCACTTGGCTTGTGGGAGGGTAACGGTGGCAAACACAAGTAGTGATAAGCTGTCATATGTGGAGACAATGTTAGTAGGATTTGGGGGAATTTATGTAATGGATCGGTTGCTTAACGAATGTGTAGAGAGAAAATAATGGGAATTTCAGCTTTGGGATGAGTGTCCTTTCCTGGTATTACTCCAAGCGTGCTCTGATATTTAGACAGGAGATTTAAACTTATACAATACTCAGACCAAACATTAGTACTAAGAAAAGAATAAAGGAAAATAGTGTTTACATTCTTTTGTGTCATGGCCTGTGTAAGTACTGTATCTATGTTATTTCATTCAATTCTCATAACAACCCTTGGAGGCAGGTGATAAAAAAAAATACAGGTAAGGAAACAGTCCAGGAGGTTAAACACTTGCTCAAGTATCCACGGCTAGCAAGCTATAGAATGGCGGTTCACACTGAGATATGCTTGCGTTTTCTACGGCACCACACTGCATTCTCTGCTGTAGGGATGGAGGCGGGGGTCTCAAGACGTAACATGTAGCAATGGGGCAATGAGGCTGTAAGTATCTTTTCATCAATCTTTTTTTTCCTACTTCTTGGCCTCACCGCGAGGCATGTGGGATCTTAGTTCCCCAACCAGGGATTGAACCCGTGCCCCCTGCAGTTGAAGTGCGGAGTCTTAACCGCTGGACTGCCAGGAAGTCCCTCTTTTCATCAATATTTGTCAGCCATCAAATACATGGAGCCCGTAGCTCAAAGCATTCTGTAAAACATGGAAAAGCAGAGGTTTATTTATTTTGTTTGTTTGTTTTTGTTTTAAAAAAAATAATTCTATTGCTGCCTCTGGAAACAAATGTGACAAATTTGCTCGACCACAAGTGTTTCAGGTGAGGAGACTAAATCAATATGGGAAAAGGTTTCTTGACCTCTAAATACCTTGAGTTCAATTCGATTTGCTTGAGAGGATCTCTGATGCAACTCTAGGCTCAGGACTGTGGGAAGCCTTTGGCAGCTGGTGGCGTGTTGGTGGATGGCTATGATAACGCACTCTCCATCAATTTCCTTATCTCCTGATTACACTGCTGTTTAGAAGCTATCCCTAGGGTAAATCTCTTCAATTGATTTTGCTGTCAGGAGTCAGTTTGAGTTCACATAGGAAAGGAAGATTAGTACCTCACTGGTCAAGTGCTTTAGCAATTTGCCCTACATGTTAAATTATGGGCTTTATCAACTCAGAGCTGCTTAATTTCCAGAGCAGGGCGAAAATGATAGCATTTGGACCAACGGTTGAGCTTACATTGCCGTTGTTGGGGACTTTGGCTGTTCAGACTTCTCTGTAATGTTAGTAAAACCCTCCAAGTCCTGAAACTGATTTTTAAATATCACTGGCAGTCCGTGTCTCTCTTGATAAATTGCATGGTCACATTACTGTGAATTGCTAGAGAATCTGCCTTCACTATCTCTTCCAATTTCTTTAAGTGTAAGAATTTGCCAAAAATGATAATACTGTTGTTCGGGTTGGTTCCTGGTTGTGTGATGTGGCATGCAAATAAAGCAAAAATAATTATGTTACCGAGAGAAGTGACGGGAAAAGCCACAGTCCAGCTCAGTATCAAAAAGTTGGAATAAACCACAGTGCTATACCCCAAAGTCTATGTTTATTAGAGGAGAGGCAATATTTCATTCCCTCCGTAGTCTTTGTTTCCTTCAGGCAACCCTCACTGAATCTCCTAGAAACAAAAATCCCTTTCTTTGTTTTGTAAATTATTTCACTCTCCTTGAAATCTCTGAACTTCAATTACATGACTAAATGCACTTCTATTTTGCAAATCAAATTCTTAAAGGAATGAGAAAGATTTTTAGTGAATCCTCTTGTTGGATGTTGGAAGAGGCTTGGTGATGATCTCCCACTGTGTTACTCTTGTTTCTAAGTGCTTTTAAAAAATAGATGAGCATCATGTTCACAAAATAATCCTTTATAATTTCTCTGCGCAACAGAATAATAGATTTTACTCGCTGACTTGTTCCCGATCTCCTTGCTTTCTGACCATTTTCTTTCCACTATGTGGACCTCTACTTGGCCACAGCCTCTCAGATTTCCTCTGCCTTCCTGACAGCTGCCAGTTGAATGACATCTAGGAGGTGGATTTTCAAATTTTGAAATCTGGTGAGCCTCCAGGTTGGAAACAGGTGGTGCACCTTGCACCACATGGACATCAGGATAGGGTATCAATTTACTTCAGTGTTGAGGACTCAGGAAAGACTTCCTGGGAGAAGCATCTTCTGAACTGAAGGATGGATGCATAAGCATTACCCAGGTAGAGCAAAAGCAGGGACAAAGATCCAAAAATGAGAGAGACTGATGTGAATGGAGAACCACAAGTGGTTTAGTGCGGCTGCAGCAAAAGGTAAAGAGGGGGAGGAGGGGCAGCTGAGGTTGGAGAAGTAGGCAGAGCCAGATTGTAAAGGATCTTTTCCAGTTTCAGTTTACTTTGCTAAAGAGTTTGCATTTATTCTAAAAGAAGCAAGGACATAATTTCCTGGTCCTTCAGGAAATTTGTGGTTCTTGATACCAACGATCTACCTCTGTATCTCAAACAGGTATTGCTCTTTGGCAAACAAGAGTCTATCTCCTGGGATGAATAGAAGGGCAGATAAAAATCCTTCCCACTGTTTTTCATTAAGCAGGTGTGAATCCTGAGCATATTAGCCTCAAAGATATGTCTTAGGATGAATCACTCTTAGTGATTAGACATCTTTGAAAATCACCTTCCTTCTATTTATAGTGTCTCCTACATTTAGCCACTAAATCTCTTGACTGGATCATTTCAAAATGCAAAATCTGATTGTCTCTCTCCCAACCTGAAACCATTCAGTGGCCTCTCATTACTATGCTGTGCGGGGTCCTTTCTGGTCTGGTTCCCTGCCACCTCCCAACTTCATACGCTTGTTCTTTCCCGCAGACTCAGAGCTCAGACCTCACTGACTTTCTTCCGGGCCCTTGTCCCTCCTGCCATAGAGAATTTGTACCTGAATATCCCTCTTTTTTGTAATATTGTTTCATTTCCTTCTCACTCAGCTAACTCTCATTTCCCCACCAGATCTCAGCTCCATCAACACCTCCTCAGGGAAATCTTTCCCAGATCCATTCTCTGACCAGGCTGGGTTCCCTCCATGGTACTTAGTCGTTTTTGCTAACCCTGCTTCCCAAGAGTTAGTTCAGGCCTTGGGATGGGCTCAGCACTCTGTTTCTCCCTTTGGTGTGTGTTTCCGGTAATTTCTTGGTTAACAGAACAATCAACCACACATGTTGTCCTCACTGCCTCCCCGAATAGGTTTTTCCTGCGCTCTTGTGTGTTTGGGTTTATTCTGTTCTCTCCCCTTTCGTACAGTGACTCTTAGGTCTACTCCAATATCTTCCACCACTTCTTCTCCTTCTTCTTTGTTGGGTTCCTCTTCTTTCTCTGTCCCTGCTATGTAGGTACTCCTCAGGGCCCTGTTGTTATTTCTATTCTTTTCTTCCCGTATAAACTTCCCCTAGGTTATCACGTCTACCCTCGTGACCTCTGCTGCTACTTAGGCACCAGTGAGTCTGAGACCTTTTATCCTCTCTGTCTAGCATTCTCCTCTCACTTGAGCTCAGTTGCATTTTTCTAAGAAACAACTGAACGTTTCACTTGGATGTGTGGAAGACATCTTCTATTCTGTATATCTAATGTCGACCTCCACATTTCTTCTCCCATTAGCACTGCTCCTTTTCCTTTATTCCCCAAGCTAGATCTTCTTTTTTCTTCCAGTTTATTGACATTAATATACAACACTCTATAAGTTAAGGGTGTTCAACAAAATGACTTGACTTACATACATTACATGAAAGGATTATCACAGTAAGTTTAGAGAGCACCCATTATCTCATATAGATAGAGAATTAAATAAAAAATATCTTTCCTTGTGATGAGAACTCTTAGGATTTATTCTCTTAATTTTCATATATAACATAAAGCAGAGTTAATTATATTTATCATGTTGTACATTACATCCCTAGTGCTTACTTATAACTGGAGGTGTGTACCTTTTGCCCACTCCTCCCTCCCCCCACCTACCTCTGGTAACCTCCAATTTGATCTCTTTTTCTATGAGTTTGCTTGTTTTCGAAGTGTAATTGATCTACAACACTATGTTAGTTCCTGTCACACAGTGTAGTACATTTCAAAATGATGACCATATGTACACATGCATACGTTTCAAAATGATCACCATTTTGCAACTAGAAGTTTGTACCTCTTAATCTCTCTTACCTATTTCTTTTTACTCCCTCTTCTCTGGCAACCACCTGCTTGTTCTCTGTATCTATAACTATGTTTTGTTATGTTTGTTCATTTGTTTTTTAGATTCCATATATAAGTGAAATCATACAATACCTGTCTTTCTTTGTTGGACTTATTTCACTTAGCACAATACCTTCTAGGTCCACTCATGTTTTCACAAATGGCAAGATTTCATTCTTTTTTATGGCTAATATTCGATTGTATATATGTACCACATCTTCTTTATCCATTCATCAGTTTACGGACACTTGGGTTGCTTCCATATCTTGGCTACTGTAAATAATACTGCAATGAACATAGAGGTTCATGTTTTTTCAAATTAATGTTTTTGTTTTCTTCAGGTAAGTACCCAGGAGTGGAATTGCTAAATCGTATGGTAGTTCTATTTTTAATTTTTTGAGGAACCTCCATTCTGTTTTCCATAGTGGCTGCACCAATTTACATTCCCACAAACAGCGCACAAGGGTTCCCTTTTCTCCACATCCTTGCTGACACTTCCTATTTATTGTCTTTTTGATAATAACCATTCTGACAGGCGTGAGGTGATATCTCATTGTGGTTTTGATTTGCATTTCCCTGATTAATGACGTTGAGCTTCTTTTCATGTGCTTGTTGGCCATTTGTATGTCTTTGGCAAGATGGCTATTCAGGTCCTCTGCCCATTTTTTAATTGGGTTGTTTAGTTTTTTGATGTTGACGTGTATGAATTCTTTGTATGTATATTTTGTATATTAGCCCCTTATCAGGTATTTGCAAATATCTTCTCTCTGTCAGTAGGTGACCTTTTCATTTTGTTGATAGTTTCCTTTGGTGTGCAAAACTTTTTAGTTTGATGTAGTCGCATTTGTTTATTTTTGCCTTTTTTTCCTCTTGCCTGAGGAGACATATCCAAACTAGATCTCTTGGAATCAGTTCAGACTCTTCCCTCTTTCTAATTCCTTCTACCTTCATCTCTATACTCATCTCATCACCAAGTGAAATTGGGTCTGCCTCTTCAATGTCTCTAGAATCTGACTTCTCTATTCCTATCTTTCCCCAAGAGGATATCTCCCATGTCTCCCTCATTTAAACCTCGTCTTCAGTTTATCCACCCAGAGTTCATCAACAATATTGTCATCAGAGTTATTTCAAAACAAAGAGAAATTTGATCATTCAACAACAGCTAAAAAACTTTGTTCATTATACATTTTCTACCTGATGGTGTTTAAGATCCTTGGCATGACATTTAACATCCTAGTCATCTCTTGTTACTTTGCCCGTGAATCATTCACTCTGATGATGCTGGTCTTCCCCACTCTCTACACACTTGCTGCCCTCTGTGGTTTTGCTCATGGTGATTCCTCTACCATTTGTTCCTTCTTCTTCCTTCTTTGACTGGGTAACTTCTTTATTATTCAAATGTCACCTTCCTTGTGAAACTTCCCTGGAACCCCCTAGCAGGAATTAGTACCTGTCCCTTCCTTGTTGCTGCCACAGTATTTTTGAGCATGTCATTGTAGCACTTATTATAATGAACAAACAAATATTATACATACGTGTATATATGTGATTTTAGCTATTTTCACTTATGGGAGTGCTCTCTCCAATAAATAGGAACACTTTGAACATAGAGACAGCATCTTAGTATTGTTTTCATTTTTACATCTCCAGAGTTTAGTACAATGCTTGGAACTAGGCCACATGGTAGGGATTTGAAACCTTTCTGTCAAATTGAATTTAGCAAAAGGTACTGTGCATTGGATGAACATTCTCCTATTTAGAATATGGGCAGAAATTGCTGAAAAAAAAATCTAACTATCAAGAAACAGACCATGTGTATTTTTTTTAGTCACTGTTGAGTGAATTGTTTGCTAAAATATTGAAAGGTAAAAACATGTTTGACTTGTATTTGATGTAATGTGTGCTGCAGGCATTAATATCCCCCCTTTAGAGAAGAATAAATAGAGCCTCAGAGAGGTTGATACAGAAATCAAGTCCTCTGTTTTTGTTTTCCCTTCAGGTTGTCCACAGGTAAGAGAGATGGGGCAGAGCTGTGAGTGCAGTATTGTTAGGCTATAGCAGAGGAAAGGTGCCATGGTGATTAAAACAGGTGCGTTGAGAGACATACTGGTTTTAGAGAAGATAAATTAATCCACAATAAAGTCAGTAAATGAGTCATTTCAGAGGTTCCCCAGTAGTTGGAAAAAATGCATTTATTTATACTTTCAATTCATAGTATTTTCTGTTGAATGGTGAAATTAGTATTCAGTGATAAGTACATTTTGGGGGCTAAACTCAGTATGTGCTTGGCTCATCGGTGGTCTGATGAGAAATATTACTGCACTTCATGTCAGGGGTTAAGCATAAAAGCATTTCATTCTGAAGTTAAAATCCATTTCAGTCGAGTAGATTGGAAATAATTATATCGTAGGACCAACTCACAATTTCTCAGTTTTAGAAAAGGGAGAATTATAAATGAAATATAGGTTAGAATAGGAGATTAAAATAATATGAAAAACACTTTACATGCATCTAATTTACCCAGAGAAAACTGAGGCTCTAAAAGTCACGTGATTTGTCTAAAGCCAAATGAGTCTGTGGCCAAGGCTTGGCTGAACCCCAGTGAACTGACTCCTTGTCCAATGCTCTTTCTGTCACCAGAGACCTGATTTCCCAGTAAGAATGAAAGTACATGCACTTCTAAAATTTTCTTATCTTGGGCCAGTGGCTTTGATTTTTATCTGCATTGAGAGTTTTTTTTGATAGCTTCTATCCAGTTATCTCTTGGATTCAGGAGAATTTATCTAAATAGAGAGCTATGCTTCTCCTTAATATTCAAGCACCCTTATAAAATAATAAGTCAACTTGGGAAAGTGTATTTTTTCCAGAAAACTTATAGGAATATGCCTCATCATTTTAAGAAACTCTTCATAACAAATAATTTCTTGACTTTTTTGAAAGTACCTAGTATATAAGATGGTCCTTGCAACCTGCCAGAACAACGTAGTTCCTTGTTCAAGCAGTCGAATTTAGTATAGGTGTGTATTTTGTTCTTACCAAAGTCATGTTTAATGTGAGAGTGTCAGGTCTATCTCTCCTGTTGGAGCCTCTAGAACTTTCCTTGATGAAGTCCTGCTTTAATAAATGTTAGCATGAGACCTTCAAACTTTCTACTCTGAATGAAAGGAGGTGGAAACTGGGAAGAAAAGGGAAAGGTAGAGGGGGGGAGTGAGTGTCTGGGAATTAACCCCCTAAAGCCTCCTTCAACTCTCCTTGCCTAGTATTTGCAGAGTGCTGAATTGACAAACACTTTCATGTTTTTCAGCCATTTTGTTTTGACAATAGCCCTCAGTGTTATCACTGTTGACATCATTATATAATGAAAACTGAGGCTCAGTGGTGTTAGGTAATTTTCCCCATGTGACACACCCAGCACACTTCGGAGCTGGGACCTGGCCAATGTCTGAAGACTTCTAGCCCAGAGTTCTTTCCTCTCTCTCAGTTGTCACATTTCCAGTGTGGAGACCCTCCAAAGATAACAGCATTTCAACTCTCATGGTATTTCTCTGGAGCATTTTATTGGGTCCTTGGGCACTGGGATTGAAAAGTGAATAATTTAGTCTTTCAAAGGAGACTTTACATAACCCTTTTGTTTGGCTTATTCCAGGATTCCAATGATCTTTCAGTAGGAGAGTTTCAAAGATGTTTATGGAAATGAAAATCACAGCCTTGACAAAAGCAATGTGTCAGATCTTTCCAACAGCAATTGGAGTTTCTCAAGAATATGGGTTAGGCTGTTTTGTTTCTTTGTATCTATCTCATCCACATCCCAACAATAGTTACTAGCATGGTATCCTACCCAAAGAGAGAGTTATTTGGATGTTAATTTGCCAGTGATACTAACGTCCAAATTTTCATTTAGCTCCAAGACCTTATAATTCTATGGGTCTCTACAATGAAAACGATTTATTTTATATACACTGTCATTCTATTTCAGAAACTCAATTATGTTTATATGCAAGAACACTATACATGCAATCATCCTTCCAAAATTCCCACATTTCTTCTACACTAAATCCAATTTTCATGTTACGAATAATTGAATTGCAAATATTTTACACATATAAATGGCAGGTGTGTGTATGAATATGGTTTGTGTGTGTACATGTGTCTAAATTCTACACATCAACCTCTCATGTCTTCTCACTGTTGGTGATGCTGAGCTTGATCACTTCTTAAGGCGGTGACCACCAGAGCTCTCCGTTATAGACCCACATTACCCCTTTGTGATAAATAAGTAATCTATGGTTGATACTTTGTGGCCATGTGAATATATAAATAAATTTCTTTCTCCATCTCTGGAAAAAATGGGCCCATGATATTTTCGCCCATGATCTGTCTTCTGTTAACTCCACCCCATGCAATATCCTTTTCAAATTAACTGTGCTGGGGGTCCCTAAACCACTGTCAGTTTTTTATGATCCACTAGGACTCACAGAACTTAGAAAGCTGTTATACTCAGGGTTATGTCTTATTACAGGGAAAGAATACAGATTAAAATCAGCAAATGAAAAAGGTGCATAAGGCAGAGTCCAGGAGAAGCTGGGCTCTGGCTTTTAGCTGTTTTCTCCCAGGGAACTCGCTTGAATAGCTCTTAATTCTCCTGGCAACGGGTGTGACAACATGTCTGATGTATTGCCTACCAGTGAAGCTCATCTGAGCCTTGGTGTTTAGGGTTTTATTGGGTGTCAGTCATGTAGGCCAGGAGCACCTATTCAGTTTCTACCTATCTCCTCCCACCCCTGGAAGTCAAACTAATGTAGCATGTCCTAGGGGCCCAGGAGAACAAAAATAGACATTCACCATAAATCTAGTTGGCTTAAACTATCTGATGTAATTCAAGGTTTCAGGTATAAAAGGACAATCTTATCAGGCAGGAAGGGTTTAGGGGTTATCTCCCAGGAACTAGTTAAGGGCCAATTCTTTGGAATGTAAAGGGCTTGAGGCATCCCTAGCCCACTGAGTTAACCCTTTAATGCACATTTACAAAAATATCCTCATTATTTTTCTAATTAACAGTTGCTTAAGAAAAAGTGTTCTCTCTTTATCTCTTTGGCCCTCCCTTCTCTGTTGTACTTGTGAGTCCTCAAAATGTCACTAATTATAGCGGAAAAGCTGTGCATAATATTAGCGGTACATGTATTTCTTAGAAAAGGGATGCCATAGTTTTCTGAAGAAAAATTAGACATATAAATGAATCAGTATCATCACTTCTAATATTCTGTTGAGAAGCTCAATAACAATTTCTAAGTTTTCTTCATATAATGAAACTCATTTTTCCCCGCAAGAACCAGCATTCACTCTAAATTCAATTTTTCTTACTTAATTTCTTTCTATTTTGTATAATCACCAGTTTCATAATGTGATAGGTTTTTATTTCTTTTTTTAATGGCAGTTTTATGGTATTTCTGCTCCAGTAAAGCTTATGTAATGTTTTTGAGATGACTTAGGAACTCAGTCACCACTTAGAACACCAACGTTCTATACAAATACAATCAAGGTCACAATCATGCCAATGCAAATTAATTTAGGGATATAATTTGCTTTATATATGTAAAGACTGCTTGTATTTTCTGAAATACAAATGTCTGAGGCAAAGTCTCTTTGACTTACAGATATTTTTACATAGCTATGTAAACCATTTGTTAAAAACAAGGCTTAATTCTTTTTTTTTTTTAATAATATTTATTTATTTTTGGCTGCATTGGGTCTCAGTTGCAGCATGCGGCATCTTTCATTGTGGCATGTGGGCTTCTCTCTAGTTGTGGTGCATTGGCTCCAGAGCGCGTGGGCTCTGTAGTTGCGGCACATGGCCTCTCTAGTTGAGGTACGCGGGCTTGGTTGCCCCGCGGCATATGGGATCTTAGTTCCCCAATGAGGGATCGAACCTGCGTCCCTGGCATTGGAAGGCGGATTCTTAACCACTGGACCACCAGGGAAGTCCCAATTTTTATTTTTTTAAAATTTTTATTGGAGTATAGCTGATTTACAATGTTGTGTTAGTTTCAGGTGTACAGCAAAGTGAATCAGTTATACATATATTTATGTGCACTCTATTTTAGATTCTTTTCCCATATAGGCTATTACAGAGTATTGAGTAGAGTTCCCTGTGCTATACAGTAGGTCCTTATTAGTTATCTATTTTATATATGGTAGTGTGTATATGTCAATCCCCGTCTTCCAAAGGGCTTAATTCTTAATTCACTATTAATTTTCAGAGTGTTAGTGGATGACTTCATTCAATGATTGTTTTCTGTTTAGCTCTAGAATATTTTATAGATTTGTAAGATACATTAGTAGTCACAGTTCTTACATACACACATCAAAATCCACTGTGGCTTGTCGAGTCAGGAGAGTACTTATTTAGAGAAGTAAATAAAGAGCTCAACGTTTCATTGAAAAGTCTGAAGAAACAGGCCCTGGCTGAACTACTTCCAGAACCACAGTGTAAGACCAGGCTCCCAAAGGAGCTGCTGCCTCTGCTGGGGGACATAAAGCTGCTACTCAGGCAGCTGTAACCATAGTTATCAGCACAGAACTCACCAACTCGGCCAGCCTCAGTGCAGGAAAATATGTGTCCTGCATCTTACTTTACTTGCTTTGTGTAAATCCATTCCAGGTCATGAAAGTCTGAAGTGAGTGCTTTTCTTTCAAAGTGACTCAGTTCTGACAAGGTCCTGCACAAGAATACCTGATTGGTGGCAGCTGAATAACATGCAGAATGCCAGCTGCAGGGGAGCTTGGGAAATATAATTTTCCAGCTTGCCCGCTTTGCTATGCTGGAAGGTTGGAACAGGTCCTGAACCAGCAAACAAGCAAACAAAAGGATGTGAGGAGTGGCCCATGCACTCATATCTCTGTTTTCCTAGCTAGCAAATCATATGCTAAGCTGACAGGATTACCTATACCCAGCAGTGAATGTTATACCTCATAGCAAACACTCTAATTTTCTCCTGTTATTTAGGACCTGAACAGAAAGTTGTTTCCTAAAATGTGTACAACTCCTGATTTCAATCTTGCTTATACTGGTGTGGGATTTTCTTTTCTCTCTGAACAGCACTTGGGGCTCTCTAATGAAGTTGCTTTAGAGATGGACAGTAAGGGCATAGATGATGGAGACTCTGAGATAAATACACTGGAGGCTAATGGAGCGAGGTTTTAAAAAAATTATCTGAGGGTAATGAAATGATCTACCCTGTACCATTGCCCTTTGGCATTCTTTAGACCTCAGTTCTCCCTGCCACAATTTTGCATACTTCTTCATCCTTTAAATGGAAAAAAAATTATTTGATTATTTTTCAAATTTGTATCCTTAAATCTCTACCTCTCCGTAGGGGAAGCATGGTGGTGCTTTGCCTATTTGTAGATAACTGACTCTTGAACTCTGCCCTTCCCTCAAATGTGAGAAAGGAATTTCCTCTGTTTCTAAGTGTGTTGAAGTCTTAATCCCTTGAGGAAAGGCATTGTTGTGTCTTATTCGTTGTCTTTAATATTGAAAATTTTTGGCAACTTATTTAAATTCCCTTGCTACCAATTTCTACTCGGTAGCAGCTGAAATGCCCTGAAAGTAAGTTTGGTCACGGGGGGACAGTTCAGAGAAATGAGTATAATTTCTGTGCTACCAAGAGACCAATAGTAAATATATGTATTAAACTTTATGATGTGTTCAATAAAGTATCCAGGAAATTTGGGGGCTAAAATAACATTTTTTTGGATTCCATTTCTGGGTCTAAAAATTTTACATACTAAAAATACAAGTCACTGTGCTGGTTTTGGCAGATTTATCTCCAGCCGTTGTTTATATAAGAAACATGTATCCAACTGAGTTTCACAAATAGACTTGAAGTAATTTAGTTTAGAGCACAATATTCCATTTAACCAAGAGCGCTGCTGTGAAGGGAAGATGTTACCCATTTTCCAAGTGCTCTCCTGCTGACATTTACACTCTTGTAGCTAAGAGCCCAGTGATGCCTTTATAGCCCAGCTGCAGATATTAGAACTGACTTTCCAAATGAGCTTGATTATTCAAGTAGAATTATGTGTTCAACTATAATTCCTTTCATTCTGTAATCTTTAGAAAAAATGTGGCCCATGAATGAGTAGAGAGGCATAATATCTGAAAAAAAAAAAATGTACACCAGAAGGACTGAAAGAGTATGAGGTGATTAGAGTAAACCAGAAACTTATTCAAGGTTTTATTTTCAAATAATATCCTTCATACATTTTTTTTGTAAATGACATGATCAAAAAGAACTCATGCACATTTGTATCTTTAGCAACTCAGTCTGTGTGTTATCCTCGGGCAGTTTTTTGTTTTTTTTTTTTGATAGAATCTTCTTGAGATGTCAGTTATTTTAAAATTTTCTCACCACCTTTGAACTGATCACCTTTATGAGAAAGTAAATAAAGACTTTTTTTGTCCCCAAAGGTGATATACTTCAACATGGTTTAGAGTAATTATTTGGAATGTCTCTCATGTAGGTGGCTGAGATATATCCAGGTAATCTGGCATTTGCTTTTCTCTTTCTATTAGATAGGTGGCAAAAGCATACTCAGAGTATGAGCCCAGAGATACACTAAAATCAATTTCCAGTTATAAGTGATTGTATGTTTAAATTAAGTAATTTGGTTCATTTCCACATTCCCTCTGCCAATGTTTAAGCTAAGAGAGAAGCTGTGTATCATGTTTATTAGTGTGAATATTATGGGTTTCTAAACATTTCTGTATTTTGAACAACATTTAATGGAACTTGATGAAATTAAGGGATTTTCCCCAACAGGTATCAAAATTTATTACAAAGCTATAGTGATTAAAACAGTGTGGCATTGGCAGAGATTTAAATAACTAGACCAAGAGACCTTCAAGATGGTGGAGGAGTAAGACGTGGAGATCACCTTCCTCCCCACAAATACATCAGAAATACATCTACATGTGGAACAACTCCTACAGAACACCTACTGAACGCTGGCAGAAGACCTCAGACTTCCCAAAAGGCAAGAAAATCCCCACGTACCTGGGTAGGGCAAAAGAAAAAAGGAACAACAGAGACAAAAGAATTGGGACAGGACCTGCACCTCTGGGAGGGAGCTGTGAAGGAGGAAAAGTTTCCACACACTAGGAAGCCCCTTCACTGGTGGAAACTGTGGGTGGTGGAGGTGGAGGGGAAGCTTCGGAGCCACAGAGGAGAGTGCAGCAACAGGGGTGCAGAGGGCAAAGCGGAGAGATTCCCGCACAGAGGATCGGTGCCGACCAGCACTCACCAGCCTGAGAGGCTTGTCTGCTCACTGGCTGGGGTGGGTGGGGGCTGGGAGCTGAGGCTCGGGCATTGGAGGTCAGATCCCAGGGAGAGGACTGGGGCTGGCTGTGTGAACACAGCCTGAAGGGGCTACTGCACCACAGCTAGCCGGGAGGGAGTCTGGGAAAAAGTCTGGACCTGCCTAAGAGGCAAGAGACCATTGTTTTGGGGTGCGTGAGGAGAGGGGATTCAGAGCACCACCTAAATGAGCTCCAGAGACGGGCGCAAGCCGCGACTATCAGCGCGGACACCAGAGATAGGCATGAAATGCTAAGGCTGCTGCTGCAGCCACCAAGAAGCCTGTGTGCAAGCACAGGTCACTATCTGCACCTCCCCTCCCAGGAACCTGTGCAGCCCGCCACTGGCAGGGTCCCGTGATCCAGGGACAACTTCCCCGGTAGAACACACAGCATGCCTCTGGCTGTTGCAACATAATGTTGGCCTCTGCTGCCGCAGGCTCGCCTCGCATTCCATACCCCTTCCTCCTCCTGGCCTGAGTTAGCCAGAGCGCCCTAATCAGCTGCTCCTTTAACCCCGTCCTGTCTGAGAAAAGAACAGAGGCCCTCAAGCGACCTACACAGAGGTGGGGCCAAATCCAAAGCTGAACCCCAGGAGCTGTGCGAACAAAGAAGAGAAAGGGAAATTTCTCCCAGCAGCCTCAGGAGCAGTGGATCTCCACTATCAACTTAATGTACCCTGCATCTGTGGAATACCTGAATAGACAAAGAATCATCCCAAAATTGAGGCGGTGGACTTTGGGAGCAACTATAGACTTGGCATTTGCTTTCTGCATCTAATTTGTTTCTGGTTTTATGTTTATCTTAGTTTAGTATTTAGAGCTTATTATCATTGGTAGACTTGTTTATTGACTTGGTTGCTCTCTTCCCCTTTTTTTTTTAATATATAGAAATATATTTTTTCCTTTTTCTCTTTTTGTGACTGTGTATGTGTATGCTTCTTTGTGTGATTTTGTCTGTATAGCTTTGCTTTTACCATTTGTCTTAGGGTTCTGTCTGTCCATTTTACTGTTTAATTTTTTAAAATTTTTAATTTTTTTATTTTTTATTTTAATAACTTTATTTTATTTTACTTTTTTCTTTCTTTCTTTCCTTTTTTCTCCCTTTTCTTCTGAGCCGTGTGGCCGACAGGGTCTTGGTGCTCTGGCCGCATGTCAGGCCTGTGCTTCTGAGGTGGGAGGGCCGAGTTCAGGACGTTGGTTCACCAGAGACCTCCCGGCACCAAGTAATATCAAATGGTGAAAGCTCTCCCAGAGATCTCCATCTCGACGTGAAGACCCAGCTCCACTCAACGACCAGCAAGCTACAGTGCTGGACACCGTATGCCGAACAACTAGCAAGACAGGAACACAGCCTCACCCGTTAGCAGAGAGGCTGCTTAAAATCATAATAAGGTCACAGGCACCCCAAAAGACACCAGTGGACGCGGTCCTGCCCACCAGAAAGACAAGATCCAGCCTCATCCAACAGAACACAGGCACCAGTCCCCTCCACCAGGAAGCTTACACTACCCACTGAACAACCTTAGCCACTGGGGGCAGACACCAAAAACAATGGGAACTACGAACCTGCAGCCTGTGAAAAGGAGACCCCAAACACAGTAAGTTAAGCAAAATGAGAGGACAGAGAAACACACAGTAGATGAAGGAGCAAGGAAAAAACCCATCAGACCAAACAAATGAAGAGGGTATAGGCCGTCTACCTGAAAAAGAATTCAGAATAATGATAGTAAAGATGATCCAAAATCTTGGAAATAGAATGGAGAAGATACAAGAAATGTTTAACAGGGTCCTAGAAGAACTAAAGAGCAAACAAACAATGATGTACTGCACAATAAATGTAATTAAGAATTCTCTAGAAGGAATCAATAGCAGAATAACTGAGGCAGAAGAATGGATAAGTGACCTGGAAGATAAAATAGTGGAAATAACTACTGCAGAGCAGAATAAAGAAAAAAGAATGAAAAGAATTGAGGACAGTCTCAGAGACCTCTGGGACAACATTAAATGCACCAACATTGGAATTATATAGGGGTCCCAGAAGCAGAAGAGAAAAAGAAAGGGACTGAGAAAATATTTGAAGGGATTATTGTTGAAAACTTCCTTAATATGGGAAAGGAAATATTCAGTCAAGTCCAGGAAGCGCACAGAGTCCCATACAGGATAAATTCAAGGAGAAACACGTCATGACACATATTAATCAACCTATCAAAAATTAAATACAAAGAAAATATATTAAAAGCAGCAAGAGAAAAAAAACAGCATACAAGGGAATCCCCATAAGGTTAACAGCTGATCTTTCAGCAGAAACTCTGCAAGCCAGAAGGGAGTGGAAGGACATATTTAAAGTGATGAAAGGGAAAAACCTAAAACCAAGATTACTGTACCCAGCAAGGATCTCATTCAGATTCGACAGAGAAATTAAAACCCTTACAGACAAGCAAAACCTAAGAGAATTCAGCACCACCAAACCAGCTTTACAACAAATGCTAAAGGAACTTCTCTAGGCAGGAAACACAAGAGAAGGAAAAGACCTACAATAACAAACCCAAACAGTTTGAAAATGGTAATAGGAACATACATATCAATGATTACCTTAAATGTAAATGGATTAAATGATCCAACCAAAAGACATAGACTGGCTGAATGGATACAAAAACAAGACCTGTATATATGCTGTCTACAAGAGACCCATTTCAGACCTAGGGACACATACAGACTGAAAGTGAGGGAATGGAAAAAGATATTCCATGCAAATGGAAATCAAAAGAAAGCTGGAGTAGCAATTTTCATATCAGACAAAATAGACTTTAAAATAAAGACTATTACAAGAGACAAGGACACTACATAATGATCAAGGGATCAATCCAAGAAGAAGATATGACAATTGTAAATATTTATGCACCCAACATAAGCCCCTCAATGCATAAGGCAAATGCTAACAGCCATAAAACGGGAAGCCGACAGTAACACAATTGTAGTAGGGGACTTTAACACCCCACTTTCACCAATGGACAGATCATCAAAAATGAAAAGAAATAAGGAAACACGAGATTTAAATGATACATTAAACAAGATGGACTTAATTGATATGTATAAGACGTTCCATCTAAAAACAGCAGATTACACTTTGTTTTCAAGTGCCCATGGAACATTCTCCAGGATAGATCATATCTTGGGTCACACATCAAGCCTTGGTAAATTTAAGAAAATTGAAATCGTATCAAGTATCTTTTCCGACCACAATTCTCTGAGACTAGATATCAGTTACAGGAAAAAAATCTGTAAAAAAACAAACACATGGAGACTAAACAATACACTACTAAATAACCAAGAGATCACTGAAAAAACCAAAGAGAAAATCAAAAAATACCTAGAAACAAATGACAATGAAAATATGACGACCTAAAACCTATGGGATGCAGCAAAAGCTGTTCTAAGAGGGAACTTTCTAGCAATACAATCCTATCCAGGAAACAAGAAACATCTCAAATAAACAACCTAACCTTACACCTAAAGCAATTAGAGAAAGAAGAACAAAAAACCGGAAAAATTAGCAGAAGGAAAGAAATCATAAAGATCAGATCAGAAATAAATGAAAAAGAAATGAAGGAAACAATAGCAAAGATCAATAAAACTAAAAGCTGGTTTTTGAGAAGATAAACAAAGTTGGTAAACCATTAGCCAGACTCATCAAGAAAAAAAGGGAGAAGATTCAAATCAATAGAATTAGAAATGAAAAAGGAGAAGTAACAACTGACACTGCAGAAATACAAAGGATGATGAGAGATTACTACAAGCAAGTATATGCCAATAAAATGGACAACCTGAAAGAAATGGACAAATTCTTAGTAAAGCACAACCCTCTGAGACTGAATCAGGAAGAAATAGAAAATATAAACAGACCAATCACAAGCAATGAAATTGAGACTGTGATTAAAAATCTTCCAACAAACAAAAGCCCAGGACCAGATGGCTTCACAGGAGAATTCTATCAAACATTTACAGAAGAGCTAACACCTATCCTCAAACTCCTCCAAAATATAGCAGAGGGAGGACAACTCCCAAACTCATTCTATGAGGCCACCATCACCCTGATACCAAAGCCAGACAAAGATGTCACAAAGAAAGAAAACTACAGGCCAATATCACTTGTGAACATAGATGCAAAAATCCTCAACAAAATACTAGCAAACAGAATTCATCAGCACATTAGAAAGATCATACACCATGATCAAGTGGGGTTTATCCCAGGAATGCAAGGGTTCTTCAATATACGCAAATCAATCAATGTGATAAACCATATTAGCAAATTAAAGGAGAAAAACCATATGATCATCTCAGTCGATGCAGAAAAAGCTTTTGACAAAATTCAACACCCATTTATGATAAAAACCCTCCAGAAAGTAGGCATAGAGGGAACTTCCTTCAACATAAGAAAGCTCATACATGACAAACCCACAGCCAACTTCGTTTGCAGTGTTGAAAAACTAAAACCATTTTCTCTAAGATCAGGAACAAGGCAAATTTGTCCACTCTCACCACTTTTATTCAACATAGTTTTGGAAGTTTTAGCCACAGCAATCAGAGAAGAAAAAGAAATAAAAGGAATCCAAATCGGAAAAGAAGAAGTAAAGCTGTCACTGTTTGCGTATGACATGATACTAGATGTAAAGAATCCGAAAGATGCTACCAGAAACTCCTGGAGCTAATCAATGAATTTGGTAAAGTAGCAGGATACAAAATTAATGCACAGAAATCTCTTGTATTCCTATACATTAATGATGAAAAATCTGAAAGACAAATTAAGGAAACACTCCCATTTACCACTGCAACAAAAAGAATAAAATACCTAGGAATAAACCTACCTAAGGAGACAAAAGGCCTGTATGCAGAAAACTGTAACACACTGATGAAAGAAATTAAAGATGATACAAACAGATGGAGAGATATACCATGTTCTTGTATTGGAAGAATCAACATTGTGAAAATGACTCTACTACTCGAAGCAATCTACAGATTCAGTGCAATCCCTATCAAATTACCACTGGCATTTTTCACATAACTAGAACAAAAAATGTCACAATTTGTATGGAAACACAAAAGACCCCGAATAGTCAAAGCAATCTTGAGAAAGAAAAACGGAGCTGGAGGAATCAAGCTCCTGGATTTTAGACTATACTACAAAACTACAGTAATCAAAACAGTATGGTACTGGCACAAAAATAGAAACATAGATCAATGGAACAGGATAGGAA
Source organism: Balaenoptera borealis (assembly GCF_965194805.1). Lineage (NCBI taxonomy): Eukaryota > Metazoa > Chordata > Mammalia > Artiodactyla > Balaenopteridae > Balaenoptera > Balaenoptera borealis. The sequence goes on from NC_138862.1 coordinate 90,043,803, forward strand.
GCTCAGAGACATACTCATGCACATATGGTTACCTTATTTTTGATAAAGGAGGCAAGAATATGCAATGGAGAAAAGACAGCCCCTTCAATAAATGGTGCTGGGAAGACTGGGCAGCTACATGTAAAATAATGAAATTAGAGCACTCCGTAACACCATAAACAAAAATAAACTCAAAATGGATTAAGGACCTAAATTTAAGGCCAGGCACTATAAAACTCTTAGAGGAACACATAGGCAGAACACTCTATTGACATACATCACAGCAAGATCCTTTTTGACCCACCTCCTGGAGAAATGGAAATAAAAACAAAAGTAAACAAATGGGACCTAATGAAACTTAAATGCTTTTGCACAGCAATGGAAACCATACCCATACACATGACAAAAAGACAAGTCTCAGAATGGGAGAAAATATTTGCAATTGAAGCAAGTGACAAAAGATTAATCTTCAAAATTTACAAGCATCTCATGCAGCTCAATATCTGAAAAACAAACAACCCAATCCAAAAATGGGCAGAAGACCTAAATAGACATTTATCCAAAGAAGATATACAGATTGCCAACAAACACATGAAAGGATGCTCAACAGCACTAATCATTAGAGAAATGCAAATCAAGAATACAATGAGGTGTCACCTCACACCAGTCAGAATGGCCATCATCAAAAAATCTACAAACAATAAATGCTTGAGTGGGTGTGGAGAAAAGGGAACCCTCTTGCACTGTTGGTGGGAATGTAAATTGATACAGCCACTATGGAGAACAGTATGGAGGTTCCTTAAAAAAATTAAAATAGAAGTACCATACGATCCAGCAGTCCCATTACTAGGCGTATACCGTGAGAAAACCATAATTCAAGAAGAGTCATGTACCACAGTGTTCATTGCAACACTATTTACAATAGCCATGACATGGAAGCAACCTAAGTGTCCATTGCCAGATGAATGGATAAAGAAGATGTGGCACATATATACAATGGAATGTTACTCAGCCGTAAAAAGAAACGAAATTGAGTTATTTGTAGTGAGGTGGATGGACCAAGAGTCTGTCATACAGAGTGACGTAAGTCCGAAAGAGAGAAACAAATGCCGTATGTTAACATATATATATGGAATCCAAAAAAAAAAAAAAAAAATTAGTTCTGAAGAACTTAGGAGCAGGACAGGAGTAAAGATGCAAACGTAGAGGATGTACCTGAGGATATGAGGAGGGGGAAGGGTAAGCTGGGACGAAGTGAGAGAGTGCATGGACATATATACACTACCAAATGTAAAATAGATAGCTAATGGGAAGCAGCCGCATAGCACAGGGAGATCAGCTTGGTGCTTTGTGACCGCCTAGAGGGGTGGGACAGGGATGGTGGGAGGGAGACGCAAGAGGGAGGGGATATGGGGATATATGTATATGTATAGCTGATTCACTTTCTTATAAAGCGGAAACTAACCCACCATTGTAAAGCAATTACAGTCCAATAAAGATGTCAAAATAAATAAATAAATAAATAACTAGACCAATAGAAAAGAATAAAGAATGCTGAAATACATCCATGCAAATAGGGAAACTTGTTAAAAAAAAAAAAAGACATGGGTCACTGTGCTAATCGTTGAGGGAAAGATGGAATATTCAAAAACTAGGATAATTATTCATGTGAAAGTATCAACTTATATATACGTTTCATACTACAACTAACACATACCAGATAGACTTAAGATTTTAAAATTCACCTTTTATATTTAAGTAGAAAATGTAGAATTCCTTTATGATCCTGGGATAGGAAAGATTACTTAAGGAAACAAAAAGTACGCACCATTAAAGAAATGAATGGTAAATTTAACTCCATTAAAATAAAGTATTTTTCTTCATTGTAAAAACACTATAAAGAAAGTTAGAAATCCAAAAACTGAGAAAAAAACATTGGCAAAGGAAAAAATTGAAAAGGATTTTGTATGCAGAATACACAAAGTATCCTTCAAGTCAGTCATAGACAAATGGGCAAAAGACCTTAGCAGGCATTTTATAGAAAGCTTAAAAAGACCTATAAATGCACGGAAGGATGCCCAGTCTCATTAGTAATCAGGGAATTGCCAATTAAAAACATAATGTGATAAGCCTTATACTTATCAGAGTTGTTTTTAAAAATGATTGTATGGATGCTATTTTGGACACTAAAGTAGAAATGAGTTACAAGCATTGTTAAATTCATAACAGCTTTTTATTATTTTTCACAGGTTGTTGAAAAGTACAATGATAACCATTCAAGTAATTAATTTTATTTTTTACTCTAAAAAGTGTTTTTTCATAGTCAACAAGTCTGGGAAACAATGCCCTAGGCTGATTTCTAGTCCAACTTAATGCAGGTATGGAAAGCATGTTTGAATGAAGTGGTTCAAGTTCTATATCTAGTTGGTGAATAAATAGGGACTTGAACCCAGGTCTTCTTAATGCTAGCCTGGCTGATAGTTTTATTGTTACAGAATAAAGTCCTAACTTTTATGTGTACTTGGAAAGACTGTGTGCTCTCTCTCCAACTGGGGTTTCCACTGTTAGCATCCATTAATTTTATATTCCATCCCTGGCTTTAGCACAACTAGCCTCTCCTTAACTTACTGACTGCAACTTGTGTATTTCTCCTCGTTCTTCTGTATCACTATACAAATTCCACCTACCATTTAGAATCCAATTTTGACCCCTCTGTCACCTGTCCGAACCTCCCCAACCCAACTTAAGTTTTCCCACCATTCATCTCTCATAAGCATTTCTAAGTCATTCTAAAGGCAATTGTCATGTGACATTGTACATGGTGCATTACTTAACTTTCATTAATTTGTCAACTACTCATTGAGTCCTTATTATGTTTTAAATACTGAGGAGCCATTGGTACTTTAGAACCACGTGTTCTCCCCTTATGGAGATTTGATAACCCAATAAATTTTTTTTTTATTTTTCTAAGATTATCCTGTTTCCTCTAAGTTTTTACTAGTGCCTCATGGGGAGAGACTTATCTCTTAGAGTAGGACAAGAGATAAGTCTCTCCACTGAGTAGGCTCAAGCAGTAGGTGTCAAATTATAGCCTCAAGAAAAGAAATAGGTTTTTTCTCCCCAGCACCTATTTTATTTTTCCTTGAAGATTTCTTGACTTTATTAGTTTAATGTGGCTTTCAAATAATGAAAACTTTTGGGTGGTTCAGTGGTAACTGTAGCATTGATTTAGTACTTTGAAACTATTTTTAATTACCCAACAGTCCTAACCTTTGTTATTGTAAAGGGTGGAATGGGAAAAAAGCAGAAAGATGAGTCATGAACAGTGCTTTATATCAAACAAATGCAAAGTCTGTTGTTAGGAAGAGGGAAGTGGTACCTCCTTTCCATGCAATGACCCTAAAAATGAAACAAACCAATAGAAGCAGAGTCATCTTAATGAGAAGACTTTATTGGAATGGCTCTTTGAATTAAAGGCAATCTTTTTAATGACCATGCAAGTACTGTATTCGGTGGCTATACAATTGTGTCATTAATGAAAATATTCAGGAACTTTAGCTTTAAAAACTGTGGTAACATAGACGAAAGCTTTATTTTGATTTCTGTCTGTTCTGAGGTTTATTATATATTTTCTGGTGCAAATGTGTTTCAAGTTTTTCCAGAGAGTGCTATTTGTTCCAGCATCTTTCGATGCTTATTGGTGATGGTCTCTGGTACCCGATAATTGAATCATTGCGAAAATAAGCAATGTGGCATAGAACAGTTTCTTCCTTTTTACCATGTTATAGCTACTGAAGGGAAAGTTACTGACTTTGCATGTAGTACAATGAAGGTAACCTTAGCTTTGGGTGGCAAGAGGGCAGATGTCTGGATGGTATCATTTTATGAAACATCAGAAAATCTGTTTGTCACTGCAGTATTTCCCCTCACTTGTTTGCTGAAACCTGGAGGATTTATTTATTTATTCATTCATTTATTAAACAGAGATTCATTCAAGCCTGTCATTTAACATTTATGTAGGAAAGGCTTAAAATGTGGGTTCCTTCAAGGAGGGAGCCATATGTTGAAAAGTGGGAGAGGCAATGAACCTTGACTCTGCAGAATTTTGTCCTGTGTCTTAATCAGGGATAACTTGATTGCAAAGCACATAATTTTCTCTAACTAGTTTTATAATAATAAAAGAGGATGTATCAGAAAGATAGGGCAGTCTCTTGTAGAACTCAGGGATAGGAAGTAAATTTGGGATTTACTTGCTATGGCAGTTTCAGGGAGAGCATTTAAATATAATTAGTACAGAGGCAAAATAATGGGATTTATTATGGCCTAGGGGCTAGAAGTTCATCTCTAGCTCGTGTATAGACTTGAGGGAGAACATATATCCGGTTTGCCTGGGGCAGACCTCAATTTTGTCTTTTATCCTTGAGGAATTATATTAGTTCCTTCTTTTGCTCTCAAAGAAGTCCTGGTATGGTAGGTAATAGTGGTCTCCCTAAAACTTCATGCAGGTCCTAACTTTAGAAGCTGTAAATGTTACTTTATATGGAAAAAGCGTCTTTGCAAATGTAAGTTATTAAGCATCTTGATATGAAGAGGCTATTCTGGATTATTTCAGTGGGCCCTACATGCAATCATGAGTCTCCTTAGGAGAGAGGCAGAGGGAACCTTGGCACACACAGGTGGATGTCATGTGGCCACAAGCCAAGGAATGCTGGGGGCTACCAGAAGCTGGAAGAGGCAAGAAACTGATTCTCCCTTAGGGTCTCCAGAGGGAAGGTGGCCTTGCTGCTACCATGATTTTGGCCCAATGATGCTGATTTCAGACTTCTGACCTCCGGAACTGAGAAAATACATTTCTGTTGTTTTAAGCCACTGAGTTTGCAGTAATTTGGCAGCCCTAAGAAACTAATACACCTGGGTCGGAAGACAAGTTGTGTGGTTACTCTACTTTCCCAGAGCTTGAAAGTTATCTGTTCCCATCTCTTACTCCTTGCAGGCTGTCATAGTCACCCCTCTCTGCATCTCTGCTTTGTTCTTCCTTCTCTTAGTGGAACAGACTTTCTTTACTTAATTTGCCAGACCTCCCCAACAAGATTTCCTGGCTCCAAATATGCTTGAATCTGAGAAGTCTAGTATCTGAGTCTAATTGACCCGTTTTCTCAGTGTGCCAATTCTAATTCCCTTGGGAAGAAAATGAGATTGGCTCAAATCTGTCTCCAGATTAATTCCTCATGTGTTAGCTCTATTTTTTTTTTTTTTAATCCAATCAGTGGTGATGCGTGGTGGGGAGAGGTCATATAATAGAAACATGTTTGAGATCAAGGCCCATTTCTTTGAAGATATGTATGTGTGGTGGGTAGTTTAAAAGAAGGAAGCAGGTGCAAAGAAAACTCCTCCAAAAGTGTCCACTTGTTAAAAAAATTAACCCAGTAAATATTAGGCTTTCCAGTGCTCATGAATATTTATTACTATAATCAAGATCAAAAAGAAGGGTTTCAATTTGAAATTCCTTGGTGGTATTTTTCCTTACATATTTCATGTCTTGAAGTTTTCTGAGCTGAAGTTCAAAAAATACTAATTTCCTTGAAATCGTCTTTGAATATCAAATCAATCGTATAATCTTCCTTTCATAATTAAAAAGAATTTCTTTGAGATTTTTATTGGTCTGTTTGCTTTCTATTATGTCATCATTAACTCATTGAATAGTGTAATCTATTGAGAAATATATTGGAGAGAACTGTTAACCTTAGAAGTTCCTGAACTTCCTTTATATTTCCTTTGAGACAATATAGATATCAACTTCTTTTACTAGTAAGTGTTTAATAGATGGAACTTATCCCTGTTCAGGTCTTCCGTGTACCTTTTCAGAGAAGTCCCATGTGCTAAGGGAAAATACATGTGTCTCCTTATTTAGCTATGAAATGTAGCCAGCATGATAGCATATTGTATCCCTTCATGTCTTATCTTCCCTTGTCGTCCTTCTTTTTTTTCTTTACTCTCACCATTTACCTATGCCTCCTAAATAAAGTGTTAACATTTTAATTCTTGCTTCAGAGGACCCAGAATTTCTTAAAAACCCAGGCCAAGATGATACCCAATGCCTTTCTTCTGATTGAAGAGAATTCAGTCTTTTGACTTTAAGTTATAGTTCCGTTATGTATATCTTTCTGATATGTAAGACTCCAGTCGTGGATTTTCATTGCTATATGTTAGTGACCAGGAAAATCAAACACATAATCTAAATCTCCTAGGTATACCTAATTGGATTCTACACCACCTGCTATCAGACTGAAAGAAAGAAAACAATAATAATAATAATAACAACAAAAGTGCTAACCTAGATAAATAGAGGTTTGAATTTTAATAGATAAGGAACTCAGGAGCCAAGAAGAAATACATCCAAAAAGGTGTATAGGGTTCTATACAAAAATAGTATAAACTCATTATATTTTCATACAAAGAAAAGCTTGGTAAGATTCTTAGAGCCTTTATGTTTCTTTGTATGGAAATACATGTACTTTTAAACTTATTTTGTAAAATCTCCTGAGATATTTCAGAGTACTGCAATACCTAAGCACATTTATAAGTAGAATGAAATTTTGGCTTTAAACTGACAGGAATTTGAACTGAATCTAGAAGTCTTACAATATTTTCAGGAAAAAACTCTGGCCTCATAATTTGGAGACCTGAATTGAACTTCTGGCTCTGCTACTCTCTGGCTGTGTGACCTTGGGCAAGTCACAAAATTTTCTCTGAGCTTCAGTTTCCTCATCTGCTGAATGAGGAGTCGCTAGCAGATTTCCCATCTTTAACATTTCTTGTTCTCCTCAGGCCCTCATGACTTCAGGGTTGATGTAATTCTGAATAACTAGCAACTGTATCCTTGAGGTTAAGACAGAATGCACCATCTTTCATCTTTACAGTTGTTGAAGGTAACCTTGTCGTAGCAAGAAAAGACGATAACAATGGAATGGCAATGACTAATCTGTTAACCAAACCCTACATAACTAAAGTTTATGCCAACCCTTCCATTGTGAGAACTGTGACAGTTTTCCTGGTCTGATAATGAAATAGTGGCTAAGCTGAGGGTTCTGTATGCTCAGAGACTTACTGTCTACAATGTTAATGTGCATGCCAAGGAAGTACAGTGTTTTGAATGGTTGAGTCTCAAATACTAAATTATTATCTGCGAGCTGCCAGGCAGTCTGCCCAGAAACTCTGTTTTCCTTGACCAAGGCCAGTGTTCTGTGTTTGAAACTCTAGTAGATTGTATTGGGTGTCATGTTATTCCAATAGGAAATCCTTGACATAGATCTTCTGGGGTGAGGAAGGCTAGAGTTTGAGGATAGATTTCCGCTTTGCTTGTTGCTGAGTTTGCTTTAGATGATTTATACAAACCTGTGGAGAATGTGATATATATCATCATATACAAGAAAATTTATTAGCAATGCATTATTAAATATTTATATGCACTGCTCACCTTCACATTGACTGCTTTGTCACTTTCTTTATACGTATTTTTTTTGCTATTACTAGTTCCTTCATGTGCTTTGATTAGCTTTACACAATAGACAATGCTTCAGTAAAAATCTAATCAGAACGTAGTCAAGGAAACAAATAGTTAAGAAGAAAGTAATATAATTTTTGATGTTGTAAAAAGAGTAGTAGAATAAAAATCTGAACATTTGCCATCTAGTATTCATTCTGGGTCTAAATTTATTGCATGATTTCGGAAAAGTTCACTTAACTCTTTGGCATCAATTTCCTTATCTGTAAAATAGGCATCATTGTACCCGATCTATTTTTTTCACAGATTAGTGTGAGGATCATTGGGGTGATTGATGTGGATGCCCTTTGAAATTTAAAAGGTTTTGGTCACATGCAAAATATTATAGAACCATAGAATTACAAAAGTTTGGAGGTGAAAGAAACCTCAGAAAACACAGTTGAGTTGTTCTCAACCCTAGTGTGGAAACAAACTGCTATACTGCAATCAAGTATGGTGGATGAAAAGACTCTATTGCAAACAATAAGCAATAATTTCCATTTTTACCTATGAAGGAGTAGCTGCTATGAGACTTTCCCTCCCACTGAAAACAAATGAAAAATTGAGAAACATATAATAGATTGGTGTGGCTAAAGTATAAATGTGTGAGTGTGTGTGGCATATTAGTAACATAGTAAAGAGTATGTTTGGCAATAGACAATGGCTTGTTTAATTTCAGTGTAACAATAATTGTAGGAGATAAAACTGGAAGTGTGGTTGATGTCAGATGATGAAGTACTGCAAATCCAAGACTAATCACTAAAAAAAATTAAATAAAAGAATTATAACACAAAACAATAATGGGGATAAAATAGCATCCTAAAATTACTCATTTAATTCAAAATAATACATGAAAAATGGAAAAAATAAAAAAAACAGATTGTAAAAATCAAAAACAAATAGTAAGATAGTAAGTTTAGACTCAATGATATTAGTAATTACATTAAAGGTAAATGGTTTAAATGATCCAATTAAAAAGCTTTAATTATGGGCTTCCCTGGTAGCGCAGTGGTTAAGAATCCGCCTGCCAATACAGGGGACATGGGTTTGATCCCTGGTCCGGGAAGATCCCACATGCTGCAGAGCAACTAAGCCTGTGCACCACAACTACTGAGCCCACTTGCCTAGAGCCCGTGCTCCGCTACAAGAGAAGCCACTGCAGTGAGAAGCCCGCGCACCACAACAAAGAATAACCCCCGCTCACCGCAACTAGAGAAAGCCCGCGCTCAGCAACAAAGACCCAACGCAGCCAAAAATAAATAAATAAATTTATAAAAAAAAATAAAAAGTTTTAATTGTCAGACTGGTTAAAAAAGTAAGACTGAACTATATGGATTCTACAAAAACTCAATCTAAAAATAATAGATTAAAAGTAAAAGACTAGGAAAAATATAACATATAAATCCTAATTATAAGAAAACTGAAATGACAATATCAAAGTAAATTTCTAAACAAGGAATATTATCAGGGAAAAGAGGGACAGTTTACAATAATAAGGTGTTCAATTCATGAATAAGATGTAGACATCCCAAATGTGTATTCACTTAATGGCAGAGCGTCAAAATATATGAAACAAAAACTTACAGAACTCAAGGAAAAGAAAGACAAATCCACAATTACAGTTGGCAGTTTCAACACACCTCTCTTCTAGTAATTGCTAGAAGAAGAAGAATGAAAATTGGTAAGGACATACAAGATTTGGATAATGCTTTCAATAAACATGACCTACCTGACACTTATTGAATACTCCACCCCACAACAGAATACGTATTTTTCAAATGTGTATGTGTATGTTCAGTAAGACAGATTATATGATGGGCCATTAAAACAAGTCTCAATTTCAAAGAATTGGAATCATACAAAGTATGCTCTTTGATGTCAATGGAATTAAATTAGAAATGAATGACAGTAACACATATTTCAAATCCCCAAATATTTGGAAATTAAATAATACATTTCTAAATAACCTGTGGTCAAAGGAGAAAAATAACGAAAAATTTGGAAATATTTTGAACTGAATAAAAATAAAACATAGTAAAATCTATAAAATGCAGCTAACGCAGTGATTATAGTGGTCTTGGGAAAGTGACTGAATATACATTAAAAAAATCAGTCACTGTAATTCTTCATATAACATGTTAAAGAAAATCCATATGATCAACTTAATAAATGCAGAAAAAATTTTTGACAATTTGATAAACACTCATGGCAAATGTACAATTGAAGAGAATTCTCAAAACCTGATAAAGGTCTGACATCATTCTTAATGGTGAAAGACCAAATGCTTTTCTCCTATGATCAGGAACAAAACAAGACTGCCTGATCTCATCATGTCTATTGTCTGTTGTACTAGAGGTCCTAGTCAGTGAAATAAGGCAAGAGGAAGAAAGAAAACACATTCAGATTGGAAAGGAAGAAGTAAATTTGCCTTTATTAAAGGATAACATTGTATACATAGAAAATCCTAAGTGATTTACAAAAAAGCAAGGTCACAGAATACAAGGTCAGTATACCAAAAAATTGTATCTCTATCGACTGACCAAGATCTATTTGAAAATGAGAAACAAAAAACCATTTGCAGTAGCATCCAAAAAATAAAAATATTAGGGGAAAATGTAACAAAATATTTAAAATATTTCTGTACACTGAAGACCAAAAGTATTGTTAAGATAATTTAAAGAAGATAAATAAATGGTGATTTATATCATGTTCTTGAATCAATATTGTTAAGGTGTCAGTCTGATGAATCTATAGACTCAGTGCAATTTTCACTGGTATCCCAGCAAGTTTAGTTTTATAATTTGATAAGCTGATTCTAAAATTTATATGACAATTCAAAGAACTTCTAATAGCCAAAACAATTCTGAAAAAGAGCAAAGTTGTAGAACTTACCCTTCCTGATTTCAAGGATTTCTCTAATTCTACAATAACCACTGCCATGTAGTATTGTCATATGGTGAAACATACAGATTAGTGGAACAGAATAGAGAGTTGAGAAATGGACCACAAATATATGGCCAATTAATTTTTAGCAAGGGTGCCAAAATAATCCAATGAGAAAGCAAAGTATTTTCAGTAAATGTTGTTGGAAAAACTGGATGTCCACATTCAAAAAAGTTAAACTCAATTCTTAACTCACACAAATGGACTTGAAATGAATTATAGAAATAAATGTAAAGGCTAAAACTCTAAGACTTCTAGAAGTAAACACAGAAATCTTTCTGACCCTGGGGTAGGCTATTTATTAAACAGAATACAGAAGTCACAAACCATAAAAAAATCATCAAATTGAAATTCATCAAATTGAAAATTTCTATAAGGGCCAGGAGTTAAATATTTTAAGCTCTGTAAACCTCATGGTCTCTGTTGCAACATCTCAACTCTGCCGTTGTAATGCAATGGAAAACATGGAAGTTATGTAATGGATGGGGGTGGTCGTGTTCCAATAAAACTTTATTTACAAAAACAGGCAGTGTGCAGGGCTCATGAGCTGTAGTAAGCTAACACTTGCTCTAGTTTGACACAAACTCCATCTTGAGGCTCAGCAAGATGAATGATTTCCTCAAAATAATAAAATCACTTAATGGCAGAAGCAGGACCAAATCCCAGTTTCTTCCCAGTTCATCCTGTTATACCTTTTTATTAATAAACTTGAAGGTAAGGTTCCCTTCAGCACATAACTAAGCAGTGATGCAACTGTAGACATTCAGGCGTTGACTCAGGTTTTTTCTTATGTTTAATACTTTGATTAATGCCTTTCTCTTCTTAGAAGAAGGCAGAAATTAAAAGTAAGCAATTTTGTATTCTTTTTCCCTTGTATTATTTGAAAGCCTATCCTCATTGCAGCATCATTCACCAGAAGATGTGAAAAGTGACTTTATATTCATTTGAACATTTTATTTAAATCTGTCAACATACAGAATCATGGCAGTTATTCATATTTTGACATGATTATTGTGGAGAAAATCACACATTAAGTTATTACATGAAAGGGAACATGACAGGCATGCATCACAGGATCTTTCTTCATAAAATGAAGATTTCAAAGAGAAAAAACAGAAAGAGATTAAATATGTCTCTGCTTTGTGTCACTTAAAAAAAAAAAACCTGCCATGTTCAAATGAAACAGAAATGCCGGAGTGAACTACTGTACTATAGTTTTAGGAAGGGAAAATTCTACTTATTGAGACTAGAATAAACCAGATACTATGCAGGGATTTTATTCATATTTTCTCATTTTATCTTCACAGTATCACTTGCAGGTAAGTCTAATTGTCTTTGTTATATGAATGAAGAAACTGATATTCCAGGAAGTTTAGTAATTTCATAGAGTTTGATGAAGCTGGGAAAGGTGTGGACCCATCAAACTAAAACCAAGGTCTGTTAGACCATAAAATCTGTGCTTTGAAATTTGTGCATCTGGGAAAGAAAATGAAAGAAACTGGGGAGTTTTATAGAGATCCATTTAGTAAATATGGTCACAACATTAAACAATCCAAAATTCGTAATTATATCACAAACACTTGCAATGCCTTTTATTTCACATTATAGAGAATTTCAGAGAGCCTGTATTCTATGAGTTCTTTTATGTTTGTATTCAAGGGGAGGGGAGAAAAAGTAATTACAACACCAAGGGTAATTTTAAGACATATGTGCACTGAACCATTCTTTACTTGGATAAAACATAGATACAGACAATCATTAGGATCCTGCAAAAGTTGAGAGAAATGATCTGAAGTAACCTCTTTCCCCTATTAGTATAGGTTGAAATAATGAAAACTGAGTAGCCTTGTAGCCTTGGCAACAATTAAATTGTTCCACTGGAGGCATACGGATTTTAGTGGTTTTTATTATTAAGTTAGAAAAGCTCATGAGAGCTCTGCTGGGGCTGAGAGAGTAGGATTATGGGATTATTCCTGCTAGGCTGACCCTTACTTAAAGTCCCCATTAATGTCTTTGCAAAAATCTTGGCAAAATCAGTTTACTTTCCAGACTTCAGCATCTCTTTGGGACTATTACAGGCATAACTTAAATTCAAGAAAAAAAAAAGCAAATACGTTTCCAGTTTGTAAATGGTTTGAAGGTTTAAAAGTAAAGATGGTCTAGGGATGGAATTTTTAATTATGCTTCTGCAAGAAGCCTGACAGTAAGGCTTTTTGCTGGGAAGTTTAGGGCAAGGAGAAGGTGAAATTGACAGTGCCTTGAGCCTGGCAATGGATTTTCCCAGAAGAAATATTGATAATACAAAGCCGTCAAATGGATGACAGTTTCTGAAGTCTGTACAACCAACTTTCCCTGAGTCCTGACATATGGAGCACTGCAGAGGCCACATGGTGCGGGAATTCCCAAATTTCCACTTTAATTTCTTTTCCTTTTCAAAAGCTTTGACAGCTGAAGTTGCAGCAGCTGACCTCTAAGTGCTCTTCTGAGGGAGCATTAATGCTGATCCGTGGCTGGCAGGATAGCAGGCTCTTTATGGAAAAGGGCTGTGCGTGGCACTGAGGATCGTAGGTTTGATTGGGGGGTGTGGAGAGAGGGTTCTGTGCTGATTTCCGTGAGGGGCTACTGGTCCTTGATTGATTGATTGATCGATTTAATTTATGGCTGTGTTGGGTCTTCGTTTCTGTGCGAGGGCTTTCTCCAGTTGCGGCAAGCGGGGGCCACTCTTCATCGCGGTGTGCGGGCCTCTCACTATCGCGGCCTCTCTCGTTGCGGAGCACAGGCTCCAGACGTGCAGGCTCAGTAGTTGTGGCTCACGGGCCCAGTTGCTCTGCGGCACGTGGGATCTTCCCAGACCAGGGCTCGAACCTGTGTCCCCTGCATTGGCAGGCAGATTCTCAACCACTGCGCCACCAGGGAAGCCCCCTGGTCCTTGATTTATATCTTCAAGGAAGCAGCCTGGTGTAGATAGACATCCCTGGATCCGAGTCTTAGTTTTACCACTGACAGCTGTGTGACCTTGGTCTGCTTTTTGACTTCTTCAAGCCTATTTCCTCATTTGTCCAAAAAACCTGACTTGTAGGGCTGTCCTGAAGAGTTAGACTAGTATATGTAAAATAGCTAATCTAGTGCTCAGCGCAGTTTAGGCCCCAGTAAAGGCTCTATGTATTTAACCAAATGAAATTCCTGTCATATTTTTTATTTTCAGAAATTCAGTTTCCCAGTCGTTCAACTAAGAGGCACACAGCATGGTCCTAGCACAGTGCTGGGAATTAGAAGATACAGAGGTGAATAAAGCCTCATCTCAGCTCCCAGTTAGCACATAGTCTGGTAGGGGGGGAGAGAGAAATACAGAACTTCAGATAAAGTAGAATAAATAACACAATGAGGGGAGCCTTTATGACTGAATGTCAATGAGGAAGCAGTTTGATTTAAGCTCAGAGGAGCTCTGCTCCTGTGTATCAGGCGGGCAGGAGTGTCTTCTTTCCCTTCTCGTTTGAACACCTCTCAGTTTTGGGTTCTCTTGGGGTTCTACCAACCAATGCCTTGTGGTTACAGCCCTCTTAAATCCCAAATGCTGAGGAGCAGCGACTAAGCCTGACACAGTTTTTCATCTTTCACGGTGCCTCGTGCAATGCTTCCATGTAGTTAAGCAACGATGCTTAATTAATTAATTCACGAATCCTGCTATATTAAACTCTCTTGGGTGAGTCATTGTTTTTAATAAAAAAATCTTTATTTATTAAGGTGAGGACCGTGAACCAAGGAACCAGGTAAAATGTTCTTGGAGCCCACAGGTATCGTGAACATGTTAAATTAAAATACAGGGCCTGAGTCTTAGTGTGTTGAGTTGAAAAAAACAGGCATGATTCTGATTTACCCTTTGATTAGAGAAGTTAAATACAACATTAATTTTTCTAAATTTAATTTCACGTGGAGACCATTAAGATGTCGTGATTTGGGAGCTACATGAGTATCCATGCCTTTTATCAGAACACCTGGTAATCCAGATCCTCAAAGAGCAAAAAGCTATATATCAATATATAGTTTGTCACTATTGGTCAATGCCAATGAAAACAAGTAGGTCTCACTTAATATGAATCCTCAATAGCTTTGGTATTATTAGAAGCAAATTCAGTCACACATGTGGCTTGATGGAGATTTTAAAGCTGAGCAGGACTTCCCTGGTGGCACAGTGGATGAGAATCCGCCTGCCAATGCAGGGGACACAGGTTCGATCCCTGGTCCAGGAAGATCCCACATGCCGTGGAGCAACTAAGCCCGAGTGCCACAACTTCTGAGCCTGTGCTCTAGAGCCCATGAGCCACAACTACTGAGTCCACGTGCTGCAACTACTGAAGCCCACGTGCCTAGAGCCCGTGCTCCGCGACAAGAGAAGCCACTGCAGTGAGAAGCCTGAGCACCACAACGAAGAGTAGCCCCGGGTTGCCGTAACTAGAGAAAGCCCGCGCACAGCAACGAAGACCCAACGCAGCCAAAAATAAATGAATAAATGGATAAATAAAGCTGAGCAAATTATATTCATTGCCTGAATCGATTTGCGAAGGTTGCAGAGGCTCCTTTAGCTAACTGGGCTGTGCTCATTTTACAGTGGCAATCTCCATGTAGGAAGGGCTTGAGAGTGGCAGTGCAATGGGAAGGGGGTGATGGTGGCTGAGAGGTGAGCCCTGAAGTAGCATTTGCACAGCTAGCGCGGTGCTCTTACATTGTGTGGTTAGGGAGACAGTCGTTAGGGAGCATGTGACAAAGCTCCTCGCTCTCCTCACCTTGCTACAACGCTGTTCAGTGAAGGTGCAGTCTTGGCGTGCTTCGCCCTGAGTGATAGCAAATGATCAACCAGTATTTAGTGAATTCTCACCCATGTGAAACATCACTGCCTGTCTGTGTCTGGATATGTATATAAAGCCATGGTGTTTGGAGACTGATTTAGGTTGGAATGTCAGCCCTTCCACTTAAAAATTTTGTAGTATTTTGTGAGTGAAACAAACTATTTATTGGGTACCAGTCCGTAGGGAGCAAGGGAAGAAAATGACATAGTTCTGTTTCCGTGGAGCTCATGCTTTCAGAGGAACTAAATTGCATGAACATCCCATTTCCCTCATTGACAATGAAATAAGGTAATAGTGATTGGCTTACAGGGTTTTTTCTGAAGATGGAATAAAATAATATTTCCAAAATAACATGTTCAGAGACCAGCCTGTAGTGGACTCTCGGTGAATGTTAATTGCTGGGCCCATCAGTGTGGCAGTAATTCAGAAAAGGGTGAGACTCGTGTGGACTGGAGAAGTCAAGGAAGGCTTGATGGTGAGATAGAGTTTGATGAGGTGTTGAGGATATTTCCATGCTCAGAGTGGGGGGTCCAGCACAAAGAAAGGCCAGATGCTGGGGTAAGGCAGAGCAAGTCTGCAGGACAAGGAAGCTCTATCCCAGGTTGAGGGAAAAGCTGTGTTGGAGCAGCTGGTAGAGAGGCAGGTTAACCTGAATTTTGGAGGTCCCTGGGGGCTGGACAGGGGAATCCAGACTTGTTTTATGGGTGTTCAAAAGCTATTATGGTTTTCAAAGCAAAGGGCTGGCATGATGAAATTAGCCTCACAAAAACTGGGTCCATAGCAATGAGCTCAACAGATTAGTTCCAGAGAGACTCTGGAACCAGGGAGGACAGATTGGATGCTGAAGTACATAACTGAGGATCTTGAATTTAAAGAGCAATTTAGAACATTAAGTTTGATTTTTTTTTCTTAATTTAATCTTCATTTTGAATCATAAATCCAGCACTAACAAAAAGAATTCATCCTTTTTGCTCTCTCAGGGTGTTATATGGAATCCTAGCAAATGGAATTGAATTTTTACCTAACCTGCTGTCTAATACCTTTTGAGACTCCCAAGCCGTATTTCTGCTCTTCTCCACTTGATCTGACACAGTGACAACAGTATTTTTTAAAGCTGCTTTAGCCTCCTGGGGAAGAGTGTAATTGACCTGGTGTTCAAATGCTTTCCAGTTTGAAAGACTGGGGGAAAAACAGAGGTGGCCAGAATGTCCATCTTGGTAAACAGGAAGAAAGAGTCTTCATCATTTAAATGTTTACTCCTCGATCAGGGTGTAGGACTCTGTAACTATCAACACTAACTTGGATAATAAATTTGGAGAGTTCCCTTAAAATTTAGAGACTCACAGAATTTGTAAACTCATAGCTTTAATTTTATTTTTTCTTGTTAAAAGTTAAGATGATACTGCCAATCTAAGTGTCAGATCAGTTCACAGAAAAGTGTTTGATCCTCAGGATTTTTAAGGTTGGGGAATTGTTAGGTCAGTTATAAATGTCCTCTAAACCTGGCTGGAGCCACACCTGGCCCTTTGTCTTCACTGTTGCTGGTCTGAAAGTGGTTGCCTTGATCCTGTTCTGTGATCAGGGGCTTGGGTGGGGCAGTAATGGCTCCTGGAAAAGGAAAGCAGCTGAATATTAAAAAGAAAATTTTTTTTTCAGTAGGGGAATTTCCCTTTACCCCCAACAGCTTAGTATATTTTCTGGCAAATCTTCTCTGGGTTCACTGCAGGCTAACCTTACTGACAACCAGGAAAACTAAAAAGAATGGCAGGACTCCTGAACTGCAGCTCCCTGGATGTGTATGGTGTAACCCATCTTTTAACTGACTGTGTCTGTGTCTAACCCTTTAATGTGTCTAACTCTTTACTAAGACTTTTAACCCTTTAATTTTCTGATTATGTAATTTTTTTTGGTTAAATAAGTGTAGAAAATTTGGGAGGGATGTACGGAAGGAAATAAAACTTATAATCCTCACATCCAGATATAATTATTGCTGTATTGGTATATTTTCCAAATATTGCATATTTGGAATTACTCTATATAACTTCTACACTTTGCTCTTTCACTGAGATTCCTATCATGAGCTTCTTTAAAAACTTCTTTAAAAACGTGATCTCAGTGGCTTTGGAGTGTTTTGTTGAAATACTATAAATTTATGCAACTATCACTTGACTTTAATCAGTTATTTACTGATAATATTCTTTTATAGAATCAGAACTTCCTCACTGTGCCTTATCATTGAATATATCTACATGAACATATGACCATCATATTCACTTAGGGTGACTGAAACCCCCTTTTGTACTGGTGAAGACATTTTGGTATCCTGTTTCCTTGCAAAATGTAACAGACAAGGGACTACCGAAAGCACACCCTATTGGAGGTATGATAACTACCTAAGGTCCAATCTACCACACAGAATACTTTGATTCTTCTACTTTGATTCCCTCCCCCCTTTTTCTGATTTATTCCCACTTCTCTGGTTATCATGGGGAAGCCATTTTGGACAATATGACTTTATAACCTGGCCACAGTCCATCGTCCCAGACTTGGGTACCTGATCAAAGTAGGGCCAATTAACATCTTGTTCTAAGACTTTGGGCTAAAGCTGAGAGATACCTTTGATGACTGACTGATAATCGAAGCCATAAGAGATGCTACTTCAGGGCTGCTGGTGGCCACGTTTACTGCATGTGGACAAGAGAGGAAAGAGAAAGCAGTCGAGAGAGAGTGTGAAAGTGAGGGCGAGAGACTGAACAACAAGAGAGAGAGGGAAATGAAACAGATACACGGGTTAGCAGCGATGAGCTATGAGAAATGAAGAGAGATATTAAATAACTGGCACTTAAATAACTGATTTGAGCTACTCCACAGACCTTGGCTCTCATGAGAATACTGAGGATCCTTATTGTAAAAGTTCCCTCCCTCCACTTTATTTGGTTCAAATCGGTTTTTTGTTGCATGAAATCAAAGTCATCCTAACTCTTAAAACTCTGCCTGCCCTTTTCCTTGGAAAAATTCTCATCTAGATCCTTCTGTTATTTTTTCGTCTTATTTTTTAAAAAAATTTTTATTTCTTTGTTCAAGAGAAGGAGCTTAGGAAATAAACGAAAGAAGGCTGTAGGGGAAGTAAAACATATCTTTAGAGAAGGCTGTGAAATTTCAGAATGAAAGTGTTGACTCTGAACCTGTCTACCTGGAGAATGCTGTTTGCCAGTTTAACCCAGAAAATTCCTCCAGAGCCCCTGAAGCATACCAGGACCTTGCAATCATACCTCCTGAGATGTGGTATCATACTCTAATGAAGTTCTTTAAGTATACTGCCTAGAGTCATTAGGCTTTCAACAAACCAGATTCAACAAATTCTGCTTAAAGAAGAATACTATGATGTGGTGAATATCTACAATGTGTAAATCACTGTCCTAAGTGAGCTTAAGGTCACAAAGAAACTTAAAAATATCTTGTGCTCAGAAAGAGCATATTCCTTTTTTTAAAAATTATTATTATTTAATTATTTATTTTTGGCTGTGTTGGGTCTTCATTTCTGTGTGAGGGCTTTCTCCAGTTGTGGCAAGCGGGGGCCACTCTTCATCGCGGTGCGCGGGCCTCTCACTGTCGCGGCCTCTCTTGTTGCGGAGCACAGGCTCCAGTCGCGCAGGCTCAGTAGTTGTGGCTCACGGGCCCAGTTGCTCCGTGGCATGTGGGATCTTCCCAGACCAGGGCTCGAACCCATGTCCCGTGCATCGGCAGGCAGACTCTCAACCACTGCGCCACCAGGGAAGCCCAGAAAGAGCATATTCTGTTGTTAATATAGAACAACAGTAGTGCACATGTGTGTACACCTGCTTGTGCTATGGGGAGATACTACTCAAGGTACTTTACAGTTCTTATTTTTCCTTTCCTTTCCAACAGCCCTTCTCAGCCTAATTATAGAAAACTAGTGCTCATCTAAGTTAAGAAATGTGCACGGTTGTGAGGTTGAGATTGGACTCAGCTCTGTGCATCCTCAAAGCCCATGTTCTTCACACTGTCATATGCTTTCACTGCCTCATGCTGCCTCCCCATATCTAGTTAGGAAATAAAAGATGTGCACATGACAATGTGACCAGTACAAGAAGACAGGAACCCCATGCTCAGAACCAGGGTAGGAGATGCAGAAAAAAAAATATCCCAGTGATCCACAGTAGAGTGAATCCCCTGAAATGGGGTAGTTATGGACCCCTCTATGTATGAGGTGGGGCTTGAATTAGTCCCTATGGGAGGGAATATGCTTGGACACTAGAGAAAAGTGTGCAGAGCCCTCTTAGGTAATGGAGGTTGCTGGAAATGTTGTGATGAGATAGTGGCTCCTAGGAATTGTGTCAATCTCACAATTATTTATGGGTTTAACCAGGGCAGGGCCACCGGTCACTTTTATGGGGCCAAAAAAGCCAACTGCCAAAGGATTTATTTAATGATCTGCCCGAGTAGCCTGGGAGATTAGGGCAGGCTGCTGAAACCCACACAGACCTTTAGTTCTTGTCTGCAAAGCTAATTAGGCTCTTCACAGCAAATTAAAATTTTCACTTCCCTATACACCCTATTTCATATTAGACAAGTGAGAGTATTTAAATAATTGCAATTTCAGTATCTTGGAGTACTTCAGGACTAAAGCTCACTGCATGTTTTCAGTCCTTGCTTTTCTCCTAAGAACAATATAAAGATTCAATTTATTAAGATCTTCATCAAGTCAAATACTTGGCTTTGAAGAAATGGTAGATTTGCTTGAAAATAACAGAAGAAAATAACAGACAGTGTTTGCTGCTTCAATTGTAGATCTCAGTGGGTATATGTGGCATAAAGTCCTCCGTGAGTACTGTTTTAGGATGAACTATTATGTAGATAGTTCAAGGTGGATCTAAGCAGGGGAACTGTGCTCTGAATAGATTCATTTTTTTCCCCCTTTTGAGACACAGAAACCTTTAAGAGAATGTTTTTGATAAAATCCTTGTGTTAATGAGCAGTGACCTAAATATTAGGTCCCTGACAATTGACACACATGGGATTTATTTTATGAAGAAAGGTGTTGAGGCTCTGCATAAAGTAGGTGGTAATCAAACATTAAACCATTGGTGTAAAACCCACAGCGTAAGGCATGAATATTCAGCTTCTTGGTTTTGGATTGCACAAAGCCTGGGATGTAGCAGGGGCTCATCAAATGTTAGATTCTCAAGTGTATATTCTTTGCACCACTCACTTGCCAATTAATCATCGGCTGTCTTGTGCCCTTGTTGATCCTGTCTTATTGTGTTTTGTTGAAGCAGTATTGCAAAGTGGTTAATGTATGCCTGCTTAGAATTCTGACTTTAACTTTTATGTGCTGTGTGATTTATATAACCTTTCTACATCCCAGTTTTCTTATTTATTTTTTCCAGCTTTATTGAGATATTATTTTCCCATAACATTTGTAAGTTTAAGGTGTACAATGTGATGATTTGATATGCATATATATATCATGAAATGATTCCTACAATAAAGTTGGTTAACACCTCCATCCCTTTATATAATTACCAGTTTTTTTGTGTGTAGTGATAGCATTTAAGATCTACTTTCTCAGCAACTTTTGGGTACATAATATAGTATTGTTAACTATAGTCACCATTCTACACATTAGATCTCAGAACTTATTTGTCTTATAGGTGGAACTTTGTACCATTTGGCCAACAACTCCCCATTTCCACCACCCCCTATCCTCTGGCAACCACCATTCCACTCTCGGTTTCTGTGAATTTGGCATTTTTAGATTCCACATATGAATGAGAACATATACTATTTGTATTTCACTGTCTGAGTTACTTCACTTAGCATAATGCCCTCAAGGTCCATCCATGTTGTTGCAAAAGGTAGGATTTCCTCCTTTTTTGTGGCTGAATAATATTCCATTGTACAGGAATAAAGATGCAGATGTAGAGAATAGACTTGAGGACACGGGGAGGGGGAAGGGTAAGCTGGGATGAAGTGAGAGAGTGGCATGGACATATATACACTACCAAATGTAAAATAGATAGCTAGTGGGAATCAGCTGCGTTGCACGGGGAGATCAGCTCGGTGCTATGTGACCACCTAGAGGGGTGGGATAGGGAGGGTGGGAGGGAGATGCAAGAGGGAGGGGATATGGGGATATATGTATACATATAGCTGACTCACTTTGTTATACAGCAGAAACTAACACAGCACTGTAAAGCAATTATACTCCAATAAAGATGTTAAAAAAATATTCTATTGTACATATACACCACATTTTCTTTATTTGTTCATCTATCAGTGGACACTTAGGTTGTTTTCATGTCTTGGCTGTTGTGAATAATGCTGCAGTGAACATGGAGGTGCAGATATCTCTCTGATACAGTGATTTTTATTTCCTTTGGATGTATACCCAGAAGTGGGCTTGCTGGTTCATATAGTAGTTCTGTTTTTAATTTTTTAAGGAACCTCCATACTGTTTTCTATAGTGGCTGCTACAATTTATGTTCCCACAGACAGTGTACAAGAGTTCTTGTCCTCCACATTCTTGCCAATACTTGTAATCTCTTGTTTTTCTGATAGTAGCCATTCTAACAGTTGTGAAGTGATATATCTTTGTGGTTTTAATATGCATTTCCCTGATTATCAGTGATGTTGAGCATCTTTTCATATACCTGTTGGCAATTTGCATGTATTTTTTGGAAAAATGTCTATTCAAGGCCTCTGCCCATTTTTTAATCATTGTTTTTTTAAATTTTGAGTTGTATGCATTCCATATGTGTTTTGAATATTAGCTCCTTATCAGACAAATTGATTGCAAATATTTCCTCCCATTGTGTAGTCTTTTCATTTTTCTCTTTTGCTGTGCAGAAGCTTTTTAGTTTGATGTAATCTCACTTGTTTATTTTTGCTTTGTTGCCTGTGCTTTTGATGTCATATACAAAGATTTGTTGTCAAGATCAATGTCAAAGAGCTTTATACCTATATTTTTTTCTAATGATTTTTCAGTTTTGGCTTTTACACTCTTCTTTAATCCATTTTGAGTTAATTTTCTGTGTACAGTATAAGGATCCAGTTTCATTCGTTTGTATGTGAATATTGAGTTTTCCCAGCACCACTTATTGAAGACACTATTCTTTATCCATTGCATGTTCTTGGCTTCCTTGTTAAACCCATGCATGGGTTTATTTCTGGGCTCTCTATTCTGTCCCATTGGTCTATGTGTCTGTTTTTTATGCAAATATCATACTGCTTTGATTACTGTAGCTTTGTAGTAAAGTTTGAAATCCGGAAGTGTGATTCCTCTAGCTTCGTTCATCTTTCTCAAGGTTGCTTGGGTTATTCGGGTCTTTTGTGACTCCATGTGAATTTTAAGGTTGTCTTTTCTATTTTTGTGAAAAAGGCCACTGGAATTTTGATAGCAATTGCATTGAATCTGTAGGTGGCTTTGGGTAGCACGGTCATTTTAATTATACTAATTCCTCTAATCCATGGACACAGGATATCTTTCCATTCATCTTCTTCAATTTCTTTCATGAATGTCTTGTAATTTTCAGTGTGTATATGGTTTACCAACTTGGTTAAATTTATTCCCAAGAATTTAAATTTTTGATACTATTGTAAATGGGATTGTTTCCTTCTTTTTCAAACAGTTCATTGTTAGTATATAGAAACACAACTGATTTTTGTATCCTGCAATTTTACTGAATTCATTTGTTCTAATAGTATTTTGGTGGTATCTTTAGCAATTTCTGAATATACGATTATATCACATTCAGAGACAGTATTACCTCTTCCTTTCTGACTGGGATGCCTTTTTGTTGCATTTTCTTACCTAATTGATCTGGCTTGGACTTCCAGTGCTCTATTGAATAGAAGTGTGAGAGTGAACACCTTTGTCTTGCTCCTGGTCTTAGTGGGAAAGTTTTCAGTCTTTCACTATTTGGTATGATGTTAGCTGTGAGTTTAAGCTTCATTTTTTCTTATTTATAAAATGGATTTAATAATGGCTTTTACTTTATAAGGTTATTGTGTCAATTAAATAACTCAGTACATCTAAAGTCATGCAAAAATGGCTGGTGTAGAGTGAATAGTCAATAAATGTTAATTTTCTTTAGTAATACTTCATATAAAAAAGTGATAGTCTTGTTTCTTTAACCAGTTTGTAAGTTTATTGACTATGGGAATTGTGCCTTATTTAATCTGGTATTCTTTATAGTTTCTGGCATAATAGTCAAACAATTTATTTTTAGAACATTTATATATTATATATAAATATATATGTAATATATATATTTTAAATTGTGCATGGTAAATTGAACACATATATTTGGAGATCTTTTTTTTCATTTGCATGAGAAATTTGTCATTGAATATGAGCTCCTGTGTGAGGAGAATATGATAGGTCTCTTTCAAACTCATGAATCCAGTGGGACTTCATGGTAAGTTGGCCCCCTAACCTTAGGCTAATATAATAATTTTTGATTTTAGAGTTCTTTTATATCTGTTTTAGTGCTTGCCCATTTGGTGAATAAAAGAATGCCTGTATGGTCTGTATGTGGTTCAGTGATGGTGTTCAGATACAACACAAACATTTTGGAAATTTTAAACAAAGATATATTTTATTGTCTTTTCTGAGCATCTGGGAATTTTCTAAAGGAGAAGACATCGGTATGTAGCAATGTGCTACTTTGTGAATAAAATGAGATGTGCAAGTAGCAGAGGGCAACTTTTATGTGCTTAGGACCAAATGTAGTTAAGATTAATGGCCCAGAGAAAGCAAAACCACAGGGAATAATGCAGGTTTGATAAAAAATCATTGCACGTATTTCTCCAGAATACTATGAGCATGACTCAACTTTCTGACTCCAGCCTTCCTTTGAGATAAAATAACCACCTTGACAAGAAATATCTGGGTTCTTCTCCACTCTACCAACCACATTTTGTCAGTGTGAGTGGGGTTACAAGACACAGGTTTAGGGTCTTAGTGGGATCAAGAATGCATCATGGGGTTAAGAAAGCACAGCAAACTACATGTTATAACTAAAATATAGATACAGGCAATATGTGTTCACTTTAAAAAATTCAAAGAAAATTATTTCTCCCTCACTTCCTTCATCCTTTTCTTTCTTTTCTTGCTGCTTTCCTTCTCGTCCTATTCTAGATTTTTTTTTTTTTTAACTTTTTATTTGTACTGGGAGTCTGTTAAATTTCCATAGTTGGAACGGACCTTGAAAATCATCCAGTTAATTTTCCTCGGATCAATAAGGAAACAGACCCAGAAAAACGTAGCCACTTGTTCATGATCTTACATTTAACTTGTCTCAGAATCACGCTGAGAAGTTTCATCTTTTGTCTCCAGTTTTCATTTTCCTCTCTTTGTTGTTCATTTTGGTAGCCAAGTGGTCCAGAGAATCAATTAAACACTGAACCCCTTTCAGAGAGCATTCTCAACTGGTTTGCCTGGTGTATGTTTTCTTTCTTGTCTCTATTCTTATGACTAATACCTTTGAGGATCCCCTGAGTCTGTGGGCTCGTATTTTCCTGGCTTATTCCTAGCTCCTTATCTGACCTGCACTGTGGCCTTTGCAGAGTAAGCCTCTTCGCTTGCTGGGCCTGTTTCAGGAATCAGGCAGGTGGTAAGAACTTCCATGGTTACAGGGATGTAATGGTCTCTTAGTTACTTCTGGTGCTGCAGTAGAGAGGAAGGGAATAATAAAAGCTGAGGTGAAAGCACTAAAATATTTATGTTCAGATTTTCGCTTGATTTGTTGGTGCTACCACTTTCACTTCAAGTCCTTGGACTCAAAATACTATTTCTGACACTCATGCATCATTATGTAAACACCAAAAATGCTGCTTTCACAGTGACTTCAAGTCAACAAGTAGGTGACAGTACGTGAGAAAAAGCAAAATTAATTAACAGATTATTTATCTGCCACATATTTGCACAAATTGGATCCTTGTAAGTTCAAATGCTTTGTTACATTCTCAAAGGAGCGCTCAGGATATTGGAATTTTGTCTCTGTCCCCCTAAATCCAGTCTCCTTCATGAAACTTCCTTGAACACGCCATGTCAACATGATTTCTTCCCTTTCTTGAACCTGTTCCTTTTAGAGCTCTTGGATTCTCTGTGTAAATCATCTCAGGTTGACAGAATCACTTTATGTGATCACATTTTTTCCCAAACTAGTCTCATTTAAGGATGGTGTCCTTAAGGATGGTGTCCTTAAGAATGGTGTCATCAAAGCACCTAGCACAGTGCTTTGCATATGGTGGGTGCTTGATATACATATAAAGGGTATGGACTTTACAAGTCACTTAACATGTCAAAATACCTTATTTCTTTATTTTCATGTAACTGAAGTTAATATCTGTGTTAATGGCTGTTTGGTCTAGTGGCAGAAACTTAATCTTACAAAGCTCAGATTAATGTCAGTCACTTCTGGGTTTTCTCAGTCAACTCAACCCCACTCCCCCACTCCTGAGAAGATGGAGACTTGAGGGAGCAACTTATGTAGTGCTACCCTCTTGATAAGAAATGGTGGTATCTGGTCTTCATTTGTTAACACCTGTCTTTGCTGGCATCTGCTGCTAATGTACAGCACTTGGTTGTCTTAGTGTTAATCCAAACTGGTAGCCCCTGAAGACTGGGAACCCAGTTAATATCAAAATCACATGGTCCATGTCACATCAACATCCATGGTGCCTTAATGGAGACAACAAAACCCTTATGGAACCCCTATGTTCAAGAGCATATTCACTCGACTCTTGCAATTGTGGGAAAATTTTAGTTCCTTTTTGGGGATGCCTGAGGTTCCCTGTGAAGCTAGTACAGACTCACCTGTCACAGAACCCTATGTAACCATCTACACTCTTCTATGCTGTGGGGTGGTACCATAGGAAATTAAATAGGACTTGGTGTCCTTTTGGCGCTCCAGATCTCCTGTTCTATACCATGCATGGTGCTATGAGGAATTCCATAGAGCTTGGGGTCCTCCAAGAGTTCCAGATCTTCTACCCTGTGCTATGGTGTTATGAAGAACTCTGTAGGTCTGAGGGTCCTTTAGGAGTGCACATCCAGTAGACTGTGCTACCATATTTACTATATTCCTGTCATACATACCATGCAGGTGATGGGTATTCTTTTTGAGGCTTTCCACTCCCAGATATCAGGCCTGAGTGTATCTTTTTAATATACTATGTTGAACTCTCTTCTGTCCTTAACTAACTCACTGCATCTACCCAGCTTAGAGTTTTCGCTCAATGGTGGATGTTTGGATGATAAAGAGTAGGAGTGAGGTGAGAGATTGACTCCCTTCTCAAGGGCTGTAGCTGTCCAGATTTATTTGTGGAGGGTAAGCATAAGTTGGTTGCAGAGACAACTCCATCCTTACCCATGCTGATTCCACATTGTGTTATGTATTACATGTTGTACTATATATTACATATTGATTAATCTCCCACCATAATATTGATTATGTATATAGTAAATTAACATTCAGTCATTTTGAAAAAAAATATTTACTGAGCATACACTATATGCTAAGCCCTGTGCTAGGAGCAGGGAAGATACAAAATAAAATAAGCATTGTTTATGACCTCTAGAACTGAGTCTGGAAAGAGGTCAGTTACATTATAATGGAGCAATTACTATTATAAAGAGATTATATTGTACTATGGAAGCACAAGGGAGGAAGGGACTATTTAGGGATGTCAATAAAGGCTTCACAGATTTGTCCGTGAGTTGTAAAATACATAAATGATATTTACAGGAGGTTTGAAGGTTTTCAGGGCTGATCAAGGAAAAAGAGATGACCACAAGGTGGCAGTACCACAGAAAAGTGTACTCAGGCAATACTTGGACAGGTTTGCATCAGTGGAAGTTGCTCACAGGAGGAGTCCATCAGAGGCTATGGCACAGCGGTGGTGGGGTCCTGGAGGTGGTGGGTGAGTTAGAGGGGAATGGGGTGGGTGGGTGTAAGAGGGAGTGGGATGGTGGCAACCATCAGAGGGGAGAAGGGCAAGGGAACTCCTGGGAAAGAGGAGTGTTGAGAGGGGACATGTGTGTCCAGGTGATATTGCTCAGCTGCACAGCCGGGAGTCCCCGGGTCTGAGAGCTCCAAAGGTCAGCGAGGCCTTGGGTCTTTATAAACACAGGGTTTACCTTATCTGTGGCTAGCAGATGGTGGACACAGTTTTGCAGGGTGTACAAAACAGCAGGCTCTAAATGGCTAAAAATCTGCTTTTATGGGCTATATTTTAAAAACTTGGATATGTAAAAATTTGAGTTTGGCATGGCAAGCTTTTGAGCTAATGGGTCTTAGCCTTGCTGTAAAGAAGTAAACAACCTAGGGACCCCCCTATAGAGTCCATCATTGGGCCACGTATGATAGTCTTTCAATAGGCAAAGGGATATTTTATATAGAGGAACTCCACATTCAAAGATCTTGAGGAGTGAGAGTATAGGGCATGACTGAGGCAACCTCAGTACCTTAGCATGGTTGGTGTGTAACTTGTATGGAGCAGGTGGGGTTAGCAGTGGACGTTAGCATATTAATCAGCGCTCAAAGGGAGAGGGCATTTTTAGCCATAGTAAGGAGTTTCAGCTAAGTATGTGGAAGCAACCTCCTGTTGGACACGCAAAGGGGGGATATATATATACACAAACACACATGCATGGATGGGCTCCTCTTGTGCCAAATAGTGAATGTATCAGACATGGCTTTGTTGTGTGGGAAATTACCTTCATGCGAAAGTAACCTCCAAGCACATTACCAGACAGGGTATCCCAGAAGTCACAGAACAACAGAAAAGCTCACAGACAAAGTTAAGATGCTTGAATCTTGATTTATTGGTTCATTGAATAAATTTAAAATGGTGAGAAGCAAGGGGAGAGATGGCATAGGTTAGGGTAAGGTGAAAATGGGTGGAAGGACCATCCTGCTTGTTTTTTTTTTTTTCTTTTTTCATCCTGCTTGTATTTTGGGGTATACAAGGTTCATATTTTTTCTTTTTAATAATCTAAATTTAATAAATAATATTTATTTATTTGGCTGCATTGGGTCTTTGTTGCTGTGCGTGGGCTTTCTCTAGTTGTGGCGAGCGGGGGCTACTCTTCGTTGCAGTGCACAGGCTTCTCATTGCCCTATTGTCACCAAATTGTCTAATATTTTTCCCAGCAGTACAATTATGAAAGTCAATGAATGTATTTTTCAGAAAGAAATAAGAATTCTCAACTGTCATTCAGCAATATCAGATTATAAATTACAACCAGACTTCACTGAGACACTAAACTGTCACCAAATTACATTTTTATGTATACACCTTAAAATATATTTATACAAAATCATTGGTAGATTTATGTTTCCATTTGTCACCTGGCTTTGGCTGTTCCTTTCATCCTTGTGAGCTACTTTTCTTTCAATTCTATACTAACCTGTTCACAATCCCATTATCTTTCCCATCTTTGACAAAGAATCTGGCCACATAAAACAAAATATAATTTTTGGAAATTTATTGAAGATTTTTGGAGTCAAAATCAGGGGTAAAATTCAGTTCACATAATTTTATCCCTCTTCCCATATCTGCAGGTAGGCTGGGCTTTGAGCAAGGCAGGGACCAGTGGGGTGTGGCTCCAAACCGCTGATTAGGGCAAGGTCAGCTCCAGGTATTTCTCATTTGCCTTGGTCCAACAGCAAGACAAAGCAGGTACTTTTCATGTTGATAGTGGAAGTGCAGGAAGGGCAAGTAGAAACATGGGACGCCTCTTAAAGCCGAGTTTCAGAACAGGCACATGTTGCTTCTGCCCATGTTCCATTGGACAAAGCAAGTCATTTGGCCAAACGCAACATCAGTGGGCCTGGAAATATACCTCTCTAGTGGAGGAACTGCAAAGTCATATTGTAAAAAAGATGAGGATAGAAGAAGGAGTGAAAATTTTTGAAAAAAACAGTTCAATCTACCAGAGAGGAATTGGTCAAATTAAGTCTAAAGCTAAGGTTTTTATAAAGGACTTTAATAAAGATTCATATCCAGTTTTAACATGTGCTCTGTATGGTACAACCTACTCATATTTGCTTTACATTGCTAAGTCTTGGTTTACTGCTTCAAGTTACGGTAAGTAGGTGGTAATTTGTAACTAGTGGATGTGAGTTTTTGAACTCGCCCCTGGTCGTCTAGAGCTTCTGGTGTTTAGATAGTCCCCACTTGCTGGCTCTCACTTCCTACCTGCCTTGCATTTCCTTCTGTTATAGAAATTTGTATCTTTTTTTTTTTTTTTTTTTTTAACTAAAACTTCCCGTCCATTCCTTTCCATTTGCTTGAGGAAAGCACTACTGGCACCGAACCCATGAAACGGCCTTTCAGGTTGAGTAGAGATTCTCTTTTACTTTCTTGTTAACTTGTGGCCTGAAAAAGTAAAGAAGAGTTCAGAACATTGCCTGTTAATATCAAATAAAATGTTGTTTTACTTATAAAACCAATAAACCTGAGACTCCCACATACTGTGAGATATCTTTTATTCATTTACACTCGACACAGCATTTTAAAATATATATATACACACGTATGTACATACATTCACACACACATCTTATTGTACCATATGGATAATTGACAGAAGTCCTATGTGTTGAGTTGTGTGTAGGTTGTTTTTCTGTATTTTAAGTATTAGATTAAGAAAACAAACATTTCTTAGCAGTAGCATTATCAGCTTTCTCTTTATCTCCATCCGTAAAAATGCCTGACTTTCAAGGAAATCAAGTCCAATAATACTAGAAATAACGCAATAATTCCCATGCAGGATGTATCACACCCATCTTCTTAGTTGTTCAAAGGCCTTCCCATGTTCAGGTTTAGAGTCTACTCTTAGAATGTGAGAGGCTCTAGGTCTTGAAAATTTGGCCCCAAATGAATATAGCTTATTCATTCACTAAATTTTTTTCAGCAAATACTTCTTGACCACCTCCTATTTTTCCAAACAAAGATATGCATTGGGTGCTACAAAAATGAATAAAGCATCTTGAGGATCTTACGTTCTAGTGGGGAAGTTGACTAGAAATAAAACGTAAGTAATTATAATGATATGATATTCTCTGTTCCATAGGTATAAGTCCAGTGTTTTGAAGCAAAGACTCTGGAAGAGTTGCAGAAGTCTTTCCTGCTTCATCTTCCAGCACCTCATACACGGCGTCGGCCTCGCAGAAGAATATGAAAGAGATTCATTGTAACTGTGATTCAGTGAGGAGAGGCATCTGAAGGCTGGTCCTGGGGAAAATTTTCCGGTAAGTTCTGAGGAATGGCTTCTATCTGCCATTCCATTTGTATATGGAATATAAAAGGTAAGGCAATTTTTTAATTCAACGAACATTTACTGTGTGACTGTTGTGAGCTCTGCATCATTCCCGCTCCTGAGATACCTCAGTGAACAAAATAAATCTCTTCTTCCACAGAAGTTGTGAAGGAGACAGTGAACAATAAATGTAATAAGTAAATGAGAAAGTATGTTGGAAGATATTCCTCAAGGAGTTACTCCTTCTGCACTTCTTGGGGATTAGATAATTTCTCAGGAGATCTCATAATAATTGGAATTCCTTTCAATTGCCTTGTTCTGTTAGACTGCGCTTTCTTTGAATCAGCAGGACACAGAGAGCAGATACTGTGGTGCTCCAGTTATCTTTGGGTTGCACATTTTGTAATGCTTGCTTGCTTATGTGTGTTTTCCCCCTAACTATATTATACGCTCCTTGATGGAAGAAACTATTTCAGTTTTTATATTTCTGGAACCCTTTACAATGAATGCTAAGTAAAGGCTTGGTGATTTTACAATGAGTCTTGTAGTATGAGTGGGCATATAGGTGCAGTAAGGGCAGATGAACTAGGATGTGAAAGGGTGTGGAGAAAAGATCTCATGGAGTAGTTGAGGGACAGCAAGAAATGTAATGAAAGTTGATCTCTCACTCAAAAACTTCTTGATGTTCCTGTGGTGTAGAAAAGAAAACAACTGAAGTAACTTTTTTAAATGGGAGAAATTAAGTGGATAGGTTCCTATTTCATTCTTAACGTCACAGTGACCCCCATGACTCATAGTTCATCCTTCTGTCTGTGACGAGCCAGCCTTGTCAATTTATCTATCGCTGTACAGAATTAATCATGTTCAATTTGTGTGCAAGGTTTGGAGTTTTCTTAGAAGTTATGTCTTACCTGAAGGAATCTGTGCCCTTGAAGTCCTTGAAACAAAATCTTAGACTTTGCTTGCAATCAGTGTCACTCGTGCTTGGGTTTGATGAAGTCCATCTTGGGCAGAGCTGCTCTTAGTGTCATGGTGGTCTCCTGAGGCTTTGATCAAATAAATTCTTCTCACTTCTGGCTCTTCAGTTGTTTAACTTTGCAAGGGATTATTTAGCATCAGGAATGTTTAACTAATTTCAGGGGAGGTAGGGAACAATTCTTGTTTTCCTTGAGCCCTCTGGGGTCCTGCAGAATGGAGATGCTGTAGAAAGGGAACAGGACATTATTATTATAATGAGTGAGGGTGTGGAGGGATACAAGTAGGACTGCATATCACTATGATGAAAAGATAATTAGTGAGACATCTGTAGCCTGGGCAATTCATCTAGCGATGATTACACAGAGGCTGGCTGGGAGGCAACACAGTGTATTATACAGAGTCCTGGAGGACCACTAAATGGAAACGGCAGCACTTCTGTGTGAGAAGAAGGAAGTGAGATAACTTGTTATGCAAGACAAATAGTGAAAGGAGCCTAAGCAAATAGCATAACAAAAACATCTCTCTTCTCTTGAATGAAGTATTAAAAATGCAGAAGGCTGGGAGTGCATATTTTCTTTCACTGCAGCTTCAGTTTGAATACATTTGGGACTTTTCCCCAAGCACCTGCTCCTTCCTGCCTTTCCCACTGCCCTCCCCACTGGGGGAAGAAAAGGCCCAAACAAAACAGGGGACACGTGGATTGGAAACAGTTCCAACAATCAGATAGGAATAAATGAAGGAATAGCAGAGTGAAGCCATCTATAAACATGTAAGTGAGCAAAAGTGGTAATTTGGAGACAGCAGGAATGATTTGAGTTTGTGGGTAGAATAAAGAGAAAGTAGAATTTATAAGGAGAGTGCACAGAGCTTGTTTCAATGTGAATGTTTTCTTGGTGAGATGATTTTGGGAGATGAATCAGAGATGGCTCAGACATTCACAGGATCTCCAGCCTTTGTGAGGCAGGGGTGGAGGTGGATTGAAGGATCAGGCTGAGTTTCCCTTAAGTACCAGCTAATACTGTCTAACCCCGTATCCTGCATAATCACGGGTGGTCTGGTTATGCCTTGAAAATTACTGAAAATCACTGGGGAGCCCTGACATGGTCCACGAATCTGTCTTGGATCTTGTTGTTTCTCTCTTCAGGTGTCTGCTCTGGGCTTCTCCATTGATCCCTTCTAGCCCCGTTCTCTGTTGCTACAGCTCTCTCCAAGAGGGCCACCCTTCACGTTGTTTTAATGCTTTATTGAAGAAGTGAGGGCAACATAAGTGCCACCATGCTAAGTGTCACTTTTCTTAGTCCCTTCGCTGTCCTCCTTCACAGGAGGGCCCCCTGTTGGCAGGCAGACTTCTCAGACGGGAGCCTGATACCATCCTGCCTTCTCACTTGCCCTGTTCCCACTCCTCTGCGTCTAATCCACTTTCTCCTCTCCAGCCCATCCAGAGGGAGCCAAATTCAATTAATATAATATCTCTTGAGCAATGTATCTGCCTGCAGTATAGCCAAATATTTTCTGTGTTAGAATATTAAACATCTCATTATGAATCTCCTACATTTGGAATAAATCTACTAGCTCAAGCATCCTCCCCAATTATAGGTTGTTGCCTTTTATTGGTTGACCAGAAAGCCTCATCAGTGTTTGTCAATATTTCTAGAATGATATATATTTCAGTATTCACTCTAGAATGCCAAAGTCCTCTTTTCTTTCACCCTGACATATCCAGCTCCAACAATGCTGAGATCCAGATACTGTTTCCTAGGATTGGAAGGAATGACTGCATTTTAAAAGCCAGTTTATTCAAATCGTGATTTTAATAGTTCTGTTGTCCAGGATTGTGGTTGTGTGGTGATGGTTACTAGGACTTAGAATGCTGCCACACAGGCAGTTCCTATTCCCATCACATTCCATTGCAGCAAACACCTCAAGGCACCTGCTTTTGAATTTCAGAAGTTGGACTCTGCCATTTAGCCATATGACTATG
Organism: Balaenoptera borealis; assembly: GCF_965194805.1. Taxonomy (NCBI): domain Eukaryota; kingdom Metazoa; phylum Chordata; class Mammalia; order Artiodactyla; family Balaenopteridae; genus Balaenoptera; species Balaenoptera borealis. The sequence continues at coordinate 90,077,366 of NC_138862.1, forward strand.
AAAAGCTCGATGAATATTCCTTGTGTGACTGTGCTGTGACAGCTGTGTGACTAAGAACAGGTCTTTGAATGTTAGGTTTCCTCAGGACTTTTCTAATATCTTTACTTTATGACTGTTGTTATACAGTATTTCATTTGTTCCATTCATTTGGCAATTTCTGCACAGATGAAGACCACCGATTATGTGTAATAAGGTTCTTGGGCTCTGCTGTCTTAAATTTTATAATAAGAAAACCTTGTGAAACTTGTAAAAACTTCAGAAGTTGATAAACAGTTCATTAATTTCTGGCTTCCCGGTGAAGTTAAAAGTGTTCTGATAGCATCAATAAAATGCTGTGTGAGAAATTGTAATTGTAAATGTACCTTTAGATACCTGTGATCATTTTGGGTACTGTAGAAAGAATTTTGATTATTGTCTGAAAATCATACTGGACTACCTCATTATAATGCACATTACTGCATAACACTTATTTAACATTTGTTACAAAACGAACCATGTTACAAGGAAGATATTCCTTGCTCAGTAAGATGTACAGTTGCATAGGAGAGTTGGTTTTCCTAAATAAAATAGGTAAATAGAGAATAGATACATGTAAAATATGAGCTGGTTTAGTTTTATCTGCTAAGTTTGACAAAAATAATATAAATAGTACTAAGAACAACAATTTCACTTCTGAATGTGTAGCGGGTACCTTGCAGAGTGCAAAGAAATTTGCCTATAGTTTCTTATTTAATCCTGATAATGAATTTTGGAGATATGGGAGGGGTTTTCTGGTAACCTCCTGCTTCACAGGGGAACACTGTCTACTTTTCTCTGGTAGCCTTTTCATGCTTTCAGAACCTGTTGCTGTGGTTAACACTTAGTAACAATTTAATGACTGTTTAGCATTTATTGGATAAATAAGTAGTCGGAGGGATGACTTCTGATTATTTCAATGTAAATGGAGGGGGCGGTGTTTTAGAGACAAATTTTATTTGAAATTGATATTTGAATTAAGCTTTGGGCCTCCTGGCAGTCAAAACTAAGAGAGGGATAGTGGGTGGTGAAATTCTATCACTGCTTCTTGTTTGTTGAGCAGTTAGTGTATGCTAAGCTTTGTATTAACAAATTTAAATCCTAGTATAATATTATTATATATTGATAACCCAGTATTTGCTAACATTTTTCTAAGTGTATTATTTGTAAGGCACAAAGATAAAATGTGGGATGCCCTGTTAAATTTGAATTTCAGATGAAAAATGAACAATTTTTAGTACAAGTATGAGATTTTTTCCCTGGAAATCAAATTAAACTGAGCATCCTGTAATTTTATTTTCTAAATCTGGCAACCCTAGTCATATGCACTATTGTATTAGTCTGTTCAGGCTGCTATAACAAAATACCACAGACATATGGGTGGCTTATAAATAATAGAAATTTATTTCTCATAGTTCTGGAGATTGGGAAATTCAAGATCAAAGTGCCAACAGATTCAGTGTCTGGTGAGGGCCTGCTTGCTTGTTCGCTCTGTGTCCTCACATAGTGGAAGGGTAAGGGAGCTCCCTGAGTTTCTTTTATAAGGGCATTAATCCCATCCATGAGGGCTCCACTCTCATGACCTAATTACTTCCCGAAGTCCCCCCTCCTAATACTCTCACGTTGGAGGTTATGTTTTCAACATATGAATTTTGGGGGAGGGATGCAAACATTGTCATAGCAATTATCTTAATAATACAACAATCCTAAGAGACACATTTTATAAATGACAGCACTGAGGTATGAAAGGCTGTGTAACTTGCCCAGGGTCACACAACTAGTAAGTGTGAACCAGGGTTTAAATCCAGGTAGACTGACCTCAGGGAAAGTTGTTAACTACAGTGCTATCTCCCATATCTACCCTTATGACATAGGTATAATTATCCCCAGTTTACACATCAGAAGTTGGAGTTAGTGAAGTCAAGGAAGTGGTGCCGTGTTACAAAGCCAGTAAGAGAGGCAGAGCTGTGACTCAAACCCAGGGATGCCTGTGTCCAGAGTCAATGCTTTTAATCTCTATCTTTAAAGATAAAATTATATAACTGGAATTTTGAAGATGAGGGACCAGTGAGGTTTTCGAGTTGTTAATATTTTCTTCCAGGGTAATGTGAGACACAGGAGAATGAAAAAAAAAATGCCTAGGGAAGGCCTAATGCCATTTAGCATCAACAAATTATATGTAGTGTCACCAAGATTCCTTTTAGAGTAGGGATTTATTTCACTATTTCTAGTAGCTTAAGTGTTGGCATTAGAATATTTCTGTAGCTAGAGGGTCTGAACTGTAGAGAAGCTGATTCATCTTTCAGCACCTTACCTAATGCCCATGTCAACTCACAGGCTTTATTCAACATTCACAGTATAGAGATTTTCAACGTGATTGTAGTGAAAGTGTTTCCTAAATGTTACCCTTGTCTCCTTCATTTGGTCTTTAGAATGAGCAATGACGTGTTTCAATCTGAAATACATGCAAGACAGTTCTTTAAATTTACTCATTCTCACTGTATCCAGCCTGATTCTATTCCAACATGGTAACTCAGGGCAAATCTAAGAAGCAATGAAAATATGGGCTTGTCAGTAAAGAGAATTTCTTAAATAAGCAAATCAGGCCATTTTTAACTTTTTAAAATGTGTTCATTTGAATCAAACGAAATAAATCAAATGGATACATTTCCAATGACAGGCATAGAAATTGTGGTCTCAGAATTAAATTTGCCTCATCTCTCTGTTATTTGAGACAATTGACCATTTGTGTGAAAATCAAGTAATTATATGCTCCAGAGCTTTTTGAAAGAAAAGATGCAGGGAGAGAGAGAAAAACATAAGTGTGGGCCACCTGTAGATAACAAGACAACTTGATTCTGATCGTTTGGAATGAACTGAAAATGTTACCATCATGCACCTCATGGGTGACTGTGTGAACTTTGAATCTACTTTGAGTTCTGTATTTTAAGCTTGAGAATTATTCACTTCTAGTGGATGGAGAATGTCTGTTTAAATACTTTCTAAGGGTCATTATGTAAGACCTTTCTTAGGGGGCTCACGATGGTCTTTAGTTTTACAGAATGTAAATAGATGTTTACTGCCAGCTATACTGTGGCTCATTTGACAACTATAATCTTTTACATGTTTTCACATGTTACAGACAAATAAGATGTTTACATTTGTTGTCTCATTTTGTTCTCATAAATGAGATAAATAGAGCAGGTAGCATTATATTTTGTTATAGTTCCTGATGCTGGAGCACAGTTTCCAAGATCACACAGTCAGAGTATGTTGGAACTAGGGCTGCAGTTCAGCTTTTGGTGCCTTCTCTATTATATAATGTTATTGTTGTATGATTTTGCCAGGTATAATTTGTTACAGGATTAGCCCAATTTGTTCTTAGGGCTTTCAGAGGTGAATGTGGAATATGATAATTTTCTGAAAATTCCTATTTGCTGTAGAATTGGCCTAAAGCCAAATATGAAGTGGATAATTTGTTATCATATATCTTGCTTCGTTTTTCTTTGCCCTTTGGGTTTCCCTTCTTCTTACACAGTGTCAAGTAGTCTCATTCTGTTCCTTCTTTTATATGCAAAGACCCTTTCTGCAAAATTTATCAAAAGGTATTTTTCTGAGCGAATGTTCATGTTCCAAAATGATCTTCCTTCCAAGAAAACTCAGAGCATTCCCATGCAAGTGATCTAAGTAGAAACAAACCAATGAATTAATTCCCATTTATCCATAAATGACTGAACACTTTCCCTCTCAGTGGTATATGCACTCTTTGAAAAGAGAACACTTGGAAGGTAAGGTACAGTAAAAAGAAATTCAACTTTTTGTCTTTTGCAGTTTGTTCTGGGGTGAATTTGTTCTGGGGTGAATTCATTTTTATTTAGTCTGCTTGGATTTGTGGACTTTCTTGTATTTGGGTGTTCATGTCTTTCAATCATTCTAGGAAATTCTGAGTTATTATCTCTTTAAATATTATCCTTCCCCAATTTTTTCTATTCTCTTCTGGAACTCCTATTAGACATCTGTTGGATCATGTCAAAATATTAGTGCATATATTGTACATAGTAAGTGCTAGATTGTTGGTGACAATGATAATGATGATTAATTTAGAAATGGCTATATGTCATCAGTAAAAGATCAAGAACTTTGGAGTTACACTGACCTGGGTCTAAATATAATAGCTGCGTGACCCTGGCCTTATTACTTAGCTTCTTTTAACTGCAGTTCCCTTATTTGTGAAATAACACTTAACTCCTAGAGCTTTAAATGACCTGATATTTAGTTAGTTCTCAATAAACATTCATTTCCATTTCTTTACTAGAATTGTTCTTAAAACATCAAATCACACTGATTCTTAGGAAGAAGAAATAACCATGGTTTGGTCTTAGAAGGCTGCATGGAAGGGATGAGGCTGTTTAAGAATATGCAGGATTCAGTTTGGGGGAATTTTAAGCAGGGACTATGGTAGATACAAAGACTTTGAGTAGGGAAATATAATGAATGAGCAGAACCATTTGACTGAAGGGAGGGGGTCACGTAGATGCACAATGGGAGCTATGATTAGAAAAGCAGTATGGGGCCAGATTAAGGATCACTAGCCTGTTAGGCCAAGAGAGTGTGCTTTATCTTGTAAGTACATCAAAGATTTTTGAGGAGGGGGCAATTGGATCATGTTCAAGAAATCAGTGTAATAACAGTTTGTGGAATGTGTTGGGTAACAGAAAGAGAAGGCAGCTATTGCCACGGTCTAGGAATAAGATACAAAGGATTTGGCCTAGTATATTGGCAATGGTATTAAAACAGAGGAGATTAAGGCCAAATGTGGTACACAGATAGAAGAGAGAGAATTTGGTGATTGAATGAGAGGGTGAGGCAAAAGGAAATATTAACAGAGAATCCAAGGTATTGAGTCAGGATGTAGATTCAAGCAGAGTGGAAGGTTTGGGTTCAGGAAGGGGCAACAAATTTAATTTTTAGTATGTGAACAAAGTGATGACAGGACAGCTGGGTGGGTCCATGTAGCTTTGTTGGTTATCTGGAAATCTTTGTAGTTTCCCACACACCATATTCTCTCTGTTCTCATATCCTTTCCTCTACTCTTTGCTAGCTAATTTATGCTCATTTTGCAAGACTCAATTTAGGAGCCATAATAAAATCTTTTATGCTCCTGCTTCCCAGCCAGTGCTAGATGTGCCTCTTGTGTTATACAATGAAGTCCTAATTAAACCTCCACCAGAATACTCATCACTGTATATTAGAATTACCTGTTGCCTTTTTCCCTCAGAGGACTGGGAACTCTCTAGTACCAAGCAGAGTGCATATATAACCCATAGAAGGCAGTTAATAAATTACTTATTGAATGATGAATGAATAAACTTAAGTAGAAATATCCAGCAAACTGTCAAGAATGTGAGCAGTAAGGGGGCTTATTTTTCCTTTTCCTTCTGAATTCATAGCAGATAAAAATATAGGCCTCTGTATATGAATATTTGGTCTTAAGCGTCAATTTATATGTTTGCTTCTTTGACTTAAAACTAGGCCTACAATTTTGGCAGCCCTTTTGAAAAGATTCTGTGCTTAATCAAAACCCGTTTGAACAATTGTCTGGGTGGAGGGCATTTTAATTCTTATCTATTCCTTTCTACATCCAGGAATCAATGGAGCAGCAAGACAGCAGATTTTCCTGCATTCTCACTGCTCCTTGAGGTACAAACCAATTTTCTAGCTTTAACATATCCCAGCAAATAATTGTTTGGTTCTGAAATAAAACTCTTTATTGCAGCAATAGTGATAAGATACCAGTAGGACAATAAAAAATGAAGTCTTAATGTATCTGATGTGAGTGCGCCTGGCTGGCAGGGTTCCTGGAGGTGGTTGAACGGAGCCCAGGCAGAACTGCCTGAAGGTCCAAGTGCAATCATAAATGCTTTCCATAAATAGTGCGACGGAGTCTTTGCTGTCTTGTGTGCTGTGCTGAAAAAAGGAGAAGAGGCTGCTATTCCTGGAGTGAAATGGACTTCTTTTTATGTTGCTAACAAAGAGGAGCCCACTGGCAGTGCACACCATGGCATTTGCTTTGGGTTTTAAAAACATGCAGCTCCGCCTGGTTGAAAAAATTGAAATTCTGTATGGCAACTCCCTGTGACATACGTAAGGCAAGTTATCCTAGCTCATTAATGATGTGACCAAGAGAAAAGAAAATCTCCTCGCCGCCATCTAGGCAAAACAATATATGGGCCAAAGGGCAATGTCACAAAAGGAATAAATGGATTGGGAATGAGGAGACTGAGATAAAACAGAGTATGGGCTTTAGAGATAGACTTGGATGGTGACAGTCTGTGTTCTGGCTTTCTTACTTTACAATGGGGGACAATATAGCTCTTTCCATGGGGTCATGAGGATTAAGCCAGAAAGTATGCCCAACAGAGAATATATTTCTGGCAAATATGGCATATTTCTAACACTTACTGAAGTTTAAATAGGATACTTGGAGGAATACTGAGTGAAGTTGTCAAAAATAATTAAAGTCTTAAGACAAGTCTCTTTGTTTTAACAGAAATGAGTAGTGTCACCCAAGTACCCATCCACAAGCATCCTATGAAAGACATGGTGGATTGAAAATGGATATTTTCGTTACCTATGCTTTGCAAGTAGGAAAACAAATTTGAAAACTGTAGTTATGGCAACCTGAATCTTTTGTACTTTGCTTATCCCCACCCCAGACTGTGTGTGTGCATATGTGTGCACACGCACGTGAGCACGTGGTACATCTCTATCCCATAATATTTTACTGAAAGGGACTGGGGAATGATGATTTGAAAGTTTGGAGAAACTGTCAACCTGAGAGTGTTAGGAAATCAGCACCTTTCTCTATTATTTGTGCCTGTGCCCCTTCGCTCTAGATTTTGGGAAAATTTTTGAAAGAAATGGAATACTACAGAATTTGACAATCACAAAGAATACCCAAGTGTTTGCTAGGTGGTTTTGAGGAGAGCTGTAATTTTCAGTTCACTTTCAGATTTTAGGTCAAATTGATTTCATTAGTTTGATTGAAGTTCCTAGTCAATTAATCAGGAAAAAAAAAACTAGCTAGATTAGTTGAGTACGTAAGTCCAAACTTAGTACTAAGGAGTGAGATAACTAGGGTATCTCTGGAAACTACCGAGGACCAGGTGTCCATGAGAGTCTTGTAGAAATGACTCAGGTATGGCTGGGAGATCCAGGCAGCAGGTGGTATTAAAGAATTAGAATCTGGAAATGGCAAAGGACAGCATGTGCAGGGAAACAGAAGAAAAGGGCATTGAGATATTAGAGTCTAAAATGCACCATTATGACCAATAAAAGATGGCAAGACCAATAGGAAATGGAACCCTGCCTGCAGTGCAGAGTGATGAGGAGAGGCCTGTCTAGGTACCAAGACAGGGAATTACTGAAAGGAGAAATTTTGAAAATAAAGGATGGGTCTCACAGTAATGCAGAGACATCAGTATTTAAGAGACGAACAGATCTCAGTGCAAATGTAGTTTCTACTCCTTAGTAGTTGATTATTTATCATATCTAAGGCTTATTTTCCTCATTTATAAAATGGTAAATATTAAATCCACTTTGCAAGGCTTATAAAGGTAAACTAAGTTTAAAAGTACAAAAATATTTATTACTGTTTATAACACACAATAGGGCTTAAAATGGTAGCCATAATGACTATATTTTACCAATGAAAAAGTAATGTTAAATCCTGATGTAAAGATGGTGGGCACCTTGTATTTAATTCTCACTTGAATTTGAAGTAACATTCTCCAGAGAAGCTCCTTTGAACAGAGAGGGTTAAAATTTCATAGTGTCTCCTCTGAAAGGAGGCTTTACTGAGGCAGGGTGAGCACTCCTCTGAAGCAGCCTTCTATTCTTCGAGATGAAAGAGGCATTGAATTCAGATAACGCAGTCGGACATGTCTGTTTTTGATTGTTGATAAATATTTCATTTTACATTTTAAATTCATATGGGCCCCAAAATCACTGAAGATGAAAAAGAATTCAATACTAGGCCATTCCTTTGCAGGATTGTTTCTTAGAGCACACTTGTTCCCGTTTTGTTCAATTGAGATTGAAGCACCTCGGCTGCTGGCCACTGACAGATACTTCACAGCTGTAGAGAGCACACGCCGTGGATGAGCTTCTTTCCCCCTGTCCCCAAGTCTAAAATATTCCCCTTCCAAGATAAACTAAAAAGCAATCATTACTTACCTAGCTACAGGCTTGGATTTTATCTCAAAAATATCATCTTTGGGTTACCAATGCTACGTGTCTCCATGTCTTGCTTTGTAATGGAACAATGTGAAGCTGCTTTGTTATTTTTTAAACATTTTATGGCAAAGAGCTGAAACATCTTGGAACTAATTACAGAGCAGGATTTTCATATATACATGAAAATGACATTCGGTTTGAAAATTTGAAAACTTTGAGAACTGAAAATGACTGAGAGCATAAATGTTTCTAAGACTGTATTACTGTCCTCGATGCTGTGAGTTTCTGGAGAGCTGAGCCCTCCTGTCTCTAAATTTCAATTATATTATTAGCAGTAGGCTATCTTCACAATAATTGGTACACTCACTTTATCTAATGGAGTATTTTTCATCTAATTGACTGGAAACATCATACAAATGTCAAAGCCAAATTTTCCTATAATAACCTATTATCTCTGCAGTTCTGGCTCAGTGCATCCACAGGAAATGGCATAATAATCATCTGTGGGAGAATGAAGGACAGCAACTTAATTTCCCTACCTCTGATGAGAATGACAGCTTCTTCTTAAAAAGAAGAAACTTTTAATACATTCACTTAATTTTGCCGCATTTCTCATTCACAAGATCTGACTTTGTCCTATTCTAAACATAGGAGTGAATATTCTTGTTGAACGAGAACATTACAGAGGCAGTAGGGAAGATAAAAACAAGGGACAGGAGTAGAAGCATGAGGTCTGGATGCTGCTTTTAGACTGGATGATTTTGTGCAAATCACCTCATCTCCCTGGTTCTTAAATATCAAATGAGAAGCTCGGCCTAGAATAGTTGTTTCACAGACTTCTGTCATTTATGTATCTCTTCTTCAAGGCCTTTTACACATTTACATACTAACCGTCCACTTTTGTACCTACCATATTTCACTGTGTCAAATAGTAAAAAAAAACAAAAAACCAAAAAAAACCCACCAAACAAAAAACCACAACTACATATGGATATATATATATTTGAAAAAGAAATTAAAAATAAATGACAAACATACTAGCACTACCACTAGCAATAAATGGAACCTTAAAAATGAATAAATACCAATTTAAAGGAAGTATGCTTGTGGACCACTGGTGAAAAATCATACCAGGAACAATATTTCCATGATTATGTAGTTTACATCATTTATGCAGTTTATAATATGTACCACAAACAGAAGAAGGCATATCATATTTTGGGAAACATTGGCCTAGCTGATTCTGGGGGTCTTTTCCTGCTTCGGAAAGTCCATGATTAAGTTATTTAAGAGAATGTGTTTCTGGTGTACATTTCAGAAGAGCCACCTGGCCTCAGAAATCCTCCTAAATCATTTCCATAAAAATGGGGTATTCCGAGTCAAAGGGTGAGATGTGACAGACTATCTGGTTCTCCAGAGGAACCAATGAAAACATGGAGACTCATGCGAATGTCAGAGTGAGAGATGAAATAGAAAAATTCTATTTTTTCTCCCTAGAGAACATTAAATTCATGAAAATTAGTGTACTCTAATTAAGACAAAAATGTGAAGTATTATTTAGCATATGCTTTTAAAACTGGCACTGCCTTTGTCCATCTTACTTCTATGCACCGAGTCATGTAGCTATGCCCATATACAGAGCACAATTTGCACATGGTCTAAAAAGATTTAGATGCCAACATTTTTCTAATCTAAGAAAAGATGAGAACCTGGAAAAGGGCCATGAGTATGTCTGGTTTCTTTGAGCTGAATAGGTTTCTAGTCTTACCTCAGAAGAACCTGTTCTAGGAAACAATCAGTGATGAACTATAACAAACAAAGATTTATAAACATGTTTACTGTTGTGATGTTTGTAATAGTGAAAAAAACCACTTAAATGCCAAGCATCCAGGTTATATTTAAACAAATCATAATATATCAATTTGAAGGAATATATGGTCATTGAAATAGTATTTATGAAGAATTTTAATAAAGTGGGGCTAGGCATATGATATGGTGTAATATTGGACAAAATCTTGTGATCAGAATTATCCAAACATCTTAGTATGGTCTACAGATTAACTCAAGCTCTAGTCTCTGCCTAACTTTCTTGTTATAGGAGACAAGATACCTCATGAAGCCCTTGGTACTTCAGCTGTACTGAAATGCTCATTATTCTCTAAACACAGCAAGTTCTCCCAGAAGTCCATGCTATTGAACATGCTAGGGTTTCTTTTTTTTTTAAACACAAATACATTTTTCTTTAAAAAAAAAAGATTTAGGTGGATAATTGAGTTAGAAGAAGAGGTAAAGAGAGTTGATAGTGAAAGGAAAACCAAGTTTCTCACTGGAGGTGGGAAAGTAGGCCCTCTTATTTCAAAATTGCTGAGTGACTTTGTTATAATTTCTTCATCATTTCTCCCCCTTGTCAATTTAGTTGTAAGTGGAATTGCAGCACAGCTAGTACTTTGATTAGGTCCCTAGCTTCTGGCTATTACTCAAATATTGTTTATTAAATGCGGAGAGAGAGAAAAAACAGTAAAATCTATTGATCTCCACTACTAGAAATAAAGAAACTTGTGATGAAACAAAGAACAGAAAGATTGTCATCAGGGCCAAATGAGGAATTTTCCCTTTCTTTCTACTCTGCCTTCAACTGCAACCCGTGACCCCTTCCTAGTACAACGTTTTGAATATAGAAATTATTTGATACATGCCACAGTAAAAAAAAAAAAAAAAATTTTCCGCACTATAGTCAGTTGATTTTCAAACAGTATCTTGAGGATGCATTCCTTTCCTTTCGGCCTTATAAAGCTCTTAAAGATCAAAACAATAAAAGTGAAAGGAATTCTGGTAGGAATTTGCTGCTGCCCATCAAGACAAAATAGAATGGACCTCTTTGGTACATTAGAGTGTAGATGAACTATCACAGACCTAGATTCAGATCTGATCTGAATCCCTCACAAGGTTGCTCTGAGGAGAGAATTAGATAAACTGTGTAGGACTCTGAAAACTATAATGCACTACATAAATACTATATAGTTTCATAAATCCAGAGTCGAGTTAGAAGGAAAGAGCTTTCTAGATCTCTTACATGGCTATCACTTGGTATGAGATTTATACTTATTAGAAAACTTTCTCTTGAGAGATCAACAATAAGATTAAAGCAAACTTTGGTCTGCTTATTCTGAAAATGAGACTACCTTCCAGAATAATTGATAGAGAAACACTTAGTAGACAGTTATATGCTGAGAAATTCAATCCCATTTTCATTGCCGAGGGTGGAGGAACAGTTTTGTCCAACTATAAATTTGGGTTGAAGAATCATAGGCAGAACTCATGTTACAAAGAAATAAAAATCTGGTCATAGGACTTCCCTGGCAGTCCAGTGGTTGGGACTCTGTTCTTCCAGTGCAGGGGGCACTGGTTCGATCCCTGGTCAGGGAACTAGGATCTTACACGCTGCATGGCGCGGCCAAAAAAAGAAATCTGGTTGCCCATTCACCATGATTTCTGTGTCACTAGGAAGATTGTCCAGTTCAAAAATAACTCTCTTCTTTGCTCCTGGAGTACAGTAGTCCTCAAATGAGGAACAAGGCCTTTCATGCTACAGTTAAACCCAAATGAATAAATTCATCTTCTCTGTACTTGCAGACTTTCAGAAAATGTTACTTTTTTTTTTTTTTTTTTTTTTTTTTACTATTTATGTTATCGTTTCTGTCATTACTTATCCTTGCCCTTTCTAGATTTTCAACTCTTCAAGGTCAGAAAACCATATTGTTTTCATCTTTTGTTTCTAATGTAATAATGCTTAATATAGTAAATCCTTAATAAATATTTGTTGAAAGAATGAATAAATGATTAAAATGCAGTTAACCCCTACAGCTAGAACAGTTGATTTGTACTTCTTCAAATTATGACACATTATTGATATCAGATTCTAAGCTGAGAGAAAGCTTTTTGAATGGGAACTGATCAGTGGAGAGCCATAAGGCAGAGATTCTGAAGAGGGGAGAAAAGGTGTGTTACAGAGTAAAGAACAAAAAAAGAAAGGAACAAAGAAACAAAGGAAAGAGGGAAATTTACCTATTCACAGCTTTATCTACTGAAGCTCCTGGTCAGAGACTTTTTGAAAACATGCGGTGAAATTTACTGAGTAATAACAGAGATAAACTTACTGATAATGTATTTAACAGAGAAGAAAAGGGACTGAAAGTCTTTCTCCATGTATAAAAAATATACATTTTTATTCTGAAACAATTGAGGAAGAACTTGAGTATGTTCAGTTTAGCAATTTATAGCACTTTATTAGTGAAGTCACATGTTTTGACACATAACTACATACTTGTATTCTTCGCTTAGTGTTTCATGCATGTTATTCTGTTTGTATCACAATATTTAAAGTTCCCTGGAGATTGGACTTCCAGCAAGATTGCACTGTAAACTCATGCTTTGATGCTTCTCTCTGCTCTGAATACATAGCTGTAATATGCAAAAACTTTAAAAAGAAAAAAATTGAAGACTAACGTAATTACACCTCTCAGGATGGTTCAGGTTAGGCTGCAGTAGAAAATAACACCAACATCTTAGTGGCTTAAAACAGAAAGGTTTATTTCTTGCTTGTGCTACATTTTCATTGTGAGTTGGACTCGGGGTGTTGCCCCATCATGTCCTCACTTCGACATGCAGGTAGATGGAAGGACTGCCACTTGGGGCATTGCGAGGTGCTATGGGAGAGTGAAAGAGAACATGATGAGTCATACACTAGCTCCTTACAGTGTCCATCTAGAGGAGACACAAGCCACATCCACTCATATTTCATTCACCAAATCACAAGGCTATGTCCATGACAGAGACTACTAAGTTCCTGGAGTGCCTGGAAGAAAAAGTAGAAATATTTGATAAGTAAAACTCATTGTTATTATAATAGCCATGTTGAAATCAATACTGTCTGGGCCCCAAGATAGAACATAAATGAGGAGTGGTAAGCAGAGAATAGTTTCAGACTCCAGGGCCAGAGGCAGGCAGGAAGAATTAGGTGTTCAATTCTGTTGGGGTAAAAATGTCCGTAAAAGGCTATAAACTTGTGTGCTTAGGGAAGAAAAAAATATGCCTGAAACAGCCCAGTAACCAGGATTTGAGATAAGCCACCTACTATAGCACGGTGGCCCTATCAATGGTATCTCATCTTCATAGGTCAAGGATCCTATTGGATCTATATTTAAGGGTCCCTTGAAGAATTGGTATTAGAAGCAGTAGCAAAACACTTAGAGGTATGTAAGCCTGCAGAGAGTGAGGAAAAATACCCCATATTCAAGATGTGTGTCCAAACCCCAAAGTTTAAATCACTCAAAGAAAACTAATGCTAAAATATCCAAGAAAATCAACAATAAGAAGATGAATTAACTCAAGTTGTTAAAAAAACAAACAAACAGAATTGTTGGAAATATTTTTAAGTTTATTTAGGAGCTCCAAAGAGATAAAAGAAAAAATAACATAAAAAAGAGAAGTAATGAAACATATTTGGGCATAAATGAAAGAGGACCCTGTAGGTACGGGAAAGAACCCCTTAGAAATTTTGGAAATGAAAAAAAGTAATTATTGAAACAAAAAATCAGCATTTATTGTAAACTCAAGATTGGTTACAGTTGAAAGATAATCAGCTAATTAGAAGTTGGTATTCAGGAATGCTCCCAGAACATAGCACAGTGATATAGAAAGATTTATAAAAATCTGAAAGAGCAGTTAAGGGATATGGAAACATGATTGAGAGGCTTCAATACATGTTTAATAGGCTTTCTAGAATAAGAGACTAGAGGGGATGGCAGAAGAAAATTTAACAAGAAAAGAGCTGAGTTTTACAAGGATTATTAAAAAGCCTACATCCTCAGATAAAAGTGCATCTCAAGAACTAAGTAGAACAAACAAAAATAAAGGCATATCCAGGTGTATTATAATGAAACAGCAAGAGATACAGAAAAATTGAAAATCTTAAGCACTGCTACTGGGGAAAAGATTACCTCAAAAATGGAAAATTAGACTAATAAGTTACAAGAGTAGATGGCAGAGGCCAGTGCAGTAGTATCTTCATATGTCTGAGGGAAACAAATATCATTCTGGGACTCAATACCTAGCTAAACTATCATTCACAAGAGAGGGAGAAATAAAGATACTGCAAACCTGTGGAGACAAAGAAGTGCATTTGTTACCCAGGGCCCATTATTGAAAGAACCACATAAGAAGAAATTAACCTAAAAGGAAAGAGGTTGATGTTTTTTAAAAAAAGGGAAGGGGTCAGAGTGCAGAAACATGGTAAGGTCTTGGTCGGGAAGTTGACACTATTTTAAAATTTAAGGGTAATACCTAAAAAAACAGAAATACAACTTAGAGTTTCTATATCTGTTGAGGGAAAAGGAAAGAATATAGAAGGAAAGGGCTGTACCATGTATTATTTTGATTTCTCTCTTCCCCTTATCCCAAACCATACCACAAGAACTGAAAAATTAAACTGGATATGGATTCTGTTGAGATAAATGAACAAAATTGTTTGGAGTTGGAAAATGGGGCTAACTTTTATATTAGGGACTATACTGTTATTTAAATCCCGAGATAAATGCAGAAAAGCCTCAATTACGTGAAACCATTAACTCGCCCAAATTATTTTTTCCCTTAACCTTAGGGAAAAGAAGAAAACTATAAGCAAATAATCAGTATGTATTTAAAGTGGCCTGATTCAAGTCAGTATAGTTTTATCTAGCCACCTACAACTTTTAAGTTTTCATCTCTACCTCACTCTTTCATGATCACTCACCTGCAAAATGCCAGCTTTTAGGCAGATCAACCATCAAAGCAAAGTTCAGTCATTGTTAATGTATTTAATGTATAAGGATAGAAATTGAACTCATATTTTGAGAAATGTTTTCAGAAATAGGATTAAAGAAAGTCTAATATAACAGGAAAAATTCTGATTATGAGACAATAGAAAGTTCTATTTACTGTGAATAATAGCAGCACTTGTGGCATCCTGGAGAGTGTGCTGGAAAGCTGAGTTCTGGTTTCAAGTCTTTGTGGCCAAGCAGCTATGTGGTTAACATATAACTTATTTAACCTGTCTGAGCCTCAGTATTCTAATGCATGATATAAGGGGTTCAATTAGGTGAACTCTAAGGTCCCTGACGCTTTTTAAAAGATCTGATTCTGGAATACACCATATCCTGGGCATGCCGGTTAATCGAGATTTCAGGGTCTCTCAGAAATCTCTTTTCCAGCTGGTGTTGTAAATCTCCTAGACCCTGCTCTGTCATTGCAACCCGGTCCCATGTTACGTGCCCTCTGTCATGTGTTTTCTTACCCTAAAGGGTGAGGTGCTGTCGGATGGTGAGTACTATGAGGGCTAAATAGAAGAGAATGAATTCAAATAGTGAAGTATACAGGAAAGACATATCAGCCAATTCTCAACTGACATATTTACACAAATATTGGACAGAAAGTTTCCAAGTTTGAAAAGGCAGGTTCTATAGTACCTTTGTCCAAGAAAAAATGTGAGCAATGAGAGGCATTGTTCAAGGAGATGGGCCAGAGCTGTGATAATGACTTTGGCACTGGACCATTTTTTCATCTGTGACATTTATCATGAAGCAGTATTCAGGATCTTGACTGAAGGCTCTTGCTGTGAAATACAATGAATGTAATACCTAGAAAACAAGGGAGAACAGATGTAGCTGGGTTGTATAATCCAGTGTGACACTCATTATCCTTATGAAAGGAATAACTATCAAGCTTGAAAGACAGAAAATAGATGCAGCCAAGATGGTCAGAAATCTGCCTGGTTTTAAAAGATGCCTGTAATTTCTATACCTGGGAATAGTCATTACGAAGCAGGACGTCATTATGCCAGTTCTTGGAACACACAAGCATCCCCTATAATAGGCTGTGCAGCCTGATTTTTTCCTCTGTGGAGATGTTTAAGTTTGTTCAAATGATATTTCATGGGCAGCAAACAAAGACAAGTAATCATTATCTTACTTTAGAGATGATGAACGTGTAATATACACGTGCTTACGAGTAGGAGAGAATGGAGGACCTTTGCAACAGAAAGTATCATTATTTTCAATGTATTTACATTATTTAGAAACATACCTTTTTTCCTTCTTTTTTTGGGGGGGGATGTTGTTAGACTTGAACAGTTGAAGTAAACTGCTGAAATCACGTTAACATAATGGTTCCATTTCTAAGCTCTTATACCCTTTGGTATTTGAGTTTATGAAACCTTTTGTGGTATTTTAATATAAAAGAATAATTTTGTTTTTCTCTGCAAAATACTTCTATTATGAAAAACTGTGAGTGTTCGGGGCTTCCTTTCTTGGCAATTACTACAGCAGTCAGATTCCTGAGAGAGAGATAACAGACTGACCAAAGAGAGAGGAAGCCCCAAACCACATATTTGCTTAAATTCCCCCCAAAAGGAATTTTAATGCTTTAGTCTCTGGAACAAACCTGGAATCTTTGGTAGATATGCAATATCAAATTTTGTTTTACTGATGTAATGAAGGAGAGACACAGTATTCTAAATGTTTATCAAAATCTTTTTTCAGATGTATAGTGTACCTTGTTTACAGTAATGCCCTTACTTTCAATGTGCATATCTGAGTCTCTTGGCAAAAATGTATTTGACCTCTTTACTGTTACTCTTCTTGTTTTCACACTAGGTACTCAAACCACTTCTCAAATGAATACTTTAGCTTTTTGAAATTTATTTACTTTTGAGGCTCCCTCCCCTGTTGGTCCAGGAGTAATTCCTGGAAAGCTGTGGAATGGAGAGAATTGTGGGATGTGCTTATGCCTAAAAAATAGCACACACAGTGATGTATTAAGGTTTGGGGTGAGACATTCGCTGGCAGTCTGATAGTTGCTACCCTCTTTTGTCCCTGCGTGCAAACTTTCATTTACACGGAAAAACTGTATTTGAAAATATTCTAGGCCTGTGGTCTTGTTTCCAAAGTACATCGAACACTAGCTCTTTAGTCCATAGGGCTGTTGTCATAAACTCTGGTCTACTTTTCCATCTGATGCTGGGCTAGACGGACAGCTCAAAATCCTTTTACTTTTCCCTCTTAAACTCTTGAGCCTATCATGGATTGAAAACTAGTGACCCAATGACTAACTCCAGGTGCTTTCCAGTTAAAAAAACAAACCAACCAACCTTTATATGGATGTGTGTTATTTTCTTCTCAGATCCTCTCATTTCCTATTTTCTTTCATGGGCTTACATTTAGATTGCTAGCCTGGCACCTGTAGGATCTGAATTTATGATTCTTTGCCAGGAATAGCCCAAGGCTGCCATCTCTCTGCATTCTAAGCCCTGGGCTCTTTAGCACACAACTCATCTCCTCTTTGGGGAGGCTTTCTCTGCCCGCCTCGCTTCCTCTGTGGTTAGTTTGCTATGTGGTTCTCCAGAGTCAAGATAACCCAAACAAAAGGCACTCTCCTCCTAAATACACCTCCTTACTTGGTTGTCTCAGTTAAGATGCATCCAGAGAGGTAGACCAAATAACCTCTGATTAGACCCTTAGCCAATCCATTACCAAACAATAAGTATAAAAACCTATAAATAAATTTAAAAATTTTTTGGAAATATTTTTAGACAACAGAAAAGTTGTAAAACAAAACCTTCTTGTATATCCTTTACTGAGTTTCCCCTAATGTTAATGTTTTATATAATCACAGTACAATGATTACAGTCAGGAACTTAGCATTGGTATACAGTAATAGTATTAACTGCACTACAGATCTTTTTGAATCTCATCCATTTTTCCCCCAGTGTTCACTTTTAACCACCTTACTTAGAGGTTCCACCTTCTGGTCCTGGTCTTTCTCTAGACAGGGAATGAAGGGAGGAAGAAGGGTGTGGTTGACCCCTCCACCCTGTCTGGTGCCTTAAATAATCAGATCCGTACCTGTTGCATTATGTAGTCACCACATGCAGACAAACAGACGCTTCTCAATTTTCCTGGTCTCTGTGATGACTTAACACGACCTCTCATTCTCCTTCCCCACCTAGTGCCTGTCTTCCCAAGTTCTGATCTTGTGACACAATGTTTCTGACGACAGCTCCAGCTAAATGTTTGTTTGCTTTTAACCCTATTAAATGTTTGCCTCCCTTATTTATTATGAATTCGACTTCTAGTAATCTGCTGGCCTTTTCAGTGAGAAGGAGACCACCTGTATCTACAGATCCAAACTCTCAGGACTAATCACCAAGGCCACCTGTGTCAGCAAGACTTCACTGTTTGTGGCAGGAAGTTCTTATTCAGGAAGATAAGACTGTAAGCCAATAAATAATCTCCTTGTTTACTTCAGGAAATTTCAAAGACTAATTTGTTCAGGCAAAATAATTTGCTCATCTGGGTAAACAGCTCTCCCTTCTGGGTAACGCGCTGCTCAGAACAGCCTGCACCTCCAGCACCAGCCTGCTTACCAAGACTCCCTTCTAGGCACTTGCCTTCACTGTGTCCACTGATCAGAAATCAGATCACAAATTTGTCTAATCCCTTTCTGCTTTGTGCCTTGAACACCTTTCTTAACTCATTTGAGCCCAGACCCCAAGATCGATAAATATCCATCCCATTCCACTCTTTTCTGAGACACTACTCAGCCTCTGTCAAGATGATGTTACTGTGAGCACCTATTATATTCCTAATAATGTGCTAGTAAAAGCACTGAATGTAAAGGAAATAAAGAAAGAATATTCACTAAAAAAGATGGTGTTACTAAAGTAGGCCTACCTAATACACTTAGCATTCTTTGATCAACAGGTTTCATGGAGGTCCTTTGGGAAGTCAATAGGTAAGCTAGGTAAATACCATCTATGATGCAGCCTAACGGTATTGATGGTGTTCATTAGGTAGGTCTGAGGTGGTTGTATTTGACTGAAAATAGGGGAATTATCCCTCTCTGGTGTGGGATGTTTAGAAGGGGATAGAATTGTTTTTCTTCAAATAATTTACGTATAGACTTGTATAATAGTTCTCAACTGGGGGTAAAAGGTTAAGGAGAGGGAGTCTTGGCATTTGATTCACCTGTTGGGAGGGTTATAAATTATTCCCCCATGAAGATTCTAATAATCAGTTTATTTCTTCCTCTCCCTCAAACCAGAGGTGAGAACCACTAGTCTAGATACTTGTTTTACCTAATAAAATGAATGGCAGAACGGAGGCCATTATCTATGAATTAAGGAGTAAATACTTGTTTTTAAACATGCAAATAATTAAGGCAAAGATGTCATGTTGTACGTATGTGACATTTGCCTTTTTCCCCCACTCAATTTAGTCATTATATTTAAAAAATAGTGCTTTTCCTTCACCTTCTGTAGACTTATTTTTTTTACATGAATGTTATAGATTTATTAATAATAGCCCCAACTTGGAAACAGCCCAGATGTCTATCAATAAGTGGATGGATAAACAAACAGTAATATATCCATAAAATGGAATAATATTCAACTACTATAAGGAGATACTAACAAATGGATGAACCTCAAAAACATTATGCGGAGAGTAAGAATCCGGACAAAAAGAATACATGCAATATTATTTCACATATGTCAAATTCTTAAAAAGGTAAAATTGTAGTAATAGAAACTACATCAATGTCTAGCGCCATGGCTGGACAAGGGGGAGATTTGACTATAAAGGAACGTAGGAAAATTTTGTGATGATGGAAGTGGTCTTTTATTGATTATGGTGGAGTCCATACCTTTGTCTGTAGACTTATTTTTATACAGAGGGAACAAAGCATATTTGGCTCTAGCCCCAAATGGGCACACAATTATGCCAGAGAAATTAAAGAGTAAGATGGGATTTGTACAAATCACTCCTGGGTTATTTTAGGAATGTTTTTCATAGAGCTTTGGCATGAGGATTTTTGGTTTTTCTTTTTAAACATGGGAATTGGTTTTGCCTTATAAAATGCTCACTAAACTTTGTTTAAAAAAGTTTCTTTCTGTCTATTGTGGAAGTTATATTTTTCTAACTTGATATAAAAAATACCATCCTCATAAGTAAGTCTAGAAAGGCTTTATATACTAGATAAGATTTTAGTTTTAACGAGTGGATAACTGGGGAGGGAGGGCTGAGAGGATTCCTCAGTTGGAACGGGATGATGGTGAAAGGAAGAAGGAGACAATCTACATTATAACTCTATGTCACCCTGTGTTTCTCTCTAAGGGGTGCTACGCATAGCAACTCTTAACCACCCTCTCTTCTCTCATAGGGATATTTTGGTGATGATTTATCAACTTAATATAGTCTCTGTATTCTTTTTCATGGTTCCATTACTAAAGCTGTTTTTTCCTCCAGGCCTTCTTTGATGTCAAAAGTTTCCATAGTTCTTGTATGTTTTAATTTTGATGTTAAGTCTTCCCAGGATTCATGTTCAAATCTGTATTTCACAAAATTTAGATATGTACTTTTTTTTTTTTTTTTACCACTTTTCCCCCTAAGATATTTAAATTTTTAAAAATGTCGTATTTATTTTAATATACTCCTCAGCCTTAAGTCATACTGGTATTGGACAGATAGCTCAAATTATACCATGGGAAAACTCTGTCCAGGATATAGTGAATTGTTGAGGAAAAAAGGTTGATCCTCTTCTATGTATTAAATAAAACTGTTGGGAAGAAACTAGCAAACAAGGATACTTTTGAAAGAGGGCTCTGCAGCTATGATATATTCAATTCTGTCCTTGTTTTATTTACACTGCTCCTCAAGACCTACCCTTTAAATCCACAGATGAACCAGAAAGGATCCTTTGTACTCTCCATGTAATAATCACTTAACAGGGGTATAGTACTTAAACTTAGATATGAAAACTTGTATGCATATCAGGTTTTTTAATAAAGTAGAGCCCATTTTGAAATTGTAACATGTAACCCAACTAGACAGAAGTATGCTTTGTTTTTAAGAAAAATTCTGTATGAGGTGGCAGTATACTTCATAATTTTTTAACCCCTTCTGTATAACAGCTAGTACATAGTTGTTATGTAGGGCTCATCCATTCTAGGTATTCTTATAGAATAATACCTAGAAGGGGGTCCTTAGAATCTGTACTTCATCATGAAGTGATATCAGAATATTCTTTGACTCCTCTCTCTCACATACAAAATCCAATCCATCAGCAGATGCTGTTGGTTCTCCTTGAAATGATATCCTCAATCTTTTCATCACCTCCACCAGTCTCACTGTACTCAAGCTATCTCATCTAGATTATTGCAGCAGCCTCCTTACAGATCAGCCTGGTTCTGCCCTAGACTGTCTATATTCCGCAGTAACTGGAATAATTCATTTAAAATGTTAGTAAGATTATGTCACTTCTCTGCTCAAAACTTGCCAATGGCTTTTGTTTGCACTAAGAATAAAATTCAGAGTCTTTTCCTATCATGACCCCAAGGCGCCATCATTTCACACCTGGCTACCTCCCTGATCCCATTTCTTACGACTTCCCCCTTGCTCACTCTGCTCCAGCCCCACCAGCTCCCTGAACACACAATTTCTGTTCCACCCTCTGGCCCTTGGCAATGCTATTCTGCCTGGAATGCTCTTTTCCCAGACGACTGCATGGCTTTTTCTCCCAGTTCCTTCAGGTTTCTTCTTCAGTGTCACTTTGATCTAGAGGTCTTACCTGACCACTCTATCTCAGGCAGCACCCTGTCCCTCTCTATCCCCTCACTCTGTGTGTGAGGATGCACTTACTGTCATCTGCACATATTCTGCTTATGGTCTGTCTCCCTCCCCCACATTAGACTATAAGCTCCATGAGAGCAGGGAGTACACTTGTTCTGTTCATTGCTTGGTCTCAAGACCTATAATGGTGTCTAGCGTACAGTTAAGTACAGAATAAATATATGATGAATGAATAAACAGCAACAGGGTTAACTAAGAATGACATTATGACCTCCCTCAGGCTCTGTAACGACTGACTAACAGCTAGAATTTACTGTGAACAATGGGCCATCCTGGCTGCAGAGTGTGTTCTCATGTTACTCTGACTCCTTCCCACTGGGTGACAGCCTTTAATCAGTAATTTCGTCAGGACGGAGGGGGCTGCTTCTTCAGGGCCATGCCACTAAATCCTAGCCCTTGCTCATGTTTTTGTACTAAGCGGTCTTTACTTTGACTCTAGGATCACTGACATCATGTTGAATTTTATTTTCTCTCTGATATAAGCTTACTTTATTTTGTCATTGTTGGAATGAATACTCTCCTCTGCTGGTATTGTCTTCTCTATTTGGAAGATAACATTTATTTTCCTCTGCATGTTGTGATAAGTTTTTCTCTTTTAAGAATAGTATTTGTTGTGAGTTTTTTCAGAGGCATTGCAAAAATACATGATATTTTAGAAAATTTGAAAAACCTAAAAATATGTTAAAAAAATATTAACTATTATCCTTGTGATTTAGTATCTATCTAGGATTTTTAGCCAGTCCTGGGCATATGGCAGGATTCCACTTGCCTACCCTCTTTGAAGTTAGTTTGGCCACGTGATTTGCGTTTCCAATGAATCGTGAGTGGTAGGGACATGTGTCACTTCCAGGCAGAAGTTTGCAGAGCTGTGCAGGACTCGTCGAAGTCCTCTCTGTGGTCTTGCTGATCGGGGAGGGTGTATGAGGCGAGGCTGCTATCAGTATGGGCCCCTGATTGACTCCATGGGCAGCGCATCCCTGCCTATGTAAATCAATAGGTGAGAGTAAACTTGTCTTGGGTGACACCACTAAGATCATGGGGCTATTTGTTACCACAGTATAATGTAGTCTGTGCTGACTGATATAATGGATTATGAAAGATAAATGTGGTCATTAAAAAAATTGGAAAACACAGAATTATGTAAAAATGAAAAATATGTCAACTGTTATCCTAGTGTCTTAGTCTATATCCCCTGGAATTTTATAAGTTTATGTATGTGCTTGTTTGCATAACTTCTAAAAATAGGGCTTATGCTCTAAATATTCTTCTGTGATCTACTTCTTTTTTCACTCGCTAGTAGTAAAGTATTTCCTGTGACATTTAAGTTTCTTCTACAAGTTGACTTTTTAATGGCTCTATAGTAGCACATCATTCGTTCTTCCTTGTGAATCCATTCGCTTTGTGCACTGTGCTTATGGGAAGATTTCTATGGCCATTTGGTAGGTAAAGACTTTTATGTCTGAAGATCTTATTAGAAAAGAATCTCCCATTTGTACTGCCCAGTGACACTTCCTACCCAATGCTATTAAATGTTCTCCAGGTAACAGTAGCCCAAAGATCACTATTTAATCAGTTACTGCTTAATGTTAAATAAGTTACATAATACAATTTAAAGTACTCTGTAGTAAATAATTTCTGAAGGCAAGGAATGCTTTGGTAATATTAATATGCAGTCCCAATTCTTTATAAGTAAGTTTTTATAAAATATATTATGTTTTTTTACAGTGAGCCAGAATTCTTGTAACCAATATCCATACATTACTTAAAGTTTCTGTAGCTCAGTGCTATTACTAATAATAAAAATAATGTTTTGCCATTTAAAGCTGAAAGCAATAAATGGAAAATGCCAAGTTGAATGTAAGAGTTACTTCTACTTTAGTCCTTGGGAATTCATTTCAAGAGCTTCAACGGAGTGAAGTAATTTCAGCCATACAAAATTTATTTATTGTATTTTTATTTAATTTCTTTTTTAAAAAGAAAATCTATAGTTACTATTGCAAAATGATGATTGTTAACATTTAAGATTTTGGCCTAAATTCAGTTTAAAGATTTTGTTTTTGGCATACAATACTGAATAAAACTTCAACTAATTGTTTATATTTCAGATCTGTGCTAGTTATTTAATTGTCTTTGACATGTGGGATTTCTTCAAATTAAAAAGTAGAATTCAGAATTAAGAGCCTGGTTCCCTCGAATTCTACTTACTGTGTGATTTGGAACAGGGAATCTGTTGAGCAGTGCCTAAACTTCCTTATTTCTGGAATGGAGTTCCCTCCTCTGCTTATCTCACAAAGGACTTTTGAGGGTATACAGGTTTGGCCTAAGTTGTTATTTACTTTCTTTTCTGGGGCTCCAAGTACAGCATGTCCTCATCACCAGCCTTCAAAGTGTCAAGCTGGGTTTTGAAAGGAGAATGGCTCCCCTGACTCCTCTCCACCACCATTTTTTGTTACATGATTGCCTTTTGTGGAAAAGGGTGTGTGTGTGTGTGTGTGTGTGTGTGTGTGTAGGGGAAGAAGGTAGAAAAAAATTTTTAGTTGGAGGTGGAGACTGTATGTTAGGAGATAGTAATAACTGAGGCATAGAGTGATCTGACCAAATCCACATACAAATGTGGTCAGCATATTTGATTTGTCTAAAAAAGTAAAGGGAAAAGTTTTGAAATGCTAATCAGTCACCTTTCTGTGTTTACGGTATACAATATTTGATTCATCCACATTCTAATATAGGATATGGACATTTCATTGTATTGTGTTTATTTTATTCTTGTGCCTGGGATATTACTTTGTCAATCTTATACAAATAATAAGAAAAGTGCTGTGAAAACAGTGAGTTCCCTGGTGATTATTATTAGAACATTGTGATTTGCTGTTCTTTCCTGTCTCTAACTTAAGATACATTCACTCCTCCAAGATGCATGCATAAGTGAATTAGACATTGATGATAATAGAAGAAATCTTCCATCACTGAAGGAATGAATTCTGAAGTGAAAGTATAGATTTATATGTCTGTGACAATGCCTCTTCCTTCTCAGAGGTGTAGGAAAATCCCAGAATCTTTTAAAGAAACTTAGGAGTGACAGTGATACTCTAAAGGGGGGTAGTTTTTTTTTTTTTTTTAATTACCTCTTAAGCAGCTCATTCTGATTCAAAACCTCTGATCTAGACTGACTTGAATGAACTCCATGCTCTCTATGTCTGCAGAGCCTAACTCATACCAAGCAGAGTCCTGTGTGCCTTCAATTCTAGTTGGAATCATGGTTTCCCAATGGGGAGCATGACATCTTCTGGTGGTTTTGATTAATTATTGGTAGCAGTGGTGTTGGGAGAGAGTTTTATGGTCTACCATCTTTCTTCCTGGAGATTACAGTGAATGTGCTGAGAATTTTACATAAATCCATACCCTGTCTGATCTAGGCTGCAGCCTGACTCTAAAAATCTGGATCCACCCAGGGCATTGCTATGCATGTGAATGTGCATTTTTGTCCGTTCAGGTCCTTTAAAGAGTAAACACTAAGATGGGATTAGACTTGCAAGAGGTTTATTGGATAAAACAAGCAACCGACAAAGGATTAATCTCCAAAATATACAAGCAGCTCATGCAGCTCAATATCAAAAAAACAACCTAATCCAAAAATGGGCAGAAGACCTAAATAGACATTTCTCCAAAGAAGATATACAGATTGCCAACAAACACATGAAAGGATGCTCAACATCACTAATCATTAGAGAAATGCAAATCAAAACTACAATGAGGTATCACCTCACACTGGTCAGAATGACCATCATCAAAAAGTCTACAAACAGTAAATGCTGGAGAGGGTGTGGAGAAAAGGGAACCCTCTTGCACTGTTGGTGGGAATGTAAATTGATACAGACACTATGGAGAACAGTATGGAGATTCCTTAAAAAACTAAAAATAGAACTACCGTGTGACCCAGCAATCCCACAACTGGGCATATACCCTGAGAAAACCATAGTTCAAGAAGAGTCATGTACCACAATGTTCATTGCAGCTCTATTTACAATAGCCAGAACATGGAAGCAACCTAAGTGTCCAACAACAGATGAATGGGTAAAGAAGATGTGGCACATATATACAATGGAATATTACTCAGCCATAAAAAGAAATGAAATTGAGTTATTTGTAGTGAGGTGGATGGACCTAGAGACTGTCATACAGAGTGAAGTAAGTCAGAAAGAGAAAAACATACTGTATGCTAACACATATATATGGAATCTAAAAAAAAAATGGTTCTGAAGAACCTATGGGCAGGGCAGGAATAAAGATGCAGACGTAGAGAATGGACTTGAGGACATGGGGAGGGGGAAGGGTAAGCTGGGACGAAGTGAGAGAGTGGCATGGACATATATACACTACCAAATGTAAAATAGATAGCTAGTAGGAAGCAGCCACATAGCACAGGGAGATCAGCTCAGTGCTTTGTGTCCACCTAGAGGGGTGGGATAGGGAGGGTGGGAGGGAGAAGCAAGAGGGAGGAGATATGGGTATATATGTATATGTATAGCTGATTCACTTTGTTACACAGCAGAAGCTAACACAACATTGTAAAGCAATTATACTCCAATAAAGATGTTAAAAACAAAGAACAAAAAACAAAAAAAACACCTGTGAAGGATGAAGGATGAAGGTGAAGGATTAGGAGAAGGCAAGAATCCTTTGACTGCAATGCAGGTCTGCCATCTGTGAAAAGGGAGAGAGAAGAAAGGATTGGGTATGAGCCTCAGACCCCAGCCCAGTTCTAAGGAAGTTTCAGTTTCTCCAGTGGTGAGTCCCTGAGCTAAATGTGCTTGTTAGAGGAATCCTATGTTGACAGAAATTGCCTGGTTCATATACCTTTCTGCTCATTCATTGGCTGGGAACAGCTGGGAGAGGTATGGGGTGAATCTGCCATGGGTCCAAAGATGTGGCCGGTAGAGGTTGTAAATCACACACATGCCCTGCAGCAGGTTCTCTTGAAGGGAGAGCAAGCACCTCCACGGCCCCACAGCACTGCGACAGAAACTCTGGAGAGCCCAAGGTAGAGCCTAGGCTTAAGGAAGCAGTTTCGTGTGGGGTACTGCGCTAGCTTGAACATCTGGCTCCATCATTTGTTATTTGTTAACAAGTTACTCTACCTCTTGGGTAGCATGGCTTTTCTCATCAAGAAAATGGTAATAGTCACAAAGCGGGGTTGTGTTGATGAAATGAGTTTGTGACGTTTAAGTTCCTAGTGGGCAAAGTTTGTTGCTGTGACATTCTTCTCTTATGCCTCTCCTAGTTTTCCAACTCCCTCTACTTCTTTCTTGTCTGTCTGCCTCCCCATTAGACGTCCCCTCCCTCTCTTCCTCCCTCCCTTCCCCCATTCCTTCCTTCCTCCTTTCTTTCCATGGTGAAAGATTGATTTAGGCCAAATAGTTGAGCACAGGGGAAAACTCACAAAATGTATTTTGTAGTCTTCTTGCAAATGTGTGATCAGGAACTAGCTGATCAGGTTGACAACATTTTCCTTACCTCTAAACACCATCAAAAAGTTGCTTCATATTTCTGCCACTATATATATATACATATATATGTATATTTTAATCATATGTTTATCATAGATTTGCTTGTTATTTTTTAAAAAACGGAATTTTAAAAACTTATTTTCTCACATTAATACTTAAAAAATTATAAGATCAAAGAAAATACCCAGTGACTTGCTGGATATTGGTCCTATGCATGTGTGAAGCTTTAGTAAATACACTTTTTTTATTGTGGTATAGTTGTTTTATGCGAGTAAACTTTTTGAAGGTGATGATAGATGACATTTTATTCCATATTTCAGCAATTCTGTTGACATAGAGCATTTTAAGTTATTTTAAATTGGTGTCATTAACTGAATTTAAAATTCTGTTTCCAAGTATTTTCTCATAGAATAGGTGTTTAAATGTGATTCATTTAAATATCATTGTTTTCTTTTTTTTTTGTTTGTTTTGCATCTGATTCAGCCTTCTCATTCTGAATTTTAGGACCACCTACAGATCCACCCCCACTGTCATTTAAAACATCTTTTCTACCAACTTCATTTATACTCATCAAGCAGATCATTTTAGCAATTGGTGCCTGTTTACACTGAATTACATATTCCATTACTTCCAAAATCATGGCACCCATCTGCAAATGAGAGATTTCTCCTTCCACACTGTTTTTGGATCCTATTTAATGCCCATGTTATACAAATTGCTTAGCTAACTTTTAAGGTCTAGTGTGGGTGAAATAACTGCTTTCCTTTCATGTATTCTCAGGATTATTTTTCACCCAGCTGTCCCATTCACTGACAAGAAAAAACATAAAAGAAGAAATAAAATTTCTATTAACATGCATCTAGATTACAAAAGATTGATACTAAAAGAGAATGAGTAAACTACTCCGGAAAGAGTACCAAGGAAGAAAGAATTTAGAGCTTCTGCTTCACATTTCTGGAGAGAAATTTAAATCATTTTTTTCTACCTTATTATTTAATATGACCCTTACCACTCTTCATAGTTTGTACATATGTATATATATATGTGTATATAATAACCAGAATCTGGTGGTTCAGAAAGGAATAAGTCACAAGACATGGTTTTTCTTGCTCTTGATGCTGGTATAGTCCTGTTTAGATATACTCTTGCAGCCGAGGTAGATATTTGGGACCCTATGTTATCAGGTGTAGAGCTAGCTTAATATTCAGGAAATTGATGATGGTATCACATGATACCATCAAGGGTCCAGAAAGGCTGACCTGTAAATAAACAGAGTATAATAAAAATAATCCTCAACATGTTGTCAGAAAACTCAAATTCAAACTCTAGGCTGACTTACAAGTTATGTGTTAGGGATCTAGCCACCTCATCTCTTTAAGTTTTAGTTCCTCATTGATAAAATGATTACAGGGATTTCCCTGACAGTACAGTGGTTAAGACTTCGCTTTCCAATGCAGGGGCTGCAGGCTGGTTGGGGAGCTAAGATCCCACATGCCTCGCAGCCAAAAAAACCAAAACATAAAACAGAAGCTATATTGTAACAAATTCAATAAAGACTTTAAAAATGGTCCACATCAAGCAAATCTTAAAAAGAAATGGTTACAGCTTCCCCTGCCCCACCTTACTGGGAAGGAAGAACTGTCATTCTTCTTATGGATCATTGATCAATCAATGAAACAATTAATCACTCAATCAACAAGTTAACCACCCCACAGATATTTATAAGGCATCTCTTGTGTGTCATTAATAAACCAGGAATGATGTGTTTCTTCTCTGCTTATCTTTTTTTAAAAAAAGATAAATTTATTTATTTATTTTTGGCTGCATTGGGTCTTGGTTGCTGCGCGCCGGCTTCCTCTAGTTGCGGTGAGCGGAGGCTACTCTTTGTTAGGGTGTGCGGGCTTCTCATTGCGGTGGCTTCTCCTGTTGCGGAGCACGGGTTCTAGGCCCGTGGGCTTCAGTAGTTGTGGCATGTGGGCTCAGTAGTTGCGGCTCGAGGGCTCTAGGGCACAGGCTCAGTAGTTGCGGCACACAGGCTTAGTTGCTCCGTGGCATGTGGGATCTTCCCCCACCAGGGATCGAACCCATGTACCCTGCATTGGCAGGCGGATTTTTAACCACTGTGCCACCAGGGAAGTCCCTTCTCTGCTTATCTTAATGGGACTATGAGGACTTCACATGTGCAAAACACTGTTTACACTTCAAATCCTAAACAAGTATCAGAGGTTGTTATGATTAATAATGAAGACATTATTTGAAGACATTAAATATGAAGACATTATCTCTTTCCTTGTCCATCCTGATTCCACACTTAAAGCCAGAGTCTGTCTGACCTTTTGTTGAACAGCCGGGATCGTCAGGCTGCTGGTGCTCACAGTCTGCAGCCTGATGCCTCACTCTGCTTTGCATTGTATTTGCCAGTCTTGTCTCCTGACCGCTAGCGTGGCCTTCATGTTTCTGAGTGCACTAGGGTGACTCATGATCCCTAATGCTATTATGGCACCATTCTACTTAGCACTGCTCCTCAACTGCCATATGAACTCGTCCCTTAGATACATCTACCTTCCAGGCACCTAAGGCACTACTTGGCCCAGTCCTTCATGACCTCTTGGATTCTGCCTTAGCTCCAGTCTCAGTGACAGAGAATCAGAACATTTCCCCCAATATCTTCCTGACTGCAATTGCCTCATTGCTCTGTGCCCCCTTTAAAATGCAGTGTTATCTGAAAGGAGTGATTCATGAAACCATCATCAGGTTTCAACACTTGAGCTAGAATTATGCTGGATTATCCAGCCAGCATCTTGAAGAAGAGTGAGGAAAGAGGTTATGCAGAAAAATGTGTTTTCAGAGGGTGGCAAGGAGAGGTGGTGGGAGAAGGTCTGTTAGAAAGTGATCTGGTATATGGCAGATCTAAGTAGGGATCCATGAGGGAACTTCTTGAGGGTGATACAATGAGAGAGAGGAAGGGATACTGGAAAAGAGGTGGAGGATAACAGAGAAATGGAAGTTCAAAAGGGCAGGTGGGGGAACCTACGTCAAAGAGCTACCATAACAGTCTACTCCTGCCTCTGGTATGGCATGCATCTCATTGAGTTCGGATTAGCTGGGCATGGTTTTGTGTTCTTTATAGAATGATGAATTCCTCGAGGTCAGGCACAATGTCTCTATCACCTTTATTCCCAGACCTTGGTAGAGTACATAGAAATATTTTATGTATTCAGTGCTGCATTAGGAGAAAAGCATTAATTTTGCTGATGGCCAGTTCTGCCTCAGAACTCTAATCTTCCCCAGAGAAAACTCCTCAAAGATACTGAGTTTCTTGATTCATGGTAAATTAAGTATTTCACCTTTGATACATGGTTTATTATTTTAGTTGTGCAAGAAATAAGTTTCTGCCTGATGATCTGAGGGAGAGTAGTGTGAGATAAAACCATCAAGGGAGACTGGGGCCGAGCTAGGGAGAACATTAAGCTCACACTTAATTTGTAGGGAATGAGGCATTGCAAAAGGATTTTGCACAAGGAAGTGACAATACTGGAGTGTAATTTAGAAATATTAGTATGCCAGCAATTCGGAGGCTGAAATGGAGTCATGCTAGGTGGTTAAAATGGCCTGAATTACGACAGAAAAAGTGAGGAATATAAAGGAAAGTGAGGAATGTAAAGAAATGTAACATGCTTTATCTATAGAATCGAAAATTATTTTAAAGGAGAAACAAGAGAAAGACAAATATTGAAAACGTCATGAGGCACTGGTGATATTAGTAGCAATAGAGGAATCAGTAGTAGGGATGTTTAGGGGAGGAAGTTTTCTCAGTTAGAAAACAAGCAGGATGGTCTCACAGAAAAATGGTGGCTGTGACTTGGAATCCTGGGCTTGAATTCCTGCTTTGACCTTGGTCAAGTCACCTTTCAGGGTCTCAGCTTCTACAATTGTTAGAAAAAAATGTGGGTTTTGGACCAGAAGAGCTTTAACATCCTTTCCAGTTCATCACTGTGGAGACTAGGCCCATTTCTTCAGCTGTTCTATATTTTGGTTACTGGAAGGAAGCCAGAGACGATAGATAGGGGATGACTGCTGAGGTGAGTATAAGGCACTGGCAGGTGATGTTTTTATCCAATCACAGCAGCAGAGGGTATAGTACCTTGGTATGTGGGCTGCCCCCCACTGTGAGAATCAGTCTCATACCAGCTGACGATTCCAAGCCTTGAGGCTTTTTCTTTATTAGTAGACTTATTGACCTGTATGGGTTTTTTTGCTTGATTCTGACATTGATCCCCAGTGTGACATATAATGATAAGGATACCTGTCCAACTTGGCAATATTGGGAAGATACAGAGCCTCTGAAGGAGAGATGGTTGCAGGGAGCCTGTCAGGACATTGCTGGATACGGTCAGTGTATCCAGACCTCAAAATAAGGAGAACCATGGCAGCTAATGAAAGTGAGAATAAGCTTTGAAAAGGAAATAATGGGAGGACAAGAGAGAACATAAACGAGTTGTAGGGAGGTTTCTTTCTGGTGGCTGTCTGGGAAGAGGAAACGGAGGACAGAGGGAATTGACTGGAGGGCAGGAGCAGGATTGATTTGGAGGCAGAACAGCAATGTTCGCCATGCAGAAAGGATAGTTTATTTACAGAGAGACCCTAGAAAGAGGCAGAGGGTGCTGGCAGGGTTGCGGAGATACCGCTTCAGGGCTTCAGCCCTGGAGACTGGGACACTATCTGGAGTGAGGGTCACAGTGAGGTAATAAATAGAACTCCATCCATTCCAATCTGGTGCTGACATTAACCTAATTTTCTAGAAAAATCGTATCTTGCCAATTTTGTGACATTGTGCTGCAAGTGCGCAAATGGAGGCTTTCCTTTTAACTTCTCTTGGGAAGTGAGTATTACTGTAATTGCTTTTTATTTTCATCACTGAGGAAAATACTTGGTGTCCCTAACTTCCTGTCAGTGCCCCAGGCTTTCATGTGGGCAACTTCTTTTAATTTGAATCAATAGGAGAATAAGCCCTGAGGAGTACATTTAAGGTTTTGAACTGATTGCATCCCCAAATCAAGCAAAGAGTTTCCAGATGCTGCAACGTGCTGCATAAATTCAATAAAATTGCCATGTACATTAGCATCACTGCCTATTGTTATGGGCATGAGCAAATTCCACCTTTCATTACCATTTTCCTTCAGTTCTTTGACTTAATGATCCCCATCCCAGAGAGAAACTCCATTAGCATTTGCAGATGTCACTGTAAATGTAGGAGGAAAATACTTTAGGACATGAAATAATCAGGCAAGACCCTGGATATCTTGCTGCTTGTAAAAAAAAAAAAAAAAAAAAAAAAAAAAAATTAAGAAGAAAATAATTAGTTTCCATTGAATGCATATAAAGTCCTAGAAAAGTACCAATTAAAGCTTTAGTTACTCATTATATTTTTATATATATATATATTTACTCATTCATTCATTCACTCATTCATTCATTCTCTGCCTCATTCTGTAAAGAATTTGATGAGGCATATAACAAATGCACATGCAATGAAATAATAAAAAGTAGAAGGGAGAAATAGAAAATTAGGAGCAGAGAAAATTATGACAACGATCGTAAGGCTTCTGATTTGTCTCTGAGCTTCCTGGTAGCCAGAAACAAATGAGGTATATAATCACTGATAGAGCTCTTGTTATTGGAACGCATTTTAGTTTCTTAAGGAAAACAAAAATTTTTTCCTATCACTGTATTAATTAAAAAAACCAAAACCTCATATGGAACTTTATAAATGGTCATTGAGTAATATAGTGCGTGATGGCCTTAACATTTTTATATTGATTGCAGTTACAAATATCACATGTATGCTTCTGGCAGTAACCTTTGATAGGAGCCAAGAGAATATTAACAACCGTAATGTGGCATAAAAGCAATTCTCAAGGGGCTCAATTTTGTGGGAATGAATGCCAGACTTTTAGAAGTCCAACTTTATTCAGGCACATCAAGTTTGAGGAATGTATAGGTCCCTAAATTATGAATAATTGTATGGGGTAGTCTGGTTCTGGGCAAGATGGAGAAAGCATATGCTACTCTGTCTCTCCCGATGAAAGGCAGCTATGAGATATGGACAGGATTCATAGAGCAGCTATTTGGAGGCTACAAAAAGTAAATAGCATTGAGAAAAATAAGAACTGGGAAGAATACCAGAATTCAAAATACCACCAAATCGGCAGTACATTTACCATTTAGTTTAAGTATCTCCTGAGCGGAACTTAATGCAGCCAAAAACCTAGAAATGAGCATTAATACGGGCAGAGAGAACTCTAGGAGAAGCCCTCTAGTTCTGGCTAAAGAAGTAGTAAAGGGTTTTGCTAAAGCTAATAAAGCGTGCTGGAACCTCTCCCTCTTATTTATATATGTATTCATTTATTTGTCTACCTTTTCTTCACTTCTTGGTCCTTAGCCTTCAAGCAATCCTGTGGTAGTGGCATGGTAAAGCCAACAGAAACCTGCAGAAGCCAAAATATAATACTAAAGGTAGTGTCTTAGTTCAAGCTACTATCACAAACTGCCATCGACTGGGTGGCTTAAACAGTATTTATTTCTCATAGTTCTGGAGACTGTAAAGTCTAAGATCAAGATGTTGATAGATTTGGTGTCTGATGAGGGCACCTGGTTTACAGATGGCTGCCTGCCTTCTTGCTGATCCTTCTGTGACTGAGAGAGAGAGTTCTAGTTTCTTTCTTTTCTTCTAAGGACACTAATCTGATCATGGGGGCTCCACCCTCATGAATTTACCTAAATCTAATTACATCCCAAAGGCCCCACCTCCTAATAGCATCACATTAAGGGTTAGAGTTTCAATATAGAAGTGTTTTTTGTTTTTTATGCTTACATTAAGATACATTTTAATTTAAAAATTTTAATACACAGGATTCAAAGAGGGTTGAACTGTAAGTGTTCTTTCTCACCAATGGCCTTTTGTACTATCTTCTGAAGATGCTTCCAAAAGCTGTTGCCTCATTTGCTTGCAAAATCTCCTACCCGAGCATATCATAATTTCAGTGAATTTATATCCCAGGCTGGATTCTTCACTGAGGAAGCCTATGATCACATTGTTAGAATTTTTAATGTTAGCTACATCACTAGCGATATTTAATGATGTGGGAACTATTATCTCTAATATAGTACTACACACCAAGATGATATAATTTTTTTTTTGGATGACTTGAATAATATATATATATAATTTTTAATCAGCAGGTTCTTATTAGTCATCAGTTTTATACACATCAGTGTATACATGTCAATCCCAATCACCCAATTCATCACACCACCACCCCACCCCACACCGCTTTCCCCCCTTGGTGTCCATAGGTTTGTTCTCTACATCTGTGTCTCAATTTCTGCCCTGCAAACCGGTTCATCTGTACCATTTTTCTAGGTTCCACATATATGCGTTAATATATGATACTTGTTTTTCTCTTTCTGACTTACTTCACTCTGTATGACAGGCTCTAGATCCATCCACGTCTCAACAAATGACCCAATTTCGTTCCTTTTTATGGCTGAGCAAAATTCCATTGTATATATGTACCACATCTTCTTTATCCATTTGTCTGTCGATGGGCATTTAGGTTGCTTCCATGTACTGGCTATTGTAAATAGTGCTGCAGTGAACATTAGGGTGCATATGTCTTTTTGAATTATGGTTTTCTCTGGGTATATGCCCAGTAGTGGGATTGCTGGATCATATGGTAATTCTATTTTTAGTTTTTTAAGGAACCTCCATACTGTTCTCCATAGTGGCTGTATCAATTTACATTCCCACCAACAATGCAAGAGGGTTCCCTTTTCTCCACACCCTCTCCAGCATTTGTAGTTTGTAGATTTTCTGAAGATGCCCATTCTAACTGGTGTGAGGTGATACCTTATTGTAGTTTTGATTTGCATTACTCTAATAATTAGTGATGTTGAGCAGCTTTTCATGTGCTTCTTGGCCATCTGTATGTCTTCTTTGGAGAAATGTCTATTTAGGTCTTCTTCCCATTTATGGATTGGGTTGTTTGTTTTTCTAATATGGAGCTGCATGAGCTGTTTATATATTTTGGAGATTAATCCTTTGTCCGTTGATTCATTTGCAAACATTTTCTCCCATTCTGAGGGTTGTCTTTTCGTCTTGTTTATGGATTCCTTTGCTGTGCAAAAGCTTTGAAGTTTCATTAGGTCCCATTTGTTTATTTTTGTTTTTATTTCCATTACTCTAGGAGGTGGATCAAAAAAGATCTTGCTGTGATTTATGTCAAAGAGTGTTCTTCCTATGTTTTCCTCTAAGAGTGTTATAGTGTCCAGTCTTACATTTAGGTCTCTAATCCATTTTGAGTTTATTTTTGTGTATGGTGTCAGAGAGTGTTCTAATTTCATTCTTTTACCTGTAGCTGTCCAGTTTTCCCAGCACCACTTATTGAAGAGACTGTCTTTTCTCCATTGTATATCCTTGCCTCCTTTGTCATAGATTAGTTGACCATAGGTGCGTGGGTTTATCTCTGGGCTTTCTATCTTGTTCCATTGATCTATGTTTCTGTTTTTGTGCCAGTACCATATTTTCTTGATTCCTGTAGCTTTGTAGTATAGTCTGAAGTCAGGGAGTCTGACTCCTCCAGCTCTGCTTTTTTCCCTCAAGACTGCTTTGGCTATTCGGGGTCTTTTGTGTCTCCATACAAATTTTAAGACTTTTTGTTCTAGTTCTGTAAAAAATGCCATTGGTAATTTGATAGGGATTACATTGAATCTGTAGATTGCTTTGGGTAGTATAGTCATTTTCACAATATTGATTCTTCCAATCCAAGAACATGGTATATCTCTCCATCTGTTGGTATCATCTTTAATTTCTTTCATCAGTGTCTTATAGTTTTCTGCATACAGATCTTTTGTCTCCCTAAGTAGGTTTATTCCTAGGTATTTTATTGTTTTTGTTGCAATGGTAAATGGGAGTGTTTCCTTAATTTCTCTTTCAGATTTTTCATCATTAGTGTATAAGAATGCAAGAGATTTCTGTGCATTAATTTTGTATCCTGCAACTTTACCAAATTCATTGATTAGCTCTAGTAGTTTTCTGGTGACATCTTTAGGATTCTCTATGTATAGTATCATGTCATCTGCAAGCAGTGACAGTTTTACTTCTTCTTTTCCAATTTGTATTCCTTTTATTTCTTTTTCTTCTCTGATTGCCTGTGGCTAGGACTTCCAAAACTATGTTGAATAATATTGGTGAGAGTGGACATCCCTGTCTTATTCCTGATCTTAGAGGAAATGCTTTCAGTTTTTCACCACTGAGAATGATGTTTGCTGTGCGTTTGTCATATATGGCCTTTACTATGTTGAGGTAGGTTACTTCTATGCCCACTTTCTGGAGAGTTTTTATCATAAATGGGGTTTCAGTTTTGTCAAAAGCTTTTTCTGCATCTATTGAGATGATCATATGGTTTTTATTCTTCAATTTGTTAATATGGTGTATCACATTGATTGATTTGCGTATTTTGAAGAATTCTTGCATCTCTGGGATAAACCCCACCTGGTCATGGTGTATGATCCTTTTAATGTGCTGTTGGATTCTGTTTGCTAGTATTTTGTTGAGGATTTTTGCATCTGTATTCATCAGTGATATTGGTCTCTAATTTTCTTTTTTTGTAGTATCTTTGTCTGGTCTTGGTATCAGGGTGATGGTGGCCTCATAGAATGAGTTTGGGAGTGTTCCTTCCTCTGCAATTTTTTGGAAGAGTTTGAGAAGGATGGGTGTTAGCTCTTCTCTCAATATTTGATAGAATTCACCTGTGAAGCCATCTGGTCCTGGACTTTTCTTTGTTGGAAGATTTTTAATCACAGTTTCAATTTCATTACTTGTGATTGGTCTGTTCATATTATCTATTTCTTCCTGGTTCAGTCTTGGGAGGTTATACCTTTCTAAGAAATTGTCCATTTCTTCCAGGTTGTCCATTTTATTGGCATACAGTTGCTTGTAGTTATCTCTTAGGATGCTTTGTATTTCTGTGGTGTCTGTTGTAACTTCTCCTTTTTCGTTTCTAATTTTATTGATTTGAGTCCTCTCCCTCTTTTTTTGATGAGTCTCGCTAATGGTTGATCAATTTTGTTTATCTTCTCAAAGAACCAGCTTTTAGTTTTATTGATCTTTGCTATTGTTTTCTTTGTTTCTATTTCATTTATTTCTTCTCTGATCTTTGTGATTTCTTTCCTTCTGCTATCTTTGGGTTTTGTTTGTTCTTCCTTCTCTAGTTCCGTTAGGTGTAAGGTTAGATTGTTTATTTGAGATTTTTCTTGTTTCTTGAGGTAGGATTGTATAGCTATAAACTTCCCTCTTAGAACTGCTTTTGCTGCATCCCATAGGTTTTGGATTGTCGTGTTTTCATTGTCATTTGTCTCTAGGTATTTTTTGATTTCCTCTTTGATTTCTTCAGTGATCTCTTGGTTATTTAGTAAAGTATTGTTTAGCCTCCATGTGTTTGTGTTTTTTTATGTTTTTTCCCCTGTAATTCATTTCTAATCTCATAGCGTTGTGGTCAGAAAAGATGCTTGATATGATTTCAGTTTTCTTAAATTTACTGAGACTTGATTTGTGACTCAAGATGTGATCTATCCTGGAGAATGTTCCGTGCGCACTTGTGAAGAAAGTGTAATCTGCTGTTTCTGGATGGAATGTCCTATAAATATCAATTAAATCTGTCTGGTCTATTGTGTCATTTAAAGCTTCTGTTTCCTTATTTATTTTCATTTTGGATGATCTGTCCATTGGTGTAAGTGAGGTGTTAAAGTCCCCCACTATTATTGTGTTACTGTCGATTTCCTCTTTTATAGCTGTTAGCAGTTGCCTTATGTATTGAGGTGCTCTTATGTTGGGTGCATATATATTTATAATTGTTATATCTTCTTCTTGGATTGATCCCCTGATCATTATGTAGTGTCCTTCCTTGTCTCTTTTAACATTCTTTATTTTAAAGTCTATTTTATCTGATATGAGTATTGCTACTCCAGCTTTCTTTTGATTTCCATTGCCATGGAGTATCTTTTTCCATCCCCTCACTTTCAGTCTGTATGTGTCCCTAGGTCTGAAGTGGGTCTCTTGTAGACAGCATATATATGGGTCTTGTTTTTGTGTCCATTCAGCAAGCCTGTGTCTTTTGTTGGAGCATTTAATCCATTCACCTTTAGGGTAATTATTGGTATGTGTGTTCCTATGACCATTTTCTTAATTGTTTTGGGTTTGTTTTTGTAGGTCCTTTTCTTCTCTTGTGTTTCCCACTTAGAGAAGTTCCTTTAGCATTTGTTGTAGAGCTGGTTTGGTGGTGCTGAATTCTCTTAGCTTTTGCTTGTCTGTAAAGCTTTTGACTTCTCCATCGAATCTGAATGAGATCCTTTCTGGGTAGAATAATCTTGGTTGTAGGTTCTTCCCTTTCATCACTTTAAGTATATCATGCCACTCCCTTCTGGCTTGTAGGGTTTATGCTGAGAAATCAGCTGTTAACCTTATGGGAGTTCCCTTGTATGTTATTTGTCATTTTTTCCTTGCTGCTTTTAATAATTTTTCTTTGTCTTTAATTTTTGCCAATTTGATTACTACGTGTCTTGGCATGTTTCTCCTTGGGTTTATCCTGTATGGATCTGTCTGTGCTTCCTGGACTTGGGTGGCTATTTCCTTTCCCATGTTAGGGAAGTTTTCGACTATAATCTCTTCAAATATTTTCTCTGGTCCTTTTTCTCTCTCTTCTCCTTCTGGGACCCCTATAATGTGAATGTTTTGCGTTTAATGTTGTCCCAGAGGTCTCTTAGGCTGTCTTCATTTCTTTTCATTCTTTTTTATTTATTCTGTTCCGCAGCAGTGAATTCCACCATTCTGTCCTCCATGTCACTTATCTGTTCTTCTGCCTCAGTTATTCTGCTATTGATTCCTTCTAGTGTAGTTTTCATTTCAGTCACTGTATTGTTCATCTCTGTTTGTTTGTTCTTTAATTCTTCTAGGTCTTTGTTAAACATTTCTTGCATCTTCTCGATCTTTGCCTCCATTGTCTTTCCGAGGTCCTGGATCATCTTCACTATCATTATTCTGAATTCTTTTTCTGGAAGGTTGCCTATCTCTACTTCATTTAATTGTTTTTCTGGGGTTTTATCTTGTTCCTTCATCTGGTAAATAGCCCTCTGCCTTTTCATCTTGTCTGTCTTTCTGTGAATGTGGTTTTTGTTCCACAGGCTGCAGGATTGTAGTTCTTCTTGCTTCTGCTGTCTGCCCTCTGGTGGATGAGGCTATCTAAGAGTCTTATGCAAGTTTCCTGATGGGAGGGACTGGTGGTGGGTAGAGCTGACTGTTGCTGTGGTGGGCGGAGCCCAGTAAAACTTTAATGCAATTGACTGCTGATGGGTGGGGCTCGGTTTCCTCCGTGTTAGTTGTTTGGCCTGAGACAACCCAACACTGGAGCCTACCTGGGCTCTTTGGTGGCGCTAATGGTGACTCTGGGAAGGCTCAGACCAAGGAGTACTTCCCAGAACTTCTGCTGCCAGTGTCCTTGTCCCCATGGTGAGCCACAGCCACCTCCTACCTCCTCAGGAGACCCTCCAACACTAGCAGGTAGGTCTGGTTCAGTCTCCCCTGGGGTCACTGCTCCTTCCCCTGGGTCCCGATGCACACACCACTTTGTGTGTGCCCTCCAAAAGTGGAGTCTCTGTTTCCCCCAGTTCTGTTAAAGTTCTGCAATCAAATCCCAGTAGCCTTCAATGTCTGATTCTCTTGGAATTCCTCCTCCTGTTCCCGGACCCCCAGGTTTGGAAGCCTGACGTGGGGCTCAGAACCTTCACTCCATTGGGTGAACTCCTGTGGTATAAGTGTTCTCCAGTCTGTGAGTCACCCACCCAGCAGTTATGGTACTTGATTTTACTGTGATTGCGTCCCTCCTACCGTCTCACTGTGCCTTCTCCTTTGTCCTTGGACGTGGGGTATCCTCCTTGGTGAAGTCCAGTGTCCTCCTGTCGATGATTGTCCAGCAGCTAGTTGTGATCCTGGTGCTCTTGCAAGAGGGAGTGAGAGCACGTCCTTCTACTCCGCCATCTTGCTTCCAATCTGAGATGATGTAATTTTACCAGAGTGATTCCAATACAGAAGAAAAATGATTAGAAAGAAGTGTTCCAAAATGCTGTGGGTGATTGTATTAGTTAGGATGGTGGAATTAAGGATCATTTATTATCTTTTCCTGAGCTTCTGGCTTGAAGAAAGTCCTAATTCAAGAGGAGTTGGTCTATAAGGGAGGGGGTGGGGT
Source organism: Balaenoptera borealis (assembly GCF_965194805.1). Lineage (NCBI taxonomy): Eukaryota > Metazoa > Chordata > Mammalia > Artiodactyla > Balaenopteridae > Balaenoptera > Balaenoptera borealis. Next base: position 90,118,142 of record NC_138862.1, read on the forward strand.
AAACCTCAGCCTACGTCAACTACATGGACAATATAGAAGTTTTGGTTGGGGGTATACAAGCATTCAGTCCATTGCAGGTAGGAAACCTTCTTCTCCAATCAGAGGAGCTGTGATCATAATAGAGAGGGATGAACTCCCATGGGTTTTTCTCCCTTTCTGCTGTTCTGTAGCTTGACTCTAGATGTGGGTACGTCTGTGGGGAGTATGAGGCAGAGTGGGGTAACTAAAACCTCAGTGTTCTGGCCAGATGACCAAAAGGGGAACAACAGGGAACCAGAAAGTACTGAGGAAACCCTGATAAGGGAGAACTTGAGAAAGTGACCCCTTAAAGTTGTAAATGAACTCCTGGGCTCACCTATGAGATTCATGGTTGTTGATTTAATCCTAAAAAGCATACATAAACTTTGAGAACTGAAATATAACAATGCCCAAGAAACACACTGATTACTGAATGGCTTAAATTCAGGATACATCTGAATCACACTGCAAAGACTCTAAAAGAATTACTAAAAGGAGTTCTTCTGACAAAAGGGAAATGATACAAGAAGAAAATTTGGAACATCTGGAATGAAAGAAGAGTCCTAGAAATGGTAAATATCTGGATAAATATAACAAAATATTTACTTATTGAGTACTTTAAAATATATCTGATGGTTTTAAGCAAAAATTACATTTCTGATAGGGTTTTTAATGTATATAGATGTAATATGTAAAATAACTACAACATAAATGAGAGAGGGTAAAGGGACATATATGGTGGTAAGATTTCTACAGGACCCTCAAAGTGGTAGAATGTTAATTCTAAGTAGCCTGTGAAAAGTTGTGTATGTATTATTTAATTGGTAGATTAAACCCCTAAAAATCATAGTAAGAGATATAGTTAGAAACAAAATAACTTAAAAGAGAATACTAAAGGAGTGTTAAAAATAACCTGAAAGAAGGAATTAGAATCACAAAGACATATTTAAAGACAAATTATAAAGCTACAGTAACCAAATCATTGTGGCATTGGCAAAAGGATGAGCACAAAAAGGAATAGAAAAAAATAGAGAATCCATAATTAGACTCTCACACATGTGATCCATCAGTTTTTTACAATGATGCAAAGACATCTCAAGTTTTTGAAAAGTATAGCCTTTTCAAACAGTGCTGAACTGGTACCACAGAAATACAAAGAATCATTAAGAGACTACTATGAACAGTTATATGCCAACAAATTGGATAACCTAGAAGAAAGAAGTTCTTAGAAGCATACAACTTACCAAGACTGAATCATGAAGAAATAGAAAATCTGAACAGACCAATAACCATTGAGGAGATTGAAGCAGTAATCAAAAACCTCCCAACAAAGGAAAGCCCAGAAGCAGATGGCTTCATAGGTGAATTCTACCAAACATTTAAACAAGAATTAGCACCAGTTCTTCCCAAACTCTTCCAAAAATTGAAGAGGATGGAACACTTGAAAACTCTTTCTTATGAGACCAGAATTATCCTCATAATAAAGCCAGATAAGGACAACATAAGAAAAAATACACAGGCCATTATCCTTGATGAACATATATGCAAAAATCTTCAACAAAATGCTAGCAAACCAAATTCAACAGCACATTAAAAGAGTCATACGCAATGAGGCAAGTGGGAATTATCCTTGGGACACAAGCATGGCTCAGCATATTCAAATCAATAAATGTGATACACTACATGAACAGAACGAAGGATAAATATCATATGATCATCTCAGTAGATGCAGAAAAAGCATCTGACAAAAATTCAACATCCTTCCATGATAAAAATCTCTCAACAAATTAAGTGTAGTAGAAATGTATGTTACCATAATAAAGGCCATATCTGAGAAGCCCACAGGTAACATAATTCTCAATGGTGAAAAGCTGAAAGCTTTTCCTCTAAGATCAGTAATAAGAAAAAGATGTTCACTCTCACCACTTCTATTCAACATAATACTGGAATTCCTAGCTAGAGCAGTTAGGTAAGAAAAAGAAATAAAAGTCATCCAAACAGGAAAGAAAGAAGTAATCTTGTCTCTGTTTGCAGATCAAATGTCTTATATATGGAAAACCCTATAGATGTCACTAAAAAATTGTTAGCACTAATAGATGAGTTCAATAAATTCATGCATGATATAAAACCAACATACAAAAATCAGTTGCATTTACATACATTAAAAATGAACTATCTGAAAAAGATATAAGGAAAAAAAATCCCATTCCAGTAACATCTAAAAAAAAAAATTCTTAGGAAAAAATTTAAACAAGGAGGTAAAAGATCTGTCACTGAAAACTATCAAGACATTGTGAAAGAAGTCATAGAAGATACAAATAAATGGAAATTATCTGTGTTCATTTATTGTAAGAGTTAATGTGGTTAAAATGTCCATACTACCCAAAGCCATCTATAGATTCAATTCAATCCCTATCAAAATTCCAATGGCATTTTTCACAGAAATAGACAACACAATAGAAGCACAAAAGATCCCAAATATTTAAAGCAATCCTGAGCAAAAAGAAAAAAGCAGGAGGCATCACATTTCCTGGTTTCAAATTATATTATGAAGCTATAGTAACCAAAACAGAATTGTGTTGGTATAAAAATAGACCCATAGATCAATGGGATGGAATAGAGAGCAAGAAATAAACCCACACATATATGGTCAATTATGTTATGACAAATAAGTCAAGAATACAATTGGGAAAGATTAGTCTCTTTAATAAAGGGTGTTGGGAAGAGTGGATAGCCACATGCAAAAGAATGAAACTGAACCTCTATCTTACACCATACACAAAAATCAGCTCCAAAATGGATTAAAGACTTGAACATAAGACCTGAAACTACACAACTACTAGAAGAAAACATTGGAAGTAAGCTCCTTGGCATTGGTCTTGGCAGTGTTTTTTCGGACTTGACACAAAAAGCAAAGGCAACAAAAGCAAAAATAAATAAGTGTGACTACATCAAATTAAAAAGGTTCTCACAGCAAAGGAAATAATCAACAAAATGAGAAAGCAGTTGTGGAATGGGAGAAAATATTTGCCAATCATGTGTCTCATAAGGGGTTACTATCCAAAATATATAAAAAAACACATACAACTCAATAGCTAAAAAATAAATAACCTGATTAAAAAATGGACAAACGATGTGAATAGACATTTCTCCATAGAAGACTACAAATAACCAACAGGTATTTGAAAAGTTGCTTAATATATTAATCATCAGTGAAATGCAAATCAAAATCACAGTGTTACCATTTCACACCTATTAAATTGCTATTATCAGAAAGAAGATAATAAGTGCTGACAAAGATATGAAGGAAAGGGATCTTTTGTGTACTGTTGGTGGGAATGTTAATTAGTGCAGCTTACTATGGAAAACAGTATGAACTTTTGTCAAATAATTAAAATTAGAACTGCCATATGATACAGTTCTTCCACTTTTGGCTATATATCCAAAGGAAGTCAGTTATCTCGTAGAGAGAGTTGCACTCACATGTCATTGCAACACTATTCACGATATAACCAAGATAAGGAAGTAATCTAAGTGTCTATAGATGGATGGAAGGGTAAAGAAAATGTGGCATAAATGTAAAATGGAATATTATTCAGCCATAGAAATATGAAAATCCTGCCTTTTTAACAGTATAAATAGACCTTGAGGTCACTATGCTAGGTGATAAATCAGACAGAGAAAAATACTGTATGATCTCACTTATATGTGGAACGTAACAAAGTTGAACTCACAGAAGCAAAGAGTAGAATGGTGGTTGCCAGAGACTGAGGGGGTAGGAAAACTGAGATGTGAAAGGGTACATACTTTCAGTTATAAAATGAATAAGTTCTGGGGGTCTAATGTGCATCATGGAGACTATAGCAAATACTACTGTATTGTATATTTGAAGTTTTCTAAGAGAATGTATTTTAAGTGTTCACACCACAAAAAAGAGAAAACTATGTAATGTCACAGATAATTTAAATAGCTTGATTATGGTAATCATTTCACAATGTATACGTATATCAAATCATCACATTATATACCTTAAATATGTACAGTTTTTATTTATCCATTATATTTGAATAAAGCTGGGAAAAACACAACAAAAATGGTATTGATACACCTGAACATCCATATGCAAAAGACTGAAACTTGACCCAAACCTCACACCTCAAACAAAAATTAATTCAAAATAGATCGTAGATGTAGATATAAAATGTTAAGGCCATAAAACTTTTAGAGGAAAATGTAGGAGAAAATATCCATGACCTGAGATAGAAAAGAGTTTTCAGATGTGACACCAAAAGCATAAAATACAAATAAAAATAATAAATTGGACTTTATCAAAATTAAAGTATTTAATTTGTGAATGATATTATGAAGAGAATGAAGAGGCAAGCTTTAGGCTGCAAGAATATTTAAAAACCACTTATCTCACAGTGTACTTATATTCAGAATATATAAGAACTCTCAAAGCTCAACAATAAGAAAATAAATAATTCAATCAAAAAGAAGGCAAAAGGACTGAACAAATGTTTAACCAAAGAAAATATATGGGTGAGAAATAAGCACATAAAAAGATGTTCATCATCATTAGCCATCAGCGAAATGGAAATTAAAGCCACAAGATGCCATTATACAACCTGTTAGAATGGCTAAAATAAAAATATCAAATGCTGCTGAGTATTCAGAGAGACTGGAAATCCCATACATTACTGGTAGAAATTCAAAAGAGTATAGACAATCTGAAAACAATTTGGCAGGTTTTTTAAAAAAATCAATTTAAAACATATATTTGCCGTATGGCTCAGGCATGCCACTCCTGCTTAGCTTATGATAATTCATCTTTTTTTTTTTTTTTTAAACTGTTCTTAAATTTATTTATTTATTTATTTATTTTTGGCTGTGTTGGGTCTTCGTTTCTGTGCGAGGGCTTTCTTTGGTTGTGGCGAGCGGGGGCCACTCTTCATCGTGGTGCGCGGGCCTCTCACTGTTGCGGCCTCTCTTGTTGCGGAGCACAGGCTCCAGACGCGCAGGCTCAGTAGTTGTGGCTCACGGGCCCAGTTACTCCGCAGCATGTGGGATCTTCCCAGACCAGGGCTCGAACCTGTGTCCCCTGCATTGGCAGGCAGATTCTCAACCACTGTGCCACCAGGGAAGCCCGATAATTCATCTTTATACAACAACCTGGACATCAATATTCATATCTTTTCTACTTATGATCTCCAAAAAAAGGGAGTAACCTAATGTGATCAACAAACTGAGGTCCAACTCTACAATAGAAAACTATTTTGCAATAAAAGGGAATAGATTATTAACATGAAACAACTTGGCGTTTTTCTGAGGGAAAGAAGTCAGTCTCAAAAAGTTATATACTGTATGATTCCATTAGTATGATGATCTCAAAAAGACAAAGCTGTAGTGATGGAAAAAAGATCCATGGTTGCTGGGAGTTAAAGGTTGGGGAGAGAGGGACTACAAAATTATATCACAAGGGAGTTTTCTGAGGTGATGGAACAGTTGTATCTTGGTTGTAGTGATGGCTGAACAAATTTATACATGTGTTAAATTTATAGAACTGTATACAAAACAAGTCAATTTTAATGTATGTTAATTAAATAAAATTTAAAGTAGTGTAAAAATAATTTTTGTGTTCCCCCACTAGTGTGGATTTAAATTTCCTTGATTAAATATGTAACTACCTAAAACTAGTTGTGTTTTGTACTTATAGCTCCTATGCAACCAAAAAACAAAAATATATTTGCAAAATAAATACAAATTCCAAAGCTGATAAAGTTCAAAGCACCATTAATTTAATATGACAGATAATATTTGGCTGAGACTTACTCTTCTCTCCTAATATGAATCTTACCTGACCATTCAAGCACAGATTCTTTTGAGTTTGGAGTGTTTATATTATTTGACGACTCAGTTATTTTACATTTCTGTTCTAAACAGAGTGAATCCTTTGTTTATATGGTAAATTGTGAAGTCATTTGACTTTCACTTGGCAAATTGCATCATTGATTTGTTTCATATTTGCCTAAGGCAATTAAAGTAACACTACTTCACATTGATGTGATTGTCAACATAAATGCAAATGTGGATAGTGAAATCACAAGACAGAAAGCCCATAGTTGAAAGATGACCTTCAGATGATCCAGAATACATGCATGAGTCTGTGAGTGTGAGTGTGTGTGTTTGTATATAAAAGTTGCTGAGCAAATTGAAAACATTAGATTAAAATGTTTTTGCGTAGAACTCATGATCACTATCAATATTCTGGTATTCAGACATTTGGAGAAACACTCAGCTAAAGCCTTTGGGGGGTTGGATAAAGGAGGATGAGAGTCACCCTCTACATTTTGGGGTTTTAAAGCAATAATTGTCCATTTAATATTTAGAAGACTACAACCTAGCCACTGTTTGAAGTAGAGGTGTTTTGCTCCCTGGATGTTTCTAAGGCGTCTTCAGTCAACCTCCCTTGGTCTCTCCTTCAACCCTTTGTTCTTAATGCCTCCATGCCATCCTGGTGTTTGCTGTTCCAAGTTGGATTACTCCCTGATCAGGCTCTTGAACAGAAATTATTTTCTCTTATCTTCATCCATCTCTTTTTTAATTTTACTCTGCAAAGATTTCTCTTTTCTGGAGTTTCTGTAAATGGAGTCATAGTTTTGTCTTTTTGTGTCTGCTTCTTTTGCTCCACATAATGTTTTTGAAATTCATTGTTTTTTGCATGTTTCAGTAATTTATTACTTTTTGTTGCTGAATAGTATGCCACTTAATGACTATGCCATAATTTGTTTACCTAATCAACTTTGGGTTGTTTCTAGTTTTTGACTATTATGACTAAAGCTGTTTTGAACATCTGTGTACGTTTATTTGGGTAGACAGGTACTTTCATTTTTCCTGAGTGAATACCCAGGAGTGCATTTTCTGTGTTGTATAGTAAGTTTATATTTAGCTTCATAAGATGTAGCCAGACTGATTTCCAAAGTGGAATACTATTTTACATTCCCACCAGTGATGTTTGAGCACTCCAGTTGCTCTGTATCTTTGCCAAAACTAGATATTGTTGGTCTTACCATTTTAGTCATCCTAGCATGTATGTGTGTATTGGTATTTAATTTTGGCCTTAATGTGCATTTCCCTTATAAGCAATGATTTGTGAATTGTGCGTTCAATTCATACATTTTTTAAAATGGGAAGTTTATCTTGTGATTATTGCATTGTAAAAGATCTTTGTATTCTGTATATAAGTTCTTTGTCAGATATGTGTATCATGTATGATTTCTCCAAATTTATGGTCTGCCTTTTCATTCTCTTAATGGCATCCTTTGAAGAACATAAATTATTTTCATAGAGGGCAGTTTATAAATGTTTTCTTTTATGGTTTGTGATTTTTATGTTCTAGCTAAAAAATTGTTGCCTATTACAAATGCATGAAGATTTTCTTTCTAATTTTTCTTCCTAAAAGTTTAAAGGTTTCAGCTTTTGGATAATACTATTCAGTTGTATTTGTAGGATGCCCTCTATTGGAACTTGATATTTTTTTCACAGTTAGGCTGGGGTTATGGATCTCTGGGAAGGAGATCACTGAGGTGAAGTGCATTTTCATCACATCATATCAAGGGTACATACACATTATCAACAAGATTTATCAGTATTGATGTTGCCCTTGATCACCTCTTTTTTCCCTTTTTCCACACCATACTCTTTGGAAGAAAGTCACTATGGGTAGCCTGCACTTAAGGAGAGAGGTGTTATCCCCATCCTTTAAGATGGAGTATCTACATTGTTTATTGGGATTTTTTTCTGCATGAGAAATTTGTCTGCTCCTCGTCATTTATTTATTAAATCATTTCTTTATAATCAATATGGGCTCATGAATATTTATTTTATATGTTGGTTTATAATTCAGTACTACTTTATTTATTTTGATGTTCAAATGTTCAAGCTTTGGCCATTGGGAACTCTTTCAGTTGGCTTCTGAACTCCTTCGGTATAATTTCATTTTGTGTGTGTGTGTGTGTGTGTGTGTTTAAACACTTTATGGCAGTACAAGTACAAGTTGCTATGGGCTCATCTTTTACAGTTCTTGCCTCAGTCCTAAAATCAGCCCTGGTCCTGTTTCATGGAGAATGGTATAGGAAACCAAGATCTGGGTGTTAGGTGTACTTATTTCTACAGGAGTTTTATTTCTTTTAGGCCTTCTAAGATGACAGAAAATCAAAAAATAAAATTTGTGTTTACTAGCCAGTTTATCACACATGTCTATCAATATTTTTATAGGTACTATCTGTTAACCATGTGGTTAATTTAATACCACATAGATAGCTCTAGCCTGTTCTCCTTGCATGTTTGCAACTACCCACTCCAACAAAGAGAACAGTGCTATTTTTTAATATTTATCTTTATTTTATGGATCCTGAATGCACACATGAAGTTTCTGGAGCAGAGCAGATTGTGATTTGCTGTAAAGTAAATAATAATACCCCTGTGGTTCCCCTGTGCTCCAGTTCTTACCCCTGGAGCAACACGATGAGAGCTGGATACACAAACCTATATACACAGTCTGTATTGTAGGTGAGGAATCCCCCAGAAATGAATCTGGGTGCTTACATACATGCTGTCTCCCTCTGTTCCTAAAATGAAGCAGAAAAAACCTGTGCTTCTCTAGAAGGACTCTGAGTTCTTCCCTTCTTCAGAATGTAAAGAAATCTCTGAGGAAAAGTTAACTATTGTTTTCAACTTTACAACAAAGGATGTCTCCCTGGTCCCAGATCTTGGCTTCTCTTGAAGCGTAAACACATACCTCTGAGAGGTAAGTCTCTCTGGAGTTTTCTCTAGCTAATCAATCATAAATTACCTTCCAATGCTTGCTTTTAGCCTAGGTTCCAAGTTCAGTAAAATTTGCTCAGACATCCCTAACCCTGCAAAAAAATAAAAAAATTTTTTATAGCCTCACATACAGATGAGGAAAATGAAGCTCAGATAGGTTAAAACTTGCCAAAGTTATGGGTGCTGAAGGTGGGATGTAAACTGAAGTATATCTGAGTCCAAAGCCCATGTTTTTCAGGAAGTGACTTAGTTCCAGATAAGAGATGTTTCAGGAACATACTTAACTTAGTCCTTTGACCTGGCTCTGTTCATATTCCTTTCTTCGTCTGTCCACCTGATATCTCTTCATTAGTTAGCTCTTGCAGAGTTTTGTTTTCCAATATTTATTCATTAGTGCTTTGCATTTTTAGTATTTTGGTGTATCTTAAAGTATTTTTAGAATATTCTTTGCTTTCTAGAACTTGACAACGTATGGAATCTTATTAAAATCCTAGAGATCGTAGGAAAGATTAGGTAACTCTAGAATGATGCTCTGATAAGCAAAACCATTATTGCTGTGTCTGGGAGTAAATTCCTGGTTTAATGTGAACAGATAGCTCATCTTCAGTTTTAAACATACCAGAAGTTTTCCCCATATCTTTCCTCCTTTGTATTTTCCTCCAATGCATTTTGTGCTTATTCTAACCTCATATTTTGTTATTCCTGTTTCCCTGAATGGTTTGCACTAAGGCAACAGTAATGCTGAAGGTCAGGGTGTGAGCTGTAAATAGTTATTCAGAAGAGTGTAAAAACCCCAATGGTATTTCCAGGTAATGAGGTACAAGACAAACTTTATAATTGACATTTTTGGTGCATTCTCTTCAATCCTACTGCCATATAGAGGGCTCAGGACAACTCTGCAGTGTCATGAAGTTTTCCACATTGCTTAAGAGAGTTTTGTGCATTTCAGTTATGGACTTGTATTCAGAACCACTATTTAATTCCTGACAATTGCTTGGGTTTGACAATTCCTGACTTAGCTGTCATCTATTTCCCTATATTTTCGAGAATGGGTTGATAATGCAGACTCCTTTTACAGGACATCAAAGTACTCTGGACAGTTCTTGTAAATGTTCACCTGCAAGCCTAATTTCCTGCCATTGTAGCATTAGAATAAAAGCCCAAGAGACAACAGTTCACTAGTCCTGGTTTAGCTAGTTCCTGGAGTGTGTTTTGTCACAGGTTATGAATATAGACCTGTAACTGGGGGACTTTCCTTTCCTGCCTGTGAGAATACCTAACTGGCTATGGTGAAACCAGAAGTCTTTTCAAGCAGTATAGCCAGGCTCCCTGAGGCAGCACAGCCATCTGCTTAGCTGCAGTGGCCATGGTGCCTGTAGTTAACACAGTTTTGCTCTTTGGAGCTCAGACATGTAGAGAGCTGTGTGAAGACTTTACTCCAAGCAATCTGCAGTCGTCATTGAACACTGCACGGTCGTGCGGCTGCCTCTGGGGCTGTTTCCAGTAGCTGCCATGCTGATGCGCATCTGCCTGTCCTACTGTCAGCAGAGTACCCGCAACACTATTTTGACAGTAAGTGACTTCTTGGTTATTCTTTTAGTTTTCTGTCTTCTTTCTACTAAAAGTCTGACTACACTTCATGACCATGACCTACTGACTGAATGTTGATTGCCAAAGATAACTGTTAATTTCAGATACATTTCCGTCAACTTACCCACTGTCACCTTATTTGAAAATCTCACACTTGTTGAAGGTGCATGAAGCATGTGAGTGGTCTTCCCAATTTAAGATCATGTGTAGAGGAAAAGTAAATAAAATATTATAACGTTAAATGTATCCTTTGTATAGAAAAGGGGTTCCTTGGGTGACAAAATTCTATCCCTTCTCTCTACAAGTTAAGCATATGGAGGGAATAAAAACTATTTCAGAGTTTAAAAATAGTTTACCCTGTTTACAAATCAGTAATAATTCAATTTTAATTTATCCTAACAGCTTGGAAGATCTCTGTCAGCATGTCCTTTTGGTTAGGGAAAGGATAAGACCATCTTCCTTATTGCTCGTTTGTTCATTCATTCTTTCATTCATCAATCTACAAGTTCTAAATGGAAATGCACTAGGCAGGAACTCTGCCTGTCTTAGCCTGCAGAGAAGATGAAGTCATGGTCTTTGCATTTAAGCATACCTCAGTGTTCATGGAATAAATGGATGAATGAATGAATAACTCTTTTTTTCTTTTTCTTTCTGGTAATCAAGAGTTTGAATATTGGGGGAGGAGAAATGTTGAATATTCTTTTAGCATAAGCGGATCAGAGCTTCTACATAAGATTGTAGCAACTTCTGCATTATATCGTCATCTGAGTTTATCCATCCACAGAATCAGAAATAATAATAATAATAACAACAGCAACAATAAATGGTAGAAATAGTCTTACAAGACAGAGACCTGTACAAGTAAACACTGTTTTCAGAGCTGTAAACTTTTACCTTTAGAAAGTTGAAGCTGTCACTTACCTGTCTGCTGCAAACTTCAAATTCTTACTTAAGATATATCCAGAAAAACAAAGCATTGTTCTTGGTATCTTTATGATTTTTGTATTCTGATTTTGTTCTACTGTAATGTAGGAGGAGGAAATAGTGTCTTTCAATTGTCCAAAGGGTTTATACTTTTAACAGGCAAGTTGACTATGTACATTCCAATTCTCAAATATTTTTTGACAGTCTCTTATGGACAAAGCACTCTGCTGTGTTCTCTGAGGAATACAAAAATGGACAAGACAGGAAACAGTTAAATAGGGGGAATAAGAATGTGTATAGGTACCCATAATACAAGACAATGTGATAAATGCTTTCAGCGAAGGAAAAAACAATACCTGTTGTCACATGGTGGAAAGGAGATATATTTTGGGGTTTATCAGAGAAGGATTTATGAAAGAAGAAATACTGGTCTTGAAACTGAGACTCTTTAGGGTTTATTCAGTTAGAAATAAGAGTGGAGGCAATTCAAGGTAGGGTAAACCTTATCATCAAAGGTCATTTGTTTCTTTATTAATCAAACATTTATTGAGCACTTACAGTGCATATTTTCAGTCCACAAGTAACTTGCGATCCAGCTGAGAAGAAAGACATTTACCTAACAAACACAATGGGATGTGATAAATTTGGGAAAAGTGGTATGTACTGAGTATAATGGGAACACAGAGGAAGAAGCAATTTATTCTGACTAGAAGGGGAAGGAGATTACATTTGACTGGTGCCTTGGGGAATAAGTAGGAATTTTATGGTGGAGGAGAGGGAGAATGGTATTTCAAAGAGAGGAAAGATCATATGCAAATTGTCTAAGCCAGGGTTTCTCATAATGTGATTCTTTCAAGCTCCTCTATCAGAATCAACTAGTATGCTTATAAGGTATACCTATTCCTAGCCCCTCCCCAGATCTACTGAATTGCAATCTCTCTGAATGGAAGCCAGAATTTGCCTTCTAAGCATATTTCTGAGCTTGATAAAGGTTGAAAATTGCTGGTCCAAATGAAGTGATGTGACTCCTTTGGGGAAAGGAGAGTAGTTTGGCATAGCTCTAGCTTAAGGTGTGTATGAGACGGAATGGCAGAGTAGTGGGAGAGGAAAGGTATTTTTGGCAACAGACAGTGCACTGTTTATTTGCAGTGTAGCAGGAGCTGTGAGAGAGAAGACTAGGAGAATGGTTGATGCCAAAACACTGAGAAACTTGAATAATGCATCAACTTTGTTCCTCTGGTAACTGGAAGCCATTGAAGTTTTTGAAGTAGGTGAGTGAAGTGTGTAAGACATCACATACATGAAAACCCAAAAAGTTTCCAAAGTTACCACCATGCCTTTCAAACAGTGGATAATACAGTTGTTAAACTGATTGCTTTTTTCTCCTATAAATATACATATAAGATTTTAGAGAACTTTAAAAAATTAATCCAAATTCAATGTCTTACTTATATTTTTCAGTTGTTATTTTGGATGTTGCCAATAAACATATTGTAGATCCTCTTTGTAATGTGTATTTAATGATTTCAGTTTTGACTCTTTACAGCACAGCCTGAATAGGTATGAGTTGTATTAATTCGTAAATTTAATGAGGTAATTTTTCAATTGCTTGGGCCATCAGATGGAGATGGTGGACAGGGCAAATTGGCCTATAAATCTGTAGAGGGACCCAGCTGGCATCACAATGGGGTTCTGTGAGCCTGTGACCCTCCACTCTTTGTTGTTTGGGAGACAGTATCTGCCACAGTGGCCGTCTTGAATTTGGGGACTTCAGCTTCAAAGCTTTGTAGCTTTGAGGTAGGGAGCATATAATCCTTGAAATGTCCTACAAACTTCATCTTCCTCTGTGAACTATGTGTCATCTCCCTCTTGAAGATCATTGAAAATGTGACCTAATGGCTTCCCTTGTTATCTCAAAGTCTGGCGCCATTACCACTGTGCTCCCTCCCGGCGCCCACATCCCTATTTGGAGAAAGTTCCTTACCTTCGGCAGAGAGGGCCTGTTTCATACTTGAAACCTGCCAAGGAGTGATCCTGTCTTGGGGGTCAGAGGCAATGGCTCAGTGACCTGAATATCAGGGTGTCCATCCTGGAGCTTGTACATTTAGGCCAACTGTGCAACTTTCTACATCTCGACCACATGAGGCCTAATCTCTGCACAACCTGAAGAGTGACAGGGACTCTGCAGTACTCTTAAGTCTGTGCTGAGGGCTGAGAAAGCAACAAAGGACTCTCTCAGCTCACCTCAAGAAGTTCAAATCTTCAGAGTATGCCTTGAGCCACTTTTATAAATTTTTTAATACTCTATTCTCTGTCCCGTTCCCCTCCTCTAAAAGAAAAAAAAGAAGGGCAAGGGGCGTGACACATGTCCACTAACTTTCATGCAGCACAGCTGATGGCCAGTTCTCAGGCTTTTCTTTGACAAGTTGGCTGCGTACATGTGTTGATCTGGCCACACGGTGCCTGTTTTCCAAAGTGAAAGGGGTCCCTTTGTGGGCCTAGTGCAGGGTGAGGCTCTCTGAGCACTCATTACAGAAACCCTTCCCTTCTAAGGAAGATTGGCTCCAAAAGACACAAAGAACATGCACAACCCCCAAGCACACCCCAAAGAAAAACTGGAGGAGGCTTCCCAGGGCTTGCCAGGAAGTAGGGGGGTGGGATGGTGTTAAAATTTGCCAGAATAATCCACACAGATGATTGATCTTTGACCATAATTGCAAAATTTTGTCCCTTGTTATGGTCCCTGATGTGGCCATGGGAGGGACAGGCCAACCGATAGGCCTCTGTGAAGGTGGGAAGTTGGGCTATGAGCATGGCACAGAGGCACTTCTGTCGAATTACCCTGAACAAAAAAGGCTCATTTTACAATACTTGTAACAGAAATATATCAACTTAAAAGCAAAATACTAGGCATTTGGGGTATATGGATCTCTAATAAAATGGCCCAAATCTTTCAAGAAGTTCTCTCATATTTGCAAAACCATCGATGTTGAGAGTGGCTTTTTATGATTTAAACTTCCCAAATGCTGTTTATGTATGACAAAAAATAAATAAGAAAATAGGTGTAGGGATAATTTATTCATACATATCATATATTATGCATCATATGTGCATATATACAATAAATTTGTGATTTGTTGTAGCATCATGGATATTTTCCCTTCCCTATCTCAAGAAGACATCCCTTGCCAATTGTCTTCCTCGGCACCAGAAGCCCTTGTGTGGTATGGCGGAATTTGCCATTCCCTCATGGCTCTTGCTGGTGAAACCTAGGCTTGTCAAGGAGGCATTGTCGCTAGGAAATCTTCAGGGATGAGGAACTGGAGTAAGGTAAACTAGAGTAGGGAAGTCATGTTGAGGGCACGTATATTCCCAGGGGTGTTCTTAGATGTCTTTCTGTAGACAGAAGCCAGTCTTTGCATGAAAACCCATGTGATGGGGGCTTGCTTGTTTCCGAATGAAGGTGGAGGAGAGGGGCTGGCGGGGAACTGACACATGAACGCCTTACACCTGAGCTGGTAAGGGGTCGAGGAGCTGCCTGTCCTCTGGAGGCCGTATAGACCAGAGCAGTGGTCATTTCTGGAGTAACTGGTGGAGTGCCGAGAGGCCTTCTATGATTATTCCAAACTATTTGTGACCCTTGATGGTGTAGGGTTCTGGAAGGAGTTTGAAAGTGATGGAGCTCCAGTAATGACTGGAGTCATCACATTTCCTCTCCGCTTTGCAGGTTAGAGTTTAGAGATTAAATGTGATTTAGGGACCTAAAGGAATGGACGTTTTTTACATCTAGATTTGTGGAAATTATACACACTACAGGTAAATATAGCACAGTTATTTTACTAAGAATATTCACATGTTATAGCCATGATTCACAAAGAGCCAGGAGGGTGTTCGTCCCATCTTAAGGTTGAGGGAAGAGAAACTCAGAGAAGTCGAGTTACTTTCCCAGAGTCACATAGGTAGTAAGTACAAGTTGAGGCCTGGGACCCACAATGTCTGACTCTAGATCCAAGTTTTTTCTTTCACATGGGGCTGATGCTAATATAGCACATTGCAGAAAAACGGAGTGCTTTTAAATGTGAGAAAAAAAAAAAGTCTTTGTGTTAGTAGATTCTGTGCCTTATCAGAGTCATCTCCCCTCAGGGAACATTTCATATGGTCTCTAAAATATCGCTGTGATCTGAGAATGTTAGATTTGAAAGGAACCAAGGAGATCATCTGCATGTTTCTCAGGTTGGAGCCTAGGAGATGACGTGACTTGACGATGGCCAGAAGGCTGGTTTGAGACAGAACCAGTGCAGGAACCCAGACATCTTAATTTCTAACTCAGGGGCCTCCATGTCAGCATGAAGTCTCCCACCGTTGATGAGGTAGCGCAAGACACACTGCAATATCGTTTCTTATTAACTACAATCAACAACAATAACAACAAACAACAATACTGCTGAGTGGGTGTGTGAGAAAATCTGTGGTTCTCCTCAGTAGCCAGAAAACTTTCACAGTAAGTTATTTCATCCTAAAGGCTCAAAATTATTTATAAAACAGACAGCCACAGAGCTACTTGCTTTGCTCATAATAATGCTGTGACATGAGGACACCCTAAAGAGGAAGTGTGGTCTCTTTAGATCGGCAGACTGAGCTGGCTAATTCTTGATTTATTTAGAGTAGAATGTAATACTGATTTGGGTTCTGTCCTAACACAGGCCACATTGAGACACTTCTGAGAAAAGAGCACTAAACTAGGAGACAAAAGATCTGGGGTCACACCCTGGTTGTGTCGCTTACTCCTCTTTGTCTTTAGGCAAGTTGCTTGCTGTCTGAAGCCCCCCTCTTATGTGATAAGTGGCGTTGCCACAGCTGCCCGGCCTACCTTACAAGGTCGTCATAAAGAGTGTATACTATATTGTATATTGTAATGCAGAAGAAAGGATTTTGTGAACTCTAGTTTTAATAGGTGATTATTCAGAAATTCCGTGACATTATTTATTAGGGTGAATAAAAAAGAAACAAGCTGGCTGGTGAAGATCTACTCTGAAGCTTCTCTTCCATGTTCAAGGCTCTGTGTAAAGGTGCTTTATACGTGGTGCATGTAATTCCTACAACTCTGTGAGGTGTGTGTCATTAATTTTACAGACAGAATTTGAGGATCAGGTTACTCAGTTGGCCATGTGGCCACCTGGTAAGAAGAAAGAGTTGATTTGAACCCAGTTTCTTCTGAGGACTAGACCCCTGCTCTTGAGTGGGTGGCTGTCCCACCTCTCAGAAGAACCCAGGGGTCTCATTTGCCATTGGCAGGCCTGCGGCCTTATTCACCTACAGGATGGATAGCGCATTGGAGAATGGCTGACCTGGTGTCCCAGGCAGAGATGCTGGCTTGCAGTCGCAGTGCCTTGGCCCAGTCAGATCCTAACTCTGGACGTTTTGACTCGCCCTTGCAGGACGCACTTGTGTTCTTCCATTGTTTTATCAGGAAGCATGGTGTTAAAAGCCTTTCTTTTAAAGGCCTTGTGAAATAAACTGAAGCGCGGTGTTTACCAAGACATTGCACTTGATCAGTCTGCTGCTGCAGCCTTAGGAGTGCTCTGCCCCGGCAGACAGCACTCGTTTTAATGGCCCAAAGGAAACAACCTTTTAAGAAAATCAAATGAGACACATGAAAGGAAATCAGGCTTCTTAGTCCCATGGGTAGGAAAAGTAGCTGTTACATTTCAATTTAAATTTTGAGAATTGTTTGCCTCTTCAGACTCCAGGGAAAAGAAATAGATTTATATTGGAATCCTGCCTGGAGATGAAGTTGCATACCACTGAGTTAACTTACTGTGTTGTGCAGAGTGGGGCTGCCTGTGATGTGAAAGTTGGAAAGACTTGGGTTCCCATACTGGCTCTGCCACCCACAAGCTGTATGACCTTGGAAAAGTGAAGGAACCTCCCTGAACCTATTTCCTCAGGTGTAAAATGCAGAATTTAACGTCTATTACAATGACCTTTGAAGGGTATATTAAAAATTCAAGGAAAATAAATTCAATTGATTCATAGTAGGCTATCAATCGATTCACAGTAGGGTGTAAATTCCCCTGTAGGCTGTCAGTTCCCCTCAACCTGTGGACCAGCGACTGAAGTTTTAGTTCCACAAATTGGTGTGTGATTTTGGGCAAGTCACCTCATTTCTCAAGCTCTCCATTTCTTAATTGGAAAGAAGGAAGAACTTGGACCAGAATTTCTCTGAAATTCATTCCAACCCAAATGTTCTATGTGTCTATAACTGATTACTTTTAACCCTACAACCACAAGAATTTTGGTTGTTACCACTTGAAATACTTCAAAGGGAACTCTTTTCTATGGCTCTGACATTTTCCCGTGAATAAAAAATAAGGATTCTATGCAGATAAACATGAAAAGGATACCTTCAGTCTAATATCTGCATATTTCAGATAAGTTTGTGTATGGCTATAAACTTGCTTGAAAACATGTATTTGTCTCACCACAAATGCATGTTGTATAACTTGAAGGCAGGTGTCTGTATTTCACTCATTTTTATGACAGAACAGAATTCTTAACCCCCAGCAATTAACTCAATGTATATCAACTGATTGACTTTTTCAGTTTTTTTTACATGTGTAGTTACCAGAGCTATAGACTTGCTTGGACTAATAAAGAAGTGTTTTTTGGCATTTCCCTAAATGTTTATGTTTCTATCAACTCTAATTTATGTGTATGGACTAACTTCCCAAGCATTACAATGGGCTGATAGCAAGGGATGGGCCACATAGAACACACACGATTCTCATTCAGAATTTCTCAGCAGAGGCCAACCCTGAATCTATACTTTTGGCAAGTAAGGCATGTGTATCATGTTTCCTGTCCTTCCTCTTATTCTCATCTTTCCTTGCACCAAATCCTTCAGTAGCTTCCTTTTTATTACGCATCGAATTTCACCATCACCCAGCTTTATTAACTCTTCATTTTAAAAAAATATTTTTATTTATGTATGTATGTATGTATGTATGTATGTATGTATGTATTTATGGCTGCGTTGGGTCTTTGTTGCTGTGCACGGGCTTTCTCTAGTTGCGGCGAGCAGGGGCTACTCTTTGTTACGGTGTGTGGGCTTCTCATTGCGGTGGCTTCTCTTGTTGTGGAGCACGGGCTCTAGGTGCACAGGCTTCAGTAGTTGTGGCATGCAGGCTCAGTAGTTGTGGCTCACGGGCTTAGTTGCTCCGTGGCATGTGAGATCCTCCCGGACCAGGGCTCGAACCCATGTCCGCTGCATTGGCAGGCAGATTATCACTGAGCCACCAGGGAAGTCCCAACTCTCTATTTCGTATCGTTGGCCTCGATCTTTATTACAAAGAGCTCTTTCCAACATACTACATTTTCTCCTGTATGTACAGTTAGAAAACCCTGCAAGGACTTGAGAACTCTGGTTATTTTGAGGTTATCATTTCAGGAATTGAGAACTACCAGAAATTCTAGGGAGAGTTGGAGAAATCATAGGCCTGCAATATCAGATTTTTTTTGAGAGAAAGCGCAGCATTCAGGAAGCTTCCAATGAGCTACCAGAGACAACAGAGTGATAAAGTTTTAGTGTTTTATTGAAATGGGCTTTGGTTATTTCTGTGAAATTCCCAAACTGAGCACAGATGGTAGTACTTTAAATCCATACAGACCTTGTCATTACAAAGGATGAGGAAGCACTTGACAAAGTCATTGTGGTTACCATGCTACACAGTGTCCAGTTGGGAGATAAAAGAATTGCATGGACCATTAGCACTTGAGAAATTGAACAACTGTGTAGAGAAGAAAAATTTTGACTAGTGACCCTAGGAGGGGCTCGACTTTTCTCAAAAGGAACTCAAGAGATCCCAGATTAAAGAGCAGACTAGATTTTGATGTTATATAATTCCTGTTCTCATTCACGGAACAGTTTTTTTGAGCATCCGCTGTGTGCTTGGCACCATTCTAGCACTGTGAGAAACACTAAGGTGGATAAGAGAGTATCTGCTTTTGTGTTTGGAAGAACGGAAAATAACACTCTTTTCTTCCCTTTTTATCTTTGAAACCAATTGAAAATAAGATACCCGTCATCTGGCAATCAGAATAGTAGCTTTATTCTTGATAAAGCTGATTGGAGGACATGGACAAATGGACTTGCCAATGGTAGACCTTAGGACAGCCCATTCTAAGAAGAGTTTGCATCTGCAGAGTGGAAACACTGACTTAGAATCATTATTGTCCAACCCATCTTGCCTTTTGGGCCAAAACTGGTAGCTTTTTAATTGATTAGCTCTACTTTGTAAGATTCATAGCCCCTAATAATCAGATAACTTATGTCTTCTTTTATTAGGAGAAATGAATAGGAGCACTGTGGAGTGAGACCCAGAGTGTTACATCAGGGGAAGGAATCTCATGGTACTTTTGAGGTTGGGGAATAAATATCTCCACTTAATATTCTCCAGCTTTTTTTCCCTAACTCATGGGCTTAATCTCTAAGTTTATGGTAAAATGACAGTGTATTTGTCCCTCTCAGCAGAAGAGATCATCAGTACAGCAGGGAATCCATGCTCTAGCCTTTGCCATGCAACTCCCCCAGTACTAGTTCCTATTTCATTTTGGGTATCTTCCTGAGACCACTGACAGAAAGTTTAGTCTGGGTTATTAGATGGCCTCTGAAGTGGGTTAGAGTAGGGACTTAGGCTAAAATGTGCTTCCTATTTTATATCTCTTCTTAAATTGCATTCTGTCATCTTGTCCAAGGTTGTGACATAAACCCGAACAAACAAAACTGACCTATGGAGATGCCCCCAATTTGAATACAATCCTATTTTCACTACTGAGTTCCTAGGGAGAAATAAAAGCACAAAAATAAAATTCTCTTGTTTTTAAAATAAAGTTCAAATTCGCTGAAGACTAAAAAGTTGCTTAAGGACTTCAGTAGATAAGATTTGACAGTTTTGAACTTGACATAGAGATGACTTCTAGACTTGTACTTGCTTGTAGAGATGTCTTTGTAGATCACACTTCATCTCCATGATGTGGTCAGTTTGTAACTTTTTTCCACCAGTGCAGTGGAAGTCAATCTAGCTAACATTTATTGAGCACTTTCTATGTGTAAGGCATTATGGGTAATACTGACATGACTGAAGATGTAGCTCTTGTCCCTCACAGGTTTACAATCAAGTAAACTAGATAAAATCATCGACATACAAAGTGCCTCTGTATCTGGTTCAACCTAAATCACCAGCACCATTTCTCATGTTTTCTTCTCGGTTCCAGCCACACTGTCTTCATATGCTCTTAACACACTATGCCTAATAACATCCCTGTATCCTTGTATGTGTGTTTTCTTCCATAAGTGACCCCTTTTCTGCCTTTTCAGACAGGCAACCACTAAGAACCAGTCCAAAATCACTTCTTTGGTTAAAACTTTGTTGGTTTTCTGGAAACAGATATTCAGACCTTCCACTGAGTTCCCACTGTATTCTTTTATACCTCCATTATAGCGCTTACCCCCTTTAGATTTAGTGCTTTAGAATAAGAATATCTTCTTGTTTGTTCATTCTTCTCTGGTGGATTGTAATGATGGCTTTGATTCTTTACCTCTTCTTATATCTGTGCCCGTTACCATGTGACTTTAAGGGTCTTCCCACCAAGAGGCAGAGTTTATTTCCTTGCTGTTTGATTCTGAATTTGGTTGTATGACTTGCTTTGGCCAAGGGGATGTTAGCAAATGATGCAGAGTCTAGAAAGAGTACTTGAGTATTTCTCGTTGTGTTCTTATGCTTCTCGCATGGCTTTGAGGATATGCCCTGGCTAGCTCCTTGGGGGATGAGTAACACGTGGAGCAGGCCAGTTTGGCCCGATGATACCAGCCAAAGCCAGCCTAGATCAGCGTACACCAGCTGATCCCCAGACATTTGAGCAAGCCCAGCCAAGTACAGAATAACTGCTTCATATGCAGACTGACCTGCAGCTCATTGCTTTACTAAATACATGCTTATTGCTTTACTAAATATATGCTTATCACTTTATGACACTGGGTTTGGGGTTAGATGTCAGGTAGCTATTTTGTTGAAATAAATAATATCCCTTCTGTTTCCTCCATTAGATTAGTGAGTTTTCTGAGAGTAGAGATTATGTAAGATTCATTCTTTTTCTTCCCCAATACCTAGCATCGAGAAGGTATATTTGTTTGCTGAATGAAAGATAGCTTAGATAAATGAGTATAATACACCCAGATTAGAGATTACTTCAAAATTGATTAAATTTGACTTTGAAATATACAGTAAAAAAATTTTTTTTATGGTTGTAGCCATTTATTTTCTTAATGTTTTCCTTAGGCTAACTTTTATGATGCTTATATACCATATACCAAAATTTGAAGGAGAACAGACATCTAGGAAATAACCAAGAGAATGCAAGTTAAGGATGAAATGAAAATGTCACTGTTAATCAGCTAGCTGACAATGTGAAATAAATAATCTACTGATCCCATTGCCCCCACTTCATGTAGCTATCAACCATGATATGAAAAATTATTCCCAGCTACCATTTTTATCCTATCAAAATCGCTGTTGTCTGACACTGAAATAGTTCAGGTTATTACTAAGGTAGACCCAAATATTTAATTCCTACTTGCTTGTACATTTTAATGAGCACAGAATTGCCAGTTAAAGCAGCAGAATCAGGTGGTTTAATATTTTTCTGCTGGTAGAAGTAGCCCAAATTGCTGAAAGTTGGGCTTTAGGGAGAATTTGTCAGTTTTTGATAGAAGCTGAAACATAATTAGGGTGTTAATTGGAAAGTTGAGAGAGCACTGTGTATAGGAATCAGTTTTGAAGAATGGGTGCAGACAGTCAAGCAGGAGTCTGTAGTTCCTTGCACTGTGGAGCTGCCCCTGGGTCACAGCCTTCCCTGAGCTCTTACACTCGATGAATGATTGGTCCATTCTGGACATGCAATAAAAACACAGAAACTGCAGGTTTGGGGAAAATAATTAAGAAGGATCTGTCCCTTCAGGCAATTTTTTTTTTCCATTGGCAAACACTGAGTAAACATTGCAGAATTAAGGTACTTCTAGAGGTAGGGAAGAAAAGAAAAAAGCCATTTTTGGTAAACTGTTAAGAAATATGAATTAGAAAATTTAGCTAGTAGTTTCTTGTTGTCACACTGGCTGGACATGTTCTGATCTGAGAAGTATGAATATATAGAAATTGTTCTGCATGTCATTGGAAAGAAGCCCTGGTCTGTGAAAGTCCCCCTCCAGGCCTTTGTGACTGCATTCTTGATTCCTGTTTGGTAGCCAGTATACCAGAGTGTGGGTTGGCATTTTTTCAGTCTGTCTTTTTCACACTCCTAGGTCATTTATAGTGAGACCGTACCCTCTACCCTAACCCATTTGTCAGACCAGAAAGTGAATTCTGTGATTCTTATGGAAAAGCTAAGTTGACTTCAAGGTTTTGTTGGAGGATATTGAAAACGGTCATCATTTATTTGTGTTCAGAGCCAGTTAGGACTATTGGTTTTAAGTTCTAAGCAAGACAGCAGTCAAATACAAAGGCAACCTCTGGGAAGAGTCGTGGTATCCTGAAAAGAACATCTGCGTTCTAATCTTCACTTTGTCACTTGCTAATTAGGCAGTATTGGCTGGTTACACAGTTTAGCTGACTCAGTTTCCTTATTTGTAAAATTGGGTTAATTTAAGTTTTATGGGTTAGTACAAATGAAGCATATATAGCAGGCATTCAAAAACAGTTTGGAGTTCTTCCCTTATTCTCTAGTTCTTTTGGTTTCCTCATGCCTAAGTCGTATAAACAGAATTAAATTAATCACTGGTGGTGAATGAAGAAATGAAAGCCCAGTGCCCAGAATCAGTACAGATTTGTCAGCTGGACTATCCGACTATCTCAATGCCAGTTCTAGGCTCTGATTACTGGGGTGCTGGGGTTGGATTAAAGTCGTTGGTGAGAAAGAGACCCAGAGGTACTAACTCATTAGTATTCTCAGACAGTCACGTCTTCCACATCACTGGCTTTCCCTGTTTAGGCTCAAGAGGTTAATTATATTTTTTTAAAAAATGAGTTTTTCAGTGCTTGATGAATTCAACTGAGCTGGATATATAATCTACTTCACCTTTGACCTGATGAGGCTATAAAATGCAGAAATGTAACATGGTGATTTAACCCCAACTCTCTTAGAGAAATTTGCTAAAACACATATACACACACACTTTTGTTATTTACATTCGGAAAAACAATTCTATTTTCCATCTCAGGTAAGTGTTTTTATGTGTAAAGTTTAGTACCCATTCCATTTCTACTGAACATGGAGCTCCAGAGAAAGTGTTCAGGGATATGGTAAAATCTGAGTGATTTGAAAAAGAAAACATATCCATAGTGAAAGATGTGGGACGGAGTCCTCACAGATGGGAGACAAAGAGTTCTTTTCCTATCGAATTTTGTAGGATGAGATGCAGATCTGATTTCTAGCTATTGCAGATCATGAGACTAAAACTATATGGGATGCTTTACTTTCTCCTCTTTCCTTCCTTTGCCCGAACAGTTGGCCTGGTTTCTGGGAAGCAGCCTCTGTGTTAACGCTCATCACCTGCTGTCTACAGAGTTCCAGGCAGGTTAACTTGATCATCTTGCTCTCCCCCATCTGATGATGGAGTGCTGTGAGACCTTAGAGAGGGATTATGGCAGTAGGAAAGGAGCGAAGACAGGAAATACGTTTTTTGTAGATGGTTTTTGGTCCTATGTGAAATGCATTTAATTCTTGATTTAAATTGTAAGAAAACCAATAAGGGGTCAGTAAAGAGTATTCAGGGAGAAGGGTGGAACTTACTGCGAAGATATGATTCTTCTTTACAATGGCACAGGTATGTCAAAATGAATGAACTTTTAACTCCAGTATAAACTGACTTTTCCAGCTGAAATTCTCTTGGTAAAAAGCAAGAGAGCCTCAGGGAAAGGATTTAGGACTGAAAAAGAAGCCCTCATCTACCATTTTATTCTCTGTTTTTATAGTTATGTCACATTAACTTTAATGAGGCAAAATGTCTATCAAGCTTTAGAACTGTATTAGAAATTTTAAGGAGAATGATTATAGATTCAATTCAAAAAAGATACTCTGGGTAGTCAGTTATATCTTTTTTTCTTATTATTAAAGCTGACTTTTTGAAAATAGGAGCTTTTTATATTTTGTGCTATGTGACATAACCTAAGAAAAACTTAGAAAATCCTGTGATAAAATTTTAAAGTGAAGTGTTTTGAGAGCTAAAAAGAATATGATGTGAGAAATCTTTTGACAGAAAGATGACAGGCAGGTAGACAGAAAAGACTTATGCATGCTAGCTGAAGAAAAAAACTACCAAAAAAAGATACATCATATAACAATGGCCTGGGTTGAGTCATTTTCTTTTCATTTCTTAGACAAAATCTATTTAATGATTTTAACATTTATCCATTAATTTTTTTCTGCTTGAAGTGTAATTCAAAACTCCGTATCAATCCTCTGAAGGTTAAGGCAGGTATTTATTAAAAAATGAAAAAGATTACAGATTTTCAACCACATAAGTCATAATATGGAAGAGATGTATAGTTGGAGACTTTCTGAGGAAATGTTTTTGTGCCGTGACTTTAAAAAAAAAAAAAAATTAATTAATTAATTTTTGGCTGTGTTTGGTCTTTGTTGCTGCATGCGGGCTTTCTCTAGTTGCGGCGAGAGGGGGCTACTCTTTGTTGCAGTGCACAGGCTTCTCATTGTGGTAGCTTCTCTTGTTGCGGAGCGTGGGCTCTAGGCGCACGGGCTTCAGTAGTTGTGGCACACAGGCTCAGTAGTTGTGGCTCATGGGCTCTACAGTGCAGGCTCAGTAGTTGTGGCATACGGGCTTAGTTGCTCTGCGGCATGTGGGATCTTCCTGGACCAGGGCTCGAACCCATGTCCCCTGCATTGGCAGGCAGATTCTTAACCACTGCACCACCAGGGAAGTCCTTGCGACTTCTCTTGATGAAGGCTTGTAATGATGATAAACCTCTATTCCTACCGAGGAAGGAAAGCATTTCAGAACAAATTAAAAATTTTTTTCCCAGGTAAAAGCAACCAGTTTTGTAATTTAATTCTGTTCTGAGCCAATGTCTGGAATTTCAGGAGAAAGGTGAAAAAAATCTCCACGGTGCTCAGTAAATTGGTTTTAAAATTTGCCTTTTGGGGACAAAAGGCATTTTCCCCTGAGGGAAGGTTTAGATTACTTTTCTTACCACCTGAGTTGGCTGAGTTTGTGACAGTAGAACATGGCATATGAAGGAACAAGATGGTTTCAACTGTTTCTTGACAGTTATGTCAGGACTGCATATTTAAAAAAAAATTCTCCACAAAGGAAATATTTATTTATATGTCATATTGTTCATCAAATTATATTATTATATTGTACATAATACCTAGTTTCTTTATATAATCATAGGACATGTGCAAACTCAGTGGCTGTTCAAAATGTTATAGGCTGACCAGGGCATTAGGACTTAGAGACTTTAATTTTCCAGTCTGTACTGAGCCACAGCACTTTTTCCTGATTGAAGGTTAGAACCTGGAATATAAGCTTTATGTATAAAAGATGCTAAGGAGTCTTAGAGTTTTAAGCTGATTAAATGTCCAGCCCATTACATGGTAATAGTTTGTTATCTTGGGAACTATAGGTCATCCCAAAGCCGTGTAACTGAATGACCCCAGATTCTTCCCAGAATGATTACCATGTTACCAGTTAATAGAAACCCATCACAACGTTACCATTTATTGACCAACTACTAGATATTCTACTAGCTTCAATTTACTTACATTATCTGCTGATGAGAAAACAGATGCTCAGAGATTTTTAAGAATTTTCCCAAAGTCATACAGTAGAGTCAAGATTGAATCCAGGTCTACAGTTTTTCAAAATCTCATGATGTTTCACTACCTCACATTGCCTTCTAAACTGAGAGGAAATATAATAGTTAAGTTCAGCTATTCCAAAACAGCCCAAGCTACAGTGATTAGTGTTTATTTCTCTTTTTTGTCATAGTCCAGATTGACATGCCAGGATCTGTATGGCAACTCCACGGTATTGCGGACTTACGTTCTTTCTGTCGAGTTGCTCTGCCATTACAGGGGTATGTTGTCTTTGTCCATATGGTTCAAGAGGACTCATGACCATGTCTGCCCTTAGCCTTAGGGGAAAGGGGTTGGGGAGATGGAGGAGGGGAGGAGGGGAGGGAGGGCTTGCTGCTTCCCTGGAAGAGCACAGTCACTTTTACTCATATGCCATTGACTTGAACTTACCCATACGATCATTCCTAGTTGTAAAGGAAGATGGAAAATGAAGGCTTATTCTGAATAGCTATGAAAATCGATAAATCTTGGGGGTCCTATTATTATGAATAAAAGGGAAGAATGGTTTTTGGAAGTAAGTTAAGGATTGTCAGAGAGACTTTTCATATACTAGAAGCTACCTGTCTCATTTTAGTGAGCATTCTAAGCTCCAGAGAGACTACATATATTAGCTAAGGTTACACACAAGTTGGTGGCACAGAAAGTCTAGAAACCAGTTTATTTGACCTCCAGGCCTGTGCTTTTTCTACCTCATCAGTTTGGTTTGACAGCGTTGCTGCTACTGGTGAAAAAAAAAATTACTGACCAAATTGGACCGCTGGTGTGCAAATTATGTTTATTAACACATAAAACATTCCCAAAGAATCTCAAAGATGTTTTATCCTCTACTTCCATGAGTTGATTTGAAAATACATAAACATTTGTATATATTTGTACTTCCCTGAATAATGATTTTTTGAAAAGGGGTTTTAAAAAGCATTTTTGCATAGCTGTAGAAATGTGTTATGAAGGAATTTAGTGCCATTTTCTTATGGATGGAGAGAGAGAATACGTTCTGGAATTTATTACACTGTGTATTTCACTTGTGTTGCCTGACAGATCATTGGAATTTAATTTTAATTAAAAAATATGGTTCATCATAGTCTAATAATCTATAGCCTCACACTGCAATGCAATTTTTGGAAAGGAATAGAAATTTGAAGTCATTCTTGGGTATAGAAAATGTTTATGTGTTCAGCCCATGGGCCAATTCACAATTTAATTCTGATTCTTGAAAGACCCGTGCTTTGTGAACACAATGGTTAAGAAAAAAACTGAATTTATTGTGACACATTAGCAGCTTAGTGCAAAGCACTCCCCAAAAGGAGTGGCTGAATAGATAATAGATTGTACAGGCATAGTGAGCAAAAACAAAAACCAAAGTAGGACAGAGGGCTAACTGTTCCAGTGACAACTATCAGCTCTCCACTGTCATAAGCTTCTATTCACTGAAGCATCACTTGTTTGGTATTGCCTGAATGACTTGTGTAAATGTTCATCAATATCAATAACAATATTTTCTGGGTACACTGTGCTTTATGCCTTATATAAGGTTTTCCTTTATGAGATGTAATTTCATCTGAAAAACAATCCAGTGAGATAGATAGGGGAGAAACAATAACTTCCATTTTTATAGGTAAGGAAATCAATCATAAGACAAGTTACTGTGAGATATGTTGCTTGTCACAAAAGTAGCAAAAGGGAGATGCATGTCTGACTATGAGTTTAATGTTTGTGTTTTGGAGACAAGGCATTTTGTGTACACAATTGTGTGTTCCTGGGGTCAAGGGACAGGTAACAAAGGTGGAGTCATGACATGACTATGTCTATGGAAGTAATATCCAGTCTAGTATTTGAATCCTTTACATAGCTAGACTTTTGGTCCTGTATGTGAGTTCTAATTTTTTTTTTTTTTAACATGGGAAATTTTGAGAATTTTAACTCTGGGAGGCTGGAGTATCCATGTTGAGTTTTACTTTTCTACCCTTTCTTTCTGTTAGCATCTTTTACCATGCCCAGAGCCACTGCCATCTGCTGTTTCTTGTAGTATTTGTCTCTGCACTCTTCATCATTGCTCCATTTTCTGCTCAGTTTAAGAACCCTGCTCAGTTTAAGAACCCTACTTTGTCATGTGTCTCTTCATGTGTCTACCCATGATCAGGAGATATAGATGGAAATATAGACAGACACAGGTACAGACACAGGTGTAGACATGCACACTTGTATGCTTGGTTGATTACTACTCTTTACTGACGGCCACAGTCTGTGTGGTCATGTGGCCAGTACAAGATTTTCCCCTTGTGATATGGTAAAAAAGAGGGAATTTTCTTTTTTTCCTTGGGTCCATTTATTTTGACCTCTCAAGAGGTCAAACTTAGCCAGACCCATGGAAATGACCAAATTCTATTTCAAACACTCTGAGGATTAATTTGTTAATACCTTTGGCTTCTCAGTGACTGGTACTGACACTAATACTTTTATCTCTGACTTTTTTACAAGCTGAATGCTTACATGGACTTAGCTTTGCTTTGGATCTTCTTGGTCCTCTTTGGCATTTGTCCAAGGTTGTAGCCTTGGACAAAATTACTAGCCTGCTGTGCTCTCTATCCACCATTTTCTCCATGCTCACGGCTTTCCAAACAAGGATTAGAGGACAAAATCATTTTGTCATTTTTGTCAGAGAAGAACTTCCATGGTACAGAGTGCAATAGGTCTTCCTGTAGCTTTGGGGTTGTTAGGTGGATGGAATTCAGCCTTCATGGAGGGTCTTGAGGCTCCTCAAACTTTAGGGATCTAAGCAGTCACTTCCTTGTTTCCCCAGTCATGATGCTGGGTGCCCTAAAACTACCCATGGATTTGCTGGTGGATCTGGGGTAGTCGTCCTGTTCTGCTCTCTGCTTCTTGATAGGAGGTGCTTGAAGACCTGAGCCTGGCTCATAAAGGGGCTTCCCAGGTCACAGCTGAGTGTTTGGAATTGGTACTTTTGGTGAGACTTTCATGTTGGAAACATTAAAAGCCATTGTGTAAGCATAGAAGAAAGATCTCAGGATAGTTGGAAACTTTTGCTGTCTTCCTCAAACCACCATGGCTGACCATGGATTCAAGTCACAGGATAGGAATGAGAGTAGTACTTTAGATTTATGTTTTTTATTTTTTTCTATGTCTGAGTTACTATATCTGGATTTTTAAAATATACTAATTTTTTTCTAAGGATTCAGTTTGCTGGCTTTGTTCTGAAGAGGCAACTCTGTTACTTCAGTGAATGTAATTTGTTGATAATTTTTCAAATGAGAGAAAGATTATTATTGAAAATTTCTTTATAGTCAGCTATTTTAAGACTGTTTTTCTGTATCTTGAATAAAAAGATTTTAAGGAATTTAGAAAGGTAAAACCTAACATTTCATCATCAAAGGTGAATCTGAGTAAAAAGTGTGTCCTGAGCAGTAGCATACATTAAGGGTTACTTGTAGTGGGCTCTTCTTTACAAACAAAAACAAAAACAAAATATCAGCAAGAATTTTTATGTGCTGTTGTTAAAACAAAAGAAACCATGAAATAACTTGTGCTCCATATTGCACCATAAAATCATAAATATAGGACTTTGCAATAAAAGGTGACATAATTCTACCTTTTATTGTTTTAGGAAATTTATGTGTATAGAGTGGAAAATATTATAGAATTATATTGCCCATCTCCTTAAATTTATTTCAGTGGTTATTTTCTCTGTATTTCTCAGGACCTGCCCTACCTGATCAGCTGGTCTATTATATATCTTTCCAGACATTTTGCAAAGTGTGATCTAATAGTAGTGCACTGTTTACTTCTAATGATTCTAGTTGAGCTTGAGAAAAAGCCAAGACTGAGAATTAGGAAGCTTGCATTCAAGCTGATTTTGGGGAAATCATTTAATTTATCTCCATTTTTGTTTCCCGACTTATAAAATAAAGGGCTTGAATATAAATGCAGTAAGCCAAACTCTTTTCCTCAAAGTGTGGCTGGGGAAAGAAGCTGCATTGGGGATGTGATGTATGCCTTTCTCCCTGCACTTAAAGAAAGGGACAGAAGGACTGTGCACAAAAGAAACCTTGGCTTTGGGGCCCTGGAATAATAATTCTGAGACTTGACTGTGCCCCAAAATATGTTTTCTGAAGAACTTACTAAAAATAACATACTCCTGGGCTCCATTATAGAGATTTTGATTTGTAAGGTCTGGGGTGAGGTTTAGTAACCTTCATATTCAGCAAATACCCAGTTGGGTCTAATATTTTGGGAGCCACTGCTTTAAAGGCTCTATGGCTATGGATGGAACAGATAAGCACCCTGAAGCTACCAGTTGATAAGACACAAATTTCCCCACAGGTTTCCAGAAGCTTGGCAGATTTTGAGCTTAGTAATTGGTTGAATTTCTGCTGGGTGTGCTTTTGGATGAAGTTTAGCTCCAGATAGAGGGTACAGCCTGAGAGGCTATATTGTATCATTTAGCTCTGGTTAAGGGTGAGTGGTCTGGAGATTCCTTCTAGACATCTGGCTCTGTATGTGATGTGAGGCAAGCTATCTTCCCATGGAAACATCTTATCTCTAAGAGGGGTGGTATGAAACATTTTCATAATGTTGTTACAATAAATATGTAAGACAGTGCATACAAAGCAATAAACAGAGTGCCAGGAAGTATAGTAGTAATGCTAAATAAATGTTACTGTTGTTGAAGGCAACAGGTGAAGCTTAGTAATCAATTTTTAGTAAAATTTGCCCTTAAGTTTTTAATATATTCTTCAGGTATCTATTAATTATTTGTGTGCTATGAACAAAGTACTCTGATGTGGCAGGATTAGGTTAACGAAAAGAAGAGGTGAATATGAAGATGACCTCAAAGGGGGATGTACAGGCTAGCTTTGGTAGGACTTCGGCTAAGATGAGGGCTTGGAAACTATGAGAAAGGGAAGGAAGAATTCAGCATCCTTGATTCTGGGAGTGTCTAACCTCAATTCCAAACCAGGGCTGATGAATCCTCTCAGTTCTGAATAAACTCTGGTACAGGGTTGTAAAAAAGGGCATACTGGGGAGCTTTCAGTAGTTCCTTTATAAATTCTAAGTTGTAATAAATTTCATAATCTGTTATGATTTTCACTGTCTAAGGGTTGGATAACCAACAAAATGTTTTTAAAATAAAATTGAAGGATGATCCTTCTCCTTTTATTTGTTTAAGAAATTTATTAACCAAAAATATGAACAGTCATTGGGAATAAAAGAGCAAAACAAATTCTTAACAAAGCTAAGCAGTGTTATACAGTTGACCCTTGAACAACACCCTGTTCAACACCCTTGAACAGGTTTGTGTTTTTCCACTTATATGCAGATTTTTTTCAATAAATAAATACTACAGTACTACACAACCCACGGTTGGTTGAATCCGTGGATGCAGAACTGCCAATATGGAGGGTTGACCGTAAAGTTACAGATTTTTGACTGTGCAGGGGTCATTGCCCCTAACCACTGAGTTGTTCAAGGGTCAATGTACTACACAATTACTGGTCTGTGGATATGAAACCAAGGTTAAGGGAGGGCAGACAATGGGACTTAAGCATCTGTGGAGTTTTGTATCCTTGGCCGGTCCTGGAACAAATCCCCCTGCAGATACCAAGGGACCACTGTATATTTTCCTAACTGGTGTGGGGAGAAGGATTTCTTTGAATTTGGTGACGCCTTCTTATTGAGATCTCTCTGGCAAGTCTTCCTAATGAGAGAACATTTCCTTTGACAGACAGCTCAATACCTTTGCAAAACATACAGGAATCGCTGCCTGGGTTAGAGATGTACACTACATAGATACTTCTTCCTGAAAGAAATATGTTTTCTCTATGTCCTTCAGAAGTCACTGGTGGAAGAGGAAAATCATTAAAATAAGGTTAACTAAATCTGAGTTTTATGGTGCCTGCAAAAATCTGCAACCCAGAGGTAAAGAATTCACATTTTATTGTAAAGAGACACAACACTGGCTAAAGAGTAAACACAATTACTTCAGTTAGAAACAGGGATCCTGAGAAAGGAAAAAGGGGTATCAGAACCATTTCTATTTTCTGACTGCTCTGCAGCTCTGGCCTGCTTCATTAGCAACGGGCAAGGCAGTACTTCTAATTAAGAAGTCATTTAAAATAATTTGCAAAGAGCAGGGACATGTCAAGTGTGAAAAATGACTCATAGAGGAGCAGTACAGGGCTAACGATGATGAGACCGACAGCAGTTTGGGACCTCAGAATCTTACTTTGGCAGCTTGAAAGAGCACCTAATTAGCACCTGTGGTTCTGTTAAAAATAAAATAAAGGAACCAATATGTGGCCTTGGGCCAGGTAATTTTCAGTGGCAAAATGCCTTCATGTGCTCCAGGAATCCTGCTACTCTAAATAAACTAAATCAAAACAAGGACAAGTTCTATTAACAGAGAAATGAATATCTCAAGTGAAATCACAAAGAAAAAATAGCTCAGAAAGTGAAGAAAGCTGCCAGATTTTTGGGTAGTAATGTAAATGAATAGCAAGTATTCTCTATCAATTTGGATATCTCTATTTTGGCTTGTAAAAGAATCTGTGCTGGTACATATAATGTACTGTCTTTCATGATTAAAGAAGGTGACAGTGGCCTGTCACTTCAGAGTAGTTTCCTTGAAAGGAATTGTGAGTCAGAGGTTCCTCTGTTCAAATTTTTAATTTGCCACTCAGTAAATGAATGATACTGACTCTTAAAATTTTTGTTTTTATTTATTTTTGTTTTGAATAATAGTAAACTTTAATTTTTCAGCTTTCATTTTTTCTTTGTTATTTAACATTTAATACTTTATTCTAGAAATGCTTCATATTACACTGATTCTTTATTATGACTTAAATATAACTATTATTTATATACTCAGCATATTTTTGCCTGATACAATTTATCCAGGCAATCTTTTTTTCATTGAAGTATTGTTGATGAACAATGTTATATAAGTTACAGGTGTACAATATGATTCACAGTTTTTAAAGGTTATACTCTATTTATAGTTACTGTAAAATATTGGCTATATTCCCTGTGTAGTATAATATTTCCTTATAACTTACTTTATGCATAATAGTTTGTACCTCTTAATCCCCTCTCCCTATATTGCCTCTACCCCCTTCCCTCTCCTTACATGTAACCACTAGTTTGTTCTCTATATCTGTGTCTGTTTCTTTTTTGTTATATTAGCTAGTTTGTTGTGTTTTTAGATTCCACATATAAGTGATATCATACAGTATTTGTCTTTCTCTGGCTTACTTAACTTAGCATAATACCCTCCAAGTCTATCCATATTTCTGAAAATGGCAAAATTTTACGTTTTATGGCTAAGGAGTAGTCCATTGTGTATATGTACCACGTCTTTATTCGTCTGTTGATGGATCCTTGGGTTGCTTCCATATCTTGGCAATTGTAAATAATGCTGCAGTGAACATTGGGGTGCATGTATCTTTTCAAATTAGTGTTTTCGTTCCTTTTGGATATATAACCAGAAGTGGAATCACTGGGTCATATGGTAGTTCTATTTTTAGTTTTTTGAGAAAACCATAATGCAAAAAGACACATGCACACCAATGTTCTTTGCAGCACTGTTTACAATAGCCAGGTCATGGAAGCAACCTAAATGTCCATCGACAGACAAATGGATAAAGAAGAGGTGGTACATATATACAATGGACTATTACTCAGCCATAAAAAGGAATGAAATTGGGTCATTTGTAGAGACATGGATGGACCTAGAGACTGTCATACAGAGTGAAGTAAGAAAGAGAAAAATATCATATATTAATGCATATATGTGGAATCTGGGAAAATGATACAGATGAACTGGTTTGCAGGGCAGAAATAGAGGCACAGATGTAGAGAACAAACGTATGGACACCAAGGGAGGAAAGTGGCAGGGGTGGTGGTGGTGCTGTGATGAATTGGGAGATTGTGATTGACATATATACACTAATATGTATAAAATAGATAACTAGTAAGAACCTGCTGTATAAAACATAAATAAATAAATTTCAAAAACAAAAAAAAGAAATCTGCTGATAGCCTAATGGGGGATCCTTTGTAAGTTACCATCCTTTTTCTCTGGCTGCCTTTAAAATTCTTTCTTTATCACTGATGTTTGATGGTTTTAATATGAGTCTTGGAGAAGGTCTTTTTTGTACTGAGCTAATTAGGTGTTCTCTTAGTTTCATGGATTTAAATATCTAGTTTATTCCCCAGGTTTGGGACGTTTTTAGCTACTCTTTCTTTAAATAAACCCTCCACTCAGCCTTCCTCTCTTCTTCTGTTATACCCATTATCCTAATGTTGCCCTTCCTAAAAGAAACAGATAGTTCTTGCAGAATTTCCTCAGTTTTTTAAGATCTTAATTCTCTTTCCTCTTCTACCAGTATCATTTCTATTTTTCTGTCTTCAAGCTCACTGATTCTTTCTTCCATATGGTCTGCTCTATTTTCAATGCTTTCTCATTCATTCTTCATCTTGTTTATTGAGTTTTTCCGCTCCAGTATTTCTGTTTGGTTCTTCTTTAGTGTTTCAATCTCTTTGGTAAAGTATCATTTCCGTTCATTAATTTTATTCCTGAGCTCATTGAATTGCCTTTCTGAGTTTTCTTATAGCTCATTAAGTTATTTTATGACAGTTATTTTGTATTCTCTGTTAGTTAGATTACAATATTCCATGACTTTAAATTTGGTTTCTGGAGAACTGTCGTTTTCTTTTTGAGATATGGTACCACTCTAGTTCTTCATGGTGCTTGATGACTTGTTCCTCTGCTGGTGCACTTGAAGTAGCAAACACCTTTCTTTTTTAGGCAAATTAAAAAAAAAATTGATTCTAATGATTCAACAGGTTAGAAATTAGAGGCTTTTTTTGTTTGTTTGTTTTGTTTTCTAGTAGGTGACCCTATAGCACAAGTTTTTGGTTTCTCTTACCTGAGCCTCTGGTTATATTTGAGAAATATATACATATATTTCCACACTCCACTGCTTCTGCAGAAGTGTCTATTGGGTGCTGTCATTGTTGCTTGTACTTGGTGTCCCTGACATCGTGGCCTGAGGTACTGAATGGTGGGTACTTCTGCTGCATCCAGTATTTCCTGCTGCTGTGGGTAGGAGGTGTGAGGAGCCAGAGTCATTGGTGCCTCCTTGGTTAGAAGTACAGGGTCACAGGTCCCACTGTACCTGCTGCCCAGTCACCTTTGTCTACATATGCTGCTGTGGCTGGGAAGCCAGAGTCATATGTGCCACCTCCCCTGCTGCTACTGGCTTCTCTGGGCCTGGGGGCTCAGCTGCTATAGCTGGAGGGCTGGGATTGCAAGTACTGCCTCCATTTTTTGCCCCCTTCTGCTTTCTGTATGTGGTCTAGTCCACCCACCTTTAGAGGTACAGATGTGTGGAATTCTCTGGCATTGTGGTGTATTTGGCAGGGACACCTTTGTTGAGTTGTGGATGTTTTACTGGTTGTAGATGGAAGGGGAGAGACAGTGGAAGCATTTCACTCCACCTGATGCTTACATCACTCTCTATTGACTCTTTTTTAAAACTTATCTAAGCCTCAGTTCCTTCATCTTTTTTATATTAAAAAATATATTCATGCTCATTTTACAGAGCTATTATGGGGATTGATTATGATATATGGAAGGTACTAAAAAATTATAGCCATTATTATTCATGTTATCCAATTTTGGGGATTCATTCACTCAACAAACATTTTTTGAGTGCTCATTATATGCTAGGCTCTGTATGGGTTCTGGATGGCTTTGTCATAAATATCTATTCTACACTATTTTGTCCTCTAAGTGATAATCAATGAACATATATGAAAATGAAGATGGTTTTAATATTTAGTCCAGGAAGATATTATTTTATGAAACCAGTGGAATTGGTAAAAGTTTTCAAAATATGGCAAATATCACCATGTTTGGATGCTCCTATAATTCATTATCTCAAAGGACTCTTGGAAATATATAAAATGACTTTCATGTTCAAAGAATCAACCTTTATTAATACTGAGGATATTGGCCTGAACATGCCATGGATACTAGAGTTCTCCAAGGTGAATTCTCAAATTGGATTAGTCATGACCCTCTTATTGAAATAATAGCCTTTTACTTGTTATTTTGAGCAAAATTTTTCTATAATATGTGTTATATTTCTATAATCTGTGTTGTTTATTTAAAACTCAGACACAAACACACAGCTTATACCGTTGGTGAAATTGCTATAGACAGGGACTCTACTCCGATTTTTATCTTAGTGAAAGGATTTGAGAAGCAGATGACTTTGGACGAAGTAAAAATGTGATTAATAGCTCATTAGGACTTTTGCTAACTTTCCTGGCTGATTAGAAAAACTGGTTATATTCTGCTTTAATTTTCTCATTGATAATTGGGAAATAACTATCTAGGACCTACTAGGATTCATATTACCTGTGTTTTAATCTTATATAGATAACACTAAGCAGTTGTCGTCAAACTTCAATTGCATCATAATCATCTGGAAAGCTTGTTAAAACACAGATTTCTGGGCCCCACCCTCCAGAGTTTCTAATTCACTAGATCTGCAGGTGCGTGGGCAAGAATGTGCATTTTGAACAGGGTTACAGGTGATGTTGATGCCGCTGGTCCATACTGTGAGAACCATTGGATAAGAGGAATCCAGTAAAATTTTTGTCAGGTGCTACAATGACACTAGTACTAGCTAGTACTTATATAGTACTTGATAGCAAAATGCTTTCTCACATAGTCTCATTTTATCCTCTGGTAACCCTGGGAGGTAGGCGTTATTAGATCTGATTTATAGATGAGGACTGTACTGTAACCATTTCTAGTTTTTCTTTTCTAATAGGCTGTGAGTTCTTTGAGGCCAGATTTCGTATCATACTCAATTTTCTATCCTCAAAAGCATAGCAGGGGTCTGGGAATAAATGTTTGTAGAGTGAATAGAAGGATGACTCTGGAGTCACACAGGGAGTTCATGGTAGAGCTCAGTTTTGAACCTGGACTCCTTAAATCTCAGTCTAGTGCTTTTCTACTTTTGGGTATATAAATCGAAAAGCAATTTTACTTTCGTACTTGAGAAAAGGTATTAGTTTTTCTGTTTTATCCTGAAATCCCGGGTTTACAAAACTAACTAGCCAATGTGATTAAAATTCGTTTTGAACTATACTGTTAACCACTGACGTACAACAGATCAGTCATGTCTTAAACGTTTATTCTTTTCTCTTTCATTGTGACGGCTTTACGAAATGCTTTGCATAGTATTTCAGGACAGTAGAAACGTTTGTTCAAGCTGAAACCATAAAAAGTGATTGTAATAATCAGTGGGGAAGGTTACATGTCAAAACATTAAGTATTCTCTTACTATCAGTTATGAATGTATAAATGTATAAGAAAACTTAAAATATGACTAACATTCAAAAGGGGGGAAGCGAGGGTGGTGGTGGGATGAATTGGGAGATTGGGATTGACATGTTTATACACTAATATGTATAAAATAGATAACTAATAAGAACCTACTGTATAAAAAAATAAAATAAAATCTTATGTACACAAAAAATGACTAATATTCATTTAATACATTGCAACTTGGAACATTAGAAAGTCTTAAAATTATTCAATTGAGAATTGTTTTATTTCTTTGTAAGTAACTTATCAGGCATAGTTTGAGCAGTCCTCATCATATAACTTAATATGGAGTGTGCATCTTTTCTATGTCTTAGAAAATCATCATATTCCTTTCTAAGTTCGGATCAGTTTCCAACATTTTATCCTTGGGGCTTTCGACATTGTAAAATAACTCTGAGAGTTCTTTTAATGTGAAGTTTTTTGCTGGTGTTACTTCCTCATGGGGTATCTTCATCCTTTCATCTCAACCATTTCCTCATTTATATTGATAAATTCTCCTTCATTAAGTTTCTCTGGCTGCATAGCTAGAGTCTTTTAAATGGTGACAGTGTCAACATTCCCATGGTCAGTTATTTCTTCTATATCTCTTTGGAATCTGGGTGTAAATTTCACAAAAGCATCTTTATCTGCGCTACAACTTCACCAGATGATTTAAGATTAATCAATTCATGCCAATTTATGAGACAGTGAAACCAGCCTTTACTGGCAGCTAAAGGTCCTTCTTCAGGCTCCTAGTAGTTATAGTTTTCTTTCTGTGTGGCAACTAAGTTCATTGCTTTGGCCTGAATGGTAGCCAAACTAATTGGGATTTGTTTTTGATTA
The DNA here is from genome assembly GCF_965194805.1 of Balaenoptera borealis. Classification (NCBI taxonomy): domain Eukaryota; kingdom Metazoa; phylum Chordata; class Mammalia; order Artiodactyla; family Balaenopteridae; genus Balaenoptera; species Balaenoptera borealis. The sequence continues at coordinate 90,156,663 of NC_138862.1, forward strand.
CAGTCTTCAATCCAAAATAGAAGTAAATGCCCCACTTCAATGACATAAGCGGCTTTCTGTTCCTAATGCAGTTTAACTAAAAGATGTTGATATGAGTTTACCTTGTTTTTTATATTCATTGGACCATTTTAATGTGCCTTATACTTTATCTTCTTGCAGGCCTAGGTCTCAGTATGTCTTCATCAACATTTCCTAATCATGTACAATTTTACTTTACTTTTTGTTTGCTGCACTTTCATCTTTGTCTGCCAATTCCTCCTTTTGAGTATCCATTTTTGCAAAATGTCATGTGGGTTTATTGCTTGTCAACAAGGAGGCAACACAACCACATGCTTTTCTGTCTGTGCGTGACCTGAATAACAGATGTGGCTTGATGAATAATTGACAGAATGTGGAAGAAGTGATGCAGTGAGTCATTGATCATGATGTGCATTGGTTTCTATGCAATGATTTGTGGACTGAAAAGCTAGCAGTGGAGTTTGGACGTTATGCAATTACTCTGCTCACAGTTAATATACAGTGTTTGAAATTTGAGCCATGTTATTAATATTATTTAACTAAACCATGGTAAATAAATTGCATGCTTATTGGAACTGTGCAATGTGAGAACTACCTGAAGTAGAAAAAGTTTATCTGCATACTGGATGAAAAATATGTGTATAATTTTGAAGCCATTCATTGTAAAATAGTACCCCCCAATATTTTCTAAGTTGTTTAAAGAAACAACTTTCTTTCTTTGGCCTCCAGAACAACTGATTAAATTAAGGAAAACTGACAGACACATTCTAATATAGCTTAAATATATAATGTATTAGAGAGAGGGAGAGAGAGAGGGAGAAAGAGAGATCTATAAACTTTGTGTTTTTTTTTAATTCAGTGTAACTTACATCAATCTGTAGAGATCATTTAAAGGTTGGATGGAATATATGAGGACTATGTTAACATTTGAGTATTTAAGATCTGTTCTACTCTAGCCTTCTTCCCATGATGTTTTTTCTCCATGAATAAAATGGACAAAGTGCTCAGGCAGACTAGGTGAGCTAGGTTCCTTGAAGGAGGGGGAATTTGAACTGGTCTAAGAGATCATTTGTCTAAGTCCTGGAGTTTTCATTTTCTTCTTCCTCCCTTCCTTCTTTCCTTTCACAAGGATTTTATTCACTGTGCTTTGCATTGCTGTGATGGAAGAGTTGGAGAGGTTTTTAGGCATTTATTCATCATTCACTTCCAATAACAGTACTTGGCACATAGTTGGCATTTCATAAACACACAATTTGTGGAGTCCATACTGGGCCATGAGACTGCAAAGATAATTCACACACTATCCTTGTGGGCACAGAATTAACCTCCCTGTACCATGACTTTCTGCTAAATCTCTAGTATTGTACAATGATAATACTAATGAAATTTCTAGTTTATTCATTGCCTGCAATATACTGGCAACTCGGGGCTTCCTTGGTGATGCAGTGGTTAAGACTCTGAGCTTCCAATATAGGGGTCTGGGTTCGATCACTGGCCAGGGAACTAGATCCCTCATGCATGCCACAGCTAAGAGTTCTCATGCCACAACTAAGGAACCCGCCTGCCGCAACTAAGACCCGGTGCAACCAAATAAATAAATAAATATTAAAATATATATATACCAGCAACTCTAATAGACCTTTGCCGACATTACTGCTGTAGTTATCTGAAGCCAGGATTCAAGATGGAGGTTCTACTTTCAAGGTGATTCACTTGCATGTCTGGCAAATTTGGCTTGTTACTGGACAAGGACCTCTGTTGCTGTCTGCTGGGTCTCTCCATGGGGCTACTTGAATGGCCTTACAACGTGGCAGCTGGCTACCCCCAGAGAGAGTGATCCAAGAGGTCAAGACAGAAGCTGCAGTGTTTGATATGCCTAGCATTGAACACTATATATTGTCACTTCCTCAGTATTCTATTGGTTACACAGGGCATGATTCCATGGGGGAGGGCACTGTACCAGGGTATTAATACTAGGAGGTTTTTATGTCTATGAGATATAAATTATTATCATCCTGCTTTATAGATAAGTAAACTGTGGCACAACTAATAAGTGGTAGAACTGCGATTTGAATGCAGGCATTCTGGCTCTAAAGTTCATACTCTAAACCATCATGCTATCAGGTAAGTTATACTTTAATATTGACTATCATTATTAGATATTATTCCCATATATGCTGGATATTTATGAGCTCTTCATTTTACTGGTCTGTTTTTCATTCCTATAGCAATATCACATTGTTTTTTATTACTATAGCTTTATAACTTTTTTATATCTAGGATGATTTCCCCTCTTCATTCTTCTTTATGAGATCCTTAGCTATTCTTGGATCACTGTACTTCTATATACATTTTTGAATAATCTGTAATATTCCATGAGAAACCTTGTTGATGCTTTGATTGGAGTTGCACTGAATGTATAGATCAATATTGGAAGAGCTGACGTCTTTAAGATTATTTTATCTTCCTGTCCTCAAACACTAGATTCTTAAATATGGCACATATGTCCATTGACCTGTCCTATCATTTCACAGATCTGGTGACTTTTCTGTTAGTTCACTCAGGACAGTACTTGGCTAGCTTAGCTTTCTTTTAATGTCAGCCACTTAATCTTAGAAGAAATTGTTTGCAACTTTAGTCTTTTGCCTGTCCTAGTTTCCTAAATTAGAAAGAAGTATTGCCCCCATTTGTATTTTGTCATGTGGTAACCTGCGGTTCTTGGAGAATTCCTGTCATCCTTAATTTTCTATTTTTATAGCCCCTTACATCCTGAAAATACCCTGAGATCACTTCAGCTTTTTGCTTATTGTATCTACCGACCCCAACCCTTCTCACCTCTTCAGATTACTGGGGGTTTAAAAGATGTTTTGTCAGGTCTGCCTAGAGGAAGAGTTGGGTAGAGGTTAGGGGAAGGGAGAGGTATGTTGCAAAGGGCTGGACATATGGGTGAAGGGGTAACAAAAGCTATTTGGTTGATGAGCTCTAAGCCAGTGGCTGCTGCCAGGAAGATTCATTTGGGTGCAGAGCCTACATGTCTTTTATCCTTGGAGCTCATACTTACCATACTTCCCATTCTTCAGCTCTCACCTCTTCAGTCTCCTAGAGCAGCGGTCCCCAACCTTTCTGGCACCAGGGACCGGTTTTGTGGAAGACAGTTTTTCCATGGACCGGGGGCGGTGGGGGGGGGGGTACTGCGAACGATGATTCAGGCAGTAATGCGAACGAACGATGGCGAGCGATGGGGGGCAGCAGATGAAGCTTCGCTCGCCCGCCGCTCACCTCCTGCTGTGCAGCCTGGTTCCTAACAGGCTGCGGACCAGTACCGGTCCACGCCTCGGGGGTTGGGGACCCCTGTCCTAGAGTGCCTGGTAACCCATGCAGAAACAAAGACTGAGTGAACACATATCTGTTCTGCAATATGAAAGCACATTTCTTTTGGTTTCACTTTATGTAAATGACCTAACATTGTTCTTTAATCCATGGATCTAAATATGATCAGTGAACTTTCTTATTTATTATGAGATATAATAAATAAGAAACCCAGCTTTGGAGGAGGGGGGGCTAAATCCTTAAGGTGACATTAATGCTATAAGCTCTTAGGTATCCTGTAGGTCCCTGTAGGGGTTATTTAGTTAATGGCACCTCATTGACTTGAAAGAACCATTTAGAATTTAGCACAAAACTTTTTGAACCCTTAAGTCTGTCTCATTGTTTATTATATATAAGAAGTCCCCAATGAAAGGGGTCTCTATGCACACAAAGCTAGGGTATTTTAATCTTAGTTTTGCAAGGACTCTGATCTCAACAAGGGTGGTTAAAAGTACATGTTAATAATGAAATCCAAATAACCTAGGGAGAGTCCTGTGGAGTTCTAGTAGCATAGTCACTGTGGGCAACTTTTCTTGTGAAACTTTAATGCTTATACCGGGAGAGGCGCTGAGTACAGAGCTGACTGAAGAGGAAAGTTCTCAGTGGGTGAGGTATACCCATGGCTGTTCAATATTTACTGGCCTAATGGAAGCACTTGGGAACAAATATTCCCTTGTATGTGTTAAGCCTCATTTAGAGCCAAACCTTTCTTCAGATACTCTATTTGTGAAATTGTAGGTGGAAATGCAGCAATTCTCTAAAAGGGCAAATTCTGCGTGTATTTAAAAGTATTTGTTGAGTTTCAGTGTTTTTTTTATTTACCCCCCAAGAGCAATTCTTTTTACTTTTTCAGCCTCCTTTCCCCCTGTTTAGTTCATATCCTTAGGTGGACAGAAAAGATGGAACAAAGAAACGGTTTCCGATTTTATGCTTTTGGTTGGATGATTGGCATCAAAAAGAACTGAAACTTCAATGTAGCTTTTAAAACATGACTTTCATAAATCTGTGTGATTGGGAGCAGAGCTTAAGTTCATTCAATGCAAATTGTATCTGTCCTCCTTTTCACTTTTGGAACGTAGCCCATGAGTAGAAGGTGTGTTGGGGATTACCTTCGGTTTCAAAATGTTTTCTTGAAAATCTTTTCCCCTCCTTAGATCTAGACATTTTTGTTCTGAGGGTCCTAATAAGATGAGTAAGTTAGGTATCTAATGCTTTAGTAAACATGGCCTCCCCTTGATGTAACGCAGGTAGAAATGGGCCTAGCCTTGTCTACTGGTGCACGCACAGGCACCACGGCCCATCCTCGGAAACAAAGCACTAATCACTTGAAGTTGAAGCCATTGTGGGACTTAAAGAACTGGGATGTGGTTAGCCTTTTTCTCTCTGGAAACTCATCCTCACTGCTTTCCTTATCTTCTTTTGGTAAGAGATTCCATGATTCAGAGCTACATTTCATGTACCACAGTCATAGTCTTCCCTCCTGTACTTGCAGAAGGAGCAGAAAGAGAGACAGGAAGAGAAACCCAAAGCCAAAAGGGCCAAGTGTGTAAAAGTCAGGCTGGTGGAGGGAAGAACGGTGGGGGAGGGTAGGCAGGCAGTGGAAATTCTGCCTCCTGGTGATGCCGCACAAGTCAGTGAACTCTCGGCATCAGTGTCCTCACACACAGGTTTAGGGTTTTCAATTTGGGTCCTTTCTACTATAAAAGTACATTACACCTTAAATCCTTCCTAGGCTTCTCTCACAAGTCATGGGCAGCCTAGCTACCTCAAATGTCATCCTTGAACCAGCAGAATAGGCGTCACCTCGGAGCTTGTCAGACAGGTTGACTGTCAGGTCCTGTCCCAGATGTACTTTTACCGAGTTTGCTGGCTGATCCCTTTTGCCTATTGTAGTTTCAGAAGCTGCTCTATGGGAAGTCTGTGATTAACTTGTTTTAGGTTAAAAACAGTGAAACAAACACCAACCAACCAGTCAAAAGACCTTAGGGCTTTACCTATCCTGAGGTATCTTCTGTATTATAGGATCTTGGGGCTGTGGGAAAAATTTTGAGTGTGTCCCCCTGCCCCTGCCCAGTATTCAGTATGTCCCAGTACTGTTTGTCCTCTAAGCAGCTAGAGGCCCTAGGGGAAGACTGTTAGGTTTCACATCTATCTGCCACCTCAGTGAAGACATGCCAAGACTGGCCTCTGGTTACACTGTCTTCCTCAAAGTAGCACCAGGTACACAGCACCAGGCTCGTGTTCATCTTGGTTTCCCTTTATGGCACATCACATTAATGATGCACCTTTATACTTGCCATTTTTCACAGTAGCCCAGAGCAGGAGGCAGAGAAGGCCGTTGCCCCTAGGCTGAGAGCTAACAGTGACGTCTCTGAAGGTCACGGCAGCTGAAGAATTGATGGGAAGTCCCTGGATCTCTGCCCCCAGGTCCCGGTCTCCTCCGGCCTCTAGGCTGCCACACTTTTACAGAGAGCACAGACTGCCACTAGGGCCGCATTTTCCTTTCCGAGGCTTATAAAACCCCTTTTCTTATGAGATAGGCAGGTTTTGTGCCTGTTTCGTATGGTCTGAGACACGGAGAATATGAAGACCAACATTAGAATATTTCCTCCTGGAAATCCCAGGTGCCTGGGGAGCTCCACTGGGCCACGTGACCTCTCTGTTTGCATCTAATGTGCACCCCGGGGAGCAGGATGGCTCCCTGCCGTGGGATTCCTGGCGGGTGCGCCCAGGGCTTCCCACCCAGCTCAGCTACACCTAACAGCCTCGGAGCTGGTGATGAGGGTGCTGCTGGCTTTCCCCCCTCTCAACTTGCTTGCTTTTATCTTCTTTCATCTCGTGAGATAAGATTCCCTCCCACACATGGTTCTTTCCCAAGTCCACATATTTTACTTGTTTTAAGAAGCTAGAATCAATATTTTGCTACGCGCTTGTCAGACTGCAAACACATTTTTATTTCCAGCTCTTCCTTCCACATAGGATTCTGTAGGGGGTCTACGTTTTTTCTGCATCAAGAGGAGGAGCATGCAGAGCTGTCTCCTAATCCCGTGTATGCAGGACCTGTGGCTGAGATTCAGTTCTGCTCTTTAGGACTGCGGTGTCCGCTGGGCAGAGCAGCTGGAAGTTGGTCAATTAAAGCGTCTTGTTGGCAAGATGTTGAAGTGTGAATCATTAGCACGTGTGCTGATCTTCTGACCCACACCCCCTCTAAAAGCTGATTAGAAAGCTATTTTGGTCTTCTTTGCCTTCATTTAGGCATACATTTCATGCTCCCTAAATTCTGATAATTTGGCATGTCCAGCTAATGAACCTGTCAACGTGTTGGAGCAGAGTTGAAGTAGGAAGGTTATGTCAGGTTTTCGCGACTGGTAGAAACAACAGTAAGGGGCTTCCCTGGTGGTGCAGTGGTTGAGAATCTGCCTGCCAATGCAGGGGACACGGGTTGGAGCCCTGGTCTGGGAAGATCTCACATGCCGCGGAGCAACTGGGCCCGTGAGCCACAACTACTGAGCCTGCGCGTCTGGAGCCTGTGCTCTGCAACGAGAGAGGCCGCGATAGTGAGAGGCCCGCGCACCGCGATGAAGAGTGGCCCCCGCTTGCCGCAACTAGAGAAAGTCCTCGCACAGAAACGAAGACCCAACACAGCCATAAATAAATAAATAAATAAATAATTCCCATTTAAAAAAAAAAAAAAAAGAGAGAAAAAAAAAAACAACAGTAAGATTCCCTTTGAGTCTGTATGAGAGCCGGTGGCTGCCGAGAGGGGTCTTCCCAAGGGAAAGCTCGTGGAATTCATGCACGTATCAAGGAGGACTCTTGCAATCAGAACCACTGAATGATCTTGGGAACTTGATTCTGTGGTGAGATATTTTCTGTGATCCACAGGGTGCTTCTCTGAATGAAAAGTAGACTCTCTTTGGCAATTCAGTCTTATTTTCCTCCAGACAGGTGTGGGCAAAGGCAGGAAAATTCTGTTGTTACTCTCACTGCATGTGTGGCCTTGAGGTTTAGCAATTTGTTAGCCTATTTACCTGCCTTGAAGAGAGAAATTCAGTGCTCTGTACACAGTAAGCCTTCTGGAAATGTTGCTTGACTAATGATTTAGTTTCTTTCTGGCACCAGGTTGGGAAAGGAATTTTGCTGGCAGGCATGTGCAATCTAAAAATTATTGCAGGTATTAATAAAAATTCAGGGAAGCTAAGCCACTTTGGGACATCACATGGAATAATTGGTAGAGAGAAGTTTTCTTTAGAGAATCCATAAATGAGTTCATTTTAAATGGGTGCTGGCAGGATGTTGCTATAGGATGGACCAGTAAAATAATGAGTTCTCCTTATCTTTTTCCAAGGTCAAGAACTGCTCTATTGAGTGAAGATTAGGGGAAACATTATTATTATGCAGATATTTTCTTGCAGAATTTTTCATTTTTTCCCCTGTTGTTCTCTAGATACAAACGAGGAGACTACAGATATATTGGAGCTAGTGTAATCACTCTTTTGCAAATAAGGTAAAATCCAAGTTCTGTAGTATGACCTGCAAAGCCAGTATGACCCTGGTGTTTTCTTACTTTGCAGCCTACTCATAAATTTCTACCTGCTCACTTGATCCTTTCTGTACTGGCCTTTTTTCTGTTCCTTGAATGGTCTCAGAGCCATTGAACCTGCTGGACAAAGGCAGGTTCAGGACAAATATCACTTTTTCAGAAAGTATTCTCTAGTCTCCCCATCAGAATTGGTCTCCCTTTTGCATTATCTCAAACATCATAATTTTCCATATAGAATGTATCAGAACATATATTTGTATACTTGTTCTTATTTCAGGATGAGCTACAGAGAGTAATTTGTGGTCATATTCTCTATGGAGAGTTGGGACACTGGGAGGTCAGTCTCAGGAAGTGTGGGAACACATCTCAAGGCATTTGGGATGCAGTGGAAGGACGGAGGTAGTAGGCTGACAGGAGTGTGGTGCTGGGTGCTACATAACCTGCTTTCCTAATTCAACTCAGCCTGCCAGGTGCAAAATAGGGCCAATGCTAATCGTCTCACAAGGCTACTGTGGGAATGTAATTGGATAAGATGTTTCAGGCATGGCACTTAATAGGTGCTCAACCAAATCCTAATTTCCTTCAGATGGCTGGCCTGGCAAATTCCTTCAAAGAGCTGTTTGTTGAAAGGGTAAGACAGTAAAATTACCTCCATGTTGGTATAAACGTGAACCTTGCTGGTAGAAATGACACACACACTACCTTTGTGGATAGCAGTTTCGTAATACATACTAAGAAATTCAAAATTTTCATACCGTTGGTTCCTATGATTATACCTCTGCCAATCCATCTTAATTTTAATTAAAAATGTAGAAAAAATTTTGTATTTGGTGATGTTCATTACCACATTATTACAATTATAAATTGGAAACAATTTAAATATCCAAAGTAAGAAAATGATGATATAATATGTGGTGTATCTGCAGGATGGAATATTATGCAATGATTACAAATAATGCTTTTGAGGAATTGTTAATAACATGGGAAAGTGATGGTAATAATGTTAAAAGGTGTGGGCTATAAAATTATATATGTGATGATCCCAATACTGTTATAAAAATACAAGGTAGCATACTAAATATTAAGACTGTCTAGTCATTTATCAAACACTTATTATATGCTGGGTATCGTGCTAAAGGATTTATACATACTAGCCCCCAAACAGCTACTGTTATCATTCACCTGTACATGTGAGGAACTCAAGGGTTAGCTTTATTAGTAATTTTCCTATAGATTCTTTTTTTTAATAGCATCTTTATTGGAGTATAATTGCTTTACAATGGTGTGTTAGTTTCTGCTGTATAACAAAGTGAATCAGCTATATGTATACATATAATCCCATATCCCCTCCCTCTTGCATCTCCCTCCCACCCTCCCTATCCCACCCCTTTTGTGGTCACAAAGCACTGAGCTGATCTCTCTGTGCTATGCGGCTGCTTCCCACTAGCTATCTATTTTACATTTGGTAGTGTATATATGTCAGTGCTACTCTCTCACTACGTCCCAGCTTACCCTTCCCCCTCCCTGTGTCCTCAAGTCTATTCTCTACGTCTGCGTCTTTATTCCTGTCCTGCCCATAGATTCTTCAGAATCATTTTTTTTCGTTTTTAGATTCCATATATATGTGTTAGCATACAGTATTTGTTTTTCTCTTTCTGACTTACTTCACTCTGTACGACAGACTCTAGGTCCATCCACCTCACTACAGATAACTCAATTTTGTTTCTTTTTATGGCTGAGTAATATTCCATTGTATATGTGTGCCACATCGTCTTTATCCTTTCATCTGTCGATGGACACTTAGGTTGCTTCCATGTCCTGGCTATTGTAAATAGAGCTACATTGAACATTTTGGTACATGACTCTTTTTGAATTATGGTTTTCTAAGGGTATATGCCCAGTAGTGGGATTGCTGGGCCATATGGTAATTCTATTTTTAGTTTTTAATGAACCTCCATACTGTTCTCCATAGTAGCTGTATCAATTTACATTCCCACCAACAGTGCAAGAGGGTTCCCTTTTTTCCTCACCCTCTCCAGCATTTATTGTTTGTAGATTTTTTGATGATGGCCATTCCAACCAGTGTGAGGTGATACCTCACTGTAGTTTTGATTTGCATTTCTCTAATGATTAGTGATGTTGAGCATCCTTTCACGTGTTTGTTGGCAATCTGTATATCTTCTTTGGAGAAATGTCTATTTAGGTCTTCTGCCCATTTTTGGATTGGGTTGTTTGTTTTTTTGTTATTGAGCTGCATGAGCTGCTTGTAAATTTTGGAGATTAATCCTTTGTCAGTTGCTTCATTTGCAAATATTTTCTCCCATTCTGAGGGTTGTCTTTTGGTCTTGTTTATGGTTTCCTTTGCTGTGCAAAAGCTTTTAAGTTTCATTAGGTCCCATTTGTTTAATTTTGTTTTTATTTCCGTTTTTCTAGGAAGTGGGTCAGAAAGGATCTTGCTGTGATTTATGTCACAGAGTGTTCTGCCTATGTTTTCTTCTAAGAGTTTGATAGTGTCTGGCCTTACATTTAGGTCTTTAATCCATTTTGAGTTTATTTTTGTGTATGGTGTCAGGGAGTGTTCTAATTTCATTCTTTTACCTGTAGCTGTCCAGTTTACAAAGCACCACTTATCGAAGAGGCTGTCTTTTATTCATTGTATACTTCTTCCTCCTTTATTAAAGGTAAGGTGACCATATGTGTGTGGGTTTATCTCTGGGTTTTCTATCCTGTTCCCTTGATCTATATTTCTGTTCTTGTGCCAGTACCATACTGTCTTGATTACCATACCTTTGTAGTATAGTCCGAAGTCAGGAAGCCTGATTCCTCCAGCTCTGTTTCTCTTTCTCAACATTGCTTTGACTATTCGGGGTCTTCTGTGTTTCTATACAAATTGTGAAATTTTTTGTTCTAGTTCTGTGAAAAATGCCATTGGTAGTTGGATAGGGATTGCACTGAATCTGTAGATTGCTTTGGGTAGTATAGTCATTTTCACAATGTTGATTCTTCCAATCCAAGAACATGGTATATCTCTCCATCTGTTTGTATCATCTTTAATTTCTTTCATCAGTGTTTTATAGTGTTCTACATACAGGTCTTTTGTCTCCTTAGGTAGGTTTATTCCTAGGTATTTTATTCTTTTTGTTGCACTGGTAAATGGTAGTGTTTCCTTAATTTCTCTTTCAGATTTTTCATCATTAGTGTATAGGAATGCAAGAGATTTCTGTGCATTAATTTTGTATCCTGCTACTTTGCCAGATTCACTGATTAGCTCTAGTAGTTTCCTGGTGGCATCTTCAGGATTCTCTATGTGTAGTATCATATCATCTGCAAACAGTGACAGTTTTACTTCTTCTTTTCCAATTTGGATTCCTTTTATTTTTTTTTCTTCTCTGATTGCTGTGGCTAAAACTTCCAAAACTATGTGGAATAATAGTGGTGAGAGTGGGCAGCCTTGTCTTGTTCCTGATCTTAGTTCAAATGGTTTCAGTTTTTTGCCATTGAGAACGATGTTGGCTGTCGGTTTGTCATATATGGCCTTTATTATGTTGAGGTAGGTTCCCTCTGTGCCTGTTTTCTGGAGAGTTTTTATCATAAATTGGTGTTGAATTTTGTCGAAAGCATTTTCTGCATCTACTGAGATTATCATATGGTTTTTATCCTTCAATTTGTTAACATGGTGTATCACATTGATTGATTTTGTATATTGAAGAATCCTTGCATTCCTGGGATAAACCCCACTTGATCGTGGTGTATGATCCTTTTAATGTGTGGTTGGATTCTGTCTGCTAGTAGTTTGTTGAGGATTTTTGCATCTATGTTCATCAGTGATATTGGGCTGTAATTTGCTTTTTTTGTGACATATGTGTCTGGTTTTTGTATCAGGGTGATGGTGGCCTCGTAGAATAATTTTGGGAGTGTTCCTCCCTCTGCTATATTTTGGAAGAGTTTGAGAAGGATAGGTGTTAGCTCTTCTCTAAATATTTGATAGAATTCGCCTGTGAAGCCAGCTGGTCCTGGACTTCTGTTTGTTGGAAGATTTTTAATCACAGTTTCAATATCAGTGCTTATGGTTGGTCTGTTTATATTTTCTATTTCTTCCTGGTTCAGTCCCCGAAGGTTGTGCTTTTCTAAGTATTTGTCCATTTCTTCCAGGTTGTCCATTTTATTGGCATAGAGTTGCTTGTAGTAATCTCTCATGATCCTTTGTATTTCTGTAGTGTCAGTTGTTACTTCTCCTTTTTCATTTCTAATTCTATTGATTTGAGTCCTCTCCCTTTTTTTCTTGATGAGTCTGGCTAATGGTTTATCAATTTTGTTTATCTTCTCAAAGAACCAGCTTTTAGTTTTATTGATCTTTGCTATTGTTTCCTTCATTTCTTTTTCATTTATTTCTGATCTGATTTTTATGATTTCTTTTCTTCTGCTAACTTTGGGGTTTTTTTCTTCTTCTTTCTCTAATTGCTTTAGGTGTAAGGTTAGGTTGTTTATTTGAGGCTTTTCTTGTTTCTTAAGGTAGGATTGTATTACTATAAACTTACCTCTCAGAACTGCTTTTGCTGCATCTCATAGGTTTTGAGTCGTTGTGTTTTCATTGTCATTTGTTTCTAGGTATTTTTTGATTTCCTCTTTGATTTCTTCAGTGATCTCTTGGTTATTTAGTAGTGTATTGTTTAACCTCCATATATTTGTATTTTTTACAGTTTTTTTCCTGTAATTGATGTCTAGTCTCATAGCATTGTGGTCGGAAAAGATACTTGATATGATTTCAATTTTCTTAAATTTACCATGGCTTCATTTGTGACCCAAGATATGATCTATCCTGGAGAAAATTCCATGAGCACTTCAGAGGAAAGTGTATTCTGTTGTTTTTGGATGGAATGTCCTATAAATATCAGTTAAGTGCATCTTGTTTAGGGTGTCATTAAAGCTTGCATTTCCTTATTTCTTTTCATTTTGGATGATCTGACCATTGGTGAAAGTGGGGTGTTAACGTTCCCTAGTATTATTGTGTTACTGTCGATTTCCCTTTTTATGGCTGTTAGCATTTGCCTTATGTATTGAGGTGCTCCTATGTTGGGTGCATAAATATTTACAATTGTTATATCTTCTTCTTGGATTGATCCCTTGATCATTATGTGGTGTCCTTCTTTGTCTCTTGTAATAGTCTTTATTTTAAAGTGTATTTTGTTTGATATGAGAATTGCTACTCCATCTTTCTTTTGCTTTCCATTCGCATGGAATATCTTTTTCCATCCCCTCAGTTTCAGTCTGTATGTGTCCCTAGGTCTGAAGTTGGTCTCTTGTAGACAGCCTGTATATCGGTCTTGTTTTTGTATCCGTTCAGGCAGTCTGTGTCTTTTGGTTGGAACATTTAATCCATTTTCATTTAAGATAATTATTGATATGTATGTTCCTATTACCAATTTCTTAATTGTTTTGGGTTTGTTTTTGAAGGTCTTTTCTTTCTTTTGTGTTTTCTGCCTAGAGAAGTTCCTTTAGCATTTGTTGTAAAGCTGGTTTGGTGGTGCTGAATTCTCTTAACTTTTGCTTGTCTGTGAAGGTTTCAATTTCTTAGTCGAATCTGAATGAGATCCTTGCTGGGTAGAGTAATCTTGGTTGTAGGCTTTCCCTTTCATCACTTTAAATATGTCCTGCCACTCCCTTCTGGCTTGCAGAGTTTCTGCTGAAAGATCAGCTGTTAACCTTATGGGGATTCCCTTGTATGTTTTTTTGTTGTTTTTCCCTTGCTGCTTTTAATATTAGTTTCTTTGTATTTAATCTTTAATAGTTTGGTTAATATGTGTCTTGGCTTGTTTTTCCTTGGATTTATCCTGTATGTGACTCTCTGCACTTCCTGGGCTTCATTGACTATTTCCTTTCCCATGTTAGGGAAGTTTTCAACTATAATCTCTCCAGTAATTTCTCAGACCCTTTCTTTTTTTTTTTTCTGAGACCTCTGTAATTCGAATGTTGGTGAGTTTAATGTTGTCCCAGAGGTCTCTGAGACTGTCCTCAATTCTTTTCATTCTTTTATCTTTATTCTGCTCTGCAGTAGTTATTTCCACTATTTTATCTTCCAGATCACTTATCCATTCTTCTGCCTTAGTTTTTCTGCTATTGATTCCTTCTAGAGAATTTTTAATTTCATTTATTGTGTTGTTTATCACTGTTTGTTTGCTCCTTAATTCTTCTAGGTCCTTGTTAAATGTTTCATGTATTTTCTCCATTCTATTTCCAAGATTTTGAATCATCTTTACTGTCATTACTTTGAATTCTCTTTCAGGTAGACTGCCTATTTCCTCTTCATTTGCTTGGTCTGGTGGGCGTTTGCCTTGCTCCTTCATCTGCTGCTTATTTCTCTGTCTTCTCATTTTTTTTAACTTACTGTGTTTGGGGTCTCGTTTTTGCAGGCTGCAGGTTCGTAGTTTCTGTTGTTTTTGGTGTCTGCCCCCACTGGGTAAAGTTGGTTCGGTGGGTTATGTACGCTTCCTGGTGGAGGGGACTGGTGCCTGTGTTGGTGGTTGGGACTGGATGTTGCCTTTCTGGTGGGTAGGGCTGCGTCTGTTGTTGTGTTTTGGGGTGTCTGTGAACTTATTATGATTTTAGGCAGCCTCTCTGCTAATGGGTGGGGTTGTGTTCCTGTCTTGCTAGTTGTTTGGCTTGGGGCATCCAGCACGGGAGCTTAATGGCCGTTGGGTGGAGCTGGGTCTTAGTGTTGAGATGGAGATATCTGGGAGAGCTCTCACTGATTGATATTACGTGGGGCTGGGAGGTCTGTGGTGGTCCAGTGTCTTGAACTCGGCTCTCTCACCTTGGAGGCTCAGGCCTAACAGCCGTTCGGAGCAGCAAGACCCTGTCTACCACACGGCTTTTAATCTAGCAATCTCACTTGTAGGAATCTTTCCCTGAAGATACACAACCACAGATACCGAGAGTAATGAGGATTCGAGGCTGGCAGAAGGACCAGAGAGTAGGAAGAAGGCTGAAGCAACCAAAAACATTGCATGCACAAAACGAACACAGCGCCCGGCCGCCTCCCGTTGATTCTTAATACTAGATTTGGAGTTGAAATTTGGACTCCTAATTTATCTTTCTACATCCAAGTGTACTACCTCCTCACCTATCCATTCATTCTTTGTCCATAAAGCAGCAGATAAATCACCTTGAAACAGAAATCCGATTATTTGATTTCCCAGGTCTCTTAGGATAAAGACCAAAATTCTTGTCTAACTATAGAGCGTAAGCTCTTAACTAGGACTGTTAACTTTTCTCCAGATGATAGTGTTTTTTTCACTATTGGGGAAGTTACAGATGGTTTTTATATTCTTTTTTATGTTTTTCTATATTTCCCTAGTTAGTTAACATATATTGTTTACAATGGGAGACAGGGTGTGCCTGAAAGCAATGGTGGTGATGGTTTCTAAGAAATAATTTTTATTTTTTAAAGAAAGAAGGCCAAGCACCATAGCTGTGCCCTAGAAGGTCCAGGAAGGTGGTGTTGAACCAACTACCAGTAGATGGGGGTACAAATTACAAACATTTCACTGGACCTATAGCTGAGGCTTTACCTGTGAAGCAAAAAAAACCCCCAGCATGAACTGCCTTTTCCAGTCCCTTTGCTCACAAGAACAGAAGCTTCAGGGAGGCCTTTGTAAGAGAATGCACTGGAAACCATGGATGGAAATACCCCTGAAAGAGCAAAAATTGCATTAGATTAAGGACATCTCATTGCTGAGTTCACTGCTCTCACGTGCACTCCCTCTGGAAGAGGGTCCACTTCCATTAAGCTTAACTTCCTGGCAGTGTTGCAGTGTTCTCAGATGTGCAGGGATTTTAGTAATCACCCCAAGTTACTCTTCTTCTTCCAACACTTTACTCACTCAACACATATTTATTGAGTGAATTCAAGTCTGTCCCAAATACGCAGGTATTTACCTCTTAGGTATCTCTTGGATCCATGCATTAGTCTCCATCCCATGGTCGCCATTCCAGTCCAAGTCACTTCTACTGGATGCTGCGGTCTTCTCCTCATCGATCTCCCCACATCCAAATGTATCACCTCCCCACCCAGCCTCTCCTTCTCTGTCTGCCCTGCAGCAGAGAAATCATCTTGAAACATCAGTTTGATATTTGATGATGTGTTTCCTAGTGATGTTAAGGTAAAGGATAAAATTCTTGGTTCTGCAGGGCCTCTTGCAGGATCTCGTCTCTGCTCTCTCTGTCCTCTGCTCATACTGTTCTCCCCTTGCTGGGTCTGCTCTGCTCGCTCAGCCTTTGCGGAAGACACATGCCATCCTCTCTCCCACCCCTATGCTGGAGGTGTTCTTCTGCCTGGAACACGCTTCCTCATTCCTCCATCAGAACTTAGCTCAATGGCTGCTTCTTCAGGGAAACCCCCTGATTTTTTTCCCTAAAAAAGTGTCTCTTTATTTGATTTCAGTTTTCTCTATTATATACCCTGAGTACTACTTATTGTGACAGTCATCCTCGTTATATTTTGACACTGGCTCACTTTGCTGTGATTATTTGGTTGATGTGTGTTTTCCCCACTAATTTATAAGCTCCATGAAGGCAGGGATCATGCACGGTTTTGTTCACCATGGTATACCCAGTCTAGCGTAGCTCACAGCACTTTAGACCCTCAGTACATGTGTGTTGAATGAAGAAACAAATGCCTACCATGTGGCAGGCACAGTATCCGATCCCGGTAAGGAAACCTGAATAAGACGTGGGACCTGCTCTGGTGAGCTCAGAGTCTAGAGAGATGGCTGTAAGTCAGTGGGTTATTGGACACGGACATGCTGGTTGCCGTGACTCAGGTGTGAACCAGTTCTGTAGGAGCTCCTAGGAGGTGCATCTCTGCTGCAGTGATGGCTCAGGAGAAGGTGCTTGAGATGAGTTTTGAAGAACAAGGGGAGTGTCTAATGAGGGAAACAGCCTGGAAGGGGAGTGTCGGTGGGTGAGTGGCAGGCCCCTTAGAAGGAACTACACAGGAAACCTGTGTAGACCGGTCCCGGGAGGGGATGTGTATGGAGTAAGTGGCATCGGTGCCTATTATCAGGAGGAGAAGGCTCAACGCTGCTGCCCACTGCATCTTAGGACCAGAGTCTGCAAAGAAAACACACTGCAGTCAAGCACTGGGTAGAACATATTTTACTCACGTAGAGAAGAGACAGAGCAAAATTGACTTCAGTGCATTGGTTTCCTGCAGCCAGCAGGTCCCTCTGGGTGGCCAGCGCAGTGCGGTTGGCCTGCCTGGACTCGTCTTGTGCTGCTGCACCAGGAGCTGTCCCCTCCTGAAGGGGACAGATAAAGCAGTGGGGTTGGCCACGTGCCATATGATGTGCTTAAGCAGAACAAAAGAGCACAGGGAAAGGTCTTTCCACACAAGGTGACAAATTCAGCAAGGCTGTGAGGACTCCTCTCTTGGTGAGGAAGGTCCCAGGCCCAAAGTCTATACTTACTTGGTCCAGTGGGGTCAAAAGCCTGCAAGCAGAGGACTGCTTTTCCCAACAGAATGATGTATCCATCCCATATTGATCTGTTACATCACTCTTGAGGAGAATTCACTATCTTTCCAGGAAAACTCATATTTTTCAAGGAGCAACAATTCTGGGAAGATCTTGAATTCTGGCAAAGTCTTTAACTCAACTGATTTCTAAGTGTTAGAAAAAGGTCTTTATGTATTTCTTTGGTGTAATTAAAGTTTCATTTTTATTCAGAAATACATGTTGGTATTCAAGTAAACAAATGTCATTCTCATAATTAACTGGCCCCCTCAATCTTATAAATAATTGGAAGTAATTGGAAACTGAATCAAATCTCTATCCTTTAAGCTTGGTGTTGGTATACTGCAAAAAGCAGGGTCTACCATCTCTAGTTTTGAACTCCCAGATCCTGACCTCAGCTTTGACATCATTCACAATTTCAAATAAACTAGTTTTTCCAGTGTTGGTATCTGAGGTTCAGAAGACTTGACTCCTCCATCTGTGCCATGATTGAAAACATAGACTCTGAAGCCAGATATTCAAGGTTCAAAGCGTGGCTCCACTGCTTATGAGCAGCGAGAACTTTAGCAAATTAAACTCTCTGGGCCTCAGTTTGCATTATCTTTAAAGGGGGAGCAATAGTATTACCATAGAGGGTTTTTATGAGGATAAGTGAATGTATGTAAAATTTTTACAACAAATCATGCACCAAATAAACTTTATTTATAAATATTTAAGTAAGCAAAACCTTTTGGTAAATTTTAAAAGTTGTAGACATCTCCACAATCCCATATTAAAGGCTAGAGTGTCAGTTACATGTCTGATATTTGAATGGATTTTAGGTTGGCAGTCCTCTAAAAGAAGTTAGTGACAAACTCACAGGATTGAATTTAAATATCTCAGGTTACTAGAGGTAGCTGTGGGGATGGAGATTGGGTAGGGGCTGAGAGAATACCAGCCCTTCCTGGAAAAGGGAGTGCGAAGAGTCGCAGGCTAGTCTCATGCGTACATTGGTCAAGATCGCAGGGCTCCAAGTTGTGCACTGCCTGCGTTTGTATCATGTGTGTGGCTTGTAACCATAGCAACGGGCACTGTGCTCCATCAGCATGCTCACCGCCCGGCACTCGGGATGAGTGAGGCCCGGCATCTGCCCTCACAACCCATAATTTGGTGGGGGGCGCATCTGAATGTTTCCGCAAATAACAATTCTAAACCACGTACGCTGTGCTAAGTAGTTAAAAAGCAATTTCCTGGAGAGATGGATTCCAAGTGGCAGAATATGAGAAAGCTCTTTGAGAATGTACCACTTGGGTTCACCTTTGCTCGGTTGAAGGAGGGAGATTTCAGTAGGTGCTTCCGCGACAGGAGGATCTGGCAGATAGAAGGGGCAGCTGAGAGAAAGGCCTGGTGGCAGGGAATTGAACAGATTCAGGGAACACAGGGCAGATATCGGCAACAAGACTGTAGGGTTGAATGGAGTTACAGTCGTTTGTATGTGAGGAGAGCCTGGGACCTTTGTTTACGTTTATTTGTTCCCGGCACAGGAGTGCAAATCTAATTTGCAGAATGAAATATTGACTCATCTCCTCCTTCTTCTCAGCCGCCCCATTCTGTTTGTCCTTTCTCTCCCCTCAAGTTTATGCTTTCCTGGTATAAAGACTGACTGTAACTCTCCTCTAATAGGAAACAACTGGGAACTGACAAGGAGGGACTAAAAGACTGTGTAATCAAAGGCAATAAAAAGATTCATTTGAATGGGTGTCTAGCTCAGAATTCCCAAAGTGTGCTCTTCTGCAAGTACAAAATAATGTGTGGCTCTTCTAACGTGCTGGGCGATGTCCATTAATCCGGTCTTCCTTTATCACTTAAGTTCACTCCGTGGGTAAATCCATCTTTCTTTCCTAGAACATTTTCTCTTTAACTGGGACAAAGGAATCTAAGCTGATAGCTTCCTGTGAACTGCATGAAAACCTTTTAAGTTACACAGCGTTGATGGATTTTCACCCCTTCCTCTAAATACAATACATATGCTATCCCTGGGGTTCACTCAATGCTTCCTTACTGATGGATGATAAAACTGCTGCCTTGTGCAGACGAGGGCCCGGCACACTGCATCGCTACGCACTCTTGTTCAGATTGCATTCTAACTGGTGAAGCTGAAATGGAAAGTCTAAGCTCCTGATCCTGGAGGCACAGAGCATATTAAATGTTGTGCTTGCTAATGCTTCTCCTCTTGAACGTGAAATACATTTGCTACAGCTTCCAGATCCCAGTGTCCTGAGTGGTCGGGTGATTCTGAGTTGTGTGCCATGAACAAGCCGCACAGGGCTCAGGGGAGAGGCTTTCAAAGAAAAAATGATGCGAACGCTCAACTTCTCCACCTCCGGGAGAGTCATTAACAAGAAAGGCTGCCTGCTTTGGGCTACAGTGAAGTTACCATTCTTTGTTTGCCCTTTTGGAAAATAATCCTAGCAGCCAGCCTGCAGTTCTTGCGCTGGTTGCATATACAACTTTATGTGTGAGAAGTTTGACAAGAAGTGTTATTAAATGAACATAAAGGACCTTGGATTGGATTGCTCAGAGCCAGGAAGATAAAAAAACAGACTGAGCAAAATAATGTTTCGTGCCATAGACTATTATGTGTACCTGACTCGACCACTTCCTCTAGTGTTTTCACATCTGATAGTAGAGTGATTTATAATTTAGAAAATGCTTTACCCACTTTATCTTGACTTGAGTCTTGCAAATATGTCAAGGATAGAGGCCAGGCAGAGATATTATCTCCAGGGGACTGGTGCAGAAACTGGGGCATAGAAATAATTGAGTGGTCCAAAGTCACATGGCTAGTAAGAGGCAACACTATGCCTAAAACTTAGCTCTTCTGATTTAAGTCCGGTATCCATTTAGCACTTTGCCTCCTAGTTGAAACACTTCTTGCCCCATAGGATCCTCTGAGGGGAATGAACCCTTCCCAGGGGCTTCTGCAAAAACTCCCCTGACCATAGCAAGCTCCACGTCTGGCTCCTATATTCATTATGTGAACCACCAAATTTGGCAAATGTTGTGGATTCTCTTATTCCCTATTTTTAAAATAGTTCTTTTTGTGTTGATTTATTAGAATGTAAGCTTCTCAATATGACATTGTTGGACACAGCAAGCATTTAACAGACACTGACTGACATATATTTTCGTTATTCTAATGAAAGCTGTGTATAAGTACATAAGGAATGTGACTTTACATTGAGTAAAGTGGTGCATTAAAGTGATTGTTATAATTTTCAGCTGTCACTTTGATTCTCTTAAATGTCATCAACATGATGGAATACATTTCCTGGCATGTCGAAATCTAAAAAAAAAAATATTTGGATAGTGGTCTGTAATCTTTTTTGGGCTTTGAGCATCTCTGAGAATATGTTGCAAATTATGTGTTTGCAAGCAAATCCAGGATGGGGACAGAAAGAGATCCGTGGAAGCCCTTCTTGGGCCGTAATCAGGGACTCCAAAATTAAAAAGATTAATGTTGTTATGTTGCCTGATAGTGGCCACTTCCAAGCATAATGCAACTGCAGCCAAAGAAAGGAAAAACTTCAGCTTTCCTGAAATTCCGCTGGTGTTCAGTCAGATAGCTATTCCTCTACCTCCGCTTTCCTTCTTGTGAATTCTGCAATTCCCCCTCCTGTGTTTTTGGTAAGAAGAGATAATAACATTCATCTAAAAATTCTTCGTCTGACAGTCCTTTGTTGTGTACCTACCCCATGCCAGACACTCTGATTACAATGGAGGTGCAAAGCTTTTGGGGTGTGTTTCCTGCCCTCAAGAGGCTTGCAGTCTAGAATGTGATTTTTTTTTTTAATTTTTATTTATTTATTTATTTATTTATGGCTGTGTTGGGTCTTCGTCCCTGTGCGAGGGCTTTCTCTAGTTGCAGCAAGTGGGGGCCACTCTTCATCGCGGTGCGCGGGCCTCTCACTATCGCGGCCTCTCTTGTTGCGGAGCACAGGCTCCAGACGCGCAGGCTCAGCAGTTGTGGCTCACGGGCCTAGTTGCTCCGTGGCATGTGGGATCTTCCCAGACCAGGGCTCGGACCCGTGTCCCCTGCATTGGCAGGCAGATTCTCAACCACTGCGCCACCAGGGAAGCGCTAGAATGTGATTTTAAAAGTCTGTAAATTCTGCCTGGGGGAGAAGGGTAAGACTTCTAGGAAACCTTACAGTTGGGGGAATAAAATAAGTGAGCGTCCTCCAGGTGGATAAGAGAAGAATGGACGGCATTCTAGCAAAGCACGCACTGGCTCATGCTCAGGTTCAAAGAAACTGCAGAGTACAGCCCACTCAGGGCACAGTGACTGGTTCAGTGTGCACTTGGAGTCAAGTGCTGGGTGAGCAAGTGGGTCATGGAAGGGCAGTCAGGGCTCAGACAGTAAAGGGTCTTGAGACATAAGATGTGTGTTCTTTGTTCTACTGTTGCAAATACCCAGATGGGGGAAGCTAAAATCTGTGTGGAGATCCTTTGTGTTATGGCTGGGTTAGACTTACTGCCACTTGCTACCACTGGCTACACAAAAGGAATGATTGGCTTTTGTCATAACCCAGATGATAGAAACACAGCCGTCTGAACCAAAAGACCTGCCTGTCCATTGCTAGATATATGAACTATAAAAGCTCTTCAGTGCAATAAGAACATTTCCTTAGAGTCTGAGGATGTTAACACAGCTGTTTATAAACACTGTCAATCCACAAGCAGCAGGGGAAAGCCACAGAGCGATTTATCTGGCTGCCTGAGCATTTTGAAAAAAATGTTGGTGATGTGGTAGACACACTGTTGATATTTTAAGTGGCAGCCAGAATCTGTTTCCAGCTGAATGGACATGTAGTCTCTGTCTCTGATTATTTATGCATCGTATAGCTCTATGCCGAATCCTTGCCATTTGCCTGTTTAATTCAGTGAATGTAGTGGAACTGTATTCTTTGCATTCATTTATTTATTCTCCAACATTGGTGGCAGGTCCAAAGGCCAGTGCCTGCATATTAAAGTCTTGTGGGTAAGTGGGTCGCACTTCACTGGAATCATCCTCGCCAGGGCTTCTCTGTAACCAGCTCTAGTACCATGTTGCTGTGTGTATTCAGAGAGTGAGCTGTATTCCCTCATCATTTAACTGCCTTAGGATTTGGGGGATGCACGTTACAACTGTACCCCCTCTGATTTGAGGACACAAGATTATTAAGTTGATTCACCATTGCTTCTTGGAGACTGTAAAAAATGTCCTGCAAAAATCAAGTCTCTTAGTGTTGTCAACTGATTCTGGGGTTACTAGAGCTTTTATGGGTGAGGGAAATGATGAAATAAGATTAATGGTCTAGCTTCTTTGGGAAAGTATAAGAGTGAAACTTTTAAACTCGCTTTGCCTGAGAGCCTGAGAATGCTGTCTGTGGCAGATCCCCAAACAAGGGGCCATGGTAGAGAGACTGCTCTACATTATGTTCTGGATGAGTCTGTGCAGCCAAGGTAGCGCAGATGGCAGGGTAGACAGTGAGCACAATCCGGGTCAAGCTGCCACTGTGATGCCTGTGCTATTTAAATCAGCCCTACCAAAAAAAAAAAAAAAGCCCTATGGTCAACCCGCAGGTGTCAGGACTTGGTTCAGCTGTCTGGGTGCAGCACAGGGAGGCATGCTGTCCTGCGTATCTGCTCTCGATTCGTTTGTCAGACTTCATCTGTAGGATTGTAAGACTCGGAGGAACCTCAAAAATATTATCTATTCCATTTTTTCCCCCATCTTCCTCTTTTTTGGACCATATTTAAACCACATTAAAAAAATGGGATGCTCTTCTTTTCTGCGGCTCAACAGAAAACGGCCTGCCTTGGTAACTCATTCTAAAATCTCCCTAGCACATGAAATGTTTGCTTCGATAGTTTGTGAAAACTCCTCTTGCAGCTGCCCCTCCCTCCCCCAATATCTTGTTGAAGTTGGCCTAAGCCAAATTACTTTTAATTTTCATCTCAATTCTTGTTTTCATTCCTTTGGATAGATTTTTTTAGAGTTTAATATTTACTAAGTACTTATTGTATGCTTTGCACTGTAGTAAATTTAACATGCATGATCTCTTCTACTCTCCCAACAGGTAGGAACTCATTTTTACCATTTTCAGTATGGGGACATTGAGGCTTAAAGAGGTTGAATAACTTGTTCAGGATTAGATAGCCAATGAACGGTGGAGCCTGAATTTAAATTCAGATGTGTCTTATTACAGACCCTGAATTCTAATCTTCATGCCGTATTACCTTCAGCCAGGTGATATGATACTTCACCAAGTATCCTTCACCAAATATCATTGCACGTATTTTGCTAATACTTTGTAGGTCTTTAAAATTTTTTTTTGAAGTAGTTTTATTCAAACCATGGGCTATAGCTCATTAGAAGGTTATGACCAGCATATGTGTATGTATGTGTGTGTAGGTGTGTTTGTTTATTTAAATGAAATGGACTAGAATAGAATATTACAAAATAGAAAACACTAGAATATACTAATGTTGTAATGATAGGTATATTTTTATGAAACATTTGTTGTAGGTGTATATATAGGTATATATGTGTATATGTGTCATTGAATCAATGCAAAATGTATTTATTACTGTGAGTCATGGTAAATTTAAAGAAGCAGTGCATGATATAAAAGCAGTATAAGTTCCTTGCTATCTAGAAACTTAGATTTCAGTGGGAAGGGAATATATGTATATATAAATGTTGGCAAGATACACAGCAGTAGATTATTCAAAGCCTAAATATGCATCTGTAGATAATATTAAAGTCATAATCCTTTTCTGGTTCTCACCATCTACTGATTGTCATCTCTAAGAATGTATGTGATGCTCTTTGAACATCTCAAGGAGCACAAGGACACGCCTTGTTGTTTGGAGTCCCCAGCACCTTGAGCAGAGAGGGTGCTTGTTGAATGAACGGAAGAAGGAACGAGGACAGCAGCCTCCTATGTAAAGATCATTATTTTCAAGTAGCACATCTTGAGTTTAGAGGGACTTCTAACCAGCTCTCTCATTTTATGCTTATTTCTTCCTTTAAAAAATGAATCGCTTTCTACAATATGTGAAAAGACCTGAATAAGCCACAGAAATTTCCCGAGGAAGCGTGTAAGATGGGAATTGTCATGGTGGCGCCTCGTCTATCTTGACTCAGCTGGGGGCCTCTTCCATCAGCTTCTCTTTTCTATACAATATAGAAAATGTATTTATAAGTGAACTGGGTCAAGTTTACCTAAAAGAAAATATGCTAGGCACATGTCCCTTGGTGTTTTAGTTATTTAACCTTACAGCTTTGTGTCAATCGCTGGAATTAATTTAAAAACAGAGCTAACACTTTATGAGTCAAAAGACTTTTTGAAAAAATGTCTATTTCCTCTTTAGCAGAGTTATATAAAGGTGTTTTTGTAACGTTCTCATAGTCTTCTCAGACAATATCTTATGCAGTTTTTGCCTTAATATCTACTATTTAAATTTGTGTCAAGTGAATGATTTAATCAAAGTTGCATAAGAAAGAATTTAAATTTTAGTTTTTCAGGGGTCCAAAGGTTGCCTTTAAAAAACTAGTGTAATAATAAGCAAGAAGAAGTGAGGTGTGACTCAGGAACCACAAAATCTGGGCATACTGAGAGATAGCACTGAGAAATTTGATTTGAGATTCTTTAGTTTATTTCTTGATACCTAAAAATAATCTTTATTGACTTTATTTTTTTAAAGTAAACATATTCTCTGAACAAATACTTAATTGGTTGCCTGATGTTTACCAAACCATTGAGCTGGATGCTGATGGGTCACTGAGACATGAGAGGCAAACCTGCCCTCATGGTGCTGAAGAGGAAGCAGACATAAGAGGTGGTCCTGGTACAGACGTGTGCACGTCACAGCAGGGGTGACACAGTGTCATGAATACCTGGGTGGTGGAGGGGCACTCCCTGAGATTGAGAGTTGTTGGTGGGGGGGAGCTGTTTCTCAGAGGAATTGGGGCTTAGGTTGAGAGCTGAAGAATGAGTAGGAGAGTTTGCTGCGGCAAGAGAAGGGGAACCCAAGGTGCAAGGAAGAGGGGAGAAAGGGCAACTTGTATATGTTGCTTTCTGAGAATTTCTGAGTGGTTCCAAATGACCAGAACTCAAGAATGTAGGGGGAGGATGTGGCTGAGAGAGGAGGGTAGGGATAAAGGGTTTTCTCAACCGTGTTCTGGAGTTTTTACTAAATCCTGAGGGGAGTGGGGAAGCTTTGAAGGGTTTTCATTAGAGGAGTGACATGACAGTTAACCCAATAGAAGGTAATGGTGCTTCGCAGCAACCCGGAACCGCCTTTCCCCTTTTACTCTAGGAGGGAACAGAGCCGCAACGTTTCCCTCCACCTCCTTCTTCAGCTGCATTTTCCCGACAGTTGGCGGAAGGGAAGGATCAGACATCACATATGCTAGATCTGGAGCCTCTGTGGTGATAGGCAGAACGACAGTCACAACAACACTTCCAATTGGATCTCCTAGCGTTTTATAAAACTCTCTGACTACCTGGGAAAAATGTTTTTTTTTCACTCTGATAGAAGAGGAAAAATGGTAACTGAGCAAAAATGTTTATAGTCCTGTATAACACATGGGGAGCATTAAGCCCACTGGCCTTTGCTTAAAAAAAAAAATGGTGCTGTGATTAACAAGTATTTTCTCCACCTTCATTGAAGGTAGAATAAAAAGAAATGAGTTTATACAGTGAGCTCTTTCTTTGTTATACGTACCTGCCTAGTGTTTCTACTTATTTCTGCCTGTAGGTTTCGTATTAGTCATCCTAGACTTATGCCCCAAAGAGAAATATATAAAATCAGACTCCAGTACAGACTTTTTCATCTTCTGGCATCCCTGGTGTGGCTTTCTTTTGCTCTGTTCTGCCTTAGTGCACCTCTGGATCACTTGGTTCTTAATTATTCTCATAGGCCTTTGCATTTCTGCTTTCATCCATCATTCTTTAAAGGTCTTAGAACTTTTCAGAAAATGATTTTCATGTTTATCTTAAGGGTGCTTGAAAAATCATTAGAAGACAACATTCTCTCTTGAGCAGTAAAATGCTCTTTCCCTTCTATCTTTCTGCACTTGTTTTTGTGAATCTGCTTGAAATCTTAGGCACATACAAACCACTATGTGTAGGTCAATGGATGTTACTTGAACAACAAAACAAAGAAACAGTTCTCAACACATGTTAAGGCAAAAGTACAGCAATACATTATCTATCTGGGGAACAAGAAAAGGTCTGGGTATATCATTCTCGCAGAAACCATCACATAGCGACAAATATAGTATCTTAAGAAAAAAAGAAACACTTTGTTGAATGAGTAAATTACTAAAAATTTCTGGTTTGTCTTACCACTCAGTGTCTGACCAGCTGCTTGCCATGTCTCCTGATACTTCTATTTGTTCTAACCTCAACTGTCTACTTGCTTTTGACCTTTTGACTTGTAGAAGGTGGATATTTCTCCTAGAAGATGCTGAGGTCATCAGATTCTGGTTGTTGCCTTAGGTCTGGCCTGTGCCTGGGCTTACTTTTTATTCTTCATCTTCAGCTTTTCAAGCTCTCCATGACCTAGCTCCTAGCCCTCTGCCAAAGGTTTACTAGTACCTGTGGTTCTGGTGTTAATGTAGGAGATGGATCTTACCAAGATCATGGCTAGGCATTTGCCAGGCTCTTTCTGGATGCTATTAGTGCTGGCTCTTCCTCACTCTTACGTAGTCATGTGGCTAACTCCTTCCCGTTATGCAGGCCTCATCTCCTAAATGCCATCTCCTGTGCTCATCCCAATATTTCTGTCCCAAGCCCCCATTGCCTAGTTTGGGGAAGCTAAACTGCTACTTAAAAAGGACTCATGATGGTGCTTGTTTTTTTACATAATAGTATTGATGTGCTTGGTCCAGGTTACAGGAAAATTCTACTCCATGAGGTCATTCTTGTATCCAGGATCCTTTCATTTTATTCTGTCTGTTATGCTCAAAGTACTGTCATCATCTGAATAATTACAGCTGGGTTGTTGCTGCATTCAGTTTCTAACCAATGAGAAGGGGTAAGGGAGCATGGAGGAGGTCTAGAACCCAAAGTGGTATACATTATTTCCTTCCCTATTTCATGGATGAGGACATAATCACATGACCACACTTGCTGCAAGGGAGGCTGGGAAATGTACTTAGCTGGGCATCCGTGTGCTCAGTACAACTCTACTTTTATAGTTGGATGGGTTCTCTTGGAGAACTAGTAGTCCTTGCACCTCTAAATCACTCTGTTGTCACATGACCCTGTTTTATTTTCTTCAAAGCACTATTATTATCAGAAATAATTTTTAAATTAATGAGTTAATTCATTTTTCTTGTTTACTCTTGCATTAACATATAAGATCTATAACAGCAGAACCCTGTTCCATTTTTGTGTTACTTCTGCATCTTTAGTGCATTGAACAATGTTTGGCATGTAGAAGGTATTCATAAAGGTTTGAGGTTCCTGAGACTAGGAGAACCACTTACTAAAGCTGAAAGCTACAGGTTTTCATAAGTAGTGTCTCCTGTTTTTACATCAGCTGAGAAGCTCACACATCAGGGCAGTCAGGGGGCCAAACTTGAGATTGTGTGCTGGAGCTGCATTTGACTGAGTTCTTGCCCTCTTAGAAATGACAGACCCCGTCTTGAGCTGGAAATGTTTGATCGCGGACTCCCCAAACGAGCAACATCTAGGTTGTTGGATTAATTCCATTTATCTTGCATTACTTAAATCAGGGGACTGACTAGTGGCCCAGTGTATCGCATAATACTGATGTCATGTCTCTGAAAGATGGGGGCAGGATCCCAGTTTCCACCATGGTTCATTCTGCTTGCTAGGACATCCACCTTTTTAGCAATCAGATCATGCTATTTCTGTTTGAGGGCCGCCTCAGGCCTTGCCTGACAGGTGCAGATCCTAAATAAATGAGAACCCTTTTTTAAGAGAGGGAGGAAAGTTTTAATCAGATCCTTTCTATTAGCATCTCCTCTGATTTCCATACTTCTGTCTCTTCAGCCTTACCGTGACCCCACCTAGGTCAGCACTTCTAGTTCCTTGCCTTATACTCACCTACATCTTGTCTTCTGGTTTGAACCGATTTCATCTGGTCTTAACTCTTCATTTTATATTCATTCTCTACTAGTGTTTATGATTCTGGTATTGAAATAAAATTGCAAAAAGGAGATTAATCTAGACTCTAAGCTCTATGTGAGTAGGGACACGGTCTATCTCAGGCATTATTGTACACCCATTACCTAGCAGTGCCTGTCATATAGCAGGTAAGCAAAAAGGTAACCGAACAACAACAATGAAAAAATATGCATTGTACTTTGAGAAAAGTACAATGAGGGAAACACTAAAATGCTCAGATGAAGTAGAAAGGGTACTCCGAGAAGACCTTGTCTAAAAGACTAATCTGAGCCTGCAGAAGAAAAGAATCTAAGGTGATACAGTACAGTTGCTTAAAGGGCAGTTTGGATTCAAAACCTGGTTCTATCAATTATGATATATACTAGTCTGCTCAGTCTGTTATAACAAAATACCATAGACTGGGTGGCTTAAAGAACAGACATTTATTTCTCATGGTTATGGAAGCTGGGAAGTCCAAGATCAGGGTGCATGGTGATCTGGCTCCTGTAGAGGGCCCTACTCCTGGCTTACAGATCACTGCCTTCTCGCTGTGTCCTCACATGGCAGGGAGAGAATTGACCCCCCCCTCTTATAAAGCCACTAATACCACCATGAGGACCCACACTCATGACCACATCTTAACCTTAATACCTCCGATAGCCCCATTCCAGATACCATCACATTTGGAATTAGGGCTTCAACATATGAATAAGGGACGACAAAATTCACTCTCTATAGCATGATCTACATAAAATTGCTCAATCGTTCCACATGGTTAATGCTCTTTTTTTCTCATCTATTATAGGAAGATAATAACAGAACTTACCATATAATTGTTGTGAGTATTAAATGAGTCAATATTCTTAAAGCTCTTTTAAAAAGAGCCCAGACACATAGTAAGGTCTATCTGAGGATTTGTTAAATAAATAAAAATAAAGTGCCCGTCAAACAGATGAAAGAGTATGGACACAACTTCTGAGGAAATAATGGGTCAACAATTTCTGAGCACAGGAAGGAAGCTGGTGTGAGCAGAACAATGAGTAAGAGTGGAGAGAAGCTTAAGGTGAAGTGGGAGAGGTGGCCAGGGGCGGGACCAGCTCGGACCTTAAGGTCCTGATAAGGGACATGTATTTTGTTGTAAATGAGATGGGAAGTCATTTTATTTTAATCAGAAAATTTACAGACTAGATTTATGTTTTTTTTAAAAAGTAGCTTGGATAATCTGTGGAGAGCGGATTGTAAAGGGGAAAGAAAGGAAGTACAGATAATGACCAAGAGGCTATTGTCCTAGCCCAGGCAAGAATAATTAAGTTGACTGGAGCAGAGTAGTGGTGACAATCTGGGGAAAAATCCAGAACCTTGAGTTGTATTTTGGAGGTCAAATGGTAGAATTTATTAATTGAGTGGATGGAGGAAGAGGGTGATGTGAGAATCAAGGATGATATCCAGATTTCTGACTCAAGTTTTTGGCTGTAAAAAGGTGTTAGATAATTAGTTGAAGAATATGAAGAGGTGAATAGATTTATTGGGCAGTGGGAATCAGGACTTAACTTTTAGATCTGTCTAACTTGACATGCATATGAGATATCTAGGTGGAATGCTTAATTGGCTCTATTATCTATACAGGAGTTTGGTGGTAAGGTGTGAGCCAGAGACGGTTTGGGGGCATGAACTATATGTGGCTGGTATTTAAAGTTAAGGAATGTATGAGGTCACCGAGAAAAAGTACGAGAAAAAAATTTTGACAGGGGTTGAAAGTTTGGAGAGGATTGCGGGACAGGGGGTTAGAATGCCAAAAGATCGTCAACTTAAATGATTTTTTTAAACTTTTTTCTATTTTTTATTATAAAACTTTTCAAACATACAAAAGTTTAAGCAAGGTTACATGGTGCAATGAACAGCCATACATCTACTACCTGGATTTAACTATTGTTAACATTTTGCCATATTTTGTTCATCTATCTACCTATCTCTGTAAATACATCTACAGTTATATTTATGTCTATCTATACCTGTTTCTCCAAACTATTTCAAAATAGGCTGTAGATATCATGACACTTTACCCCTAAATATTTCAGCAGGCATCTCCTAAAACTAAAGACATGTTCTGGATGACCACAATACCATTATCATATATAAGACAATTGGCAAAAATTTGCTAACATAATACAATACCCAATTCATATTCAGATTTACTCAATGTTCCCCAAAATGTCTTTTATGCATTTAAGATTGCCGACATTTAAAGATCAGGTAGGCAAACAGAAGCTATGAAAGGGGATAGAAAAGTAAGGGTCTAGATAGAAAATAAGGCAGGAAAGTCTGATTTCAGGGAGGCCAAAAGAGGAGTGATTTCAAAGATGCTAAGTCTGTAAATACTAATGGCCTGAATTCAGCAGTTAGCTCTTTGTTCTAGAAAAGCTGGGTCTAAGGCTATTTGAAAAACATTGAACAGCATGACTTACTGATACCCTTTCAGACTAATGATTTATGATAAATTATGAGTATTTGATTTGATAAATAATTAAAGATAAGAGAAGATAAAATTCAACGTTATTTAGTGAAGGACTGTAAATTGACCTTTGCCTATTGACTTGTACTTTATCATTCTATTAGGTAGTTTTATAATGCTTTTCTTCTGTCAACTGACCCAATTTCAGTGAGTCCTCTCCTCTTTAGATTTTTCACTCCCTGCATGCCCCATTAAATATGTCATTCATTTCATGTTATTTATAATCCCAGTTCTTTCTTCCTCTCACCAATTAGAATGGCCATGTAATTTACCTCTCAAATTGGAAAACTTTTTAAAGTAAAAGGGGGCACCATTAGTAGTTACGCAGAACTAGAGGTATAAAGTAGACTGTTCTATACAAGCTAGTTTGTATGGTTGCCCTATCTGTGGATAAAGTGCCTTCTCCCTTTCTTTTTCCTTCCTCTCTCATTCTCTCCTTTATAACTGAGGCTTCTTAACATATCAAGAATGGAAGACCCTCAGGAACCCTTCATTGAAAAGCAAACTCTTCATATAGCTTTCAAGAAGTCCTAGACTAAAATGCATAATCATAACCTTTCAAAATTTTAAGCAATTTAAAATGGTTTCTAGCCATACCTTTCTTTTTCTAATATTTCTGATTTCCAAGGTTTTCCTCCATTACAAATTTCTATTTAGTACATCATTTACGGAATTTCTTTGTAGTTATTTTATTTAGACTAATGTGCAAGAGTCTCTACTAAGCCCTTGACTGAAAATACACAAGTTAAGGTATACTTTAAATATCTGTTACCCTATTTCATGTAATTGATGGATTGCATGCTTGCAGTAAGGGGATTATATTCCTGTAGTAAAAAAGGAAGTCAAGTTAATGGAAGCACAATTGCCAAACATATTTGAAAAAACCTTGTACACGGTAAGCTACCAGTAGCTACTTGCTGAATGAGCAAATAAATGACTGAACCAAATTATACTGTTTTAGTTTTCTTAAGTTTGTAGAATACTAGGCTAAACTCTTTAATTTTCTTATAAGCAAAGTATCAGAAGACAAAGTTGAACACAAAGGAGATTTATTCTTTCCTTCATCCCTTCTACCATGATTACTCCTTTAATCTGAAGCAGAATAAGTATATGGTAAGCATATACTAAGAGTTCCAAAAGCAGTGGATTTTGGGGTTTCTCCTCAAAGTAGGATTAAAAATGGATCATACTATTACATTGTTTTTTTTAAATTAAAAAGAAATTTTGTATTAGAGTATAGTTGCTTTACAATATTGTGTTAGTTTATACTGTACAGCAAAGTGAATCAGTTATATGTATACATATATCCCCTCTGTTTTGGATTTCCTTCTCATTTAGGTCACCAGAGAGCACTGAGTAGAGTTCCCTGTGCTATACAGTAGGTTCTCATTAATTATCTATTTTATACATAGTATCAATAGTGTATATATGTCAATACCCATCTCCTAATTCATCCCACCCCCACTTTCCCCCTTGGTAACAATACATTTGTTCTCTACTTCTGTGTCTCTATTTCTGCTTTATAAATAAGATCGTCTATACCAATTTTTTCAGATTCCACATATATGTGTTAATATACAATATTTGTTTTTCTCTTTCTGACTTACTTCACTCTGTATGACAGTCTCTAGGTCATTCCATGTCTCTACAAATGACCCAATTTCGTTCCTTTTTATGGCTGAGTAATATTCCATTGTATATATTACCACATCTCCTTTATCCTTTCCTCTGTTGATGGACATTTAGGTTGCTTCCATGTCCTGGCTATTGTAAATAGTGCTGCAATGAACACTGGGGTGTGTGTGTCTTTTTGAATTATGGTTTTCTCTGGGTATGTGCCCAGTAGTGGGATTGCTGGGTCATATGGTAGTTCTACTTTTAGTTTTTTAATGAACCTCCATACTGTTCTCCATAGTGGCTGTATCAATTTACATTCCCACCAACAGTGCAAGAGGGTTCCCTTTTCTCCACACCCTCTCCAGCATTTATTGTTGGTAGATTTTTTGATGATGGCCATTCTGACCAGGGTGAGGTGATACCTCATTGTAGTTTTGATTTGCATTTCTCTAATAATTAGTGATGTTGAGCATCTTTTCATTACATTCTGTTTTGAAACATGATTTTGGTAGGTCAGTATAACCTGAGGTTTTTTTTTTTTTAATTTTATAGTTTTCATTTTCTTCTCTGTCTTTTTAAAAAAGCCTTTATTTTTTAGAGCAGTTTTAGGCTTACAACAAAATTAGAAGAAGGTACAGAGATTTCCTACATATGCCCTGACCTCACATATGCACAGTCTCTCCCATTATCAACATCACTCACCAGAATGATACATTATTTACCAAGGATGAACATACATTGACACATTATAATAATTCAATGTCCATAGTTTACCTTAGGGTTCACTCTTGGTGTTGCGCACTCTATACGTTTGGACAAAAGTATAAATACGTATAGCCATCTTTATAACAACATACAGAGCATTTTCAGTGCCCTAAACTCCTCTGTGCTCTGCCTGTTCATTTCCCCCCACCCCACCCACCGTAACCACTTTGGTTGTCTCCATGGTTTTGCCTTCTGAGTGTTTTTAAAAAATTGTCAACAATAGGTCTTCTCCAAAATAATTTTGAAGGACTTTAGTTTTGAAGTCGTCTCCTCTCAGGACTCAGTATCCATCCCCATTGTCTTCTGTGTTCTTTTTTGTATTACTGGGGCCAGTAAGCTAAACACTACGTACCCTAAATTAGATTTCTATTAGCGTTCTGGGTATGATTTAGATTCTAGCAGTAAAATGGACACACATGAAATTTAGGAGACAGAAGGGAGGCGGAGGCCGTCTTCTTTCTGCTGTGGTGCCTGCAGCAAGTCAGATGGGAGTGTTTCCTGTGGCCAAACTCCACGTGCCAGTGGGGAGCTGCCATCTTTGTGATGTAGAGGTGGCAGCAGCAGCAACAGTTTTCTCGTCCCTGGTTTCTAGCCAGGCTCGTGTGACCTTGGAGCTAGTGGTCCAGTGGTGGCTCCTTGACCTCTCTGCTCCTTCCAGCAATTTGTAGGCACTGAATTTCTATGTTACACCCCTTTCTGAATGAGATACTGAAAGGGTTTTTTTTTCTTAAACTGAGTCTTGAATGATTATAGTATTCAGTTTTTATATATAGCACGATTTAAAGAAGTACTTCTCTGTTGAATATGTAAGTTGGTTATAAGGTTTATACACTTTTAGTTTATGCATTTATAAGCTATGCTGTGAGGACCATTTCTTATTGTTAAACGTTTCAGTTCATAATAGAAATTTTATACTTGGCCCTTAGGGTACATTTCTGGAAAAAGAGTGTGTATAATTTACAGCACACACACATATACACATATGCATATCTATATTCCTTATGACTCTATTTCATATAGATATAATTTCCTAAATTACTCTCTAGGAGGGTTGTAGAAATGAATAATTGCAGCAACTTTATATGAGAGTTGAGACAGTTTTATTCTGATGGAGTAAGGGAGGTAAATAAACGGTGGATCACAGAGGAGTGGGTTGCTAAGTGGCATCCAGCGTAGGGCCAGTTAAACCCATAACATCCTCAGACATTGAAAATAGGATGGCATCTCCTCCCGTTTTTATCTATCCATCCATCCATCTGTCTGTTAATCTATCAATCATCTATCTACCTCTCTCTCTGAATATATGTATGTGTGTAATATATAGGTACATATATATGTCTAAATGTCTCTCTATATAGATAAATAGGTAAATATTTCTAAAAGATTTTGCTTTTCTCCCTCTGTGTTGACTACTTTGATGCTTAAAAATATATCAAGGGACTTCCCTGGCAGTCCAGTGGCTAAGATTCTGAGCTCCCAATGCAGGGGGCCCAGGTTCGATCCCGGTCAGGGGACTGGATACCACATGCCTCAACTAAGACACGGCACAGCCAAATAAATAAATAAAATTAAAAAAAAAAAATCAAAAATCAAATTCTTAACTTTTCTCTCTTTTAGGCCCCTGCTTTGCCAGTACCCTGAGCAGATGCATCAGACTGGGAGTACTCAGTGCCTCGATTAAGGGTCTAAAACAACTTGTGTAGCTGGTGTGAAGGAAGAATAATGGTATCTTGAAGATAACTTTTTATCAGGTTCACATTTTGCCTGAGTCTAGCCTTGGCCAGCTGGGCGTGAGCACATGAGGAAAGAGGAGGATCACAGATCAGCTCTATCAAAGCTCTGCTTGCATCAGCTGCTTCTGGAGCAGTGGTCTGGCTGTCTTTTCCCTGTTAGTTAATTGTATGCATCCCTTTCTAACTTGTACTTTAATGAGTCTCTCTCTCTGTCTTGCTAGGTTCTGACAAAGTTCACCCCCAAGCACTTGACAATATGCTGATATCTGTCTCTCAAAACGGGTTTATTGAATAAAGAGAGAAGGGATAACTGAAGTAATGGAGATAATAGATGCTACCCTAGCACCCTGAAATTCCTCCTCCCACATCACACATGTATGTGTGAGATAAAATATATTAGCTCAGTGTGTCCTGAACTAGGCTCAAAGATGTGTGTGTTCTATTCAGAAAAATGTCCTTTTCTGAACTTCCATTGTTTCATTTCTTGTTTTATGCAGGTGGAGTTGGAGATAGATAGGAGTGTATTTAGAAGGCAGCAAATACCAAAATTATGTAAGACATATCCATATTCTCATTGTTTTAAAAAATCAGAAGTTGTTCTAGTTTCTTGGCATTCGTGAAAGCAGTTCCTTTGGGGTAATATGATGTGATCTTCTAAAGCTTTTTCTTAGCCATTTATCTCCACGATTTTCTACTCCATCTTTTGTGAATTAAACTCAGCACATTGTTTTTCTTAGCTGAAAGGTCAGACTTTCGATCTGGTTATTTCACTGGAATTATTAGCCAGTGACATCTCTATTTTCCTACAAATATTGATTTCTCTAATTTCCTTTTTCTCTAAATATATCTCAAAGCTAATAACTTTTAAGGTAGTCTTTCTCTTAACGCCAAGATTGCATTTTGATGATTTTAAGGTATACTGGGAAGATTTAGTTGACTCACTATTTGCTCGTATTTATTTAACGAATGAAATTCTTTGAATGCTTATACAGTAAGAAACATTTACGATGTGTACTTCCAAAATATATCACAACATAAGTTTCTAAAAGATTTGTAGAACTGAAGGAGACACAGAGGCTATTTCTGCACATTTTCAAGTATCTGGATATGGAACAGAAACTTTGTTTAGTAGGTTTTAAAAAATATTTGTCAATTTAATCAGGAGGGAATCTGAAATTTCCACCAAATTACCATATAATTCAAGATTCGCTAATTGGTGCTTTGTAGTTCAAGGTTTTCCATGGTATGTTCTAAGGGACAGCAGTTTTGAGGAATGTTAATAGGTGCTACTCAAAGAGATGACTGTGGTCAAATAAACTTTTAGGCAGAACAAAACTAAGTGAGCTTCTTTACTTAAGAAGTTTTGGAAACTGAAACATGCTTCTGTGCTCTGCGTTTCTCCAGGAGGGGCATAAAGTTCACAGATTTTCTCAGGTATTTGACCTCAAAGAACACCCTATTTACACAGAGCAATTTTGTGGAATTACGTTCTACTAGACATGTTTTACAAATAGCGTAGACCAAAAGATTCAGATGGACAAAATAAATTTTTGATGTTTAAATCATTTTTCAGGATAATAAATGAGTTGAACTGATGTTTCTCATCTTCTTTGAACCCTTTTAAAGATCAGTTGGATCACTCATGCATACTCCTCCCAAGTAGCCATGGGCAGACAGCCACTTCCCTGAACCTCACAGAGGTTCTAAATCAATTTCCCAGTGACTTGTTGCTGCCTTCATTTCTTAGAGTCAATAGTGGGCAGGAAATTAATCTTTTATAATGTTGGACACTGTTAACAATATCAGAGAACCTTTCTTACTGGACTAGCATCCTGGAGAGTGGAATGTAGAGTACAGGGGTCTTTGTGGAATGAAGACCTCCCTAAATAAACTCTAAATTAAGTAAGCATCCATCGAGTGTGGGTGTTGTGTCAGTGCTTTGTGAAGTGGGTAAAAATGTGGATGTCGAGTCCTCTTTTTTATCACCTCCTTCACATGAGCCTTACTGTTCTGTAAGGAAATTCGGATTATATTTTCTACTACTGTGAAATTTCCCTAACCATACACTCAATCCTTCACTAATATTCTCTTTGTGTTAGTTAATTAAAAAAGAAGCAGGCATAGGGATGCAGGAGAATAAAAACTTCTGTTTTAAACATATCAAGCATCAGTGCTCTATTAGATGTTAAAATGGAGATGTTGAGTAGCTGTTGGACAGAGGTGTCTAGAGTTGAAGTACAGTTTGGGTCTGGTCATATATGTTTGGGAGCCATCAGTGTAAAGATGATGTTTAAAGCATGTGATGGATGGAATAACCTAGATACGTAATATAGGTATAGGGCAGATAAAAGGCTCAAGGGCTGATCCCTGAGGGCAAATCAGCATTCAGATATTAGGAAGAAGAAGAGGATGCAGCAAAAGAGGCAGAGAGAAGTGACCAGGGTCTTGGAAGGAAGAACTAATAATATGCTATATTTGGGAAGCCAGGTGGAGACAGTGTTACAGGAAGGAAGAAAAAAGTCATGTCAAGTGCTCTGGGGTCAAGTAAGATGAGGTCTAAGAACTTTCCATTGGATTTGGCCATGTTGCAATCATTAGGAACACTGAGGAAAGCAGTTTCCATGAAGGGGGTATCCTCTGTATATTGCCAGGTGTGGATGATATATAAATTGCTTTTCCAAGGGGGTCACTATATTGGCTTCAGCCATAGATTGGCCCCTTATTTTATATAACTCTCTTTGGATCAGAAGCTACTCATTTACTCCATTTAAACATTTTGTTCCTTGTTTGGTGACTGCGTGTGTCAATAGATGGACTAGAGGTAAAAGGAATTTATTTTTGTGGCTAAGATTTTTTTTTTCCTGTAATCTTTTAATTTAAACTTGGTTCATGTACCCAGAGGATATGCTGGATATGTGATGAAAAGCTGTATAGTAAACATTTGAAATGAAACCCTGATACTGAGTTTTTCAAATTATTTTTTCATTTTAATGAGGCTCTTCCTTTGGCACAAAAGCACCACTATTTCTTCCTAGACTACTTTCTAGTTAGTATTGTGATAGCAA
Organism: Balaenoptera borealis; assembly: GCF_965194805.1. Lineage (NCBI taxonomy): Eukaryota > Metazoa > Chordata > Mammalia > Artiodactyla > Balaenopteridae > Balaenoptera > Balaenoptera borealis. The sequence goes on from NC_138862.1 coordinate 90,194,959, forward strand.
AGTAAACTTAATTTTGTAGAGTTTTATATGATTTTTTATATTGAGATGGCTTTAATTTATATTATTCTAATTCTTTATCCTGGGAGTTGATTTTAAAAAATCACAGGAAAGTAGGGTAATATGGATGCTATCATGTCCATCTCCTAGTATATTATAGATGAGCTACAATTAAGTAATTAGAGTGAGCTAATTATACATCCTAATATTAAATATCTCCAGGAAAGGAGATTAGAAAGGTACTAGGAAATTGGGGTAGAGTCAAAATGGTGGTGTGGGAAGATGTAGAGTTAGTGTCTCCCCATAACTCAGGTGCCTGCCAGCTGCTGTTGGGGTACTCTGACGCCCAAAGAGATGGGAGGAACCCCAAAGCGAACCGACTGTTTGCGGGATCTTGGTTCACAAGCCAGGGGTCGGGCCGAAGCTGCTGCGGTGCGAGCTCTGAGTCTGAGTCACTGGACTAACAGAGAACCTCAGACCCCAGGGAATATTCATCAGAGTGAGGTCTCCCAGAGGTCCTCATCTCAGCACCAAGACCCAGATCTACCCAATAGCCTACAAACCCCAGTGTAGGAAGTCTCAGGCCAAACAACCAATAAGGCAGAAACACAATCCCATTCATAAAAAAAAAAAAAAAAAAGAGACAGCAAAAAATATGTCACAGATGAAGGAGCAAGTAAAAACCTACAAGACCAAATAAATGAAGAGGAAATAGGCAATCTACCTGAAAAAGAATTCAGAGCAATGATAGTAAAATAAAGATGATCCAGAATCTTGGAAATAGAATGGAGGCACGGATTGAGAAAATACAAGAAATGTTTAACAAAGATCTAGAAGAACTAAAGAACAAACAAACAGAGATGAACAACACAACAACTGAAATGAAAAATACACTAGAAGGAATCAACAACAGAATAACTGAGGCAGAAGAACGAATAAGTGAGCTGGAAGACAAAATGGTGGAAATAAATGCTGAGGAGCAGAATAAAGAAAAAAATGAAAAGAATTGAAGACAATCTCAGAGACCTCTGGGACAACATTAAACGCACCAACATTTGAATTATAGGGGTCCCAGAAGAAGAAGAGAAAAAGAAAGGGTCTGAGAAAATATTTGAAGAGATTATAGTGGAAAACTTCCCTAACATGGGAAAGGAAATAGTCACCCAAGTCCAGGAAGCACAGAGAGTCCCATATAGGAGAAGTATACTAGGAAATTGTAATAGCTTTTCCTGAAACATTCAAGCTTTTTCTAATAAATATTGTAATTCCAATCTCAACTGAACTGAGTTCACACTGAGCAGTCAGGAATAGCTTCTCAATACCGTTTGTATATTTTATATTTTTCCTACCTCATATTTTAGTCTGTGTGTCAAATGGAGAAAATGAGTTATGATGCTTCTCCCTTTCTCTCATTTTTTTGAAAATAAGACAGCCTGAAAATGAACTAAGCTTTTCAAAGTCACCACTGTCTATGCCTGTTTCTTCATTTGCAAAGTAGGCTAAGAGTTTCCCCTTTGTCCTGTCCTCTGAGTGTTAGGAAGTCTGACTAGATTATTAGAATCAGTAGGTACCCTCCCTGTCAGGTGTCTCCTTGTATTAGGAGAAAGTCAGTTTGCTCTATTTGTGATTTGAAATCTGTAAAAGAAAGACTGTTTGTTGTATCTGTTATTTGAATTTGTGAGGAAGTTTAGGCAACTTATATCCAGCTAGCTTCAAGAGAATTTCATATTAGGTGCAAAGCTTGATCCTTAATGTAACCAACTAAAACCCTCATACTGATACTAGCTTTTCTTGCTCCTTAACATTTATCATGGTAGAGCCTTTGAACAAACTTCTAATGCCATTTCCAAAGCTCTTTATCGCTTCAAAGTCGACTTGATGCACTTTTTTTTTTTTTTTTTTTTGGTGAGTTGTGAGATAATTTGCAAAATAGCAGTGCCTGGCAGGATAATCAAATAAGACTGATTTTGGACACATACATTTTCAAACTCAGTGATTTCTAGTTTTGATTACAAACATGTTTTTAAAGGAGTGGTCGAATTTTGTCATTTCATATCCTGTAGATGGCAATATTGCACTTGAAAAATAAACAGATAAATGCGTAAAGAAAGTCTAAGTTTCCCAGATGCAGCATTACTTAATAACCAGTGAAAGGGAGCTTTGATGCCAACTCAAGGTATACTGTTTGGAAAATATATTTCAAATGTAGAGTATATATGGAATAGATAAATATCTATAAGTGCCAGTATTTACATTTTAAATTGTGTGTGGTTTTAGAGAATGTTTTGTTTAACTGTGTTATTTTTTCTAAGCTGTTTCACTTTTCTTTAACAATGCTTTATTTCAGGGCTCACGCTTAGGTTGCTTTCACATTGCTGAAAGATGAATAGGAATCATCATTTCCAAAACCTACAGACTTTAAAAATAGACACAATTCAGTGAGCCGCTGTGCAACCAGGCAGACAAAGAACCCGGGGATAAACATGTGTGGCCTTCTCCTGGGGTTCAAGGGTAGTACCACTTGCCCTGGGCCCTGAGGAGTCAGGAGGTGAGGTGGTAGGGGAGTGCTTTCTCAAGCACCTCATTTTGTTATTCTCATTCAGTGGATTTAATTTCAAAAGCAGCGAAGAGAGAGCCAGATGAGAATGTTTTAATTAAAATATAAACCCTCAATAATGCAGATATGCTAAATCACTTGCTTTTGAATGGAGATGAAAAATTCAAATGTATGTAAAGGCATACTGCAAACTTAGAGCCGGAAAATGTAAACTGAGAATATCATCTCTAGAAACCTAATTTCTTGCCACTTGGACCCAAAGGTACCTTTTTTCATGACCATAGACTGAAGGCACATGAACAAACAGAATCATGGTCTTGTTCTGGCCCATTTTCGTCCTTAAACCGTGAAATTCTCAACACTATTATTGTTGCTCACAATATAAATTTCTTGGTAAATTTAATCCAGACAAAGAAGCAATTATATACTCTTTGATAAGAATGGGAGAGGAATAAAAGTAGACTGGGATTGTGGAAAGATTTTGAAAATGTGATTTAAAAATTTTGGTATAGTATCAGATTGAATGAGAATGACCTTCTTTAGGAATAGAATATAGGCTAGCCTAATTTTTTTCTAAAACATGTCTTTGGTTACTGAATATGAATTTGAACTGTTAGGAATTTCTGGTCATATTCCATTTTATTGTGCATTTATACTCCAGCTTCCCTTCTTTTATAAATTCATTGCCAGCGCATGAGAAGTTATGCAGAGCACAGGTGTCGAGTTTGGGCAGCCGTGAGGTGACAGACACTTGGCTGTTCCCACCTCAGCCTGGTGACTTGGTGTAAGTCACTTGATTGTGATGAACTCAATCTTAATCAATAAAATAGTAAAAACATCTGTACCCATCTCTTAGGTATTTTGGCTCATAATACCTATTCACTAAACAATGGTTTTTATAGTTTTTCTTTTCCTCTGAGAAATAATCTTTTCTCTCATCATTTTTCCTCCTTTTGGCAACAGAAACATTACATAGAAAGTATTCAATAAATATTTGTTAAAATGAATAGCTGAAAGAGTGAATTAATTAATTATTGAAGAACGTTTTTTCCGTGACATTCATGTCAGAAAATTCCCTCCAGCTTCTCTCTTTAGACTCAAGCTTAAGCAAGGAGTAACCATATCACAAAGGTCTGTGATTAAATTATACAAAGAGAGGAAGCAAAGCAAAAGAAAATCAATATATTTAAAATTTTATTATGGCATGTCAAGTGGAATCATAGAATTTTTCCTATTGAGAATTTCTAATGAAGTTCATACAGGACTCTGAACTTTTCAGTTTATGAATGGGAGCCCATTCTGGCTTTTGCATTATAACCAGGAAAATAAGCGAGACCTCAAATTCCACATCAAAAGAAAGGTTAATGATTTGTTGTTTGCTCGCTTACTGTATGTATATGTATGCTTTCACTTCAAAGCAAAGAGACTACTGGGGTTCTGTTCTATATACAAGTAAGTTCAGAGAGCTTTACAAAACACATAGAAAACACTGCTGAAGTCTCTCAAGGCAAAACATTTGGGTCTAATAAGATTTTAGAGGATGCAACTCCTTGTAAATTAGTTTTTTACTATGAAGTGAATGCTTCAGCTAATGATCACAAATAAATCTAATCCTACAAAAAGTGTGGCCCATCTGAGAAGTCTGTGATTAAAAACAGGATTCTGGATATAAACTCCTCTTCTTTTCCTGGGTTCAATGTGTTTTGTGAAACAGCCTGCCAATAAGGAATAATGCATTTGGATGACTTGCTTTTAAGTCAAAAACAGAAGGCAGGCTTTCAACTTTTGAAATAAAACACTGTCTCAGGTACATGCTTGATATCTAGAACGCATTAATTTCTATCAATGAAGAACATCAAATGTCTCTAATACTGAGGGAATGCTTACCCCATATCTGGTATTATGTTAGACAACTTACATGGTTGGTCTTTCCACGGTTACCTTACCCTAATAGGTGAATGCCATTGTCATCAACCTTATTTTAGAGAGGAATAGACTACTGGTGAGGTTAAATAAGGAGTCTACTGCTTCCCACAAGGAAGTGATGTGCTTGGACCCTGAACCCAGGCAGTTTGACCACAGCTGTAGTCTAGAGACCGGACTCTTGATGATCCTATCTCTCTAGCAAACACGTTTCTTTGGAATACTTGTCAAAACTCTAGTTGAAAGAGAGAATCTTAAACTGAAGCAGTATAAGTCTATGTTTCTTAGTCTGGGGTGTGTTTGTTTCTCTGGCCATGTCTCTTTTCTCTCTGGTCCTCTGTTCCTTAGTCTGGGATGTGTATGTTTCTCCGGAGGTTCTATTATGACACAGAATGACTATAACATGCCTCCAGCATGAATCATTTTACTTTCATATAGTGGGTCATAACATTATTACCATTGCATGTTTGTGGCATGAAATTATTTCCAGTGGAAATGATTGAAAAACACTTGTAATTTAAAAAGTTTCCATCTTATTCTCTATGTTAACATAAGCTTGAAGGCCAAAAAGTAGCATAGCTTAGCTATATTCCTCTGGTTCTTTTTAGAATTTTTATTATTGAATTCTGTTGGAGTATTGCATGGTCAGCTTTCATGGTGGTCAGATATAACAGAAAGTTTCTGTAGCATTAAACAATACCAAAACTGCCGTGAGGTCTTCATACATTACCTGTTCAAAACCCCTTGTAAAAAAAATTCTTATGACAAATTCCTCCAAGAGCTGGGAACTTTCCCATTGAGTTCAGTGTCTACTTGATGACATTGTGCTGTCTTTGACCTGGATTGCTAGGAATTTAGTGTTAAGGTTTGAAATCATTCTTATTTTTCATCCAGTCAAGACTTCACATAATTTTTCTCCTTAGTTCTCCTGCTACAGTTTTTTAAAAATATTTTTTCATGAGTTAATAGTCTTGGGTCTCCTTATATGCTTTTATTTCTAATTGCCCCATATTCTGCTTGGCAATGAAAAGGCTACAAAAGAAATACACATAGAAAGAAACATTGTAAGGTGTACATTTGTTTTGCCAGTGCATGTGAGTAGAATTTTCTTCAATAGGGTAAACAATATAATAAAATTTCAGTGTATGCCTGACAACTTCTTTCTTGCTCTTTTTTTATTTTTGATGCATGGATATTATGGTTGTGAAATGACCTTCCACAAACCATACTTTAAAACAATTTTTATCTGATTCTATTAAGATTCTGACTGATGTTTGTTTATGATCATGTAGATGATACTGAATGTTTGAACAAAGTAAGCATTAACTAGACATAGTGATCCTAAAAAATATTGTAAAATTATGGTAAAAGGAAGAGAGATTGAGTATTTTGTATTCTTTATTAATTGTGAAGACCATGTCTCATTCTATTAAATGTTCTGTCTTTTTAAAAAAACTTATTAATTTATTAATTTATTTTTGGCTGCGTTGGGTCTTCGTTGCTGCGTTCAGGGTTTCTCTAGTTGTGGCGAGTGGGGGCTACTCTTCATTGCGGTGCGCGGGCTTCTCACTGTGGTGGCTTCTCTTGTTGCAGAGCATGGGCTCTGGGCACACTGGCTTCAGTAGTTGTGGCACATGGGCTCAGTAGTTGTGGCTCACGGGCTCAGTAGTTGTGGCTTGTGGGCTCTAGAGTGCAGGCTCGGTAGTTGTGACTCATGGGCTTAGTTACTCTGTGGCTCATGGGATCTTCCCGGACCAGGGCTCAAACCAGTGTCCCCTGCATTGGCAGGTGGATTCTTAACCACTGTGCTACCAGGGAAGTCTCTAAATGTTTTGTCTTAAGAAGAAAGTATTCACAACTCAAGGGGGTAACTTAGCTTTCTACGTGTTTTCTTTAATTAAAATTTGCATTTTCCCACTCAAGCTATGGAAAATATAACATTTTTACAATAGTATGCAGATCAGTTTCTACAACTATGTGTGAGATAAAGGGAAAAGCTTTTTGCCTTTAGCCAAGTTCCATTCTAAACTCCTCATGATTCAGTTATTATTTTCCCTTTATTTATTTATATGTATATGTATATGTACTCAATTTATAATTAAATCCTACTGATTTTCCAAAACTCTTAAAGGTAGTGATGTCCCACCTGTTGCTCAAATTGTATAAGTGTACCTTGTTTAGAAAAAAGTTGTACATATGCAAAGCAAGATAATTTCAAAAGGTGCAACAGAAACCAATTCTAAAAGCATGACACTGAGGATGCTTGAAATAAGTTGGTATGTGTCTGGGTCATCAATGCTTCATGAAACTCTCATTTCATTAGTAGAAATATCTATCCAGAAAGTCAATAAAGAGTGCTGAGAGCATTTGTGAAATGCCATTGACTTTTGCAATTGGAAGAAATCCACCTCCCTAAACATGAATTGTGCTATGTATGTGTGTCTTCCAATAAGCATCTCCCTATCAAATAATTTCAATGTCAGTAAATAGAATGGAACATGAAAATCCCTTGTGTCTGTTCTTCCTTTCAGAACAAAAACTCTGACCTTGCCACATCTATAGAAAGTTAATATACCTGGGAAAATTCAATACAGCTCTTTTGGCTAGAACTGCAGCTTTAGTTTACATTTTGGAAACTATTGAAAGGTAATTTGACCCCTTTATTTAAAAAAAAACACATTAATAATTGCAGGAACCATGTGAATAAAGTAATCCTTTTCAATCAAATTCTTGTGCTTTTATGGAATGACTATTGTGTCTTTAATGACTTGGAACCATTTTCCTCTGCCTGGAGAGGGCATTATGCTTTTGTTAGACTGTGATTTTTTTCCCCCTCAGTTGTTTCTTCCTCTCCTAAGTGCCAGAAATCTTCTGAAAAGAGGAAACAGGGCACACTGAAGCCATTTTCTCAGAATTATATTGTCTAGAGCATTTTTGTCATTTTTTTGTTACTATCTTTACTTAGGACAATATTCTTTTATGTTTATTATGTATTATTCCTTTCAGTACATTTGGAAATTGGGGGTGTTATTTTCTTTATTTTACAAAGAGAGGATGTGAAGTTACAGAAAAAGTGTTTAGAATTGTCTCCTATTACCTCAAAGAACACATGGGCAAAAGCTTCAGAGGATCATTGGTTCATTATAAGAAAAGATTTTGGACTTGACTCTTGGCATTTCCAGTCTTCGAAAGGACACAGTGTAGGGAACCCAAGTATCAGATTGGTGATATGGAATGTTCTACTCCTATGCCTAGAAGACTCTTTCACAAATTTACGTTATAGCTAACTCTTATTTTTCCTTTACGGATCAGCTTGAATTTCACCCCCACTGGAAAGTTTTTTTTCTTGGAATGACTTCTTTCCCACCCGCAGTAATATCTCTGTGCTGCAGTAGTACTGTGTGCTTGTCTCTATCACAACATGTGTTACTCTTCATCCTTACTGTTAAATTACTTGCTCATATTTGCCACTAGTCTTAAGTGGCTTGAAAGTAGGGATCATCACTTATTTGATTTTGTATCTCTAGCATCCAGCACAGTTCCTGACATTAGTCAAGTTGAATGAAGGTATAAATGTTTTTGGACTCTTTCAAATATGTGATTTGGAAAGATATTTGAAGGAAATCTATTTGTGATATTTTAGTTTCTTCGGCTTCATTTTTATACCTTCTCCAAACTCGTACAGAATATCATGTTACATGGTATAATATGTGTACAATTGCTGTAAAAGATAATTTATTTGAAAATCCTTTATTGACTATAATAAATGCATCTCTTAGGATCACAGGAAAGATATTTTGCAAGTTTATTGTTGTTGAAAGATTATTGAATGTCAGATTCTACATCCATTTTATTTCTTGTAGTACCAAATGGTACTTGAGTGGTAGTAATATTTATTTTTTTCACTTTACTGTTTCCATGGAGGTTGTAGATAAGAGCCTGACAATCGAGTGAGCTTAAAATGAAAAAGATAGAAAATGCCAAGTGTTGTTGAGGGTGTGGACAACTGGAACACTCAGGCACTGTTGATAGGAGTGTAAATTGTTATAAAATATTTTGGAAACCTGTTTGCTAATATCTCTAAAGCTGAATATAGGCACGCCCAATGACCCAGCAATGTCGCCGTCAGGTATGTGACACATTGAAATGAATACATATATTCATCAAAATATATACATATGAATGTTCATAGCAGCCCTGTCTGTGGTAGCTCTAAATTAGAAGTAAGCCAAATGTCCTCAACAGTAGAATGGATGACTGCTGTATATAAATACAGTGAAATGCCCATATAGCAATTTAAATGAATGAAACAAGCCTACATGCAACAACATGGAAGACTCTCACACACACAATACCAGTGTTGAATGAAAGCATCCAGAACTGAATGAGTGCATATTATATGATTCCATTTATATAAATTTCAAACACTAACAAATCTGTGGTGGTGGAAGCCACCGTAATAAGAAGGGGGACATGAAGGGGCTTTTAGGGGGTTGTCAATGTTCTATTTAAGAAGTTGGCTAGTGACTATCCAGGTGTGTCTAATTTGTTAAAAGCTTTTGAATTACACAACTATGATCTGTGCACTTTTCTGTGTTTATTGTATACCATTAAAAGTTTAAAAATGACATAAAGTCAGAATAAAACATCAAAATCATGATCTAGCAATCAGTATACTCCAAATGGATATTTTGTCCCGAATAAAAATTTCAGAATTCCATCATTCTTTTATTAGACGGGAAAAATTTGGCCATGTTAATGAAGCCAGGGTTTCCTAAACTTTAGGCTTTTGGTATATTGCTATTCTATTGACTGGCATGCAGAACCCCTTGGATAGTCGTGTTAAAAACAAAACAGGCCCTGGGACGTCCCTGGCAGTCCATTGGTTAAGACTCTGCGCTTCCAATGCAAGGGCCGCAGGTTCCATCCCTGGTCGGGGAACTAAGATACCACATGACGTGTGGTGCGGCCAAGAAAATATTAAATAGATAGACAGACAGATAGATAGATAGATAAATAAATAAACAGCTGTTTAAAAAAAACAAAACAGGCCCCAAATAGAGTAACTTATGCTAAGCCCCACATCACCAAACTGAGACTTAATTTGATTACAGTTTCAGCTTTTCCAGAAATGGAGTCTTAAACCAATTAATTAGGAATCACCTGATCAGCACTAGTTAGGTCATCTGCCTGAGAGACCCCTGCCATCCCCTAAAAGAAGATAACCTTGCCATAATCAACCTACTTTTTTGCCTATTATAACTTCCTTGTTCTCATTCCCTTCTGCCTATAAAAGCCTTTCATTTTGTACAGCTCCTCAGAGATCCTTTCTACGTGCTAGATTGGATGCTACCCGATTCATAAAGCCAGTAAGATCTTTAAAATTTACTCAGTTGAATTTTGTTTTTTAACAGTAGTGATAAAGTTTCCCCTCCCACCACTCTAAAAAATTAACAGAGTAGGCATGCATCATTGGACTATCAAATAATTTCTGATCTTTTTGACTCACCATTCCTTCAGGAACTCTTCAAGATGCTACACAAGTGATATACTATTTAGGCCATGCTAATAAAATGGCTTCATTAGTGATGACACTTTAACATGAAAAACCATGGAACTTTGTGTACATTGTAAATTGATTTTTTTTGAGAATGTGCATATTATTTATAGGGTTTCTTTTTTAAAAAATAAGAAATTATTCCTAGTTAAATAGAGAAATGCAGGTTGTTTTTCTTAAATAAATTCAAATTTCTGTGTTCATATTTTATGGCTAGGTAGCAACTAAGAAAAATTTGTAAAAGACTGACCACCTGTAGAGAAATTTATAATATTTGTACTTATTAGGTACAAAAAAAGAAAAATAGATAATAAATCTGTTACTTCTTTAGGATCCAAGGAAAGAAGTGTTTTCATTAGCCTACTTGTAGGTAGACGTGAAATGAGGCAGAAAACACTACTGTAGAGCAATCTAGAATATGAAGTTCTGACAGGAACTTGGATGGCTTCTAACTATGAAAAGTTTTGAAAGGCAACTTCTGACAAAGAAAACAACAAAAAAACAAGTTAGGGAAAACTATGAAAGTGGTAGTGTGAAAAATGATGATACAATCTTTGCAATTTAGCTAGGCCTTTGAGATGTGCTATATTGCATAGTTTAATTTTGAAAGGTCATTTAAGTAGAGTTAATCACCTCTTTTAAATTGGTTGGCCAACAAGTTTTGTTCAAATTTTTGGTGTACTTTGGGCCTCAGAAATAAAACAAAGAATTTAGTCCTCCTTAGAACTGGCCTAATAGGCAAGAGTCATAAGTGTTTCCAAGTATTACAATACCAGATAGAATAAAAATCTAACAACCTGACCAGATAACTATTGTCAAGGGATGTGAGTTAGAAATACCTAGCATTATAGTAATTTGTAAAGGGAGGAAGAGAAAAAATAATTACAAGTATGGGTTCAGACATCAACACAAAGTATTAGATATACATAGTATTATGTTAGTATTACTTCAAGAAATTCTCTGTTCAATTTAGGTTAAATTGTTGGAACTATTATTTTGATGGCTGTTGTGTCAACGACATGACCCTTGACTGGAAGGTACATGCTCAGCCCTGTCATTGGTTAGCAACACAGCAATTTATATATTTGCCTATATTAGGGACAGCTAGGATGCCTAATGTGCATTAAACACATTAAATGTATTCATAAAAATCCTGAGTGATGGTAATATGGAAATTTCCAAAATCAGTTATAGGAAAATGTGGGCTGAATAGAGACCACTTTCCATGATCTGTGATAATGAGGATTTGGTATAATATAAAATTCATGTTTTAGTCTATGGTCCCAGTCTCTTTACTAATAAATTTTTACTCCAGGCACTAACAAGTGACAGATGTGGTTGACTTGCCTCCTTCCTCTTTCCACTCTCTAAAGAGCAATTAAATAGCCTGAAGCAGAACAATCAAAAGGTCTGGAAAATTCACACGCCAGGTAATCAGTTTCTAAAAAATGAGGGTTAATGGTATTTAGCTCTGTGGTTAGTCAAGAATTCTCCAAGCATCTTTCTCAGAATGGCTTTGAAAAAAGGGACACCCCATAACAGCATAATTTTTAGTAGTGGTACCATCTACCCAGTCTATAATTTACCAGCATCTTTTCAAATATTATTTTAAATGAAGGTAAAAGGAAGACATGCAATCATACATGCTGTACTATTTGGGAGGACCTGGTGAAATTTTGATATGCCAAGGTAGCTTTCCTACTCAAGTATTACAGTTTCTCCCTCCCTCCTTCCCTTCTTTCCATTTTTCCTTCACTCTCTCCTTTCCTCTACACATATTCATTGAGTGCTTGGTATGTGTCATACACTGTGCGCCTCAACTAGAGAGCCTGTGTGCCGCAGGCTACAAAAAGCCCACACGCTCTGGAACCTGCGCGCCACAACTACAGAGCCCACGCACCCTGAAGCCTGTGCACCACAACTAGAGAAGAGAAAACCTGCACACCACAACTAGAGAGAAGCCCGCGCACCCAACGAAGATCCTCAGTGCCACAACTAAGACCTGAGGCAGCCAGAATCAAATAAAATGAATAAATAAATAATAAATAAATCTTAAAAAAAAAACCCCAAAACAAACAAAAAAAAACCCAAGCAGTCCAATGTTTCTGGACTATGAAGTGCAAGGTAAGGTGTGGTGAGTACTAAGATGGGAAAATGAGGTCAGTGACATGATACATGCTCATGAAATTAGGGTTTTTCTTAAAGATTTCAGGGACTCGCTGAAGGTTTTAAAGCAGGGTAAGAATATGATCACCTTTGCATTTCAGAGTAGCACTCTGGCAGTATTGAGAAACTGTAACCAAAACAAGAATGGTTGCTGGATTGAGGTTACTGATGCAGGAGTGCAGGTTCTGACAGACCCTGACATAGAGCCATGGGAGTAGGGATGGAGGACTGGGCTGCTATAACGCAGGTTTAGGAGCTCAAATGAAAGGCACTTGGTGATAGACGAAGCATGAGAATGAGAAAGGAGCAAAGAATAATACTCGTGTTTCCGTGCAG